>NW_027185229.1:11074638-12274638 GCF_022577435.1 Embiotoca jacksoni | reverse complement strand
ACCCCTGCCACCTCTGTACAGACCCACAAAAGAACTGCTGATTTTGCACTTTAACAAGTCTAGTGACCCAATTTAATGATTGACAGTCCAAGTTGCTGCATTTTAACACAGAATTTGCACGAGGCAACAAATTAATATACTATACTGGAGTGGTTTGTTGGCAACCTGAGAAGCTTGTGGACTGTCTGTGGTGACAAACAGAGCTTGACCCCATTCCTATGGAGCTTGTTTTGTTTCAGGAGGCGGATTACAACGAGAACTGTTAGCTCGACCCCAGACATTGACCTTTCACCAAAAAGTTTCCACTGAAATGAGAGCCCAGATTCCAGAGCACTTTTTGGCAGGCTGTGTTGTTTGGCTCAAAGGAGCACACTTTTCCAACATGCAGCTACTGCAGCTCACCACTCAAACCCTTACATCACCTATGTATCAACATCAACTACAACAATTGTGAGGTACTTGTTTATTTCCATTTTTCCACTACTTTGTACCTCTCCTAGACTACTAATCTGACCACTTGACTTACTTTCTATTGGTTTTCCATCGTAGAAATGCTGCAAAAGTATTCATGTTACTCAGTGATTTGTGGCTATTGTTTAAATCTTATTTTCTTAAGGCAAGTGAAAACAAGAACACAAGTGCTGAGAAAGATACTGGAAGTTTTAATCTGTTCTCCAAGAAGTCAATTAGTTGTATGACTTTTCTCCACTAGGGGGACATTTTTCTTGATTCTGCCTTCCTTCAAAAGTCTCACACTCATTCCTATAAAAGAAAATTGGTCAGATTTTGTTTGGAAACAGGTTGAAATAATCTGGAGTATCTGAATTAGTTTCACTTGTTTTAAAAAACACAACATGATTGTACAAAATTATGATCAGTTAATATTTAAATGCTGTTTACATATTGTTACATTGTAAAACAGGGTTCTTTTGCTTAGTAAACAAGTACTTTTCATATTTTAATTACACTGAAAACAGTTTATACTCAATCTAGTCAATCTTTCATTTTGACCATGATATTATATTAAGTAAAGGATAAACTCCCTAAGCATTAATATAAATATAATCAAAATTTTAGCAACAACTACAGACTGTCTGGAGAATTTTTGTAACGATTTGAATTCCCAGATTTACATGTACATAAGCGACTGGTTATCTCTGAGACAGCAAAGTACCATCCACTCTTTAATCACTTACTCTTTTCAGGAATGCTAATACTTCTCTGGGGCAATAAATGGTGCAACTGCTCAAATTGAGAATTCTGTATGTTCTCCTAAAATACAGTAAATGAGGTTCTGGGTATGTTTGATGTCAGGTTTTTGTTTGCAGTGGTTGAAGTAGTTTTCAGATCATACACATAAGCAGCCACACATCAACGTGAAAATGCTCTATTTATGAGGAATGCAAGTACTGCATTCCAAATCTTTCATATTGGTAAAAATATTATCAGCAAAAATACACTGAAATGAAAAAGTAAAAGCACCCACAGTGCAGAGTTAAGAGTTATACTGATATACCCTAAAACAATGTTTTTTTTATTATTTCTAATGCAAAAACATAACTCTCTAGGTTTGAGCAAAGATGCTTCTTAATGTACTGTCAGGGTGTTTAATCTGCAACAATTAATCAAATTTGAAAGGATCATGTGTTTTGTATCTAAACTCTTAATCTGCAAGTAATAACTAGTAATGATAGCTGTCAAATAAATGTAGCGGAGCAAAAAAACAAAACATTATTTCCCTTTAAAATGTGATGGAGTAAAACTATAAAGTAATATTTGGGTGAAGTACAAGTACAAAGCTGCACTTTTATGTATTTAGCTATATTACCAAACCAACATTGTGTGACATAAATGCAAAACAAATGCTATATTTTTTTTTTTACAATTCTCACTGTTTTTGGAGGCCTTGTAAGTGCACAGTGTAAATATCAGGCCTTTTGTTTCCGCTGCTCCACTCTAGCCTGTGAACTGAATGCTGACCCACATAATCCCATCACTGCATCCTGAGAGCTTTTTGCGCCACTCCATCTCCCTTTCTACCTCTTGTTTTGTATTTGTCGTCAGTTTAGTTCAAAATAACTCCCGGAGTCCGCGCAGAAAGGTGTATCCTGTTCAGAGCTCTCAGTGGGCTCTCATAGCCTGGCAACTCTCACTTGTTATCTCCTGCAACTGGCCTCTGCAGGTTGCATAATCTTAATATGCATGAAATGCAGCACAGCCACAACAACACAGCAAAAGTTCCGTGTAGGCTATAGCGTCTCCTCTGTACTGGAGGTGAAATCCACTTTGTCTCCATACCTTTTAGTGCTGCACCAGAATTCAAATCAAACATCCCCTCTTGGCCCTTTGATGGGGGGGGGGCTGCCTCTATTTTATCATCCCCCTTTTTGATTTGTTTACACAGTGCTCATTTGCATAGATATTCTTCGTGAACAGTCTTGGCTGTCATGCCAGTGTGTTGTTGGGGCACACATCCATGCAGCCTCGCAGCATTGTGCCTTTATTTGGGGTTTGTCATCTTGTGCTTGTTGTTGGTAGTTATATAAGGCGCCATATTAGGACACAGCATTATGCGCGGTGGTGACGTCTGCTCTGGCTTTGACTTAAATGTAAAAATGAATCCAGTGATTATGGGTTACATCATTAACACACCGTCATGTGGTTTGGAATAAAAAGAACTGTCTCACTTGAAACATTTGCTCATGGTAGTGTCAATCATTCAAAGTGATTTTTATCATGTGAATATTTATTTGTGGAAGCAACTGTGGTTAAAAATAGCAGCTGTTGGGTGCAGTGTTGATGTAAATTCGCGTAAAAAAAAAAGCTGTTCCGAAATATAAGGTCAAACATATGACACAATTTCTGATTCAAAGCCTATTTTTGGAGCAGAAAAGTAATCACGCTTACACTTGGCGCAAAAACTGCCCAACATATGTTCAACGTGCGCGTTGTATCTGGCCTTCATCCATCCGAGGGACACCCGGAAGTCAGGGTATCCCCCTCACACCCTTGAGAGCATCCCTTGCCCCCCCCCCCCCCCCCCACGCACCTCCACCGGTTCTCGACCGCTGGTGGTTTCATTCCTGCAGTACAATACAGAACTGAAGCGGACCTGCCATCTGTTCCTCCAACGGTGCCAGGACCGAGGCCGTGACTCACATAACATGCTTGTTGATGTCAGAGGGCGAGCTAAAAACTGCACTGCTAATACGTCTGACGATGGTGTGATCATTCCAGGGTTGGTTTGATTTTCTTTTTAAATTAATATCTGGTAAGAGGCTTATACTCTCTGAAAGAGTCAGTTGAATTTGTTTTCATGAGAGGGTTTAACTAAGCTAACCTGCTTCAGGCGCTGCAAGAGAAGCTTCTTTGTCGGAGAATAAGAGAGCATGTTGATAAGAAACAGGTCACCGGCTCCCTTTTTGTAAATGAGCTGCTGCTTCATCTGATGCAACAAGGTGAACTTCACTCCAGTTTTATTATCTGCTTTTTATGCTGATTACAACAATGATGAATCTGAGGGGATTACAACCCGTTTATGAAGCGCAGTCAGCTATCCTCCCCCTAATTCTGACCTTTGTGAGGAAAAACAACACTTTCAAATCATGTTTTTAAATATCACACATTTTTGTCGTGTCATGATATTAAAATATGACGTGAAAAACACACCACAGTCGCGCTCTACACAAGACAAACAAAGTTGGTTACAAATTGAAAACCTGTATTGTGCAGACAATAAATAATGCTTACAAAGGGATCTTTGTCTTGTACACAGACAAGTTTTCTGTTTTAGAACATTGACACTGTCGATATGAATTTCATCATCAACTGAATCAGTGAGACTCAAGACACAGCTCGGGGATGTGACTACTGATACTGGAGTGGGACTGGTCGACTCGGTCACATGCACATTCCCCTTCTGCGACATCAAAAAGGACGTCTTTCAAAAGAGTCTGTTTACAAAAAGAAGTCCCTGCTTGTCTATGGCGAATCCTTGATTCTTTCTGCTCCCCTGACAAGGTGACGTGAGGGTTAAGGTGGGGTTCCTCCCTGCAGAAGTGGAGCTCACTGCATGCGTCCCCTTCTGCCGGCAGATCCGTTTCTAGAGACATAGCCTCCAAGGTTCGCTGGACCCAAATATCAGGACACCCACTGACTGTGGGCCAGGGCGCTGGAAGACTCCGTGCAAGGTCTTCACATAGGGAACCAGATATAAGCAACTCTTCACAGAAGAAACCTTGCTAAGGCCGGTGGAACCTGCGAGGAGACAAAGAGGCATCATCAATCAGGAGTTCTATTATTAGCTCAATGCTCCTCAAAAATGGGGTCTTGCGTAAGCAAAACTCCAGATAATTCAGGGTTTTTTTTAGCTACAGACTGCCTCGACGTAAGCAAAACGTAAGCTTAATATGTGCGGACATTCATTATAGCAGAAAGGTGATGCAAAAGGGTGCAACTTTTTCATCTCGAGGGGCCTGGTTGCAGCTAAATTTAGTTTCTACACTGCAGGGTGTGCACTCATTGATGTTCAAACCGTCGGATAATGCACCTTTGAGTCTTTGCAAAATGTCACGCTGACCCTCTTACACATCATCCGCTAACAATGGAGCAGATACAAAGAGAGCAAATGAGAGAGAGAAAAAAAGAAACTAATAACACGGGCTCACGCTGACCTTGTCAGATGCTTGCTTGAAGAATGAACTTCCATCTCATTGCTTTTGAACTCGTTCAGCTCCTTCCGTATCGCCGCCTGCGGAACAAAAGCAACATGAAGCGTAAGCCCAGGTGTACAGCCTCGTACACCATCGCACAGTCGCTCGGGTGGTGAAGCTCAAACAAGGATCTTGTGAGAATAGAGATATCTGTTGTTTAGGTGGAGATTTATATCAAACTGAACAGGGTTGTGCGAAGAAGAAAAAGGGAGAGTACACCACAAAGAATGCAATTTATCACCTCTTTCATCATCATGTTTAACAAAGTATGATGGAACCAGCGGGGATGATGTGGACTGGAATGATTTATTGATGTCTCTCATTTGTTTAGTACTTCCCAGGAGTATATAATACTAATTCCAAATGATATATCTAATATAGGCCGCATGACTCTTTTTTTACACAAAGAATGAATTATGATACTGAATTGTAGTGTTCAAAAAGCTGTCGGTGCCGATCTGTCCTTTGCCAGTTACCTTGTCAGCAGCTGACAGTCTGGTCCAGGGCTTGTCGGCCCGCCTGTCGTAGTCCTGAGCTTTGGCCACTTCCACGTAGTCGCTGAAACGAATCAGGATCTTTCTGTCCCGCAGCTCATCCACCGTCGGCCGCTGGTTCAGCTGGAGAGGAATGACAACAGTCAGCGTCGGCTTTCGTCAGCTTATCAATGCATTTCAAGAGATTGACGAAGGAAACGAAATATTAAACAGCAGCACTTCACGTGTGTTGTCATGTGTCAACCCAAATATAGGATCAAACTGACAACATTTTCTGAGGAATTTGCTCAAATCAAAGCAGCCGCCTACCTTTCTGTTCAGCCGCTGTTTGATCTCCCTCCTCTCCTCCTGTTCACTCTGGTCATTTCTCTCTGTTGACACAAGAAAGTCAAAATGATCAGACCACTTTCATTTGAATTACCATGCCTTTTTAGAGATTCTTCTGTGATTCTGCCAAATGTATGTTTTGTTTTCATGAGAGTAGACAGTTCGTGAAGTCCAATAATTTATTCTATTCCTCCTCACACTCAATAATCGCAGGTTGGGACTCTGGATGAGAGCTGAATTACGATTCAGGCCGACACAGGAGCAGATTAGGACACCAATAGGATTTATCTTTATTAAATGCAGCAGCAAAATCCCTGGATGTCACTTCATCTTTCAATTTCAATTTTAATATCTCTATCTCTCTCTATCTCTGACTTTCATACCAAACATTTGGTGGACTAGTTTGGCAGCTTAAACCGAGTTTGGAACATGTTACGGTTTGAGTTTATTGCTTTCCTTTGGTGAAAGAGGAACACATAATTCTAAATATATAACAGAAAAGGCATTTTTGGTTAGCCAGTGAACGTTCAGAGGTTCAGGGTGCAAAGTTGTGTTTAGCTTGAACACATGTTCTTGTGCAGACAGTTGGTCCGAGCTCACAGGTGGCCCGGCTCAATCAGGAGACACAGATCTGCACAAAATGTGGCGCTCCACTTCCACAAGGCTGTTTCGTAATCGCCTTGCACTCTCAGGGCAGCGAGCTTGTTTCAGAGTTTTCAGTGCTACGACCTGACAGTCTCTTCCTGCAGAAGTAAGCCCTGTTCTTACAATGTCACTTTAAGGAACATACAATTAAATAGAGCTAGAACTACAGTGAACTGACTGAGACTGAAAGCCCCTATGGCAATAGTACAGGAACATTACGCCGACTTTGTGGGATTTGCGGGGGAATGATTTACTGCACAATAAAGGAATAGGTCCATAAGGTCTATATTTTCATTTTCTTACAAACAAATGGTGGCGCTGCAGGTAAGTTTAATTAATAGAGGGAACTACCTCAGATACCAATCAATCAGGTTCCCTCAAAACCACAAGGCATGACTCCAACGGTCTCGTTTTGTCAACACAGACATTCAATTCATAATGATATAAAACTATAAAATAAGAAAAATATTTGTTGATATTTTTGCTTGAAAAATGATTAAATCTGTTCATTTTAATTATCAAAATTGGCGAACTCATTATTTTATTTATTTATTAAGAATTTTTTTGTAGATAAAATACTCAACATAACACCAGAAACCAAAATAACAATTGAGACGTATTGAACATCATATTTTGATATCTCCACTTGGCCAACAATGCAATATTCCAAAGTAGCTTAAGTCACAAAAGAAATATGAGATATACCCAAAAAAAATTTACAATAAATTAAATGTCATCCATTAAAACAAAATAAGCGTAAATAATTCATTGTTTTATTTATTTATTTATTTTATTTGTCATCAACTAAGTGGTTTATAGATAAATGCTCAACACAACACTAGGAACCAAATAACAATTGAGATGTATCAAACATCTTATTTTGAGATCTCCACTTTGCCGTCAGTGCAATATTCCAAAGTAGCTTAAGTCACAAAAATATGATTAGATATATAAAGAAATGATTTTACAATCAAATACATGTCATCCATTATTACCATTACCATTAATACAGGTAAATAACTCATAATTGTAATATTACAGGAATTCCTGTTGAAATTTGGTGATTTTCCAAGTTAAAGACCGTTTGAAGACTTATTTTGAAGTATACAAAGTGTGTTAAATGTTGAGCTATAATCATTCTTGCATTTGAGAATTTAAATCCACATCGATGCTCAGACTACTCACGCTTCAAAATGTTCCGACTCTCCAGCTCCTCCACCGCCGGTCTCTGGCTCAGTCTCCTGCGGAAAAACACCAGAATTACGTTCTGGACCATCTTTAATTCCCACGCTACCCCTTCAGTCGTTTCAGTCCTTTCTCCACTAGCACTTTGCGTGCTTGAGCCGGTGTGCAGAGCGCCAAGATCCGCACATCCAAAAAGCAAAGACCGCGTCCCACCTCGAGTCCAAAGAGCGGCTTGTTTTGGTGTGATCACATTTAAGGCTCCACATCGGGAACAAAAAGTCCGGCGGCGCGTTTTGTAGCGCGCGTCAAGTCCAGTTCAGTATAGAGAAAATGAAGGGAGACTCTCCCTGGAAAAAAAAAAAAAAAAAAAAGCAGCTCGGTGGGGATGTTCCCGAAGCGGTGAGACGGGAAGTTTAGAGAGAGAGAGAGAGGAGAGTCGGTTGGAGTCTCTGCGGAGGTGTGGAGGATGCGGAGCGCTCCGAGCTGCGGGCGCGCTGAGTGGACTGAGTGGTGCCGCACCGCCTGCCTCCTTTTTTTTTTAACCACATGCTCAGTACTAATGTGAAGGGGTGGGACTAAGGAGGAGATTCCCCATGCTCACACACACACACACACACACACACACACACACACACACACATAAACCTGCAGCAGCAGAGTGGGCTGCCTGAGTGCTCTGGTAGGTAGCTCTGACAGCTTTTTTAAAGAAACGTTTTTTTTTTTAGGAATAAACCCATCTACATTTGTCCTTCTATAGCAATCAAATAAACACAACAAACATGCATGTGTAGTGATATGTGTTAAGATGGGGGTTCCAAGAAAAAAAACCACATAGACATAAAGCATTGACGAAAGGATGAAACACATCAGATAATATGAACATCAGCAAGACGGGTCCTCTTACAGATATAAACACCAGTACATTTTCGGACTCGATTATCCTTCAGCCAGGTTTGTTTTTCTGATAAGGCAAATTGTTCCATCAATAAATTTCAGAGAACCGTGGGGGGGGGCGGGGTACGACATGTCTTTTTCGCAAATCAGATCGCATTTTTTTTTTTTTTTTTAGCTAAGAGTCCAGCTGGAAAGTGAATTGTTTGTTGTCTCTCTACAGTTCTCCTCACTTCCATAGTGCAGCTCTTTTAGCATGTTTCTTGTGCGCGGTAAGTGGGCCCACCAGCATACCCAATATGTATTGTCTCCTGTATCTCTATGCTGCACTTTTCTCTCTCTGCTCTCCCCTCATCCCAACTTGCAGAGGCAGATGGCCACAGGGGAACAGCCCAACCGAAGACTGGAAATTAGCCTAAGAGTTGAAATGTTAGGTAGTTTTGCTAGATAAACCAAAAGATTAGCTGGTTTGAAGATATCTGGTTTATTAATGACTGAACTAACCATTCCATCTCTAAGAAGGAGTACACTTATAGCTAGATGTGACATGGTAGTAGAAATGCAGTCATGTGGACAAACAGGAACACATACTCAGCCCTTTATGGCGTTTGCATTTATGTGATGAATGCTCGCAGCGTTAGGGTGGTTTGGCAAACCTGGACTTAGCATTTGTCAGTCCTTAGCGTTCCACATCGCCTGAATTTCAGGATTCCTCACATGTCTTTCCCAGATAAATCTCCACCATCGGTTTTTTTGTTGTTACGTAAACTGGTTAAACTGAGCAAGAAAGTCAGACGAACACATTCTCTGACTGAACAGAGGTTAAATGGGCAGCTGTGGCTCAGATGGTAGAGGGGGGTAGTTCCAATCTCCTACTGTACGAAGTGTCCTTGGGCAATACACAGCACGCCAAGTTGCTCCCGATGGCAGGCGAGCACCTTTTGTAGCAACTCTGCCACCACACCGGTGTGGTGTGAATGGGAGGCAAATCGTAAAGCGCTTATAAATAAAAAAAAAAAAAACACCAGTCACGACTTACTTGAAAAAAAAAGAAAAAGAGCTAATATTAACATTTTCTTCCATGATTTATCTTAGAAGTGTCAGGTCACAGTGTATTCACACTCACTGTTAGGAGATGGAACAGGGATGGAGCTGGAGCAGAAAATGAGATTAGATGTTGCCCTGACAAGCTGAGGTGCTTGAAGAGCTGACCGAGAAAAGGGACATTACATTTATTGGGAACACGGTGTCTTTGTCGGGGCAGGACAACTCCCATCTTTCATATAGATAAGGTGGACAGACAGTCTTAGCTCTCACTCGGGAAACCTTGCATCATCTTTAAATTGGCAAAATGATCCCTTATACTTAATGTCCCCCGAAACTACTTCCTGAATAAACGTGACACTTAGCATGGCATTTTGCCAATGAGACAGCTAAACTTTAGATTGACTTTGTATAGTGCTGATGAATTTAATCTTTTAAATCACTAAAACAATTCAGATTTTTTTTTGTGTGAATACTTTCAGTACAATTCGGTAACACCAACCCTTGCCGGAGTTTTCTACTTTTATTGGCACATTACCACCTTTAAATGTTGATCAGTTGAATAGTCTGTATTTAGCTGCATGATACAAACAAGTCAGGGGCCAAAAATTCTCCATTGCGCAAGAGGTTACCATGAATATGTAAATGTACCGGTATCAGCTAAACCTGACAATCCTTTCGTCACTGCACTGCAATGTGTTCCGTCTACGTCACCTCGCTAGCTTTGCAACACTTCGAGGCTACGGTTCTCTCACATGTGCATCTTTGTGAAAAGTAGGAGTGAAAATGACAATGTTGTTCATATGAAACATTATCAAAGCTGAAACTGATGACTGGACTGGCAAACACACAGTTTACGAAGGTCAGATGCTAACAGATCTGTTACTGAGTATCGTATCACTCCCCTCTTGCTTATTAGCACACATCGGTGTACAAAACAAAATAACACTCGGATCAAAGATCATTTGGAGAGGAAGATAGTTCACTGTAACCCTGCTGTGCAGATGTGGTGTGAGCGTCTCCAGTCCTTGTGCATGCATCCAACAGAGTGACACATTTACTGTCTGGCTGATGCAGTCAGATCAATTTCACGAACCACATTCTCATGGTTCAATCTACCTTCATGTCAGTAATCAGTCATTGAAAATGATCATCCAATGATTAGTAAATACTGGGCATATTTGACAAGAAAGTGTTTTTCAGGATAAAATAAGTTCTATATGTTCTTCATCCTCCAGTTGTAGTTTGAGTGGGCACTGGACTTTAATCTAAATGTTAAACATCAGGTAAGAGGCGGTACCAGCAGACACTTAAAATTATTATATTATAATATCACCAGTATACCCCTCCTGCTGCTCATCAAAAACAGGTCTCCTGTTAAATGAGCCACACTTGAGTTCTACCATTTTTTTTTTTTTTAAAGCATTTTGTTATGCTATTCTGACAACAGCTACATCATTTTGCTGATCTCACTTCAATTTCCCTTCCAGTCAGTTGAGATCAGACTATGACATACACAATATGATGGAAAACCTTTTATAAGCTGCAACATTTGGTCTGCAGCCGTGACACCTACAGTGCTGGTCTAAAATAAGCCTTGTGTCCTGTGACAGCTTCAGCTGTGACTGGGACCACTGAGGGCTTACAAAACAGAACCACAGCCATGGCAATATTGGTAGCCGAGGGGAGTCAATGTGTTAAATGGAGCAGAGCTATAGTGGGATATGTGGTCTGCAGCACAAACAATTTTCAGGTCAATAGCATTTGAGTTAGTTCAAAGAATGAAACAAATGGACTGCAGCCAAAAACAAAAAGAAGCTGTTTCCAATGTATTTTACATTTGAAAATTTTGGTGCTGTGGATCAAAAACAACAAACAAAAAACAAATGCCATAAAAGCAAAAGTGAGTCAGCCTATTCATATTTTGCCAAACAATCCTAATGGGCTTTTAGTCACAGCCTCCTGCAGTGCTCACCCACTCGGTTTGGTCAGAGGTAAAAGTTCCTCGTTTGTCGGAGTACTCACCAGCACGTCAAAGCAATGAGCTGCCTGTAAGAGCAAGGGCTGATGGGAATGTCAGCCCATAAAACGTGGAGGAGAATGGGATGAGTCAGGCGCCACGGGCCAGGCGGTGGCCCGCTACTGCCCACTGAGGTGTGTCCTAATCCCTCGCTCTTTCCCCTCGGTGACAGAGCCTGAGGAAAGCAGCGCCACGGTCGGATGTGGAGCCTGAGTGGGTCCGGGACGGCCATGGGGACAGCGGGTAGTTGGGGGGTTGTTGCTAGGAATATTTAAAAGGAACCTTCTTTAATAGTAGCTTACCAGAAGTTCAGCATTTATGTAACTTCATTATGTATAAGTGTTGACCTGCGATGTCTCCCACTGTTACTGGGTCACATGAATATTTTAAGGGAAAATGCACGTTGGGTAGATATTTCAACCATCATCATCTACTACTAGACTGAGCCTCTGAATTTCAAGTTACAAAGAAGCCAAGTAAATACCTCAAAAGACTTCCAACTAGCTTGAAAAACGTGTTTGTTTTTTTTCTAAGACTTGCTGTGCTATTGATGGTTGATGAATGAGTCCTCATTCAAAGACTCGGACATGAAACCAAGAATCAATTCTGTATCTCGCCAGCTTGCTTGTCTCCAAGGCTTTGCCCTTTGCTGCAGGTCCACAGATCAAGCGGGACATCATGTATGCATCTTGAACCACCCGCTGGCAGCACAGTGTGGGGGCAATTTCAAATAGCATTGTCCCGCCTCCAACACTTCAGGATACTGCATATTAGCCATCAACTGTCACACCGAAGAAATCACTGTAGGTTGCTGCACATAAGCCGTAACCGTAAGAGCCAGTGGCTCTGTAAACACAGACGGCATTGTCTGTCAGACTAAAATTGTATTTTTTTTGGTCCCAATGATCGAGCTTTGCTGAAACCATGTAAATCTGAATCCAAGAGTTTGGAATTGTCATGCGTATCGAAAAAAATACAGCTTTGTAGAAATGCGGTCATACAGCTGACAAAACCATTGTGTGATGGCACCGCTGCATTTCATCATTTTCTTGAACTAAACAAAAAGGCTTTACTTAAATATAGTTTATACTTGTTTGAAACTTGTAGAGAGGTCGGGCTTCCTGTCGTTCCCTGATAAAGCCATAACATTTTCTTGCTGAAATTGTTGCGATGATTTTCCAATAAACACTGCATTTAAATGGAAAGAAGCAACTGCGAAAGCAAAAGCAGCATGCTGTTTTCTTCTTTGGTGGTTTTCTGCAGCTACCGCATGCATACGGGAGAGTGATCGTTTGGTGTTTTAATGTAAATGGTGGGTATTTGTGAGTCAAAATGTATGGTGTGGGCGTTTGGATAAAGATGCATTTTGAAATGTAGCCATTTAAATGCAGACGTAGCCTCCAGCCATGTTAACTGCTCTGCAGGGTTATATTTAGTCGGGCGTGATTTGAGGCAAAGGTTCACTTCAGCGTGTGAACAATGGTTATTTTGTTAGCATGCTAACTTTAGCTGTACAAACTGTATAAACCAAAGCACGACCAACCGAAGACGAGGTGATGGCGCTAGATGAGGGGACTATGAATATGTGCACTAAAATTCATGATAATCCATCCAATACTGAAGGAAATATTTCCCTCAAAATGACCAATTTGACCATCACAGTGACGTTATGGAAAACACGAGGATTACCAATGTCTCCAGGAGTCTCAGTTCAGGGGCCATGAATGTCTCCTCAAAATTCTGTGCCAATCAATCTTGTAGATTCATGCAGACACGTCGCGGAAAGCCATCAAATAGTCATCAAAAGATTTTACTAAAATGCAAAAATGTCCTAAAAGAAGTCAAGTGATTACCAGAGTCACCAGAATACATCCTCTGTGGGCCAAGATATTAGAGATGTTTAAATCTAGAAGAAAGTTGTGGAGAAACGAGTTGAAATCCTAAATATATATGAAGTGTGTGGTTTTTTTTTTAATGTAGCTGACCGTCTTAAAACAACCGAATGAACATTGATTTCCGAAAACAATGGACATCTATTAGCCAACATAGCAATTGAAGACTGTTCAAAATCCATTTCTGATTGTGTTTGCATAACGAACAGTTTTACAGTCAACTGGAAGGCCAGAATCAATGCTGGACACGTACAATGGCCAAACTGGGAGAACAACTATACACCATACTGTATCTGTTTATTTATAGGATGAGACATGTGGCAGTGGGTGACAGGAAAACACAATTAGCTACATATGGGTGGGTGGGTCACGTGTCTGATCACGTGATCAAACCCTAATTTTGAATGGGGTTAGAAATAAGAGAAAAGCAACCATTGTTCAGAGTGGGTTAGAGGCTTTGAGACTTGACATTTCAATTAGAGGGTGCTCACAGCTGGATACCCAGCAAAAAACCTATTGTATAATTTGAATTACTGCTTGTGGGACGGAGATGGTCTATAGTGGTGACAACATGTTATTTGAGGAATTCACTTCATGCCATATATGTACAGGCTGTCTCATCCGGTGCTTACGCCTCTCCAACTGTTTTACAATATCTGCCAACTCCAGCCCTGTAACTGGATTGATGCCCGTCTGTGATGCTGCTCACTATAAAGGCACAAATAGAAACTGAGGAGAAACGTCCCATGTGTGAAAATCAAAAACTACAAACTGTCTTCATTACTTTAATCCTTAGCTGACTACAGACAAATAAAAAATAAAAATGAAACTATAATAATGAATACAAAATAAAATGAAAAATAGCAATCAAAGTGGCAAAGTTCTCAACAATAATCAAATAGAAATATTTTCTCAGACAAAAATGTTTTTTGCATCGTAAAATTGTAGAATTTAAATGATCCTTTATTTTACTATTTAAAAGAATTAACAAAGGCTCAAAGTGACAAAAAAACCAAAAAAAACCCAACACTTTTACTCAACAAAAATTCTTGCAACAACATGAGGTAAATGGTTGTTAAAACACATGGATCTTTCTATAATATACCAAATGATTTAACAAGAAACGCTGATTTTGTGTAATAAAGCAAGAAAGAGTTGTGATAAAACATAATTAAGTGATTTGTTGGACTAACAAGAAAAGTTTTATATTAACAAGAAAAATATGACTGAGCACGATAAATCTTTTCTTTTGTTGTCACAGTGGCAGTATGTGGCTTCAACAAGTTGGAACAGCTTCCTTCTCTCTCTAAAGTAACCAGAGGGACACTTCTGGGGGACAAAGAACGCTCAACGACATTTTCTGCCCTCTTCAGCAGAAAATACGCTCCAGTTAACAAAACCTTTTGCAGGTCAAGCAAACACAAACAGCAGCTATGTAAAGATAAAAACGGAACTATAACACTCTTTGTCTGCAGGTGGTAAAAGGGTCAAAATAGCAGCAGCATTTACTTTCCCTTAAATGTTGAAATTACTTTTCTTGGCCTCAGGCGGCGCAGTTGGGACCATGATTGGGAACGGCTGTCACTGTTATCTTCTTAATAAAGGACAGCCCTTTGTTCCACCAGACATGACTGTGCTCTTTGCTATTGTGAAAGCTGAGCACTCACATTCGGAGCTGGTGAAAGCCATCACTTGCCTAGCTGGGATTTTTTTTTTTTTTTTTACCCACGAGGAGACAAAATAACAAAAAAAAAAGAGGGAAGGAACCCCGAGCAGAGCCTGCATTAATATTTCATCTTGTGTGAAATGGATTATGAAACTGAAAATATTTTCTGCCACAAGGAAGAGCAGCCAGCCGCCATCTGACAGCTTTGGTTGCCTGGAAACTGCTATTCTGCTGAATAGAGTCCATAGTAATATAATTTGAAAGGAAACTCCTTTCACGTCAGTTAAATTAGTAATTCAACCTCGACTATCTTAAGTTTCGACACTTAGATTTACCTTCCTGAACTTTGTGGAGCACTCTTTGGTGCTGTCAGAACACAATATATGATTTTCCACTCTATAAAATTGACTGCAAAATGATAGCAATGAGCTGGACTTGGGATTCCTGAATGCTAATATTGATATCTTGCAGTCAGCTGCTCTGTGACCAATGCAATTCTGAGCAATTTATAGTAGTTGTAGACAGCAGCTGAAGTTAGTTACTCCGTCTTGCTTCACACAGTGATTTGTGGTGTCAGCAGAAATTGGTCTATGTGCCACAAATATACAATTATTGGCTCGTCCACGGCTCAGCAGACTGAGGGAAATACTGGGTAGGTTCCTGCCATCCCCACTATTACTGGCTTTCTCTTCCTTCACCATCCCACCTGTCACTATTTGCCATGACATAACACACCGAGAAGGTTATAGTGCTGTGCCAAATTAGCAAAATGCAAATTTGAACTGCAAAAAAGGCAATAGTAGAAATGTATATAATAGTCTTAGTCATGACTTTATGAACATATTTTTCATAATCTTGTTATGTCAGGTAACTACTGTAAACAGCTTACTTTCTTACTTTAATACTATATTCAGACTTGGTTACTGCTACTTCTTTACTGCTCAGACAGGGCACTTAAAGGGCAGTGCTTGCATGATAAAATTTCACCTCAAGTTCAAAATTGGTGAGTTTTGATTTACATTCGTGGCACTGACCAATGGCAAGCTGTCTTAAATGGAGGACGCAATCATTGGTTGTTAACTGTGTTCCACCATTTTATCAAACTTCCTGTTTGCTCTCTATGAATTGTTATCCCTCTTTTCTACTTTGTTTAAACATTTCCTGGACATTGATATTTTAATGTAGCTGTCTAATAATCTATTAATTGTAATTGTTGAGACCATTTTCAATGGTTATTTTGCATTAAACCAAACATTGATTGATTGATTATTAACTGCTCCACAACAGAGCTGTTATTTGTAGGCATTTATGAAACAGGATTCAACCAAGCGGCAAACAACAGTGACTTCACTCATTGTTTTGTGAGCTGCCTCGAGTTTGGTATGTTGGCTGTCGCCATCTTGCTATTTTGGAGCCAAAAGTGACCATATTTGGACAAGCTGGGGAGGAGCGAGCGGTTGATCTGACTCGATCTAATTGGGAACCCGAGGACACGATGAAAGACATGCCCCAAAAATGACAGCTTATTGAGATCTAACGTCTAATTAATGATGGGATCATTTGTCAGATGGATCGGCAGAAAACTAATAGGAAGGAGTAACTGAAGAGAATGACACCATTTTGACAAGTGGGAAGAATTTTATGACTTTGTATTTCACAAGCGAAGTTGAATGGGAGTCTATGGAGCCAGTGCCTTTTTGGAGCCAACCACTAGTGGCCCCCGATGGTATTGCAGTTTAAGCCTTATTTTTTTTAGACACGGAAGCTACGTCCACTTGTATATACAGTCTATGGATTCAACACAAAAACATCTTTTGAATAAACTGTTGTCCTCTTATTAGTGACCAAGCTAAGCTAATGAGCTTATTTGCTGTGTGAGCTTTACTTTCAACAGAACAATGGCTCAACTATTTCTTGGACTAAATTGTGCAAGCCCATCTGGCTTGCAGGTTAGCCTCCCAGATAGGGGCTCATCAGTGGCTTTTTTTTTTTTCTCTCCATTTGTTACATTTTGTCTCACTGGGTTTCAGGCTAACTGGGTGGCTGTCCATGCCACCAAGCTATGTCTCTAGAGCTAAACCTCCTCTCTCCACAGAAATACTGAACATAAAATGCCTTCACAATATCTGCTCATCCTCCCTTTATATCACTGTTTCCAGCTTCAGCCACAGGACCGTCACATGACAGGCAGAAGGTAACAAAGAATGGATGAAAAAAAAAAAAAACCTTCTTAAAACAGCAGCCGCACATCTCTGCTGGAAATTCAGGGCACTGATGCAGCCGAGGTTTTTATTAAGTCATGATTATTACCCCCTCACGACTTCACAGAGGATCAGACGGGCTGCTGTAAAATCTCGGCAGTGTCATAAAGGGAGTTCTTACAGTGTCATCTTTATATAACGAAATCCTCAGCTGAGAGCGGGAGCTGAGGATGCCCGCATAAAGGTCTGTAACAGAGGACAGAGATGAAAATCATTGCAGTAAAATGCCTCCGGAATACAGAGGGAGAGGGTGGGGTTCAATCAGAGTGGAACCGGGGGGGTTGGGGGTGGGATGCAATCTTTCCATCAGAAAAGGAATGGGAAAGAGGGAAGGGAAGCTGGGCTGTGACGTAGATAGGCCATTGATTATGGGTGCTGCTGCACCATTTCGGCAGTGGAGCTAAATTTAGAAACAGAGGGTTCCCTTCTGCTATCCTGGTCCTGTTCTGCATTCTGCTGCAGAGTGCTGCGCTTAAGTAATCCAAATCAATGCAACATGCCATGTGCTTTTCAGAGGATATTAGTGCATCTGTTGCATCACAGCACAAATGAAAAGAGCACACAACATGTATGCATGTATAAAAGTTACGTTTTTTTTTTTGGACACGCCAATTCCATTCCTTAATCAGACATGCCTCCAAACATCCCTCTCTTTGAGGGTTTATATCTAATTAATGGTGGAATTATTTTCAGATGGACTGCAAATAACACCGCAACGACTTGCAGAGACAAATGTATTGACATAAAATGTCATGAGAAAATCTCAATGGGAATCTACGGAGTTTTTGGAGCCTCAGGGGTATTGCACTCAAAATCACTTTTGCATTGGCTTCACTTTTCAGACCTAGGAGCCACGTCCACTTTTATATACAGTCTATAATTTAGACCCGTCGAACACGCCAAACTGACAGAAAGCCCGTGGTTTTTCAGAAACAAAGTTCAAATGATTAAAACTGGCAACTTTAAAATAAATCTAAATTATTGTTCCATCAGTCAGAGTCCCGTGTTTCTTTGCTCAGTAACTCTGGGGAAATTTTTCAAGGAAAAATTTAAAACAGGAATACAAAATGGGGAAAAGCAACTTATAAGCAGCAACCCCCTTCACTTCACAATTGTAGAAGACCTATACAAAAACTATGTTCATATTAAAAACTACGTAGCAATAATGCTCCGCTTCACTTTGCTATTTTAGAGTGACCAATTTTAAAATAGCCTGGTTTGGTTTACAACCCTTACGCACTCTGTCACCCTTAAATATGAAAAAAAAAAATGGATGTGGCAAACAGCATTGCACACCGCTACAACACCCCTAACAACAACACAAAGACTGCACCAACTCGATTTCTTTCTGCAGAAAATAGATTGTTTTAAACTTAAGAATATAAAGGGTACAGCTGCCAAAGGGTTTGCAATGTATAGCTAATTATTTTTCTTTTGGTATCTAGTTTATATCTGTCAATTGCATATTGTATTATATGCAGAAAAGAACTACAGTGAGTTCTAGGATAGTTACATTTTTCTACAAGCCAAAACTGTTTCCATCAGAGGAATTTCAAAGCTATAAACAAATTGTGCACAAGCAGCTTTAAAAAAAAAAAAAAGATGACTCTTGAACTGCATCCATTTCTTGTCGGTTGATGTTGAATCTGCAGAGGGGAACTCAGGTGAAGGCCTCGATCTGCACAATAGTCAAGGTGAGAATGGCTGATTGTTAAAGGCCTCTATGTTCCTGGTGTTGCACAAACAGCTGTGCCGTCCAAGGCCCTTCACAGCACTCAAACACTGCCACGTGTGCTTCAGACTGGACACAGAGTGCTAGCTACCTCCACAAACACAGCTCTGTTCAGTTCAGCACGACTCATTCAATGCGACAGATTCGGTATGTTTCATTCAGTGTGTACACAATCACTGTTACAGAATGGTTGTTTAGAGAGTGTTCATGGAGAGGGTCCCTTCAGCTATTGTTGCTGCTGTGTGAGTTGCCAGGAGCGACTTGTCATGCCCTCTGGCAGACCATGTAGTCAGCAGGACAGGGACACTGACAGACAAACGCACGGTGCCGTCACCCCGAACAATGGCGTGCCTCAGCTGTCCACAGCCCTGACTCACGTCAACGACTCCTTGTTGACTAGCCGGTCCTGCAGTCAGAGCTCAGCCAGACAGCACCTGTGAGAGGGGAGCCGGCCTGCAAACAAAGCATCTGGCATGGGACTGAGCTCCACGCTGACACTCACGCAAAATACTCCGCCGAAGTTTTGGTTTGCATGGGACACTTGTTGCACAGAACTGTGGAATTACTCAACTATTTGAAAACTTAAGTCGATTCCTCTGCCTGCTACAGTAAAACTAAATGTGATGACTTTATTGGTAGGTTCGGTATTTCATGTTTACAGACAGAATAGCTCATTGCCCTCCAGAAGTATATTACAGTAAAGTGAAATATGATGATTTTGCTACTTAAATCATTTGAATTTGAGATCCAAACTCGATTGAGGCAAGAGTAGACAATAGCATATTTTATATGCTATTTATATGCATATACATTTTGTCATTTTATTTAAGAGCCATCGAACTGTTGACTTCCCTTTATTCAACCTTACAAAAGTAAGTTGACAGATGAATGTCAAAGGAAATAAAAGTGATAAAGACTAACATGTGGCTGCATTGCAATGATGGCATTACATCTACGACCCACTGAAAGAGCTGAACATTTATCGTTGTTTTTAGAAATGCAATCCCAGGCCTTCAAAGGATCTGGAATCTATCAATGTTTGCCACAGGCCTCTTTCAGACCTTCCGGTGTTTGTTACTGATACAAGTTGTGGTTGACAAGTGGTGTGTTTGGGTGATTATCTGGTTGAAGAATTTAGGTCTGGTCATTGAGATTGCAGCACAGTAATGTGTACGGAGCAGGGGGAAGGAAAGTGCCTCGTGAAAAAGTATTCCAAGTTAGATCAGAACCTGTGTTACATGTGTTTTTGTGACCATTGATATTGTTTAAACACAATGGAGGAGGTCCAGCGTGAATTGCAGATGATGCTTGACATGATTACTGAAAGGAACTTCCAGGGAGTATTTCAAACGTACCAGGAGCGCTGTATTGCTGATGATGGCTAGATTTAAATCAGGTAGAGTTTTTGGTTGACAATAGGCACAGTATCAGCCTTACATGCCCATGTTTGACTGATGAGATCTGGATTAAGGGCACTTACTGTCTTTCGCTATAATCTTGGCTTTCCATCACATTGGTAAAGGTTCCCTCTGGTCCCAGCTGTCCATAAATATTTGCTCCAGAACCTTTCAACCTTGTCTTTGTATTTTTGGGGGAAATTCTAATCTAGCCTGTGAATTCATGCTGCTGACAAGAGGTTTTTCTTCTTCCAGTAGAGCTTCTGTGGATTGTGATACTTTAACACCTGCGATTGCAGAATGGCAGTGATGTCACTGGCCTCTGTTTTGCTGTTCTTCACAACTCAAAAGGATTTTTCTGTCATTATCTGCACTTGTATCTGAATTGAGCCAAATGTGACACTGTCACAGTCTCCCATCCAGTGGAGTGACGGGTGCATTATACACTCTTAGCGTGACTCCAGTCTGGTCAATCCGTATGGGACTTTTGCACATCTGAAAAAAAAAGGGCTCTTGACATTATCATGTCTTTTCAAATAAAATGACAAAATGTATGTGCATAAAATAAATAAAAGCTTAAACCAGTCCATACTTTTGTCTCATTGTCATGTTATGATCTCAAATTCAAAAAAGGTAACAAACCTTTGGAGGTCACTGTGTATGATATTCTGATTAATTACCACAGTCTATCTCAATAAATAAGGTCATACATTTCCACTTCATCCTTAATTACTGAAAAGCAGTTTGGCACAGTGTGGAAGCTCAGGAAACTAATCACTGCAGTAATGTAACACATTGAGTGAACTGTACGACCAGCAGGGAACTTAACAGACCAGCTGCTCTGACCTCTGTCCTTACCCAACACTGGGTTCATATAACCCAGCATTCCACTACACTACCCCCTTATGACACAATTGATTACTTCTTGTTTTCAATTATGAAATAGGATTCCGGAGGTCACTTTACATAAGCAATATTTGGGATGACACTGTGTCTCACTACAATGCCCCCTGTGGACTTAAGGCCAAACTGCTTGCAATGTCCTTTCTGGCAACTTCAGCAATAAAGTTAATTATTTCTGTTGGTATTCTACATTTACTTGCTGGAATGTGTCCATGTGCAGACATAGAAGCTTACATGGAAACGAAACGTGCTTGGAACAGCTTTGGTTGCGAGGGCATAGGAACAAGGCACATGGAGAAGCATGATGCCGGGCTTAAAGAAGCTCATGAGCGGGTATTATTTAGTCTGTCTGAATGTCACCCTGCCTTACTCATCTCTCACAGTTAAGTTACAAAGCGGGGAGCAAAAGGCTTAGCTGTAAATTAATTAGGCTTCATCAAACACTGCCCTGCTTTCCTCTCAGTGTGGTCGGGCACGAAAGGAAACCAGCTCTCTTTCTCTCTCAGCTACAAAGTCCTCTTCCCTTTAACTGCTTTAACCTGATGCTGCTGGGTATGTAATGAAACCACACCCAGGACACATAGGGGTCCGATCTCCCTGCAGTTCACTGACTCCACTGTGACCTTTACGCTGCAAAAACATCTTCTGTTTATTAGACTCTCTAATGACTACTTCTGGAGGAATATTATTTCCAATATCAATTAAAACTTCTGTTACTTTTGCTAATATACAAACATTTATCAGATTGTACTGTACAGATAACGGATTCTCCTGCTCTTTTTTGACGCGTATGCAAGGAATGGCTTTTGATACATTTAGTAATTTAATTAAAAGTGTGGCGTGTGCTACTGGCAAAAACTAACTACACAACAGTGGATGAGATCCTCTAACAAACACCGATCAGCAGGTCCAGATCTTTCTGTGATGAGCAGGTGACTTTTCATTCAGCGAGTGCTCGGTAGCCTTATGAAGCTACCTGTGAATTCTGCGGGACACATTCAGGACCTGTGACAGCACACCTGAATAACGGGACTGGGTGGGATATCCAAGCAGCGATAAGCTAGAACGACCCAGAGGCAGGAAAACGCTGAGTCATAAGAAGTTTTTTAATTGCTGGTATTTCGTGGCTCCTCCATGTTATTGGCTGTCAATCATCATTCAGTTCATTCAATAACTCAGAAATGTCATCGCTGGACAAACAATATGTCTGAATAATTTTTCCCTCTGACATCTTAAAAATGTTTCCACGGGTGTAAAACCACGTTCTCTACGTATTCTTTGGTTTTCTTGCGTCTCCTTCTCACCACGATAATAAGAGCAGCCGTCTCTCCAGATTTGTGCACGTGATTAATACCCGCCTTTCAGTCGTATTAAAATAATCACTTCTCCTGTTTCTACTTTCAGGTTTAGTAAATATCGTTGCTGGTGCAAAATTGTTCTAATTGCATGTTCCCTCCCAGTGTTTTGCACCTTCAGGTAGAAACGCCCCAATATTACATATGCATGCGGGCAAACACGCAAAATGGACAACGTGTGTTAAATTGCACATTTGAAAGAAGCAATCCTCACTGCACGTCGTTAGTAGATCTGCTTGGACATTTTTTTGCGGGTGGAGTGGAGTTTGCACGTGATTGTACACACGCAAACGTTTCGTAAATCAGACCCTATATGTTCTGCATACCAGATTATATTTCATTGCTTATTTGATATGTAGCTGTAAAGGCATTTAACTCTATATGCATTCTCAAATGTGCAATCTTATTTTACTTCCTGCTTCTCCATGGATGACCAAAGACAGACATGCTTGAGCTTGTTTGACCTTTGGCTTTGGCTGACATTCTTTGACTGTGGTAACTCCACAGTACTTCATGGTTCTGGAAAAATCACATGGATACATACTGCAATGTCTCTCATTCATTTTCCGTGGGGGCATTTAGTTCACACTCAGGCCCCATGGTCAACATTAGCAATGTGCGTTCCCTGCATAACATTCATAAGAAGCTGTTCTGGCACTGATCCAAGAAAACTGGCCTGGGGATTAAAGTTTCAACTGAAGTTGAATTTTAACGGCACTTAAAATAAATCATTAATAACACAATGTTTTGCGATCACAAAAAGATTCCTTAGAAATGAATGAGCATGCTGTTTTGTTTTAACAAGAAGCGCTTTTTTTCTGTATATGATGATTGATTGAGGCTATTGATCCATATCTGTAATTTGTTAAGACTATAAAAAAATTAATTAAAAAAATGCTTCATGCCTCTTTCTTAACAAAACCCCATCCCATGAAGAAAGCATGTCACCTTGCCCCAAGAGAAGACGAAAAACAAGGGCACAAGATGAATATTAAAGACATTTTATACATAATTTAAAAATGTTAGATTTGTATGCACCACTGCACCAAGCCAAATTCCTTGTATATGAAAACATTTTTGGCAACAAATCCAATTCTGATATTACAAGGCTACAAGGCTGTATACTTTACACAAGTAATGCTGTGGCTCCCTGCTTATTGATTTCACTGTGCAATCAATTCAAATGTGCATTATTTAAATTTTAAAGTTTTAATAAAAACATTTGTTCACTTGCAGGACAGGGCAATAAGCCAACATTGAAGTATCATCAAGTTATAAAGTAGATTCGTCAATCATGTTAGCAAAGAGTGGCTTTGTCTGATATTTGCTCTCCTCATAGCTATGTTTTGGTTGCTACTAACTTCTGGGAGAAGAAATTTCCATTGGCTGCTAAATTTCATAAAACCAAAACAATAAGCTGAAACTGTGTATGACCACATTATTATTTAACCCATTGTCAAAATTAATATATTGATTCGAGCAGCTTTGAAAAATTTGACTTGCACCAACTTCAGGTAATTATAATATAACAATCACAATGCAATGCTAAAAGTAGTAATTATTCTATTCTGTGGTCATTCTGGTAATAATCAAAACAGGCATCAAAATAGTATCAGGCAAAAGGTATCATTAAAGTATAAAGTAGCTGGTAACAACCACTTAAGGCATCTTTATTAATTATTCTATCAGCTGGTAGCTCTCATATGCACTGCATAAAAATAGTTAGATATCCCACAAGCAAATGTCACAAAATGCTACAGTGCATCATTCATTTGACATGGGCAATATTTACTGTTAATAATACGAGCTCAACTAAATTTATGATGCACGACAGTTTACTAATATGATATTATAAGTTCTAATGTGTTTAAAATAGCCTGGCTCCATCACACTATTGCTCAAAGCTTCGGTCTTACAGTGTGGGAACGCTGTGTCTAAAATGCTCTTATGATGCAAAATTCCACTATCTGCTGTTAGCAAATTCACTTGTGATTTAAATAGGTGAATTCAGTCAAAGGCCTACCAGTACTTTAAAGCTCAGAGTTGTCTTAATAATAGATTTACAAATGCTCATTGGATGTTTGTATATTGTTTTTAAGTTTCTGAGAACCACAGCTTCTGTTCAAACCAGATGAAAGCGGGTCAACCTTGAATTAAAGTATTCAGGAGTCCTCGACACAGTGAGGTGTGAACATTTTGCCAACAGGCTATTATCACAGCTGCCTGTATTAACAAAGAAAATCAACTGCATGTGTAAATAGCCCACAAGGGAAAAGTGCAAACACTTACAAGCTCAGGTTTAACTCTTAATCACTGTCAAGAGAGCTGCTGTTTTACTGTCCAGCACCCACACTTAATCAGTTGTGGCGATAGAGCTGCCATCTAACTGTAATATGATGTTATTATGTACCCAAAAATACATTTGGTGTTGGGACTACATTTCCAGACTCTGAGCATTGCATAAGCCTACCAGCACACCCTGCCACTGTATTATTCAATAGGAATGAATGTAATTTGATTGTTGCTGTAATCCTATTGAAGTCCATATAGTAACAGCCCATTTCCTTTTACATAACACAACAAATATGATTATTTATTAATATTCTATTTATTATCTTCAGAAGTACCACCAGAACACTGATCAGAAAGAGTGAATTTAACGAATACATATTACTTTTAGAATTGTACGGACTTTTTAACTTCATGAGAGAAGTTTCTGCTATCTAAACGGAAGACCATTAGAGTCTGAGTTTTGGGAGCCAGCCCCTATTGGCCCTTAGTGGTATTGCACTTTAAAGCACTTCTGCATTGGCTTCACTTTTCAGATTTGGAGACTATGTGCATTTTTACATACTGTCTATGAGTAGGAATAATGCTGCCATCAAATGGAACTCATGAGTTAATGGTTATGACGTGGGAATTAGTGTGTACAGTATATCTGGTGTTTAAGTGATTAAGTCACGAGACCTCTCCAAAAGACTCCTCTGTTCTCTTCATATTCTTTGCTTCTTTCCAAGAAATGGTAACCGCCAGCATCCAGGAGCCAGACAAAAAAATTTAGCAAACTACCAGACGGGTAACGTAATGCAGGAAATGAAAAAACACAGTGACAGAGTTCTACCTCTGTCATTATGTCTTTTCATCAACATCAACCTTTTTCTTAGAAGTATTGTGAAATTGCGCAGAAAGAATCCATACAACTACAATCAGACCATATGATTAAAAAAAATAGTTCATTTTTCATTGGGTTCTAAGTTAATACGACTTACCATACAACAACAAAAATTTCAGAAAATGTCAGCAAACACATCATAACTTTTGAACTCAGAGCTTTCAGAAAATTCGGAGGTCCGAGATCGCGAACACCACAAGAGGAGGGCACTCATATGGACCCTTCTGGTGAACACGGTCAGCATGACCTCATTTGCAGGCCTGTTGAGATGGATTGCTCTGTAGTTAGCCAGCAACAGATTATGTATTCAGATGTAGTTAATACCCTAACAACACATTGTATGAAGGCAATTATGCTTTAACCATGACCCAGAAGAGGCTTTACGCAATTTTCTTTAGGTCTGATTAAAAATCTGTGAATGATTAGTAGACATGTACATTAGGTCACAATGATGAGCTCTTCGTAGATTGGCGTATTAGAGAGGGAGAAGGTATATAGGGGGAAAGTTTACAACTGGTCTAATTAATATTGTAATATTAACAAAGGATCAAATGACTATGTTCCATGTGAAAGGTCTAAACCCACATATACAATGACTATCACCAACTCAGCAGTTTAACTTTCAACTCATTGCTTTGGTTTTATGGCTGTGACTTCAATATTTACTTTCACTGTCACCAAGTGCTTTCATCAGCCACGCTCGCAGGTGTAGCAGGGAGCTGTCAGCTTAAACGTCTGATGAAGCCACCGTGTGGTGCCCGCTCATTACCAAACAGCTGCCGGGCAAAGTTAGCGATCAACTGGTGGACACTGTGGTCCACTGAGAAGCTTTAAACACAGATATAAGGACATTAATTAGGTCACGAGACATACAACTCCAAATGCTAAAGTAACTATGTGTCTGAGAGTGAAATGAGGAGAATGGTATGAGTCCATGTATTTGGGTTAAGTACAGCACTAGACCATGATTAGACTAGCTCAGCATAAAGACCAGCTACAGGAAAACAGCTAGACTCGCTCTCCAAGGTAAAACAAAAAAATGGACATATCAACACTTCAAAAGCTCAGCAAATGACAAGCTATACTGTGTGTGTGTGTGTGTGTGTGTGTGTGTGTGTGTGTGTGTGTGTGCGTGCGTGCACGTGTGCGTGTGCGTGCGTGTGCGTGTGTGTGTGTTTAACCCAAACATGAAAAGGAAAAATGAAGTGTTCTCGTGTTTTTCATTCAAAACACAGCTGGGCGCAGCAACAGCTTTCTAAATTCATCCCCTCCTGAAAGTGGCAGGTTTGAGACCCCTATACCGACAAACACCAAAACCTATCCTCACTACAAACCATATTGGAGATGGTTAAACTGTTGTTTACCTCAAAATGTTCCTCCCTCTGTGTGATTGAACTGAACTCTGAATCAAAAGGTAAATGAACTGAGTTGAAATGGGTTTACCCTCCACAGCATCTCCACATCAAAAAACAAAAAAAACCTAAAAATCTTTCAAGTAAATATTGTGAGCAGCACAAAATAAACCTGGTCTGAAGAAGCTATAGGAAAAGCTGCTGTGATTTGTTTAGGGACAGTGGGTGGTGAAAGGGAAACAAACAAGTGTGAAAAACAGTGAATGAGTGAGTGAGGAAACAGACATACGTGAAGCAGAGCACAATGGTAGGGGTGAGGGGTTTCTGATGGGGGAGTTGACGTGGGTCCACACAGAGCCACTCACTTGGCCAGCTTCATCTCTATCTGCTGGCGGATTTCCTGCCGCTCCTGGTCGCTGCGGACAGGGAAGATGTTGCGGTCCTCCAGCTCTTGCTTGCTGGGCCTGTTGCGAAGCTTTACAGCCAGCAGCTCCTTCCTCATCCGGCGTGGGAGGGTCCCTGTTGTTATGGAGCACAAATTAAGGTCAGCAACGACACGGTGGTTTTTGAGCTGCCGCACACAGTTATTCAACTAAACCCACTGAACTGATGCTAATCACCACACAGCGGGCTTTTGTGCTTTTCTCATACGACCTATATTCGCCAACATTTCATAATGTAAAAAACTAATAACTAATTCAGGATGTTAAAGTATCTACTTGGTGTTAATCTTTTTTATATAAGAAATATTTCATTGTCACCCTCCTTGAAGCTTTTTCATTTGAAATAAATTTTATGAATTACATGTTACAAAGTCTACAACTTCTGTCAATTAAACATCGATATTAACACAGAAAATCAAACATATTTGATAGAATTTTAAAGGGGCCAGCAGTAGCAGCCCGGAGACCATGTGGATAGGTCTAAATAATCTATTGTTTAATACAAAATTCTGCCAAGTTACACGGGGACCACTAGAGAACACCAATTTTCAAATCCATCCACAAAATTCTGGGTTGGATTGACGTTTGGACTCCGACTCTTTGGCTGCGCCAAAGCATTGACATTGTTGTTTTAAAGCCATGCTTGTGTAGCTTTGGCTTCATGTTTGGGGTTGGCTTGCAGAAAAGTACTGTATATCTTTACCCGCGCTCTCTTGCAGACTTGGAGCAAATTTAATACCAGGCTTTTCTTGGTTTTGCTGCATTGATGTTACCCTCAATCCACACAGGACTTCAAGCATCAGCACTGATTGATGGATGCTGCCACCGCCACGCTTCGTGATGAGGATTATTTTTATCTTAACGGTCGAAAAATTGCATTTTAAGACACAACACCAACTTCATTTTGCTTATTTCCATAGTCTGGCAAACATTTGCCAAGATGTCATGAGAGTTTTTGGAGGTCAGTGACTTTCTGAGTGCCAGTCTGCAAAAAAACTACAATAGGTGCGGAACCAAACTAGCACCAGCCTTCTGGGAACTTTCTCCAACATAAATGTTCATTCAGTGGATTGTGATGTGTGTTTTCACGGCAGAGCCAAAGCCAAGGGAGGACGAAAGAAATTAGTAAACCGACGTATCAAAAGAGCGATGAATTCAGGTTCCCTCTGAATGTCAGCCTTGAAATGAACAACAAAGCCTGGATTTTCTAAATAATGTTGTCTGTAGTGTACGCTATATTTCAGGCCTATTCAACTCACTCAGGGTGGATATGGCCCTTTTGAACTTTTCCTGTGAACAACAAGAGGCTGCCAGGCTTGTGAGTGATATGATTCACATCGACATATTGCAGTTTGCTCGTGACCCGTTTTCCATTAAACCTGAGGGAGACTTCTGTGTAAAATCAAAAGAAGCAATTTCGTAAAACTATGTCAAAATAGCAAAAATCAAGGCTCAAACAGATTAAAAATGACAGAAGCCTGATGTATGATAATTCGAACACACCAACTTACTATTAGTCTGGTTGCTGTTTCACTGCTTTTATCTTTAAAATATATGGATATGGACCTGCTATAAGCACCTTGTATCTGCTCTGAATTGTTTTTGACAGTATCATAAACAGGACCATGTATTGATAGCCTGATGGATTTGTTGTACATCTTGTTTTTTTACATTTGTGGACATGGACTTAACAGTAAAATATTTCCTTATCCCCTTGGTGTTTAGCGACCGAGAGCTGGTCTGCAACTGATGGTACATACGTGTTCAGCTTCACATGGAAGGGAAAAAAAAAATATTAACCTTCCTACTCTAACATAAATAAGTTCAAAGATTCAAGAAAAATTAACACGGAAGCAGGCATGTCATTTCAAATTTGAGCGACAACCCTGTGAGTTCTTAGACAATCATTCATATTGTAAATCCCTCTTCATTCTGTTAACATATCCTCCACTACACATTTGCATTACCATCGCTGCAGCCAACAGATATTTGTATCACATCACCCTCGTGCTGGTGGCGTCTGTCATAATGCCACAAGTCCACTCTTTTAACATTTTTTCCTGCCAGAGTCACAGACATGTTAACGGCAGACGACTGACCCACATGAATGGCCGAGAATTAGGCCACCAGAGCAGATGTTGACGGGCCACTGAAACTTAACACCAGTAAGTCTTCCATTCGTCATTTCTGTAAATCTCCCTGTCACGCTCGGATTGTAACAAACATCTGCAGAGATTATGCTGCTTCATTATCCGCAAACAGGGTGCCCGTATTTTGCTGACTTTGTACATTAAGAGGGATATAATGGTACAGCAAATATTATACCACATGTTCGCTGTGAGCACACCTACCAGAGATCACAGACTCGTTCCAGCTGTCCTGGTCGTTCAGGTATTCGTCCAGGCGCCAGTTCTCCTTGTTCTCATCAGAGTCCTTCTTGCTTTCCGACTCGCCGGCAGGTTCCCTCTCTGTGCTGGACGTACGAGTCAGGCGGCCATCCAGTCGCCGTTTCGGAGATGAGCGTGCCTCTTTCGTCTGGTAACTGAGATCACACATCACAAGACAAGTCTGTCAATTACAGCTTCAGTGAACACTTTGCATAGAGACTGGCTAAATTTTCAGAGAGCTTGCCAAGTAGTTCAAAAATGTCTAATCCAAAGGAAATGCTAAAAAATAGAGCGTTCAAACTAAAAGCATGAAACTTACTAAGAATATTTACTGTAAGAAAACATGATACACCGTCTAAGAAAATAAAATACTGACAAGGTAGAAAGTGTCAGCAGTAGAAGCTGATGATTGGCTTATCATAGTAAGTATTCTTGTCAAAATGTGCTGCTTTTCTGTGTTTTATATATTCTTTACTGAATATCTTTGTATTTTGGGGTGTTAGTTGTACCAAAAAAAAGCATTTGAGAATTGTTTATTTCACTGAACACTGAAATCAGTAAAGGAAAAAAAATCCTTTAGTTATGTACTGCCATCATTTCCTCGTCTCTTACCATTCACTTTTTGGTTGTTATACACCACAAAACAAAGACAAATCTCTTCTCAGTGAAAACTTACTTGACGATAAATAGATTTAGATTTTGGTTGAAAAGGACAAAGCTGTTTTTGGTCCATATTGTCCATACGTTGGAGTGTGTGATAAGTAAAACTGTGGGTCCTGGGATTTTAATTATCAGACAGGATTAATACAACGTCATTTACAAGGTATTAAGTGCCATATGATTTTGTTCTCATTTAGCAAAAAATTATCATTTCCTGTAAAGAATTATTATATTTCTTCTGATAACACAAACAAAATTATACAAACAAAGGTATGTATTTAAAATGATGCACATCAAGTCTGACCTGTCCTGTCTATGTTTGGTGGCCAGGGCGCGGTGCAGTTCCTCAATGATGCAGCTGGGGGGCAGCTGCGGGTGTAGCGCCCCGAGGTGAGGGGACCCAGTGGGTGTGGAGATCCTGCCTCTCAACAGAGAGCCATGAGAGTCTTTGGGAAGTGTGAAGTTCCTGGGTAAGGTGGCTGGGGACTTCTTCACTGGCACTGGGGGAGCCCCTGGGGAGGAATAGTAAAATTGTAAAATAGTAAAAAAAAAAGAGAGATTCTGCTGCAGATAAATGAGGGATGACATCACTGAGACACCGGTTTGTTCCAGTAAACCTACCATCCACGCTGCCCAATCTGGTGAGCAGCTTGACAGGCAGGTTAGGTGGAGGCGGGGTGCTGGCTCGTCTCTGAGGCTTGGTCACCTCCTGTTTCCCCTCCATAGCCTCCACTTTCCCCATCGTCTTCTCTTCACCGGGCTCACTCAGTGAGATGCTTTCATCTTCTCCATCTTCACTCTGACCGGGATCTCCCACCGTCTTTGAATCTTCGGTCACATCTTGCACTGACATGACGAATCATGAGAGGTGAAGCAAAGGTTTGGTTTGTTTCTGAGGTCTCTGTCGCCACCTAGTGGGCGATCACGGACACGTTGAGGCTGGAACCAACTAAGCAGCACCTGGAACCTCATTTTATTATTAACTATCAATCATTTACCTGCCAAAATTTGACCAGATTGGGTCGAGACTAAAAAGTAGTGACCCCATTCTGATTTACATCAGTTAAACTGGATTAGTGGCATGTTATTTGCTTTAGAATATAAAGCATATACAGCAAACTGAAGTAATGTCAGGACAAGTAGGGTGTCACTGGGAGCTTGCTTTGCTTGTAATCATGCTTTGCTTTAATCTTGATTTGTTTTTCTGATTGTGTTCATTGTGTACATACTAGGCCTACAAAAACAGAATGAATACACTGGTAAAAACAAAACTAATATTAAATAAGGACACTAACATAACATCTATACACAGAAGATACAGTGGCTACAGATCAACGAAATGCGGTCGATCAAACTTTAGAAGTTAAGCACTTCAAGACAAACAGTTGGTGGCGCTAAATCTGCACTCATGTGCCATTAAACCGCACCGTTAGTAGAGCGCCAGTCAAACATCAAATGGTGGGAAACGACGTGAAAATAGTGATGGAAATAGGAAAATCCTGCTAGTTTCTTGCAGTTGTTTTTTATACGGATGAATGGAAATGATTCTGACAATCATGCAAAAGGATTGCAATCTGTTCAAATAATCGCAATCAGGCGATTATGTTCCATGTGTGTCTGGGTTTCATCACAAAGTCCAGACGCAGGCAGTGTAGGTCTTTACAGAACTCTAAACGGCCCATAGCTGTAAATGGGATTTTAATAGTTACAGTCCAAACAATACTAGTTTTTGAAGCTGATATTGATCAATATTTGGGGTTTAAAATACAATAAAAATTTGGGACGCTGCGTAACATGTAAATAAAAACAAAATGCAATAACTTGCAAATCACATGAACCCATATTCTATTGCAAATAGACCTTTTATAAAAAAATAAAAAAATTGTGTTATCATAAATTAAACACTCTGTAAACCTGTATATAGCTGTATTCAAAACCTGTATATATATATATATCATTCAGCATTAATGGTTCCTTCACAGACGTGCAAGCTATCAGTTCCATGTGCAGTTTTTCTTTGCCCAGACAATGTTTTACACTAAAGAATTGTGTCTGTTTTTAATGCAGTGCAGCCTGAGGCCCGAATATCACCACCATCCAATAATGTTTTTTGGCCTTGTCCCTTGTGTACAAAGATTTCTACAGATTCTCTGAAAGCTTCCAGTGTTTTGTTGCCCCTGTTGCCATGGAGTTAATTTATCCATTTCAACATTTGACGTTGTCTTTAGTCTATTTTCAATTAAATATGGGTTTATGTGATTTACAAATCATTGCATTCTGTTTTTATCTATCTTACACAGCATCCCAACTTTTTTGGAAACGGGGTTGTATCCAATAAAGATAAAGCTGCCATAGCAGCTGTGAGTTAATGAGTCAAGTTTTGTGTCCTGAAACCCAAACCAGCAAAAAGTCTTGTCGAGGGGAACTGCAGAGTTGGGTGATAAAGAGAGCCACTGAGCAGCATTAGCAACTATTCATTTGATGCCATGGTTCTGGCCGCCTTGTGTATGTAAGTCCATAATTCACTCATTTTGCTCCGATATGTTCTACACCAACTGTTGAGCAAAATAGTTGGTGCTTCAGGTTCTAAACGCTGCACTATGTTTCCCGGCTAATCGCTAACTATGTCTGTGTGCTGTTCGGTGTTGAGCAGTGAATTTATGTGGAGCGAAGAGACCGAACCGAACCAGTAATGTTGTGGACCATCAAATCAAAACAATGAGCCAAAAGACTCTGGAACGCTCAGCACAGCTGCAGAGTCAGGGTGAAACTTGTCTAAAGTTTTGTTCTAATGTTAGTCACTTTACACAATCATTTGATTCCTTGTTTATAGATAAACAAGGAATTCTCTCTCTGACCATAGTGTTGCTCTCTACCTGTTGAGGCCTCTAAATCACTGCCCAGGTCTTCACTGGTGCTGGCCAGCGGTGCCACAGGCTCCTCGTCTCTGTCCTCACCATCAGAGTGAGTTGGGGTGTCAGGATCCTCACCGTTGCCTCCACAAGCAAGATCTGAGTCTGCACACAGGACACAGAAAAGACAGTGGACTGAGTGAGGAGTGAGTCCGTGTAGCACTTGGGCATCATGTGGCTGAATAAATGAACTGTGAAAAGCCTGGAGTCATAATATGTGTGTGTGTGTGTGTGTGTGTGTGTGTGTGTGTGTGTGTGTGTGTGTGTGTGTGTGTGTGTGTGTGTGTGTGTGTGTGTGTGTGTGTGTGTGTGTGTGTGTGTCTCATCTTGCACCTGTCTCTGTCTCCATCTCCCCGGGGCTCCTCCTGGCGAGGTCATCTCTCTTCTGCCGTACAGCTGCCTTCTTCTCCACCGCTAAACAACACAAACATTCATGAAACCGGTCCGCAGATTGCGTGAGAAATGAAAACACGTGGAACTATTTGCATCTTCCTGTCCCCCGAGTGAATCCCAAACCATGCAATGTTTACCGGCACTGACGGAAGCACGAGTCACACTCACTTGCTGTGGGCTTCAGCTTCTCATTTTTCTTTTTCCTCCATTTCCAGGGCTTGAAGATGCGTCCCAGACTGGCCAGCTTGCTGTTGCGGCGGACGGGCGGCGTACGGACCCCTGAGACCAGGCAGCCGGAATGCAGCGCCCTCTGCTGGTCCATCACATCTGCAACACAAAACACAGCTGCCTTAAAATAGGCTACAGACTAACAGAATCCATCCAGGCGTTACAGCGACATGGTGAGGGCTAAAGGAATTTCTTAAATCACTGCTAACACAATTGGCTGAATACGACTGACACCCATCATGTGAGAGGAGCAAATGTAGGTCACCGGCTGTAAATGCCTTATTGATGCCAGTCTAATTTCTGAGAAGCAGCAAGCAGAGGGGAGAAGACAGAGAATTGCATTGTTTGTGTGTGACTCACATGGTTCCAGGGCAGCCAGACCTTCCTGGCCCCAAAACACACACACACAATGGAACGCTTTTAAGAGACATCTTGAAAGACACACAGGGAATAAATCAAATAAGCCTTTTCTGAGGTCAGAGCAGACATCTGCAGCCTGCACGCTCCACCGATTCCACACTATTTTAGTCTGCGTACCTACCTTGGTGAGGTACACAGCAGTTTGACATAATGGAAAAGTGACAGAATTGTACAAATCATACATGCAAGCTACTGACAGACGGGTCATTTTTTTTTAGAACACTCTGCAGCGCCCTCCATGTTTACTTTTATTTTTGTTGTCTCTTTTTTTCTCCTGCATTTGTTATTATTTTTGGGAACTGACAATAATTTATTCAAGAGTGTACTGTATGTAGTGTCAAAATGATAGTGGATTTGTTTTTTACATTACTATCAAGAAATAAAAACATTTCATATCCATATGATGGCCAATAATTTTATGGGCCGATACGGATCTGTCTGTAATAAAATCGTCTGGCTGCTTTATCAGTAAGGCTCTGACTGATGTTTTATGTGTTAAAAAAAACGACTCTATTATCATGAGGCTGTATCTAACACTATTTTTCCTTATCAGTGAATCTACAAATTTTTTTTCTTAATTGAATGATTAATTGTGCATTCCATTAAATGCCAGAAAAATTCTCCAGAGCCCAAGTTGGCAATGCTAAACTGCTTGTTTCACCCAACAGTTTCAAATCCAAATGTATTCATTGCTACTACAAAAGAAGACCAATATAAGAAAAATATTTTCTGCCATTTCTCTCCAAAAACATTTTTTTATTGAAACGTTATTATCCGTCGATCAAGTAATTGTGCGCAGGAGCTCGGATTTCTCGCCACATACAAATCAACAATCGATAGCAAATTCCTCTTATCTGCTACTCTGACCTCCTGAAGCTCTCCGTTGTGGGTTCAGCAGGAGATGAGGATCACACTGATTGACAGACAGGCAGAGGACCGCAGAGGCTGACTTCTGTTCTGCTGCACGGACAGCCAGAGAAAGAGAAGGAGGGAGAGAGAACGAGAGAGAGAGAGAGAGAGAGAGGTTCCTTGGAGAAAGGACAGAAATAGGCCCTCCTACACAGTCTGGCTCCGACAACAAGCTGACACCTCAGGGGGCCAACAGCTGAGCCGTGGGCTGCACAAGGGTGGCTCTGTGAGCGCTTTCATTTTCTGTCGGTAGCATCTAAATCCACAACATCTGCTCATTTATCCCTTAAGAAATGTATTACACACACTTGTAATACGGGCCCCAGTCGCAGAGTAAGAAGGTGCATTTAAGTGCACTGTGATTCACACTGATATATTTCACGGGTGGGGATGGATGTGGCAGAAATTTGGCAGGCGGAAGTAAGCAAAGTGCGCAAAAATGCAACTTTTTCTCTGTGGCAAAAACAAGGTCGGCCAGCTGATATCAGAAACACATTCTCCACATTAAAAAAAAAAAAAAAAAAAAAAAAAAAAAACGATGCAGGTAGCAGCCAGGACAAGTCATTTAAACTTTCAAGTCGGAGCTATATTTGTATGATGTCAGCAACATTTCAACATCCAAATGTTCACTGGCTGCAGCTGCTTGATTATTTTCATGATCCACTTGTCAAAAAAATAGTGAAAAGAATGCCTACTTTAATTTCCAAAACCTCAAGGTTGACATCTTCAAATGTGTCTTTTTGTCCAACCAACAGTCAAAAACCAAAATATGTTCATTTTACAGACACATCAGATAAGGAAAAGCAGCAATCCCTCAGATCAGATAAGCAAGCTGACTCTTTTTCCAGCTGTTTCATCTGCATCGAAAAATGAAACTCAACAGACCTCTGAGGAGATAACACTGCCCGCATACAGGCTCCGCTAACAGCACAAAGCCAATCTTAAGAGAGTTTATTGATTCATGTACGAGCGGTGCCTCTGCTTTTACTCGCACGCGGAGCTGCTTGATTACCGAACAACGTGAGAAGCAGGTCAGTCGCCCAAGTCGTGCGTGCCTGCCCGGGATGCGGCGAGAAATTCAGGTCAAGCCAGCAGTAACTGTAGCGAGCACACCCAGGGTCAGGCTGCCGTTGCCATGGTTACCACGCCGGATGCTGCAGAGCAGACCCTCGGAGGCAGAGAACCCACCAAGGCATGAGAAATAGGGGGCTGCTGGGTTGGATGGGAAGGCTTGTTGCCACACAGAGAGACGGAGAGCCGCAGCCAATCACGTCCCAGCGTGCAATGATGCATAATGTAAGTGGAGGAGATGCTGTGTTTTAAATTTTGCAAGTTATGTTGAAATATTTATCCAAGTGGTCCGGTTTTCTCGTTTGAGTGAGCATTAGGATGGCAATCTGCAAATGCGGACACATAATTTTTTTAAAGCCCACGTTAATTTCCAAACTTAAAAGATTTTGAAGTGTGCTGTGACCTAAAGCAAAGGTCTACCACTGCAGATAATGAGGCTGCCGGGGAAGCCAAACATAGAGCATCTAGAAAGGTCACAACAATCTCCTCAGTGGCATTACAGCTACTGTATGACTCATCGAGTGCTACTGATGGAATTAAAAACACTTATTTTTTGAGTCACTTGGAACAGTCACCATAACGTTTTCAGCATAAAAGTTCCTGAAGGAATATTTTGACTGTAGTTTTATCATAGTTACATCACAATAATAATAATAATAATTAAAAAAAAAAAAAAAGCATTGATAAAATAAACATGAATCAAGGGCAAGTCACTAGAAAGTTGCTGCCGAACACCGCAGAGCACTAAGAGATTAGTACAGGAATATTCCAGTGATATCCCAGGTAGATACAGCACCATTAAGTGTCCCACACACTCAAGACAAAATAGCACATTTAATGAACAGTAATTTCTCTTGACGAACTGACTATAAATCAGTACCGGTGAAGTAAACGCTCGTGTTTCAGGGTTAACACTTACTTATCATAAAACACACAGCTACCCGGTCCTCCTCCAGCTCCCCCGGTATTCACATCACGTCCCCTCGGAGCCCTACGGGCTCAGGCCGACTGACAGGAGGCTGATCATTTCGCAGACAATGAATTAAACACGCAAACGGAAATGCTCTGAGTTCAAATAACTCTTCCAGAAAGTTGTACAAATGCCCGTGTAAATGCGACGGGAGCACTCGGGAGGAAGCGCAAAGTGGAAACAAAACAAAAAACAAAAACAAACGTGTGAGCGCGAACGGGATTACTGCTGCGACCAGCTTCTCGTGTTGACGACGTAGGAGGAGGGCAAATAAACTGGCACACCCTCAATCACTACTGCAAAACACAGTAGTACAGTGCGCTTGCGCTTGCGCAGTGTAAACAGCTTGTTTTCTCAGCCTTTACGGACAGATGCTGAAATCGCCGCTGTCTTATCTTTCAAATACTTTTTCGGAGATGTTTCTGTTCATGTTATGATAAGATGAACACATTCTCAAGTAAAATACACTCGAGTCCGCCGCGCTAAAGCTGCAGCGGAAGTCCCGTAGTAGACCTATATCACAGCAGACATTTTGACATGTTGCAGCAGGACACAAACAGCTGCAACAGATGTTTGCAATGACGTCCCGCTTCCGTTCAGTGCGTCAGTGAGCGTACAAAACCAGGACCCAGGTCATCAATTAGGCTACATCTGTGCTTTTTGCTTTAATACGAACCAAAATGTCAGCGGTGGAAAAAAAAAAAAAAAGTTCCACACATCACCTTGGACAGGTCTGTGGTTCTGTGGCCGTTTCATTTCTGAGGCTGGTTTGGACTATTGTGCTGAAGTCTGTAGGCCTATATCACATAAACGTTTATTTAGTTTGATGTTAAAGGGCTAAAAAAAAATACTAACTAAAAACTAATTAACACCTCTCAGTGTAGCGCAGTACACTTTAGGGCTTCAACCAGCAATTATTTTCACTCTGGCCATCTTTTTGCCAGGTATTTCTTTCATCACTTGGTATTTGAATTTTTTTTTATCAAAAATATCTATCACAAAAGGCTTCTTTAAATTGCTTGTTTTGTCCCGACTGTCAAAAACCCAAAGGCATTCGATTTGTCTTCAACTAAACAATTTTTCAAATCATGCCTGCAAATTGTCTAATTGGTTATTAGAATAATAGTTCTAGCTCAACAGCACAGCCAACAGCAGAATACAGCCTCGAAGCGTAAATGTAAAGTTCCAGCACCAATCTAAAACAGTTTCAACAAAAATAGATAATAACATTAATTATTGTAGGGATGTTGTTTAGGTTTACAGGGTTTATGCAAAAATAAATATAAAGAAATGAAATAAATTTAAATCTTTGTTGAGTGTGTTGTTACCATGCTAATATTTGCTAATTAATACCAAAAAATGCAAAGTAGCCAGCTGCGCCTGATAGGAATTTGATTAATTTTGCAGGTATTTGGACAGACATTCAAGTATTTGACAAGCCGTGATGGTGAAAAGTAGGAAAATCATCAAAGTTAATACAATTCATTCTATGTTCCTAAAAATGTTACTTCAAGACTTGTCACTGAAACCTGAAGACTGAGAAAGTCAGGGGATCACATCCAATATTATCGCTAACATGGCCAAAAACATCACAGCAAGTTCACTTGAAGATATCAACCAGCTACATTAGCTCTGAAATTTACACCACTGGTGATAAAAGAAGAAGTACGCGCACAGCTCACTGTGTTTGTTAGTAATAAAGGTCTGATTACTTTGGAAACTGCTCTGTTAAACCTATTTTATAGACATTTTTTTTCTTCTACTTCCATAAACTCTGCTGGCAATGGGGACTGATTATCAATTATTCAGGTGACATCTCTCAGTGTGTAAACAATGCCTTTGTGGTTTCAGATCGATCTTCTGGAGGGCCAATACATTAACAGCAGTAAGGGCTGAGTTACATCAGAGATGATAAAAGTCAGTGGCTGGGTTTCTCCTCAGGGACACACTCGCAGTAAGCAAAGAATATAAACAATGATGTATACTGCAGCCAACACGAATCTCATTCATTATTTACAAGGCTTCGTTTATTATGGCTGAGGGTGGAAGCAGTGCCAAAAGGTTGTGCACACAAATTGTGACCAGTTAATAAAGGACTGACACACAACCTCAAGGTTGCCAACTTAAAGATGGAATGTGAAGCCACTACAGTAATGCACTGTTTACATTATGTCAGCAGACAGGAAATAGACTCAAATAGAAAATGAATCAAAGGCTTTTGTGGCTGGAGCCAAACAGACACATTTTTGAGGACTCACATAAATAGACCACTTTCTTAGCTAACACTTGTTGCTATAGCAGGAGACTGTCAAGTGCAATTCATGTGTTTACAGATGGCTGCATTCCACCTCCAAATGTGGCCTGAACAGATTAGAGCTCAGGGCTTCCTGAGTGTGTTTCCACCTGTACTTTTGTTGGCACTATGGTCTGATCACGGCCAGGTCGCATATGTCCAGATTGAATATAGCCAAATGGAAACAGCCTTGTATTGTAGTGTTGTGTTGGGTAGCTCACTGTCATGAATTCGACACAAAAAGAGGAATTTTGCCGCCTTTATGTGATCAACTCTGAAACTAGGCAGTCGTGGAAAGGAGAATTTTTATTTTTTTTTAATTGGTATTCTCTAAGGTCTGTGGTAGTGCCTGTTAGTGAAAAGGGGAACTCCTACAACAACCGAGGTTTGATTCTGGCTTCTGTCGAGGTGGGCCTCCAAAAAACAAGGAAATAAATTCCCTCTAGTTGTAATATGGTTCAGAGATATGAGTGAATTTGGACTTCTATAATACAAAGTGACCATCTAACAAGAATTGCCTCGCCTCACCTAAAAGTAAAATGAGTTTTGCACTGTTTGTAACTGATTTTATGCAAAATATATTTAGGCTATGTAAATGGTAGGATTACAAGTCAAGCAGTGGGTTTAACAATAAGAATAACGTTTTAAACACATTATGACAAGTTCAAATGTCTGCCTTCAAAAAAATATCTATCCAAAGGACCTGAACTGGGACACTTAAAGGAAATACAACAGGTTTGACATCTTCCAATCAACTGTGAGAAATGATAAGATAAGATAAGATAAGATAAGATAAGATAAGATAAGATAAGATAAGATAAGATAAGATAAGATAAGATAAGATAAGATAAGGTAAGATAAGATAAGACTTTATTAATCCCACAGCAGTCTTCACAGCATCTTAAAGATATAGGTAGAAAAGATGAGTATAAAAACATGCAAATACACATGCAATGAAAAATAGAATAAAAGTTTTTCTAAAAATATAACAAAAAAAATGTACCTCGGTTTTGTATTACTATACTTGATTCTGAATGAAGAAAAAACAGATTGTCATTACAAGTAGGTCATACAAAGTATATTCTTTATTGCATGTTAGTGATATGTGTTTGCTGTATGAGTGTACATGTGATTATATATTCATTTATTGCCGGTCCATGACATCTATAACTCTGCTTAGAAATCACAAAAAATACACCTTACTTATAACTCCGATACTTGCGTGAGAATCTACCAAATTGAATTAAGATTAAGAACAACAATAACAGTTGAAACATATTGAGGGGCCCAAAATGGCACGTTTAACCCTTGCGGCTAGTTATGGTCATTTTTTTCATTCACCATTAAAAAGTGCAGCTACCCTAAATGAGGTCTAAGGTGCACTTATATTAGCCTTCCATTTAACAATACCTTCGTGAACTCATGGGTTGATGATAACTAGATATTGCACAGTGCAATAACAAACTGTAAAAACAGTGTATGAGAGTAATGCCGCTGCTGCAGGCTGCATCTGAAATTGTATAAAACAACATGATGACACACCACTAGAATAATTGCTTCTCCATTTCGTTGGTGAATATTTGCACAATGAATGTGAAACTGTAACCATGCCTTAACTTGATTAGTGAGCCACCAGAAATCTACAATAATCTGCCAAATATGAGGTCATTGTTGGTGTGGCACTTTTGCATTTTCACTAAATGATGAGTGGTAGTTTTATGGGCTTTTTGGACGTACAGGTGTGTGTGTGTGTGTGTGTGTGTGTGTGTGTGTGTGTGTGTGTGTGTGTGTGTGTGTGTGTGTGTGTGTGGGAGGGGGGGGGGCGTATTTAACTGTTGTGAAATCACAGGGGAGATGAAATCGGAGAAACATGCTCCCCATCAGCAGTATAACCGCTCAAACCCGCAGTTATGGAGTGTCCATTTGTGGAACAATTTTGCAACAAAGCACTTTACAATTGATTGCAAACCTCAGCCACAAAGCAAAGTCACGTTTTCAGCAGAGGGTAAGCTTCTGTGCTTCAGAGACTAGCCTCATAGTAACTGAATAAACGCCCAGTTATTGATGGCTGCACATAATGTCATGGGTTGAAAAAAGCAACTATTCATCATCAAACATTTAATGTGAAATTCTTGCATTTATTTACAGTTGTACATTAGAACTAAATAGCTGGCATTTTATAAAGAGTCCTCTGCATTAAATATAGGAAAGATGAGATACAGACAATGTAACAACCAAGGAAAACACAGATTTTTTTTTTTTTTCAGGGGAAACCTTGTCAGGCCAGCAAATGTAAAATAATGAAAATATGGACGGCGAGAACAATGAAAATAAACACAGAATTTTTTTTAAAAGCAAGATGTTATTATTTAAATGATGTGCCCAAAGGCAAAGTCGTTACATTAACTGCTTACAAATGAACATTGAAGCAGATATTCACAGAGAATAGTCTGGGCTGTCATGTCAGACACTGAGCTACTCCACAGGCAGTAAGTGGGAGACTGATTGTGTTTTTGTAACGTCGTTGACATTTAACCCTTGAACGGGCGTTGCATTGTTGCAGTGCTGCCAAATTTCAAACATACATTTGCGTTTCTAAAACCCTGCTGCCGCTCCTTTCCAGTACTGTTCTCCTTTAAATCTGCTGAATCATTCATCAGTTGCAGCCACAGCCTTATGCAGCCTTGGAGCCAATGCAGCGTCACAGTTAAAGATGGGGGGACTGTAGCAGTGGGGAAGACACGGCTTCGACTGCGAAGAGTGCGTGAGCTGCAAACAAAATAGTCTCTGGAATTCCTCTGAAGGGGATGTTTCAAGGTTGGGTGCAGGCCAGGACTCTCAGGTCGCACTTGATGCTGCCTTTTGTTTTTTCTTTTATTGATCAACTTCCACGAATCCAAGCTGATGTATTCAGATTGGCTTTTTTTGTCTGACCAAACCCCAAAAACATTGCATTTGGAGTATTTTTTTTTTATTGATAAACCCTCAAACAATTGATTTGTCAAGTTCTCTGACATACACAATATATTCTGATCTGACAACTCTACAAGCAGATGGCGATTGTCCAGTTCCCTGTACAAAACTGTTACATATGACTGTCATGTGACAAAATAATTTGGATCAGTGGACAATTTTAGGTGACCCCTTTTTTTTTTTATCTGCTACTCCTATGGTTATGGTTTGATAAGGTTAAAGACCAATAAACTACTTGACTGTTCAGTAAGTGTATACACAAAAATCTGCAGTCTCTTTAGGCCTCCATTTCTATTTTAGTGGATCTATTGTGACGCATCTACAAATAACTACAGACCTAAATACAGGACTATATTGGAGCCCTGGAAGGCTCTAATTTAGTTTTAGATACAAAGTTTTAAAACACACACCGAGTGCCATATTTATGTGGAATATTATCAAAATGGTCAACTGACTCAATAGTAGTCTTCCCCTCCCAAATGCCTCACTAATTCACAGTATGCAGTGCTAACAACATGCATGCGAGCTGGCAGGGTAAAGTCTGTTAACCAATTCGGACATCAGTGTTGTCACATACAGCGCCTCCAAGACATCTCTACAAACCTTCCAGTTTGCAATGCATGTACGGAAGCACTTGGGAGAGAAATAGCACGTGTCTGTGTTTTGTTCTCTCTGAACAGCCATACTTTTTGGTATTTTATGGGGTTAACTCGGGTCACATCAGAACAATAGCTTGTTGCTGATTAGTAGTTTTATTTTTTTATATATTTTATGGCTTAATTCCAGGGGAAATTACACATGTTCAAGACCAGCACCCACAATCAGCAGACTGATTTTTGCAGCTGTTGCCCCCACCCCTCCTCCTCCTCCTCCTCCTCCTCCTCCTCCGCCTCCTTCTTTTACACTGCTGGAATATTCAAGTCCATCAGAGTGATCAGTGTCTCCAGTCCTACTCTGGGCTTAAGCGTTTGCTTTAATTACATCTGTCACGGGGAGCAAAGTATCTCTTTGTGTGATAAAGCCCTCGCTAGACTGTTTCTAGTCCCCATCTCTGTGAGATTCAGTGTAGATTTTGTAAAAACAAATGACTGAAAATAACTGCCGGGGTGCTCTAAAGCCTCTACTCTCGACTCTCCTGGGCATCGAAGTGATCACATCGCAATTCTGTTTCCATTTGGCCTACAGTTCCTATCCCCTTGTTGTGGGACAAGGATGTCAAAAGGAACAGCTGCACGCTCTGGTGTGTGTTCATGTGCAACATATTGCTTTTACTCAGCTCTGAAAGGAATTAGGTCAGCACATGAAACATTCATAAAAGATGCATTACTGTATGTGTAAATGGCTGACAGCTTAAGTCAAGAAGATCCCCCCCCAAACATTCCACGCCCAGTGTCTGGGTAGATCTGTGTCTCTGCTACACACACAGCAAATTGAATTTCTTTCTCAAAATAAAGCTTATTATGGCATGACCACATCCACCATCATGAGCTTGCACTATTACTACAAACATGTGACTGCAGTTGCAGAGTATTGAACCCCTTAAGGATGGGAAACAAAAGGGTTCACATGCAGAATAACAACTATTTAAATGCATAAAGATAGTGTTGCTCAAGTGCTGTACGAATGATCGTGCACAATGAAGCATAAAAGCGAAGCTCTGTTGGGAGTGCAAACAGTGAGGTGGCTGTGGATAACGTGCAGAGCCGTACACACAAGCCACAGCCATCCATATCTTTTGAGCATATTTCACCAGGGTTGTAATCTTGACTGTACTGTCGAGCACTTGAACACCTCTTTTAAGTCCTGATATATGTGAGACATCCTTATTGTTGTTGTAAGGATCTCTGGTTGTTTTGTTTTTGGGGGAGGGGAGACCGTGTACATGCAGCGGGGAGGGGGTGGTACAGTTAGCTATTTCTGTTTGAGCTGCTGTGCAAGAGAGCTAGACTGTCTCTATATTCATTTTTTTCTTCTTCTGTTTAGTGAAAGGAAAACCCTGCCCTGAAACAATTAAAATGTGGTATTCTTTTTTATAGTGTTTACCTCCCTTCATATCAAACACTTCACTCTTGATTCATGAAGATGGTCAAATTACTCTAAAGCTGAAAAAAGATGAGGATGCCAGATGGCATCACCAGAAAATGTACTTTCTCAGATTTCAATTGCAAACTGAAAATCATAATGATTCCTGATATTTCAGTTTTCTAAAGCATTTATCTGTAAAGGCCCTGAACACTTCAGAGGGCTTCACGTTTAAATGTTCATGAGTAAACATGCAACAAAAACAACAACAAAAATTACAAACAGCAACAATGACAAAATCTAGGCAATTTAGCTACTCTGCTCCATAAGGACTGAGTAGATGTAGATTGGTACGATTTTATTGACAATGAGCTATTAACGTTGTCATTCAAATGTTGTTAAATCCTGACTGGTGCAGAGAACCATGTGACCTCACCTTTAGCCAATTCAAATCAGTAAAGGAATTATAAAAAAAAAAAAGAAAACTGTTTGGCAAAAAATGTGTGTGTTTATGTGGGACCCCATAACTCATTGCGAAAAGCTGAAAAAGAAAATAATAATAAAAAAGTTTTTTGGGCCCTTAAGCATTTTTGTTTGTTTGTTTTGTTTACTAGTCCCAGCTATAAAATCTGTTATATTGTGCTGTCATGTGTGATGTGAAGAGGGTTGGGGATAGTTATTACCCAGCAGAGGATTATCACCCGACTGCAGTCTTTTCTTGCGATTCATATCAACACAGCCCTGTGTATACCTGATTTTAATTTAATTTAACTTGAATTTAATTGTCAGTATTTCTACAAATTTGCAGAATTTAATGACACGAAGAGGATTGCCTTTTACACCAACATTACTTTTATTGTATTTTTACACCTAATTTTGAGGCTGAATATCAAAAAATAGATAGATTTTGGTGCAAAAGAAAATTGATAAATATAAATGGAATTTAGTTTTCTTTACCAGGACAACATGTATTACAGCAGCTGAACAGTTCAGAGAGGTCTCCACCGAACGTAAGCAGACTCACAATGGACAATTCAAAACAAAATAATCAAAGTCAATGCACCAGAACCAGAGATGCTTTTCTTCATTAATGCCTGGTGCCTACATTTCCCACAATGCAACGCAGTCCCCAGCAGTTCAATACGGTGTGTTATGCTCATAGCAGCTAATGTAACCTTGAGCCTCAAGCCCTCAGGCAGAGACGAGCAGCGGGCTACGCAGGTCAAGCGATCTCACTTAACTCCAGATTCATAGATTATTTTTTGGATTTTAAAACGTGTGGTCTTCATACCCAACCAACACGGACGCAGCCTTTAAATAGCAGGTTTCAAATATGCAGTGTTGCTTTCCAAGACCTGTAAACAGACTTTGATGTGAAGAATTGCTGGACTTCCCCTTTAAATGAGTAAATTTGAATTTTCTGAATCATTAATTTTGGATTTGATTAATTCTGTTTGGTCAATTTGGACTTGTAAACTTGAAATTCCTAACATCCTTGCCATGGCCCTGTAGCATGCATTATGAGAGTCTCCTACAGAATGCCGTTTATGTCCTCTCATCACATTGGTCGAGGGTGACGTCATGTTTTGTCCTGCCTGTCCTGCTGTGCTGCTCCCCAGGGCCCTGCAGTCAGTGGGACCCGGGGACGTCTCCGCATAGTGCGTAACGGCATGAGAGATGAGTTGGCACAAAACATGAGGTGCTTTTGAATCATCCTTTGTACCACTGAGTTTTGGCCAACTATTAAAAAAGAATCGATGCTGCACCAAAGACTCAAGGGTAAAATTCACACAACAACCTATTACTGTCTCAGTGATGCCACATGCTCATTTATAGTCCCAGATTGTAGTCACATTACTTCGGCAATGCTCCACATTAATCATGGCTATGCTGTCCATGCTAAATCCTTCATTGCTGCTTTCAGATGTTCCACTTTTGAAACAGACATGAGATCCGAAAAAACTCAGGACTTGCATCGGCTCTAAAATTACCCACAGAGGGGTTGAGCAAAGTTTAATTTTCTGTGTGGAGTTTTTCGGTTTAACGACCTCTGATTGAATTTCAAAAGATTTCTAAGATGATTTCGAACACTGCCTGCACAGCATTAAGTGAGTTTTAATTTAAAAACTAAATGTAATCTAACCTTGCAGTGTAGTGCTGAGTAATCCAACGTCTGTCAATTGTCACTGTATGCAGCACGACCTTGGAAAAAACATTTGTCCCTATTCTTTGTGAGATCTGGTGACTGCAGTGCTGGACTGCCGTGACAGTGACTGCTCACCTCATTTATGAAAGATCGAGCCGTCTGCCAAGTAGAGCCCTCTTGTTGCAGTTTCACCGACCGTTTCACCTTTCAACTGCTCTTGACCCCACTTGCAGCATTTTAGGCCCTCACCCACTTTGTAGGTTGTTGAGATGTACTGCATTTTAATACACAGCAATATAATAATAATAATACAGCACGGATACGGTCATTAATACAGCAATATTCTTCACTCAGGATTTTTAGTGAAGACAATTCTAAGCAAATGTCTGGGAACCCCTGAATAAATTATATGTCATGCAGGATTTGGATGAGAAAAGAAATAAATGTAACCCCTGCAGCCAAACAAATTCGTCTGCCTAAATTTTTTTACATTGAACTGTGCTAGTAGCGTTTTAATTGTATGGACTGTATTTAGAAGTGGTCTGAAAACTGAAGCCAACGTTTAAGATTGCCCAGAGGGGCTGGCTCCAAAAAACTTCAGGCTCCATAGACTCCCATTCAACTTCTCTAATGAAATAACACGTCAATATTTTTTTTCCACAAATTAATATAGTGTAAAACACTAAAATCACTCAATCAGTGTTCTGGCATTCTTTTCAGAAAATAATTCCATAATTAATGACATATTAGGCCTAAAACAGAGGTATGTTTGGGGCAGTGAGTGTCTGTTTGATTGACAGGTGTGTGGTGCAGTCAGACCTCCACTATAGATGGGTGGGTTTAGTGTCTTCGGGTTCCCGGTCAGATCCCCCACTCACTCCTTCGCAGCTCAAACAATATGGTCACTTCCGGCACCAAAAAAAACAAGATAACGATGACTGAACTGACCTTCAAAACAGCAGTCCACAAACCAATGGATGACATCACAGTTGGTTGCTGCCTGTTAGATGCAAATGAAATGCTACACAAAATTGCAATGCAAAAACAAATTCTTTAAAAATGTGCACATGATGTCGTCCTGAAGACGAAACTAAGATGTATGTTAACTCTGTAAAACCATCTAAAACTGATACTTCATACAATATCTCGAATCAAAGACTTACAAGATAAGTAGATTTGCGTCATCTCATTCTTCAGAAGAAAAGGATGGATTTAACATCATCTAGTGATGATGGTCTTGTCCTCTTTTATCACTTGACAAAAGAAGATACATTTTGGAACTTCAGCCAAACCTGCTATGATCCTGTTTCCTGCTTACTACCAACTCTACTACATCAAAAAGTGAACGACATAAACTACTCAGTATTCTAATAGCCTTGTTGTGAGGCAATGCTGCTCCAGACGTTGTCCTTGAGATCATTGTTTTTATCATTTTTGTGCCCCTTGTCATATAACACCACAGGTGACTCGAGTCTTGTTAATACAGAAGCTACATGACTTTTTTGTCATTCTGAGGTAATATACATGGTATCGTCGCGTCAGAAAATGCAGTTACACAATTCACCCTTGAGGACCCTGAAGGAGGTGACATACTTTGTGCCTGAGAATCCTAATTGGCTTACAGACCTGGGGTTTATGATTTGTCTGTATTTTGGTGGTATCTCGGTGATTGAAACCTCCCGGCCCTCAGCTTCATGCCAATATCACAGTGCTTTTACAGACACTGTGAGGGTGGGAAATTTGAGTATCGGTAACAAAAAAAAGTCTGCAGTTAAGACTAGAATATGTCTTCAGTGTGCCCCTAATCAATGACATGGATTCCAAAAACAAAACAGGGACTTTGTGACATACCACATGGCCAAAAGCTGCAGAGACAGCTGAGCACAACAGACGTGACACCGCTCTATTGTTTTTCTTTTCCCAGTTATGCACACCTTTCATCCTGTCCCAGTGCTGTGCAGTGGCTCATGTGGCTGTAGAGACATTAAGCACATGTTCCTCGCCGAGCTAAACATGCATGCAGAAGTGAGCTGCCAGGTGCCAGGTTTGCTTTTCTCTCTGTTCAATCACAACTCTGAATATGGAATGAGACAAAGTGGCTTATATATAGGCTTCCTGATTAATAAAACATGAGGCAGCCTGATTCAAATGAAAGGAACTGTAATCTCCTCATCAGGCCCCCTCCGTCCCCTCTGACTGAATGTAAGGACTAAACCAAGGCCTATCAGTAGTTGAGAGATAGGGGCGGTGGGGTGCAGTGGTTGGAGGATGGCGGAGGAGTCCAGGGAAAAAGCCTTTGATGTAAGAGCAGCATGTCAGCTTAGTACAACAGCACCGACTTAAATAGGGAGATGAGGGGAGCAACAGAAGAGGTTCCTGCAGGCTAGAGGCAAAACTAGGGAGCGGCAGGGCAATGTCAGTCAGCTCCACATCTTTACTGTAGAATCCTTCTTTTTGTCAAAGTACATTTGACATACACACTTAATTGGGCATTAGAAAAAAAAATGTATGTTTCATGTCATTTAAAGAAAAATTCTGTTTTACTGCGGATAACAAGACTTCTTTTTGCCATCATTTCTCTTGGTTATGATTACAAAATAGTGACTACTGAAAGGCCAATGTTGGGCCAGGACGTCAGGCAATTGGGTAGGTGCACAAAAAAGTAGGGATACACTCATTTTCTCTCATTTTCCAAAATCACACTCATCTTGACTGACAGCTGATTGTAAAAGCGGGAAACTGGAGTCATTTTGCCAAATTTTGTCTGCAGACACATTAAGTGTCCCATTGCACCTGCACTGGCTCAGTTTATCTAATGGAAGTAATGAATATTTTGCTTTCTGGCTGCTCCTGATGAAAGATTTCAAAATTTGAATGCAGCACGAGTTTCACCTTTTGGCAACAATGTTTTGGCGTATTGTTCTGCACCATCTCTCACAAAGCTAGTGATGTAACCTGTATGTGCTGAACAAGGTGGATGCTAATCAAAGGCTTCTTATGAAACCATCTCCATGTACAAAGATTTGATTTAATCCACATAACACACTGGTGTGCTCTCAGCCTCCTGACTCTAGCTGTTAAAGCAAGAGCATTGTCGGGCTGTCAGGTGAAAACTTCTGCAAAATAAGTATTCAGGTTAGATCTGTGTTCGGTGCTCTGAGTGCTTCATATGGCATCAGAATGAGCAGAATGAAAATCTGCTTTGAGAAAGCCAAATGAAGACTCAGCAAAAATTCCAATTTATTTTTCTGTTCCGGTTGCACCCATGTGCAGCAGAAAAAATACTTTACTTTTCCTTCAAAGCATCACAGTGAAAGAAGACGTCATTTTTGCATTACGTCTAGTGTATTGTGTAGCTGATTCACTGTGACATTGCCCAGCTGGGTGCCATGGTAATACCACCAGTACAGATCTGTCAGTCCTCCTTTTTCTACCCTTTAATGGATATGGTTCTTTAAGTGGCAGGATCAAAGCCGCAGTCGGGGTGCCAGGGCTAGGAAAGGGTTAGTACCGAGCAGAAGGGATGGAGGAATGGGGGAGGACGTGCGGGTTTGCACTTGCTGCATTGCCCGAGCCCTGTGTGGCTGATGCTGCACTGGAAACGTCAGGCTTTGGATGAAATCTGCCACATCGCTTCAGGGAGACAGGGTGTGGGTGAATTAGACATTAAGATTAAAATGGTAATTAGATGGCATATCACAGGACAATCCTGTAAGTGTTGCCTCAGAGTTTCACATACACCAACGCTGTTACGTAACCATAACAACCACGACAACGTGACAAGCACTGGAAACCAAGGGCATGAACACAACGATATCCACCGCTGGCAAAAGAACTTGAAGATCCTTTCTGCAGTACTGCGGTGGCCCTCATATCTAAAGATAGATGCCCCTGTGAAAGGGTCTGATGTTCAAACAGAATGTAGCATCATGCACAAGTAAAAAATAAAAATATAGTACAGTATGTAAGCCAAGAAGCCTGTCTTGTATATTATACTGCAACTCCTACAGCCCTCATATATGATTCAATAACTGAGCCCCTTATTTAAACAGCTGCACCAACAATTTCTCTTCTACTCATCATTTCTCCTACTGCTGTGAAACCAGTTGAATCTGTAGCATCATCCAGGGCTGGCTTTAAGTTAAAATGAGAGATTTACCAGGGTCTCATATCAATCTACTATTGAATACCTTTCAAAACAGTAAACGACTACTGCTAAGGCTACTGAGCAACAGTGACCGCCTGCCCAGTGATTCCCAGTAGAAATGCCAATCCCCCTCACAAATAAACACAATTCACAGTCCAACTGGCATTTCACTTTAAATTGCTGGCTGCTTTACATCACTGAATGTAGCTACTGGAAAAAAAAAAAAAAACACCAGTAAAGAGAAGCAGACAGACAAACACCATGTCGGCTCACAGTAGGAGAGCCAAGCTCTGCCTTCTGCCATTTGGATCACCATGGAAACAGCCAAATACACAACCAGCGCTCTCATCAGCCTCAGCTCAACATACTGCAGTCCATGTGTGATGGCAAGTTGTACATCTTCCCATGCTGCAAACAATACTAAAATTATATTTTGCAAAACAAACTGATGGCACACAGGTTGACTTGGTTGTTTTGCACTAATGCTATCATCTGCAAGGAAACCATTCTGTTTGTCTGAGGACGTCAGTCATTTATGATATGAAGAGGAATTGGGCAATGAAGGGCTGACAGGTGCCAGTGGAAAGATGCATATAGGTCTGCAAATCTTGAGTGTTGGTAAATAAGGCTGTTAAGTGTAGTTAAGTGGTGTGACACCAGTTGGAAACATCTCACGCAGTATTGTACATGACACAAGTTCGCCTGATTCATTCAACACGTCACTGTGCATGACATTTTTATTAGGGCAATTTCACATAGAAGGCCTACAGCACAGCGGTAAGTGTATGCAGGGGGTAGTCCACGACGCACGTTCTCAATCATCCAAATTCAGCGGGATGGTCACGGATACGGGCGAACCCCGAAACCGCGGTGTGTCCCCCATCCAACCCCATACAGTCAGTGATCGAACCGCCTGCCCTCAACACCAGCTAATGAGCAGGTGACAGATGTCCAACAAGCGTTTAGGCCCCCCTCCTCTCTTACCTGCTCTGTGCGCTTCACCCAGGCGGACCTCGGTGATGCTGCTCGGGTCACTCTGAGATCTTCCCCGCTGCAGAACGCAGTCCTCGTCCATCAGCCCGTCCGATGATGCCATGGTGAAAAAGAAAGGCTAAAAGGCGAGACTGTAAGGCGTGATCACCGTCAGCCAAGGTCACTGGCATCAAGTGGAGGAGCAGATTTAATGTGGTCGAACTGCTGCAGCTGCAGCTCCTGGTCCCCGATAAGCAGCAGTGCTGGGGAAATCCATTACGCGCGCAGCATCATGCCGCCTTCACGTGATGCTCGTAAAAAAGACTTTTAAAGATCTTTAAACATACAAGACTGAAATAGGCTAAGTATAAAATATGAGCTTCAAAATCTTAAGCTCTGTGTGACAAAAACCTGCTTTTAAATAATTCCCCTATAGTTTGGTATCAACACATCCCACCAAAGACCACTTGTAATCAGCCTATAGCAATTCTATGGTGATAAACATGGGCTAATATTTCTAAAATACTACAATAATAGCACTTTTTTCAGGAAAAATTCACAAATTCCATCTGTCCCCAGAAAGCTGGATTCATTAAATATGGCATTGCATCATCAATATCTGCACACAGGCAAGTCGTTTGGCTTCAATAAATCTGTGCTTTATCACAATTGTGTCACAATTCTTCTAATAAGCAAAGCTCGCCCATTTCCAGGGACTATTTTGCGCTTTGATGTGTCATATGGGAGGTCACCTTTGAAAAGAAATATATCTTACAGTCCGTGAAAGCAGCGTTGGATCCAGGTCCGTTTGGGATTGATAGAAAATTAGGACTTTTTTTTAATGACATTGTCCCACTGGACTGAACCGTCCATTGAATGAATTATTCCTACAACCAGATGCAGGGTACTCTCTGGTCATTCAATTTACAAAGGCCTTTTTGTGATGCTACTGAATTGCAAAAGTCAGAAATGTTCAAGTCCTGCACAAAGTCGACCAGTAAAGAAAGGATCTAAAAGTGTCCTATGGAGGAACTGTATGAACAAAATGAGAGATAGCCAGTGAGGATGAAACATTTGAAGGTTAAAGGTGCCTTGTGGAACTGTTGACCACCAGTAGCAATAAGAATATGTTTATGACTGCATTCTTGCTTATATCTGGGGCACCTAGGAGGATAGAGATACATGCCTGCACACCAGTGGTGATGCAATACATAGTCCTGCATGCAGTTTCATGGAAAGAGTTGAGAGTTAGAATTATATACGTGGGCACCTCTGTTTTCAGTTTTGTATTGAAGGGAGTAGGTTCACTTATTGGTGTGGATTGGGGTTAAGGTTAGGAAACATGCAAACATGCATAGGCTACACACATACCCAGGAAACTGTGTCATAGCACCCAGGATACCACCATCTACTCCTGATTCTTGGAGTCACAATGTTTCCTGCAGAGCTGCCCTCAGTGATCAGAGTCCGAACTCAGCTTGTACTTAGGACTTACAAAACAATAGCCTGGAGTTTAAAATAGCAGTTTGTCTCTTTTTTTTTTTCCTCTATTTTTTCAAAGACTTTGGCCAGGTTGTAAGCCAAGGTGAACATTGTCCTGTGGAGGCTAAAATGGAGGACATTTATAAATATCCTGTGCCAGTAACCAAAAAAGAATTTGGGTTAACGGGCTATAACCAGAGTTTTTGCTGTAGCACATACTGGGGTGATAAAAAAGGCTTGTTTAATCTGGTTCCCCTGTGCACCATCAAGCTGCTTTCAATTGTGTACAGAAACACAATCATTTCTGTTGCTTTTGGAATAAAATATTACCATGAGTCATGCATAATTAGAATGAGAGTTATGTCTTCATTCTCAGCAGGAATCGCATTACTGGCTGTTTGGCTCCACATAGGTTGTGTCTTGAGACCACTTCTGTTTGTTGTTTTCAGACAAAAACTGCAAGGTGTGAGTGTCCTGTGGCAGCCTCGGACGTTTCATTGCCCTCTGTGAACTCTCATTCTTAACTGAACTTTTGATACTGAAAAAGAAAATCCTAAAAGAAGATTATAAACCAAGATGTGAAACCATAAGCATATGAATGGATTTTTATCGGAAATGTACGAGGGTATCACTATGCCTACGTATGACTCCCTGACTGTCGGAGTAAGATGGAATTTGAGGTCAACATGTAGACTGTTCTGGCTCCAGCAGTAATGAGGACGCTTTACAGGACTGTATTAGCAAAGCTGTTAATTTACCATAAGGATAGTGACCAAACAAATGTTGGGGTGTGAACCTCCTGTATGTGTCATCTCGTAATTATAATCATGTTTTGCTTGCTTTAGGCTATTTTTAATAAATTGCTTAAACTGTTACCTATGGACAAGCTTAGCATAACAAAGTATTGATTATTGTAACTATGACGACCAGTCCCCTATCTTAATCTTAAATCACTTTCACCCAAACCTAAACCTGAGAGCCTAAACTGCCGCGCGTAAATTTGTCTTTATCTTCTGTGCGAATAAATGACGCATTGACACATCCTTTGGCCTTTCATGGCTGGATAAATTATTAAATCAGAAAAGACTTTCAAGTTGTTACCACTTTTTGTGTAATGTAAATACAATTGATTTGTATTTAACCCAAGTGCCTTTTATATTTTATGGCTGAGATTGGCTACTGCGTCATGACGCGGGCCATCTGTCGGATTCACATCCAATGTAATAGACTAACAAATAGATTACTTATTAACTAAATCGGGAAATTGAATTACAAAAAAATTGCTTTAATTATATATTTTAGTGGAATTCAATACTTTGGACATCCACCAAACATGTCTGTGTAATTTTGGGTCGGTTTGGTCATGTTCGCTCTTGCCCACTGAAACCACAAAAATAGCCCTCTGCGTCAGACCTTGAGCTGGTGGAGGTGCAGGCGCAATTTCACCACAAAATTGAAACACAAAGTGCACTGAACGGGCTCATCTTTATCGACACACCCCTTGCTGCGCCATTCGGACCGTCTAGGGTCTCTTGTGTCCCACGAACAGGTTATTGTGCGGATATTCTGAGTGTCCAATAATGTGTGGAACCCTTAAATTATTTTATATTCAATCGAAAGAATTTCACTTTTAAACGTGAAAATAGTGGAATATTGCATAAAGGATATAAAGACACAAAAGTGTCATCTCGTTATGGAAAATTGAACACAGTCATTTAACTGACTTTAATAAATACATATCTGGACAAAAGAAGGTATTAACCCTTAAATATCTGACTATGTCAGTGCTTCAGAGTAAATTGTCCAGAAACGTTGAGACAACTGAAAGTTCAGTGATTTAAAAAAAAAAAAGAAGAAATAAGCCATGTATAATTTGAGTGGATGTTATTGGGTCTCACCGGTAGGTGGCAATAAAGAACATTGAAGTAACAACCTTTCACCAACACAGAAGAAGCTGTCGGACAAAAATGGAGGAGATAGAAGCTGGTGGGAACTATTGTGCCAGTGGTTCAACAAATAATTCAGATTATCTGGCGGTTCCTGATGCCCCGAAAACACCTGAAGATGACAACTCGGGGAGTCCTCCGTCGCAGAATACCCAGGACCTGAAAAGTGTCCTGGTCACCAGCGTTTTAAACCTGGAGAAGCTCGACGTTGACCTGTACAGGTAACAGGTTGAAGTTATTACAGGAATTTGACAGTTCAGAAATGAATTCTTTCCGGACGTTTTTTTTTTTTTAAGCAGAAACTTTTCTGGGGCTAACTTTTTTTTTTTTTAAACAATGAAACCACTTAAACCAGTAAGCAATGTAGATTTTGAAAAATAATTTTTTTTTTAAAAATGTTACAAAATGTAAAGCATTTAATGAGGAAATACACTTGTGGAATTAATGATGGCTCTATTTCACTTTGGGGAGGACCTCTGAAACGTTTTGATCTTGGAGCGAGTGTGCTTTTGTGCTTTTGTGCTTCAAATGATTCACTGGCCTCCTCTGTCCGCTGTAGTAGACCTTACACTCACAGCTGCTCCTATTAGCCTACGTTGTCGTCCACCCTATTTATAACAATAAGGGTAAGTTAAAGATCAGAAACACCTCTCTGTATAAAGTTATGCAGTTCAACATCACCGCAAACTATAACCCCCCCCCTGAATGACTATGTTGGGGGGAATTACCACCTCTCTAATATAACAAAATCTGAACATTATAACAATCATGGAAGCAGCAATTATTGCAGAACTTTGTTGTGTTAGCTTTAGCTCAGTGTACCTAACCAAACTGCAACTGTGTGTGTTCATTTCAGTAATTTCTCTGACTTTCCCCAGAGGGACGCACCACTGGGTGCCCCGCAATCAGCGCTTGTTTGGAGGTCAGATCGTCGGTCAGGCCCTCGTAGCTGCTGCCAAATCTGTCGGCGACAGTCTCTATGCCCATTCCCTCCACTGCTACTTTGTACGAGCCGGTAAGACGAACCGACCCTGTGCAGCGTAAACTTGAACGTGGGACTGCGATCACCTATCAAATAGAATCCTTCCATTGTCAGTGTAATGATATTAAGACTTTTCACAGCCGGAGAAGCACAGGTGAGACTACTGACAGGTATTGTACTGTAGGTGTCCCACTAAGCAAAGCCACAGATTCAGCATGTACAACACCTTGTATGACTCCTGTGCTTTTCCCGTGATGACATGTCAAAAGTCTGCTGTGAAAATGCTCTTTTAGCTTTGTTTTGGTGAATTCCGATTTTAATTTGATCTGTTTAGATCATATTTCATTTTTAAATTCTTTTAGTAGTTCCTCTTTCTATTGCCCATTGAACTATCACATAAGCAACTTTGTAATTAAGTAATTACATTGTAATTAAGTCTATTTATCCATAGATTAATTCATGTTTAAACAAATGTATTTTTGCCTTTTTATTGTACAGTTAATAATCACAGAAACTCTCTATTAATATTTCTATGATACCTGTGGTCGTCCAGGATGAGTAAGTTGCTGTTGTGTTGTTTTTTTTCCAGGGGATCCTAAGGTGCCAGTGCTGTACCAGGTGGACCGCACAAGAGATGGTCGCAGTTTCACAGTGCGCTCTGTGAAGGCCATCCAGCACGGACAACCGATCCTGATCTGCCAAGCGTCTTTCCACATGCCGCAGCCAAGCCCCCTGCAGCACCAGTTCACCATGCCGGTGGTCCCTCAGCCTGAAGACCTCCTCACTGTAGAGGAGCTCATTCACTTTCAGCTCAGGTACAGTAACCCCATTTTTTTATAAGCGACTCGTGGAAGTTGATAGTACACCGGGATAAAAACAGAACATTTTCCCACTTCAGTTTTCCAACTTACTGTACTTCAGGTCCAAGTCATTTAGTTTGTCTTGTTTTCCTGCAAAACATTTAAGATATCAGTGCTTTTTTACCTACCTTTTTTGGTTCGGACCTTTGGACTTGTCAGTTTGGTCCAAACCATATTACCAAGTGTGAAAGGTGCCTGGTGTCTGGACCAAAGGACCAAATTTGGTCCAACCAAAAGAGGTGGTCACGGTCCCAATCAAACCGCAAATGAACCGAACCATGGTTCAGTTAATTTGCAGAATGAAAGCAGTGAGAAAACACTTTTTGGATGGCCTAGACTTTTGGACTAATTACAGGAAGTTGAGGCAGACTACTGTGACCCATCAAACAATAGGAGAAGAAAAAACACCAGAAGAGAAGTAAAACTGAGACGGAGAAGCACATGGGGAGAACTAAATTATAATTTGGCCCATCGAAGAAATCAAAAGTCAACTTGAAAAAACTTCTAATTTATTTTCTGAAAAGATAATAGGTGACGGTAGTAATGCCATAATAATGATAGTACAGTGGCAATGTAATGAATCTGTTTATTCATTTTTCACCATTTAAACTAAAAGGCTATGATAACACACCAATGTCAGACGCATGTCTGTCTACAAACAAGTCAATGTCAAAAATGTTGATATTAAAGCGAAACTAACTAGATCGATTGTGCACAAAGTAGCAAAACCTTGGTGTGAAAACAACCTTAGATATCTGCCAACAGTCCAGTAAAATGGAAGCCATGGAAATTTGATTTGTGGTGGAAATCAGCAGCCTGAGGAGTGTAACCTACTACTCACAGTGTCCTTTTGACTCACTGTTACAGTTTTTATTCAAATTCCTTTTTGCAAAAGAAATAGCAGAAACATAAGTGACTTAGTAAATTAAAACACAGATGTGAAGAAAATCAAACTGAAGGATTTAGAAGACTGCACGCCTTTAAGAGTGGATTCTTTATTTAAAGACGATAACTATGTCATAGTTATGGTTGGATTGGAAACTGACTCCAGTTCCAATCCAACTGTGGAAGCACACAAAGCCTATCTATGACCATAGGAAAAACACCATATAGCCCATCCTTTATCGTCCCTGGTCATTTTATTAAACCTGAATGCAAAAAACTATGCTATCTGGAGCATTTCCACTTACAGCGAAGATGTTTACTTGTGCTTTATTGTACAATTGCATTTGCCACAAATGTCCATTAAGTACCCTGCAGAAGAGTTGTGATCTGTATGTCCATGCATTGTTTTACAGTCAACCAGACCTGGCAGAGAATGCAAAAAGAGGTCTTAACAAGCTGCTGGCTAATGAGGTCCCCGTTGAGATAAAGCCAGTCAACCCAGCAAACTTTCAACGACTCAATGCTGCGGGACCGAGGAGGCTGTTCTGGGCCCGAGCACGAGGGCATATAGGTAAAATGCATTTCTTCATCCTGCCCTATGAGAAACGCATTTTATAATACGCTGGGTAGTCCTATGGCTTCATTCATAAGCCACGCATTTTATTTGCGCCATTCTTTAGATTAAATCAAGCAATATAGTGAGACTCCGAATTCTACATTAAGCAATACCCTGCAATAAAAGCAAAATAATACATGTTTACTGAAGTCCAAGCAATATTTGTTGATGCATCTTATTTGTGTGTTCATGCAGGTGAAGGCAACATGAAGCTGCACAGCTGCGTTGCTGCTTATGTCTCTGACTTTGCGCTCCTCGGCACAGCACTGCTGCCTTACCCCAAATACAGGGCCCAGTTCGCCGCCTCCCTGGACCACGCCATGTGGTTCCACAACACTTTCCGCAGCGACGAGTGGATGCTCTACGAGTGCGAGAGCCCATGGGCAGGTCAGTGTGTTGCTCACATCTCATCCGCTGCGTTCCATTCGTTGTGTCTGCCTGTCGCAGCAGCACAAACGGGCCTCTTATACTACAGGGTACACAGATACACAGTTTCTCTTTAAAAAGTTGAACAACATATGGCGACAGCGGAATCAACGTCGACTTTTTTTTATTCGCTGCCCGACTGGTGAATGTGGGACAGACCACAATGTGAAAAGGGGCTCCAGTGTTCATTTTTATATTTTTACGAGGTGCGTCTTTTTAAATGTCAGCAACCCCAAAGGATACATCGCCGCTGCAGGTCCAACATCATCTCTTGTCCATCCCATCAACAAAACACGACCCCGCTTGATTATCTTCTGAATCGGAAGCTGGTGAGGGGGAGCGAATAATTTCAAGAGTGAGTGTTACAATGCAGCATTTGGTCACACCACCACACTACTAAGTGGGAAAAGAAGCTCATTAGAATGTGACATGATTCAAAAAATAGCAATGCTACATTATTAACTTTATTTGCCGCGTTGCAAACCAGCTGCTGCATTCCTCCCCCTGAGAGACCCTGGGAATTAGATTTGGCACCACGTCTTGAGCAATACCAAACTGTAGGGTTAGGTATTCATCCACAAAGTGGGACAAGCACAGTGGGAACAAAATCTGATCTTACGTTGGAGGCGGCGCACTAAATTACTGATGAATGAGTGCCTTTAGAAGAAAAGGCCTAATAGTCATGGCTACACGTATACATATGCACTTATATGTATTTACAGATTGTATTGGTTGTTGATGTACGTGACCACAGATGCTTTCACTGTGGCCTGTTTTATAGTGTTCGTTTGGAGGTCGTCCGATTGGATTTCATTTGTCACGACACTTGTACTTCAGTGGTTCCCAGACTTCTCAAACCATGTACCACTATGTACCAAACCAAATGTTACAAGTACCACTTCCTGCTGCAGATACCAAGAGTTTTTTTTTCCTAAAATAAATTTGAATGATTTAATCATGTGGTTGCTGTGAGAGACTAAATAACAACAACAACATAAGGCTGCAGTTTCTAAGTTAAAGAATACATTTGCATCTCTGCGTCACTGCTGACTCTGACTCCCCTCCAGCATTGAAAGCTATTGTTAGCGTATGCTGGACATGACGTGATACACATGCAAAGTTTATTTCTATAATATTTAAAAGATTAATGGGTAAGTTTTAAATGCTTGTAATGTGTTTATGTAATAACTGTTGTGTCTAATGAAATGACAATTTTTTTTTGGGGGGGGGGGACTTTTTGGGCCAGCTGAAGTGCAATTGTCGTGCCTTAGAATCACCGCTGTAGATTTAACATCTGATAATCAACATTTACCTTAATAACGTGTTGTATTTACTTTACAAATATTGTGTAAAAGTTAATATTTTTAATTGTTAGAAGTGAATGTATTTATTATAAATATTGTTGAAAACAGAAACTACTCTTTACACATTCCCCCCCCCCATGTGTTTGTGCATTTGATTCTAACTTTCAAACATATAATGGGTATTTTTTATTATTTTTTTGCATGCTAAGCTCATCACCTTATCGTCCTTGTCAAAAACTTAGAAACACATGAAACTTTTTCTGCATTCCTGCTTTAAGCCGAGCATGTTGTGTGTGTTGTGTCCTACAGGGAGCAGTAGGGGGCTGATACAAGGCCGAGTGTGGAGAAGAGATGGGGTGCTGGCAGCCTCATGTTCGCAGGAGGGCGTTTTGAGAGTGAAACCAGTGACAGAGCCCAGCAAACTATAGCAACATTCCAAAAGATTAATTTATGTATTTGTATCATCTAATCATACGTATTGTTTAAATGAGTATCATATCATTGAACATGTTACGAGTTATTCCTATCTTAGTGTCACCGTAAAAGCACTGGAAGATTTTCCACATGACTGTGAATGCCCTAAGAAAACATCTATAAATGCATTTAAGACAAATATTTTCTGACTTCTTCCAATTAAAATAGTAGCGTCATCCAACCGACTGCGCTGCGTTGCGAGTGAATATTGGGTCCGCTCAAGTCATCAAAGCTGGGCCCGATGAGACAAAACATCCAAAAGAATCTCTACCATCAGAATTCTGCAGATACTTTTAATGTGTACACACACACAAAAAAAACCCCACCAACAAATACATCTTTTTTTTCTTCTTCTTCTTCTTCTCCCGCTCTTATTGTGAAGAACCGGGCCGGAAGTTTGCTCCCTTCAGGATCTTCTGCAGGCTCTCCACATCGAGGGCTTAAAAAACAAAAAAAAGTTGTACGTTTCACTTGAGAAGCAACGCTGTTAAATATCTTCAGAGATGCCTCGGGTTTATGTCGGCAAGCTCAGCTACCATGTCCGAGAGAAAGACATTCAAAGGTTGTTCAGTGGTTACGGGAAATTATTAGAGATCGATCTGAAAAACGGGTAAGATCACCTCATTTTGTCGTAGCCAGCGAGCTAAGCTATCTTCATTTGATTTGCCCGTTAAAGTCCGGAGACGGGGCCCTATACTCCCGAGGGCGAGAGAAAAACCAACCAAACGCCCTTTTTTTTTGCTTTATTGTAACACACGGTGATAAGTTTCACAGCCCTACATTGTTGTTGTTTTTTGTTTTTTTTTTCCCGGTTCGCTGGTTTTTGTGAACGAGGCGCTCAGCGGCCGTTACCGCTTCTTTTTTTTTTTTTTTTTTAAAAACAACAACATGCTAACGCTACAGTAGCCGCTCGTGTTCTCCGTCACCGCGGAGAGCTCGTAGTGTAACGCGACGTAGTGTAACGCGACGTTACACTACGTCGCGTTACACTACGAGTGAATGGTGTTAACCGACGTTTGTAACCCAACTCGACTCCGTGCGGCACATTTCATACGAACGTGCTGCCCGGAGGTGCGTCATACTGAAATCATTACACGACTACAAGTTGCAAAATGGTTTCATGTTGTCGGTTTTTTTTTTTTTTTTTTTTTTTTTTTTTTTTTTTTTTTTTTCTCTTTCTTCTTTTTTGTTTTTTTTTTGTTTCACAGGCTGCCGACGGGACGGTTTTCTTTTTTTTTTTTTTTTCCCTCACCATTTTAGGCCCTTTTATGGAGTCGATTGTGTGTGTTTTTTTTTAAATTTATTTTTTATTATTATTATTTTTTTTAATTTATTTTAATAGATGCCGGTAGCCGGTTCCTGCTTTTTTTTTTTTTTTACACTTTGCGTGCTGATTCCCCTGCAGGTACGGCTTTGTTGAATTTGAGGACATGCGAGATGCTGACGATGCTGTGTATGAACTGAACGGAAAGGAGCTGTGCGGGGAGCGAGTCGTCATCGAGCACGCCCGAGGACCGAGGAGAGACGGCTACGGGTTCGGGGGACGCAGTAAGTTCGGCAAAAAATGTAAATGTGAAGTCAATTTTGGGTTCTAATCAGTCAATGCTAACTAACATGTGATGCTATTCACTTTCACTGACTCTTGATACAGCCGAGCCTGTTCCAATGAAGCTGTCACAGTACTCGTGGGACACCTCCCAGCACACACAATGCTTATTAGACACCTGTTCCCATTCTGCCTGACAGCCGATAGAAACACAGCTTTTCAACAGTGAAAGAGATGTGCGTTAAAAATCCCATGAGTAACAATGATTAAAGCAAAGGTAAGACGTGTTAAGCTACAAGTGTATACAGTTTGAAGTCGACATTAACAAAGTGCTTGATGTTTCAATTTGAAAGAGTCCACTGCGGGCTGAGTCCGAGTCCAATGAGGGTAAAGATGACTGCCTGACCCGTTTGGCCTGAGCTTTCCCCCCTTACAATGTGTGTGTGACCTTTGCCCTTTGACCAATGGTTGACATAACCGGAAGCCATGAGGACAGCATCCTTTTCCAATAGACCAGGGTGATGGTGAGGAACCCTGTTGGTTTTACTGTTGCAAGACATGTTGCAGATGACCAAGCCGACACACATCTCCGCCATTGATTTGGCTCCCAGCACTCTGTAGTAAAACAAGAAAATGTTGGTAGGTGTCATCTTTGTGATGGATATAGTTCAAAAACAAGGAATTTTGTGTTGTTCAGTGAGACCAGAAAGTTGAGATTTGTTTTCTGGCTGTTCAACTATTTGGAATTTATTAATTCAAAGACAACTACCAAATATTATACGTACAATAGCAGTACAACAAATAGTAAATTTTTTATACAAACTAGTATCTGATTTTCTAACAAAGGTAGTGCACCAAAAGCTGTCATTTTATAGATAGAGGTGGAGACTTAGGCACGAAAAAAACAAAACAAGAGGGGTCCAGTCTGCAGTGATTATTTTTTTAATTTTTTTTTTTAGATAATTTATACCAGTTCTGAGTCCTTTTTTTCAAATTCTCTGGCTTCAAGTTAAATGTTAATCTCTCTGTCCTCTTTGAAGGTAGCAGCTACGGCAGCTGGAATCGCTCAGGCAGGGAAAAGTACGAGCCACCTGTACGCACTGAACACCGCCTCATTGTGGAGAACCTGTCTAGCAGGTGCAGCTGGCAGGACCTTAAGGTGAGGAATGCTCCATGAACGATCAGCGTGCTTTTAAACAGCAATAAACATTTAGTCGCTGATTGAATACGTAGGGCTGAAGATGAAATGTGCAAGACAACCCATTTTGGGTGGAGTGTGTAGAACGTGTAATCCAGATTAAGTATGTACTAGTCCAACCTACAACATGATCGTGATCCTAAACATGTGCAATACTGTATTGTTTACAATGGAGCCCCAACAGATACTTGATTTTTGGGACCCACGCCAATATTAACGAGTAAATAAATGAGATATTAATGTATCAACCGGTAATGTTTATATGTATAATATATGTACACTACATATGAAAATATATTGTTTGCAAAAATCACAAATATGTGGCTGTCAAACATTGACCAAGATACGTATTGGAGGTTTATTGTCCACGCTGACATCAGTTCACTGAAACAATACATGCCACTAGGAATTTCATAATTATAAATAACTATAAAAACAAGACACAAATAGACCGATTTCTAATATATCCCGAGTTTGTTTTTCTGCGTTATGTTCTGAAAATAACTTTTTGTAAAGGCCAATTATATATTAGGATACTACTATATCTGTGGTAGGGCAATATCGGCTGTAGTTCACAATAATGTTGGTATCACGTTTTATATTATTTAAAAACAATTGATATTGTAATGGTGGCATGTTGACGTAACCTCCAAAGAGCCACAACAAGCAGGGCTGAAAGCAGCTCCACGTTGGAGGATTTGTTCTAAAAAGGGGACCAGCTGTACTAATGTGGAAGTGCTTTGGTTACAAAATAACAGAAGTAACACAAACCACAGAAACGTGTTAGTTTTTACAGAATATTGTAAAACAATCTGTTATGTTCATGCTGACATGTCAAACCGGAACTCTTATTATGCTGCAGATGTGTGTTCTTGAAATTGATAATGAACTATTTTTCAATATTTTGTCAAGAATAACGTTATCACTGAAACACCGTCATAATATTTCCGGCCCATGTTACCCACCCCTACTACACGTACAGCAGAGGGAAGTAAGACATTTTGTCGCATTTAACAGGAAGGTTTTGTAGTTCGCGTCATCACTAGACATCACTGCAAGTGATGCTGAAGACCAGAATTTAGTCTAAAAGCCTCCCGAACAAGCAAGAAGTGGATCTGAGCTTTGCCACTAAGCCTTCTGTGCCGCCTCTTAGCTTGTGTCTGTAGGTTGTCGAGTTCTGACAATCACTGAAAGTAACTAAAACTAGTTCCTACCGCGTTTGTGTGAATGCTGAAATTATAGCTGAAAGTTGATGCTTCAACTTTAAAGACATTATTTTTGATCAAATCCAATAATATATCGCAATTTAATAGTTACTTGCAATTTCTTAAATAGGCAGATGTACAAAAGAAACAGGACCTGTCTCGGATGTTTCGTTTTGTTGTTGTTGTTTTTAAGAGACATTTGACATATTTGTGTCTTCATAGGATTTCATGCGGCAAGCAGGTGAAGTCACCTATGCCGATGCTCATAAAGGCCGAGCCAACGAGGGTGTCATCGAATATCGATCCCGTTCAGACATGAAACGAGCGCTGGAGAAACTGGATGGCGTCGGCATCAATGGAAGGAAGATTCGTCTGGTGGAAGACAAACCTCGGCGCCGCCGCTCGTTTTCCGGCAGCAGATCCAGGTAGATGAGGGATCAAATTCAGCCCAATGATGCTCTTTGTTTTCTTCACTTATATTTACGGATGGTTTTTTTTTTTGTTTTTTTTTTTTGTACCCACAGGTCTCGTAGCAGAAGGCGCTCTCACAGCCGAAGAAGTAGAAGTTCTCAGAGTCGTTCCAGGTCTCGCTCACGGTGAGTGCAGTTACATTTGAACTGCCGTCTTCTCTTCAAATGACAACACTGCTCTTAACATTCATCATTTATACTTGAAAGGATTCATCTCTTCAGCTAACATTTCAGTATCTTTCAATTCTTACACTTTGACGCATCGACACATCAAACCTCATCAAATCACATCTTGATTGATATATATATATATATATATTTTTTTTTTTTTTTTTTTTTTTTTTTTTTTTTTTACTCCTTTGCAGTTCTCAGTCTCACAGCAAGCGCAGGTCTCACTCCAGGTCGGGCCGGAAGTCACGCTCCAGATCAAAGAGGAAGTCCCACTCAAAATCCCAGGAGAAGTCTTGCTCACGCAAATCCCACGGCCCCTTCAAGAGCAGAAAGTCTCGCTCTCACCCAGACACTCGCAAATCACGCTCCAAAAGCGGATCCAAAGTCAAAGCGGATCGTAAATCCCGAAGTCAGTCCAAGGAGAAATCTTCCAGTAAGAAGTCTAGAAGCCGCTCAAGGTCCCGTTCAGAGAGCAGATACGAGAAAACTGCTTCAAAATGGCCTTCCACCAAGGAGCGAGATCTCTCAAAGTCCCCAGACAAGCGCTCTGCCTCCCACTCTCGCTCCAGATCCAGATCTGCCTCTCAAGATTGACCCCTTTTTTTTTTTTTTTTTTTTTTTTTTTTTTTAAACGATGTACTCCAAAAAAGTAAAATTTGGAATTGCTTGGGTACATCCCTGGCCTGTGTTTGAGATGTTTACAGATCAAAAAAAAGGGTTTGTATCTTTTGGCACAAATTGGATGGTCAGGAAATCGATATTTTCTTGAGAGTATTATGATGGGATTATGAAAGCTGTTGTAACTTTGGGAAACAGAATTTCTCTTTGTTTGTTTTCATAAAGTCTAAATGTATGATTTGAGTCCAGCAAGCTATCAAGAGGCAACGGTTGCTTCATATTTTGATTATGTACATGTAATAAATCCAAACAAAAAGATGTGAAAGTCAAGACTAACACTAATGATTCCAACCAATAGATTTCACAAATGCATGCTCTGTGATAATAGTTTTTACCCGTTTGCCTTTTGAAGTCTCCAATCATACCCCAGTGGAAATTACACTTTGTTTGTGACGTCATATTTGAATAAAATAACAGAAATTAAAAAAAAAAAAGCCTGCCTCTACAATTTTTCATGCACATGAACATCATTTGCCAAAAAAAAATATGAAAAAGATCAAATCGCAGCACACAAACACTAAAAGTGGTTAAAGAGGGTGGACCTAATGAAATCTACCCGTTTTAATAAGGACATTTGGAAAGCCTAAAACAAATCACTGAATTATCAAAATTCAACAAGGAGGCAAACCGGTCTTTAACCATGTTTCTATTGGAAACGCTTGTTTTATGTATAAAGTCCTTTATTGGTCTCAATTCACTGAGGGCTCGCGCCAGACACGATAAGAAGTTCTGACGACAACCGACGCTGCTACGCGACGTGGTTGCCATGCAGTTAGCTCCCTTGGTTACCACGCTCCCCCCCTCCCATAATGCATCACTTCCAGGATCGGTCGGAGGTAAAAACATTTTTTTTTTGTCAACATCAAGCGTAACCTGTAAGTTTACATCCAAAAGCGACGTACAAGTGTTGAATGGGTCCATATCTGTTTTCCTTTAATCGAATGACTCGGTTGGGGGAAGAAAACAACGATTGCTGATGTAAAGCCAATGCCAGCTCGCTAGCTATTAGCTTAGCTAACGTTTGCTTCTGTATAACTTTGGCCAGCGAGCTTCTTCGTCATGTTTGTTTACAGCTTTCTCGCATACCACGATTTCATGACCGGGTACTACAAAGTTTGCGTATTTATCTTTGTCTAATTATGTTCAGGAATGTACATTTTTAAAGGTGCTAACTAGCTATAGCTGGCAAAAGCTTTTTGTCGTGACATATTAAAGAGATGTTCCTAAAAAAAAAAAAAAAAAAAAAAAAAAGTGTTCACACGTTTTTCCAGGTGTGCGGATGCAAATAAGAGCCAGCTTCGGGGGATTGAAGCTGTAATGGAGAAAGAACAGCACAACAACACGGTGATCTTCAATGCTTCAAAAAAAGAGCTGTTTACAACGAATAATGGATATAAATCCATGCAGAAGAGACTGAGAGCTCAATGGAAAATCCAAAGGTAAAGTGAGTGTGTGTGTGTGTGTGTGTGTGTGTGTGTGTGTGTGTGTGTGTGTGTGTGTGTGTGTGTGATATCACCAACCTTTCGATGTCAAGCCACCGATATCTCAAGTGTGAAAAATACTCCTGTGTAAGTCAAGGTTCCGTATTTCTAAAAGTACAGAACCAGTAAAAGGTACTTTACACATCAAGTAAAAGGTCTTACTGGTGTATTTGGTCACGTGGTAACTAATATGAAGCTTTTATTATTCGCAGTCCATGTTTTAATGTTTAAATTGATATTCAAGTTATCTTTGAATGTTATGGTATAGAAACACTATTGTAGGGAGGAGAGACCAACCAGGACTAGATCTTTGTCCTTTTTAGAAGGTCAAAACATTCAAACCAAAATGTTGTCAACACTTATGATATGTAAAGATATGTGAAGTTAAGTTTAATTATTAGAGCTGGGCGATATGGACAAAATCAAATATTGTGACATTTTTTTTACCAAATACCTCATTATTGATATTGCAACGATATTGGTCGGAAGACTATTGGTGCTTTTACAAACTATTTACTGAATGAGATCTATGATAATTAGTCCTCACTGATTTGGATATAATGGCGAAGTGGGTATAGGCAAAAAAATAGAACCGCTAGAACAGTCTGGTAAGTTCAGAAAATGACATCACTTCACTGTAATGCAGCCTTTAAAACCAGGAAAAGACCGCACTTGGGCCATATCACGATGTATACGATAACCAAAATCTTAGACAATATCTAGTCCCATATCGCAATACAATAAAATATTGATATATTGCCCAGCCCTTTTAATGATAAATATTATTGCCCAAAATGAAATCGGAGCACGGAAACTGAATTTCACTGGGAGTGTAATAATTACAAATAACTTTTCATTTTTTTTTTATTTTTTAGAAGCACAACTAGAGCAACTTCTAAATTTCAATGATTTAGCTGCAAAGCCAAACATCACAGCACCGCTGGGAGAACATTTTGGGTTTAAGCCAAATGAAAATGGAGAGCCCAATAAGTTATTTAAGTTTTGCAATATGTTGGATTTGCTGCAAAAAGGTGGCCATCAAAACAAAATGCACAGAAAAAGACTTTTTAAATTGTTAATTGTAATCATTTATATAACATTTAATTGTCAACTAAAATGTCCTGATTGTGAGAGCCCTGACCCTCACTTTTGAAATACTTGCTGTTTCTCCTAGTATAAGGGAAGAGTTGACTTTGGAGAAGTTGAAGGGTGTCATGCTGTGGATCACTGCAGGCCCAAGGGAGAAGTTCACAGCATCAGAGGTGATGAATCGAGTTATCTTTTGTCGTGTGATGTTATGTAATGTTACACAAGACTTGGCAAGATGTGGAAATGGCAGCTGGCCAACCAGTCCGCAATGAACCTGAATTATACTGCATATGAATTTATGCACATGCCTTGTCCCGTCTTATTTCAGTTGGAGGTGCTGAAGCACTACCTGGATGGAGGAGGAAACATCTTGGTCATGCTCGGTGAAGGAGGGGAATCGAAATACGACACTAACATCAATTTTCTCCTGGAGGAGTTTGGAATAATGGTTAATAATGGTGCATATTGAAATTTGTTGAAATTACAGTTAACATCGTCTGGGCAGGTATTCTTATTACAACTGTGTTTCATCATGTGGTGCATGTTTTCTGCCTCTCCATCAAAACTACAGATGCTGTTGTGAGGAATGTGTATTACAAATACTTCCACCCTAAAGAGGCGCTTGTGTCCAACGGTGTATTGAACAGGTTTGTTATTACTTTGTTGTTTTTCTGAGACAAACACACATTTTATATATTTCACGGAATCCTAGAGTGTAGCCTATTAATACTGTATAAATCCAAGTCTCCTTGTCATTGAATTTGTCTCTATGCTGATGCCTGTCAAAGTCACAATTCTCTACTTCTTTATTTAGAGAAATCAGTCGAGCTGCTGGCAAAGTGATCACGGGAATCATTGAAGACGAAAATGTTGGAAATAATGCACAGTAAATGATTTGCTTTTATATTCCTTTCTTCTGCATTGAGTACTGCATTTAACACCGGGAGCTGGATTTGAACTCGAGCTTTTCTGTTTGCATTTGTGTAGAGCTCTCATATTTGTGTACCCTTACGGCGCCACCCTGAGCGTGATGAAGCCTGCTGTGGCTGTTCTTTCGACTGGCTCGGTCTGTTTCCCCCTCAACAGGCCCGTCCTGGCCTTTCATCACGGCAAGGTCAGAGGCGTTGTGTAGTGTTCATACCAATTCCCTGAACATGTGATATTCATGAACGTACACTTGTGAGATGATGTGAAACAATGTCTTGCGTCTTTCCAAAGGAGTCTGGCAAACTGGCCGTTTTGGGCTCCTGCCACATGTTCAGTGACCAATACGTAGACAAAGAGGAAAACAGTAAAATAATGGTGAGTCCGGTTGACATTTAAAGTTTGTTTATGTCAGATTGGGCTCCCGTAGCCGTTCCAGTCCTGTGGAAGTTACCGAGTCGGTCTTCATCCGCTTCATTTCATTCCAGGATGTTGTGCTTCACTGGCTCATGACTGATAACATTCAGCTGAATCAGATTGATGCCGAAGACCCAGAGGTGAATAAGTATAGTGTACATGACAAGAGAAAAAGCTTCGCTAATAGTCTTTTAAATCAGCTTACATCCATCTTTTGTCCATGTCTTTTGTCCCCTAGATCTCAGATTACACCATGCTGCCAGACACGGGGTGTTTGTCAGAACAGCTCAGAGGGTCCTTACAAGAGGGTGACGAAAACCCCAGGGACTTCACCTCCGTCTTTAATAATTCGCTTTTCAGTATGTCTACCGACACTTTACCCCAAGTCATCAGGTGGATATGCAAAATACTTTTCCCTCCCTCCACCCAATCTCTGCTCTATTTTCATTCATAGCTAAAACCTGTTTTGTTTTTTTTGCAGTGCTTACGAACAGCTAAATGTCAAAGATGAGCCACTTCAGCTCATCACGCCACAGTTTGAGACCCCGCTGCCTCAGCTGCAACCTGCTGTAAGTTTCAGTCTGCTACAGGCTGGTTTTATTCATACATGGAATTATGCGCAGCGGAAATATTAAAAGGCTCAGTGTGTACGATTTAGGGAACCTTTGGGCAGAAATAGAATATTTATAATAGTGTTTTGACCTGAAACTGAGAGTCGTCTGTTACTTTAGAATGAGCCCTTCATATGTTCGTAGAGAGCGTGTCATGTAACAGTAGACCGGAGGGGAAAACCAAACACTTGCTCTAGAGAGGGCCTTTAAATGTTTTTCAAACTCTTGGAAGGGGAAGTGTGTACGTTTGGTTACAATCTGCAACCTCATCCTTAGATTCCACTAAATCAGAAACACTGCTCCTTTAAAAGAAACCATTTTGCTTGAAGCTCTGCAAAGTTTCAACCCAGAAGTGTGTATTTGTCTCACTTTTCAGGTCTTTCCACCTGCCTTGAGCGATCTGCCTCCCCCCATGCTGGACCTGTTCGATCTAGATGAAACATTCTCGTCCGAGAAAGTGCGCCTGGCACAGCTCACCAATAAATGCGAGTACAGCACTTTGCTAAACAATGTTTTACTCGTTTGTTTTAAATAATAATAAAAAAAAAAATAGGTATGTGTTATTTATTTAATTCTTGTTCTGTTCACAGGTACAGACGACGATCTTGAGTTCTATGTGCGGAAATGTGGTGAAATTTTAGGGGTGACTCCCAAATTGGATAAAGAGCAGAGAGACGCCAAGCACATCTTGGAGCACATTTTCTTCCAGGTTGTAGAGTTCAAGAAACTCAATCAGGTGAGAGTGCCCTTAAAATCAACTACAAATTGTATTCTGCATTTGAGGCTTTGTCTAATTGCGAGTTTCCCCTTTTGCAGGAGCATGATATTGATACCGAGGCACCATTCACTCCCTTATAACTTGGATTCAAGAAACCCATTTAATTTTTAACTACATTTTCAATATACACTGTACAAGCAAATTCCAGTACTTTGTCATAAAGGATGCCGTAAAGGCAGTTAGTTTTGGTTTATGCAGTATCAGCGTGGTACTGTGGCATCTAGAAGCCAACTACAATTGTTTACAATTTTGTATTGTATTTCATTACAAGATTATACTAATGCAAATAAAGTTATTCACATCTTTATTTAAATATTCAAATCCTTGATTTTGTTTTGTTAAAACAAAAAACAGAGCTCTCGTGGATCCTGTAACAGAAATGCACAAAAAAAAAGTTAGAAGCAACAAAATGGAATTCAATACAGCGTATACAATTATTTTTGAAATCTAAACTGGGCATCTTACCTTTACATTCTTTACGTTGTGTATTGAAATTCTTTGATCCAGCCTTTTACAAATCAGAAGCAGGCAGTAACATACAGCTGTGAACCCCATACTTCCTCTTCCAAACCTCTGAATTTGCACTGTGTGAAGTATGTGCTCTTCTTGGCTCCCACTAGAGAGGAACCTCAGCTAGTGAGTGGCGTTTCGGTTTTGGACTCGACATTTGTTTCAGAGGGCTGGACTCCATGTTGAGTCTGGGGCTGTCAGATTTAATCAAAGACACGTCCCAAGACATCGGTGAGGCTGCGAGAGCACTAGACGTCTGGTCAAAGCAAGCGGCCTTTTGCAGGAGCATGTGAGGAGTAGAGGACTTTCCCTGTAAAGGTACAGCCAAGTGACAATTGTCAGTTTCCTGAGTGCTCAGGTTATTTAGTAAAAACCCTCGACTGGGTGACAGAGTATCTGACAGGCAGAGAGAAGCTACGATGGACACCCTGGTGTCAGATCCATCGGCTACTTTGTGATTTGACGCCCTTGATGTGGACAGTTCTTCCAGCGATAGAGCAGACAACAAACTCTGTTCCCCAAAAAACTTCCTGTCAAGCTCCGATGGAGATGAGCAGGCAAAACTTTTCATACCTAAAAAGTAAGATGTTAAAGAAAAAACACAAAAAAAACTTTTGGAATCATTTCATCGGATCAGACATGAATGAATGTTTTTCTAGATTAAGACCAGTTTTCTTACCTTTGAATACAAACGCTTTCTCCATTGTTTCCCAGGGCAAGTATGTGCCAACTGAGCTCCATGTGTTTTTAATCTGTTGAAGGTGCTTGTTAATTGGCCCAGCTGGGGGCTGAGTGGGTCATTAGTTTGGAGTAAGCTGGGTAGTATACAGCTTTATAAGGACATAGGCACTTTTTAGTCATGATTATACATATACATGTATCTATATACATACATCAATAAATAAGAAGTCGTACACTTTTATATACATAAGTATATTACAGCATGTTTTAAAATTGTAATGCTCGAAAAACAAATAAACTAGTTAAAAAAAAATACTTGTTATAAGTTTTTAAATTGTCATTCTTTCTTTATAGTATTTTCAAATGTTAACTGCCATAGTGATTGATCAGTTATTGAAATTGTTGCAGATGAATTTTCTTTCTATGGATGAAGTGACCATTTGATATTAAAATAGGCCTGCGCCGAGATGGTTACTTTGTTGCTTTTTTTTTTATTATTATTTTCAAAACGCGTAATACATTTTTAGAGGAGTATTGTACGTTTCCTGCTTTTCAATGTGTTTTCAAATTAGCCGTTTTAAATAGGTGGTTCGGTGTTAAATATTGAGGAGGGCAAACAAAACCTTGCGCTAAACGTTTTATTTTTTTTAAGGTCCCACCAGCTTTACCGGCGGAAGTTGTCCTTTTTTCCAACGCGCACGTCTAGTGCGCATTTTCGTCACCATCCGCTTCCTTCGACAAGAGAAGAGCGCGAGATAGAAATCCAGGAGCGCGGACAACCCGGGCGCTCCGCTCCAGCTGGTCCCAGGCTGTAACATTACAATTGAACTGAGCGGCACCGAGCCTCCATCACCGCCGCCGCCACCACCACCACCGGTCACCGCAATAAAACCAAGCACTCGGAATACAACGATATCTTCCCGAATATACCGCGCATATGACGTGCAGCGACTGCAGGGCAAATCACCGTCTGACCGTAAACAGAAGAAGTAGAGGGAAATGTCCTGGTGGCCGCGCGGGTAAATTGATGTTTGTTTGTTAAATGTAGCATTAGCAGTGGTTATTTTTTTTGTTTGTTTTGTTTGTTATTACGTGCAAGTTCAACGTCGTCTTTTTTTTTTTTCTTCTTTTTTTTTTTATCGTGTTAAAAGCTAAGGTGAAGAGTTTGCTGTTTTGCCTAACTTTTGCTATTTTACAGCACGGTGTCACGTATGTGCCGCCCTTTTCCAGGGACACGATAAACTGGGGGGGGGGAGAAATAGGATTTCTTTTGACGCCGGGCACACTTTCTGTTAACTCCCAGCAGCCACACGAATCGGTGCAGGAGCCGTATAATTTTGCCAAACAGGTCCGTAACGTCTGGAAGATAACTTATTAAGCCGCTGAGGCCCCGAGGGAACCGTGGACGTAAACCCGAAAATCGACTTGTCCTCGGTCGCGAGGGCGCGTCAGAGGCGAGTTGCCTGTCTCTCGGCTGAATTCGTGCACATCACAGCTGTTTTGTTTGTCAGGGAGGATGGAGAGGAGACCATGCACCAAGACACTGATTCCGATGTGGCAGAGCAGAGGGACGGTGGGAAGGTGAAGGTGAAATGGACCCAAGAGGAGGTGATTGTTGCGACTTGTCCCATTGATTGAGAATAGATGTCAAAGTGGATTGAGGCTCAAAAGGACACGCCTCATAAACATGCTCATTTATTTGTTTGCAGGATGACAAGCTTAAGGCGCTGGTTCAAAAGCAGGGACCAAATGACTGGAAAAATATAGCCACCTATATACCAGTGAGTTTGATCCGTTTTTCTGTTGTTTGGATTAAGCTATGCGTCTCATCCCCTCTTTCAGTTCAACATTTCAGCAATTTGAAGCTTGTTTTGTTTTTGTTTAGAATCACACTGAGCACCAGTGTCAGCACCGCTGGTTCAAGGTCTTGGATCCAGAATTGGTTAAAGGTCCTTGGACCAAAGAGGAGGATGAGAAGGTGGGTGTTTACAACCACACTCACACAAGTGCAGTATGTCCTGTGAGATTAATGAAACCGAGTTGTGTTTAAATGCACACTGACCTCCCTCAGGTTATAGAGCTTGTGAATCTCTACGGCAACAAACAGTGGGCAATGGTAGCCAAGCACCTGAAAGGCAGACTGGGGAAGCAGTGCAGAGAGCGCTGGCACAACCACCTCAATCCCAATGTTAAGAAGTCGTCGTGGACGGCCGATGAGGACCTCATCATCTATAAAGCTCACTGCCTGCTCGGGAACCGCTGGGCTGAGATTGCAAAGCTGCTTCCTGGAAGGTAAATACTCTCTATCTATGCTATAATCGGCCGAGAGGATGAGTTACACGTTGACAACATGGATTTGTGTGCGGACAAATAGCCCTCATGTTATGATATTCGTTCACAGGACAGACAACGCGGTGAAGAATCACTGGAACTCGACCATCAAACGCAAGTTAGAAATGGGCTTCTACGCCGGGGAGGTCTTTAAGCCAAATGAACTGGAAGAGCTGTTGGCCTGTGTTAACAAGGATGTGCAGGTGGGCTGTCTTTCATTGAGGTTTTCCTCTACAATACAGGCAGTATCAAAGATTATGTACTAAAATGAAAACCAACAATAATTCCTGTTTTCTGAATACACAGAAGCCCACCTGCTCTCAAGATGGTTCAGACAAGGACCCCGACCAGAAAACCCATCCTTCGGTGAGTGACCTATTGTATTCATTTGAAAAATATCACCAGTTAAATATTAGACTTATTGTAAAGAAGTCTACAGAGAGAATGCCTATCAGCAAATGTCAGTCAGTATTGTTATAGATGTATACATTTTCCACCAGCTGCAGCAGGAAACATCAGCCTCTGCTAAAGCTAGTCCTAGCGGAGCAGGACTGTCAAAGGCTGTCCCCTCTCCGAAGGACAGCTTGAGCCCCAAGACAGAAGACACCTCAGAAGAAACGACCTGTACCAGCTGGGTGGTGGACAGCTCCGGTTTTCTCACCCCAACCGGCCCAGTGCTGAAGGAAGTGCTGGACATGGTGGATGGGGTAAATATCCACAGTACTCAAGACAGACACACCAGTACAGTGAAGCATGTGAAGTTTAATGATAGATAGATAGATATTTTATGTGATCTGCTCTCACGTCACATTTTACAAAACCTTTTTATTGCAATTGTAATACACTATTCAAGAATGCTGACAAGACGAATAACTGGCAAGTGAAATACCCCCCCTCTACGTTAAGGACCTTGATGTCTGGTGCAACCTGGCAGCCTTTGACCTGCCTGAGGACAGTCCAAGCCCAGAGCGCCACCAGTTCCGTCTGGAGGGCAGTGCCTTACAGGAGCTGAGCAAAGGCAGTAGAGGGGAGCTCATCCCCATCTCTCCTGGAGGAGTCACGCCACCCTCCATACTGAACCGCCGAAGCCGGAGACGCATAGCCTTGTCTCCAGATGCCAATAACTCTATGACGCCCAAGAGCACCCCTGTTAAAATCTTGCCTTTTTCGCCATCTCAAGTAAGGCCTCACGGTTTGTACCATGGCGCTGCTCCTGGTGTTGCATGAAGTGGTCCGCTGACTAAATGCATGTTGTTTCAGTTCCTCAACATGTGGACCAAGCAGGACACTCATGACCTGGAGAACCCATCCCTCACGTCCACACCAGTGTGCAGCCAGAAAGCCATCGTTACTACGCCGCTGCAGCGAGACAAGACCCCCCTCACTCAGAAGGAGAACTCGGCGTAAGTGCTATCCAAACCAGAGATCTGCTCTGAGAGCTGGCTTCATTACGGATATGGCTGTCACAATCAGGACATTGACGATTAACTGCCTCTCATATAATTGCAATTAACGATTTAATTAACTTTTTCTCTTCCTTTTCTGCCGCTGTTATATTATAAACCTAATTACAGTTTAATAATACACCTTGTGAAGAAGTAGAGCCGTTTACTGGCTTCAAATATTGGAATTCACAAGTTCATTCATCAACTTAAATACACAAAACTTGATACTGAAATATACAGAGAAATTACTGACAATGCAATGTACCCATAATCAAAATAAACAATGTACTATGGTGGCACTAGTTTTGCACTCTTGCCATTAAACCGCAGCAGAAGAAGGAGATTCAAAAGATAATGAAAAGAGCGCCACCCAAACATCAAACAGTGGAAAACGACGTGGCAATATTAATGGAAATGAGGCACTTTTGTTAGTCTTTTTATGTATAGTTGAGTGAAAACAATTCGAGCGATTATGCAAAAATATTTGCGATCAGTCCAGCTACAGAAATGGTTTCTGATTGGCAACATACCCAGATTTGTTCAGCTTCGATGCCCTTGTCACCTCTCATCTCCCCTCGCTCGTTTATTAGTGTACATTAAGAGAAATAAAGTAGGCTTCTCATTGTTAGCCAATAGTTGTTGTTTACAATCACAGACATCAGTAGCAGCAGGTAACATCAGCTTTAACTTAGTGACATTAAATCGGTCAGACCTTAAACGGAAAGTTGCTGTGTTGTCTAAATGATGTAAGATTATTCGTGGGAACTCTTCTTTACTGAAATGACGTGAAAATCAGCTCACACCATCTCTCTGGTAAAGTCTTGTCATATCAACATTTGAATCTAATAGTCTTCATGGGTCTCCGTCAGAATCCTCCGTATCGGAGTATAGATACATTGAATTTAAATTTGATTCATTACCTCTCCAAAATGCAGCGGTTCTGCCTTGTGAGCTAACAAATGTTCTTACCGTGTCTTTGAGTGGGAAATATTTTCCCTTTTGTTACTTGAAAATCTTAAAAAAGAAAACATAATAAAGATGCTATAGGGTCCTGATTATGTAAGGTGATCCTATCAGTCAATTCTACCAAACCCCGTCCCTATTTCCAACACAGATTTGAGGATCCGTTCACATTTAGTTCTCAGTGTTCACCTTTTTTTTTTTTTTTTTTTTTTTTTTTTTTTTTCCTCCCGTAGATTTGTTACACCCAACCACAAGTCCGAGCTCTGTTCGACCCCGCGAACTCCGACGCCGTTCAAAAACGCCATGGAGAAGTACGGCCCTCTTCAGCCCCTGGTGAGTATGTCTATGTCGTCAGTGAAAAGCTGTTAGTTTTTTGGGGTTTTTTTTGTTCCCCAGCCTGCTTTAACCGTTTTGTCCGCCGTGTTTTCTCAGCCTCAGACTCCGAACCTTGAAGACGACATAAACGAGGTCATCCTAAGAGACGCGGGGATCGACTTGGTTGTTGTACGTTCGACTCCACCAGAGCAAAGGCGCAAAACAGCGGTAACTACGCGCCAATTTCAATACTTCACACCAATTTATGCCATTTCAGACCTGTGAAAGATAAACCATGACATTTATCCCTATTCCGTACCAGATAATACAGAACCGGGGTGAAACTCGGTTGTAAAAAAAATACTCTCACGCAATCACACTGACATTTGTAGTAACGCAATTTGCTCTCACTTTACAGAAAAACTTTGAGCAAATGTGTTTTAGTCTCCACACTGCTAAGTGAACGGCTCAATGCGGACCTCCTTCCATTTCTCACGGGACATATTTTTCTGGTATTTTAAACAAAAACTGCACCCTATTGCTGACATCCCTGCTTCTGCTATTTACCCAGAACTGTTTTGTTTTTTCCCCCAATTACTATCATTATTATTCTCAGCATCGCCTTCCTATGAAGAAGGTGCGGAAATCGTTGGCCCTAGATGTCATGGACTGCCAGGACATGCCTGCATCCAAACGCAAATCCGTTAAGACTGAAGCCAAACACAGCATCAAGGTAGAATGTTTATAAAGGCGTTGCTGGTCTCTCTGTACATGTAACACATGCTAACTATTGGCTTTTTGTCCTTTTGTTTGGCCACAGGAAGAACCTATGTTAGTTTCTCTCAACTCCTCATTGTTATGCAGCAAGCGGCATGAAAACATTTTGGATCAGGGCTTCCTTTTGGGACCTGGTGACAGTGCCATATTTCCCAGCACAGTTGCCCCAGTTCCAGTAAGTTCCACCTTTTTAAAAAAAAAAAAAAAAAAAACCTTTTAAAAAAAAAAGAATGACAAATGTCAACAGTGGGAAAAGTAATTCACAAATCTGTTCTAATATGATCTAATTCCAATTTCTTTCATCCCTGCAGATGTCAAAAGAATGGGAGACGGTTGTTTGTGGACAAACTAAAGACCAGCTCATAATGACAGAGAAAGCAAGACGCTACCTTCGCTCACTAAAATCGCACGCTCCCAACCGGGCTTTGATTCTGTCCTGAGATTTCTCATCTTTACACCAACATGTTACAAATCGAGAACTTCGTGTTGCTGTTGCTGTTTTTTTTTTTTTTTTCCTAACTTTGTTATCTTGGCTTTTAATCACAAGTTGTGATTGAGAGAACATGGCATAAACTTAGCAGTGTTTGAACAAGTCATTAGCAGGTATGAAGCCCCTTCACTCATTTGAGAGTGCTTTTAGATTTATGTTCACTCTCACACAATATCAGTCATACTTCATTGTATTGTTGTTTCAATTCATTTTAAAAAGAACGATGAATGTGAAAAAGAAAAATCTGTTGTATGCTTTTGCTATCATTGAAAAACATGGTTTTACATAACATAATGAGTCTGTAATTACAATTTTTTTTTTAATGTTGTGAACTGTACAAACACTCAGGTTGTACTTCCATATCCATTCTAAAGTAACTTAATATGGATTCAGTGCAGACAGGTTGATCAGTTATGCATTGAGAAAATACTTCTAGGATATGTTTATATATACAGTGGGAACATTTTGACATTTGCTGAAAATGCAATAATGACACATCAATAATCCATCAAGGTGACTTACTGCTTATTAATAACCAACCAAGTGATGGTTCCAACTGGGAAGTTTTATTCTTCAATAGCCATGTAGCTGAGATGTAGCGGGTACATAAAATCTATAACAACCAGTGATGGGTATTATGTTATTTGGCACTGTTTGTACATATTTCGTGTTGTATGTTTTTATTTTATCATACAACAGTTTGTTAAGGAATTTAATAAACCGTCAATAATATGTCCAAAATACATTTGCTTTCTTATGTCTCATTACATCTACTAAACAGGTTCAATTAAAAATACCTTGCATTTTGGCATGCTTCACAGTTCTGTAAGGATTTAAGTGTGCAGACATTTTTTTTTTTTTTTTTTACACACAAATACACATCTTATAAAACATTTGACTTTTTAATAATAATTTAAAGATTTCCTTTCTTCGCCTGATTGTTATCTTCACTCAAAGTAGCAGGCCTATTGGCGGTCGCTTCCGATGATGCATTCATGTTCGATTAAGAGACGGAAGGTGTTTCACATTTAGATGACTAGTCATCTATGAAATACTCAACGTGTCACGTCTTCCATTGGAAAATCCACGAGCTGCACAAAAGTCTGGGAATTTGTACTTTTTTTGAACCGCTGCAATTTGGCGGCGGCAGAGGCACATGTCCTACATGGTGTTCTTTATAAGTGCACCAATTTATCACTCAAAAAAACGAAATGACATAATAACACAATGAAACTGATCGGTTTTTGCTCAGTACCACGTCATCGAGTGTAGGTAATGCATCGAATGTGTTTTGTGTGCTTTTATTTTGAAACGTAAACGGAAGACCGGGATGTTATCCGTCTGGTGACCGAGCGCTCCCCGAGACACCGGAAGCAATCGTCGGTTTCGGTGACGCTGCATTAGACTGGAAGACATGGACCGGTTCAGTAAGCCAATGAATTCATTAATGTCAAACATAACGTCATACGAGCGTTTTATTCGTTATGTTTATGTTGCGTACGCGCTTATTAAATTGATTATTTTAGAATTGGTGGGGGGAAAAAAAACCATTGGCCCCCGGCGCGTGCGGTACGCTGCTTCACGGTGACGTTAGCTCGTTCGCGTCGTAGCTGAACCTGCAACGCACGAGCGCTAGCTCAATGAATGACTTCATATCGACATAGGAGAAATTTAGTGCGTTACAATATGCGCGTCGCTTCCTGTTTTCGGTGTTTTTATGGACGGGTGCACCTTTGGACGTCGTGTGTGCTCTTGTGTCCGCAGGGCTGCTCGGGTTGGTCCTCTTCAGCGCGGCTCTGGCCGGAGCTCAGGCGCTCACGCCGGCGCACCACCTCTCCCTTTCCGACGTGGCCCGACTGCAAAGCCTCCTGAGCCAACAGTTTACCGACCTGGAGTCCGCATACTACTCTGTTGTCGGTCTGACCAAGCTCGGAGCCACTGCTCCCGATCACAAGGTGAAGACGTGACTCTCGTCTTCCTCTTCATTCACAATCGATTCTGCATATTTGTTCCCCTGATTGTTGATCCTCAACGCCGTCTGCCTTAATACTGTATTTTTCGTTTTGTAGGAAGTATGCCGGTTCCTGAAATCCCAGCTTGATCCCACAAGTATTGACTCTCTCTTCTTTGCTGCCGAGACCAGTCAAGCCATTTCAGGATGTGAGGTATGCAAATGTTGTTCTTGCCTTGGCCTTTTTAATTGCCCGCCCCCTTTCTTCCTGATGGAGTCTTGTTAAAGTAGGGCCAATTTAAACTTTTTTTTTTTTTAAATTTAAAAACAAAACAAAAAACACATTTATTAGATGATAACCCATCCATTATCTATACCCGCTTTATCCTGAACAGTGTCCCGAGGGGGGGGGGCTGGAGCCTATCACAGCTCACTTTGGGCAAAGGCAGGGTTCACCCTGGACAGGTCGCCAGTCCATCACAGGGCCAACACATAGAGACAGACGCAAACAAAGACCATTCACGCTCTCATTCACACCTAAGGGCAATTTGTGGAACCGCCAATTAACCTGAGGTGCATGTTTTTGGACGGTGGGAGGAAGACGGAGTACCCGGAGAGAACCCACGCAGGCACAGGGAGGACATGCAAACTCCGCACAGAAAGGCCCAGGCCCAGATTTCGAACCCGCAACCTTTTTCGCTGTGAGGCGACAACGCTAACCACTGCAACCCCGTGCCGCCCTTAGATGATAATCCTTTGATAGGAAATGGGAAAAAAAAAAAGAGGAAATCCTCACGCGATTACAATGACAGAAATGCAAACCCCCGAAGTAGAAAGCTGTGAATGACATTTCTGTCCAATTCTTAGATCCCCGTATCCAACGAAACCCGTGACATCCTTCTGGCAGCAGTCAGTGAAGATTCGACCATGACTCAGATTCATCGGGCCGTGAGTGCGCTCAGCTCTTTCGGGCTTCCTCTTGCTTCCCAGGAAGTCATAGGTGCCCTGACAGCTCGCATCAACAAGGAGGACAATGTTATGGCGTGAGTGTTGGATGCCTTGGTTAAGTAGCGCGGCGACGGCCCTGCAGTTGTCATAAGCTAATGATTTTAAACGGTTGGATTCACGTCACATCTGTGTTCTCTTTGGACAGCATCACTTCAGCTCTGCAGACGGCAGCCCGCCTGTCCCAGCACGCAGAACTTGGGGGAATACTGGAGGAAATCGAGGTGAGTTGTATACCTTCCTCCAGGTGGTGCGGTGTCACTGGTCTTTCACTCACAGTGAGAAACACTTGGTCCCAGTTAATAAACAGTTTTTTTTTTTTTTTTAAGCAGAAGTAGGTTTTAAAACAATTTTTGCTTTTTGCCTTTTAGGATCTGACAGCTCGTTTGGATGATCTTGGTGGCATATACCTCCAGTTTGAAGAGGGACTTGAGGCGACCGCCATGTTTGTGACTGCTGCGTATTCCCTGTCCGATCATGTGGACATGGAGCCGCCTCTGAAAGAGGTAGGATTTCTGTCCGTCAGGTTTTTATTCTGGTTTAACCCTCCGAAATAAGTTTTCTTGAACCAATCAGCGTAATTAAAGCATTTATCACAGTCAGAAACTGTAAAAAGCAAAACTCTCAACCAAAACTGTTTCAAACTCCCGACGGTCAATGCACCAATCGTGTGCGCTGAATGCTTTCAGGAAAAATAAATAATCTAAGTTTAAGATGGTTACATTGCAATAAAAATCACTTTATTCTACATGTCTCATTTTAATATTTCACTAAAAATATGCTGTTTGCTTGACAATCCAGATTCTGTAAAAAAAAAAAAAAAATCAAATCTACCAAATCCTGCGCTCCCCTCACAATTGGGTGGCCTTAAATGCTTGAGCGACTCTCAGAGTGAGTGACTACCAAAATTCCGCATATTTTCAATTTAAACCGGAGTACAGAGGAGAGGACGGAAAGCATAGGCAGCTCCCGTAGAGGTTGTAAAGCTGGAGATGGTTCAATTTGTTGAAACCCCCAGAAACGACCCCCGACTTCTAAATCGTATCGGTGAAAATAACGTTTCCTCCACAGGACCAGGTCATCCAGCTGGTGAATTCTATCTTCAGCAAGAAATCCTGGGACTCCCTGTCCGAGGCCTTCAGTGTGGCATGTTCCGCCGCCGCTCTGTCCCGCAACCGCTTCCATGTGCCGGTCGTCGTCAGTGCTCAGGGCCCAGCCACGGTGTCCCACAGCCAGCCCACCCTGCAGGTACGGATGCCGGAGGTCATTGCGCCCCCGCGGCCCCCCCGCGGGGCTTTCGTCCGCCTCCGTGGTGACGCTGCTTTTTCTCTTTTGCGATTCGCAGCTCCTCGTGACCGACGTCATGTCTCAACCACTGGCCTCAGCCAACGTGCTGGTGGAATCCGCGTACGCTGCGACCTCCAAGAGCATCATTCTCAGCCAAGCACCTTTCACGCTTAATGAGTACGTGTCATTTGTGAGATGAGTGTTGGGCGTTTTCTCTTGTCTCTCGGGGTCCCAGGAAGTTTAAGACTATCCCAATAGTTGGGGGGAAAAAATATATATATATATATATATGCCCACACGGTACCTTTAGTAATCGACCCACAAAACGTTCCTTGTATTCACAGGAATGCAGGGTGAAGGTTAATGTAATGATTAAAGTACTCAAGGGTAATACTTTTTATGGAATTTTGACAGGCTGTCAATTGTGGTTCACTAAGCAGGTTTACGTGTCTTTAAGGGATGTACCTACTGATTATTTATCTATCAATATATATATATATATTTATATATATATAGTGTCGCCAGTGCTTCTTCATCAGTACTTCCTGCTTTTCGTATCTACATCCACTGTATCATTTTCTTTGCTCCTGCTTTTCAGTGGCGTCTTTGAACTGAACTTCATGTCCAGCCAGCCTGCCAGTGGATATTACCAGTTCACTGTTGCAGTGACCGGGGACAGCCGGCTGGTGGCCAATCACGTCGAGGCAAGTTTGGAGTCGTTATGTTTTGCTTGAATAGGTGGCGAGCACTTGAAAATGGTTGCCGGCGGCTTCCAGTCATTATCCTTTGAATTAAAGGGGGACTTCGTTTTTTTCTAGCTGTCGGCAGCACCACTCAGCATATGAAAACACGCGTACAAGTGTCTTCTGCGGCTCTGGACGAGCTTCCTTAATCGTAGCATCACGGTCCGTCTGGACAAGTTAATTAGCAACCAAACGTTTGTCCACCGCGTCGCGCGCAGTCCACCCCTAGTTTGACATGGAAAGTGTGTTTTTGTGTGTGGCGGTGGCGTTCTGAACCCGTTCTCCTGCTTGCAGTTAGTTGACAACGCTGCAGCGAGGCTAGTGACTGCTGCACGTAAGTGTGGGCACACTTCTCCTGTTCCGGCCTCCTTACGTTGGCTACCCTGCTCAGTGGCAGAGCCGTTTCAACATTCTCCCGCTCGTGTGCAAAGTGTTCAAATGGAGCGGCATCATCTGGGCTCACCTGTCTGACCCGTTGCACTCCCGTCGCCCCTCGTCGCGACGCGGCCAGTGGACCTGCGGCTCTCGGTAGTTTCTGGGAAAGCGGCGTGAATAGCCGGACGTCAAAGAGGGGCGGGGGACTGATAGCGTTTTGATGCGGGGGGGGGGGGGGGTAAGGGCGCGCATTTTCAGGGGGTCTCTGTGGACGGACGTTAGTCGTGTCTCACACGGTTGCGAAAAGAAATCGCCGAAATTGTTGCGTAACCACCGGGATACAAAGAGAGAGAGAGAGAGAGAGAGAAGTTAACGCTTCTCATTGCTGGCCAGCGATTTTTTTTTTTAACCTCGCCCGTTCGAGTTTTGACCTTTTCTCATGTTAATTAGTTTCTTCCAAGTCCCTCGACTTTAAGGAAGAGCAAAACTAAATGGCTTCATGTTTCTTCTTTAATTGGTGTGACAAGCAAACGGCTGCGGAGGACAATGGGCTGACGTCCCGCGACTGCAGTAGGTGTGATTTTGCTTTGTGCTCTGACCGTGTCCACCCCGCAGCTCAAAGTGAAGGTGTCCACCGAGGTGGCTGTTACCAACATGGACCTCTCCGTGGTGGATAAGGACCAAAGCATCGGTACAAAGACCAGCAGGTTTGGAAACGAGTTCGACGGGTGCTTTTCGCTTGCCCCTCGTTTAGCAGGGAAGTGACGCCCTTAATTCTTTTCTTCTTCGTCGTCTTCTCTTTTTTTTTGTATTTGTATGTTCTAGGGTGGACTATCCCTCCAAAGCCAAGAGCTCCTTCATCGCAGACAGCCACCAGAACTTTGCCATGTCCTTCCAGCTGGTTGACGTCAACACCGGCGTGGAGCTCACCCCTCACCAGGTCTGTAATCAGGGTGGGACATGAAAACACGTCTGCGGGCAAAATCCCGTTATTTGTCGCTGACTTCATCTGCTTTCACATTCACTTTGGTGACCGCACAACCGTTGCATTATACATGCGTTTGACCGAGGCGACCGTGAGCAGCCATCCGTCCACTGTGACGAGTTAGGACAAAAGGGCAACCTGGTTGAATCTTTTTTTTTTTTTTTTTTTTGTAATTCTCTGTTACAGACCTTCGTCAGGCTGCACAATCAGAAAACCGGCCAAGAGGTTGTGTTTGTGGCCGAACCCGACAGCAAGAACCTCTACAAGTTTGAGTTGGACACAGCCGAGCGGAAATCGGAGTTCAACTCTATCTCCGGCACCTACTCCCTCTACCTCATCGTTGGGGACGCTACCTTGGAGAACCCCATCCTGTGGAACGTGGTGAGTGTCTGTCCAGGCTCTGGGTGGTAACGGGCATGACTTACTGATGTAGAGAGAAGCTGGCGGCGAGCCCACGAGTTGAGCTCCGATCTTTTCGACAGGCCGATGTTGTCCTGAAGTTCGTGGATGAGGAGGCCCCAGCTACTATTCAGCCCAAGACTCTTTACGTTCCCAAACCAGAAATCCAGGTAATCGCTCTGTCCTCTTGAAACCGGGTTTCTGCTGTCTAACGAGGACAAATCGAGCAGCTGTCAGTCCAGCGGTTTGAAGTCTCCTTATGTCTGTGCAGCATCTGTTCAGGGAACCGGAGAAGAAGCCTCCCACAGTGGTCTCCAACACCTTCACCGCACTCATCCTGTCTCCCTTTCTGCTTCTGCTCATTCTGGTAATATGAAACTGTTTTACCGTGTTCATTTTTTTTTTTTTTTTTTTTTCTTCCCCTCATCAGTTGTGGATCAACATGTGTACGAAGATCATTTATGTTGTTTAAAGACACGCCTAAAAACGAACTTACTTTCATGATTAATCAAACCTTTTCTACTAGAGCATTCAGTTGTGTTATTGTTGAATGCAGCGTGATCTTTTTTTTTTTTTTTTTTTTCCTCCCCCCGCCCTTGAAAAGCTCTTCAGTCGGAAAATCCTTCAAACCCACTGAATGAGGCTCGGTCCGGCATGAATAATAATGCCCGTTTTTAATTTGAAATCACAAAAGCTACGACGTATTTCTTTTTTTTTCCTCTTGCATTTTCAACGCTGAGTAATAGTTATTGTTGCAGTGGATCAGAGCATTGTGTATGAGGCGGTAAACAATTTTTCAGCTCCTTTGTTTGCAGCTCTCGCAGGGGACGAAAATCACATTGTGTTTTAACCCCCCCCCCCCGTCCTCCCCGTCCCTCCCTCCCTCCCCCTCTTCTCTGTAGTGGTTTAAACTGGGAGCCAACATCTCCAACTTCAGCTTCTCTCCGAGCACCATTCTGTTCCACGTAGGACACGCAGGTTAGTCCCCCGTCTTTGAAACACAATGTTTATCTCCGACTCGGCCGTGATTGTTTTACAGCCTCCCCGTCTGCTATTCATCTTGCTTTGTTCAAGAGGAGGAGTGAATCGCCGCGATGACCGCGGGCGACATTGTGCATAATCATAATTAATTGTTAGACATGAATTATTCATGACATTCCACACATTTAAAAAAAAAAACCACAAAAAAAACACCCCGACCCTGAACACAACTCGCACCGTCACAAGTCAGGTTTGTATCCAAACTGAGCAAAAACTTAAAAAAAAAAAAAAAAAAAATCAGGTTTCCAGAAAATTGGCAAATAGAAAATGCAAAAATTAACATCAATTTCCAGGCACTGTTTTTTTTTTTTTTTTATGCAAATATTAGGTGTTGGTTCACTAAGGTGAACGGCCGGTGGCGCTAATTCCCCAGTTGAATGCCATTAAACCATTTCGGAAGTAGCAAGATGACGGAATTAAAAGGGCACCAGTCAAATCTCGGGCAGCTCAAGTGGAACCGAACGCCAACAAATGCGTCCCGCAGGAATGCGGGAAGGAATAGTAAAAGCTTAGCGTGAAACTGTGATAACAGACAGCGACCCGCTTCCCTCTGCCGAACTTTTAGAATCGTCATTGGGAGTGGGGGCGTTCTACGGGTGTCAACGTTAAAGCCGACTCGGTTGTTTGATTTGCAGCCATTCTGGGCCTGATGTACGTCTACTGGACCCACCTGAACATGTTCCAGACTCTGAAGTACCTGGCGATCATCGGCGGTGTGACTTTCCTCGCCGGGAACCGGATGCTGGCCCAGAAGGCGGTGAAGAGGTACGTCTCCTGGAGGTTTACCTCTGGCACAAATGTCTCCTCGAGAGCCCTTCGTCCCAGGAAGAAAGACGAGCTCCTTTCAGGTGACGGGGGCGCTCTGGCGCTGTAGGGCCCTCTTAGGGGTTCTTGGGGCCCCCAAACCTGTGGAAAAAGGGCCTTTTCTGTACCGGCAGCTCCTTAGTGGGCCTTCAGAGGCTAATTTCAACACCAGGCTCTCTGCCGGGAGAGGAGCTCGTGTCTGCTTGGACCGGAAGAGAAGCGTGGCAGCAAGATCTGCAAAAGTGACGAGCTGAGTGGGCAATTTCTTCACCATCACTGTGTAGAGCCCTTCAACGGCCGGAGTGAGCCGTTTGTAAGCCCGTGCCACTGCCTCAAGAGGTCACTTTGAAATTGTTCCCTTTTACCTCTCGCTCTTCCGACAGCCCTATTTAGACGAGTAGAATATTGCAATTAATGATTTCGCCAATGTTATCTCCCCCCCCCCCCCCCCCCCCATTTCCCCCCTGCTAGTTTCTGTCTCCTTGAAGCTGCTTGCCTGTCTCTCTCTATGACCCCCTCCACCCACAACTTGCTGTCTCTTTACTCCTCTTTCAGGATTGCCGCAGAGCAAAGTAGTAGGTTGGCAAAGTATAGGAGCCTACGATAAAGCCCCTCCCCCTCCCCCCCATTTGTAACAAACGAGTCGGTTCTTCTTCCAGGCTGAAGTAAGGGCATCTTTCACAGACTGTATCCACAGTGTGCATCTCCATAATGTGTGGCAGCGTGCATGACTGTGTGGTGCCCAGTCCCCTCCCAACTCCTGAGTGTTCTCAAGCTCTTGCTGCCCCCCCCCCCCCACTCCCCCCACCCTCCTCTGGTTTGCCTCCTCACTCATCCCACCATGCTCATTACAACCAAACCAGCAGTTTGGCGGGCCTTCCATTGTGGACTAACGCTCATGGTTCTGGTTGTGCCGTTACGTTTGAGTGACGTGTTTTTGTGTTGGAATTTTTTTGCATCGTCCACGTTGCAGACATTTGTCATGAGAACTTCTCCGTCTTCTTGCCAGTTTTCATTGTATTTGTGCAGAAGGACGCGCATCAAAATGCATGAGCATCCCTACGTGACTTGTCAGTGATCAGGTGTTCAGTGTCTCCAGAGGTCGGCCTCCAATAACTCCTGTTTGCTTGTGTCTTTTCCCCCACAGAATCGAGAAAAAATAAGGGCAAGGAAATAAAAAGAAGACACTGACGAGGCTCAATTTTTTTTTTTTTTTTTTTTAGTTTTTTTTATTAGTTTTTTGTTTGTTTGTTCTTAAGGAGTCATTCACCAAAATCGGACTTTTAAAAAAAAAAAAAAAGAAAAAAAAAAACTGCGGAAGTTCAAGAATCCAATCGACAGTTTTAACATGCAGTTTGTCTGTGTTGCCAAATGGAAGAAATTGAGATATCACAGCGTCTCTGAGAGACGGGACAAACAATCTCTGACAGATTCTCCTTCTGAGGACTGTAAAGCTACTGATCATTGCACTTCATCCTCCTGTGAGATTTGTTTTCTTACTGCCCAACATGCCGTTTTTTTTTTTTTTTTTTTTTTTTTTTTTTCCCCCCCCAAGGGATTTTTATTTTGTGGTTTTGTGATGACATTTTTGTTTGCTTTTTTTGTTTTTGTTTTTGTACATTCCCCTTTGTTGTCGCCGAGTGCCCATTTCACCTCATAACAAAAGCTCACACTTTTCAACCGATGAATAAGTCATTGGCAGTAGCACTGAATCTCGGATCATCAATAACTACGCCAGTGTGTTTGCCTGCGGTAGTCTCCTATTTGAGGAGTTGATGGTCCCCCGAGGGGGGAAAAAAAAAAAATGTTAATTAAATATGGGCAATTTGAGGATCTGATGGTTTTGTAATGCAGAAGAGGAAATAAAGAAGTTGAGGTGAGTCTGACTTTCTTGTGTCTTGTCTTCCAGTGAAGAAAAACAGGAACTTAGTGTGATGTGTTTTTTGCATTACATATGAACTCTTTGTGAGAAAGAGTGAAGGTCGTGTGGACACGGTTCCCACTGCTCATGGAATTTCTGAAATATCTGGGAATTTATATATATTTAAAAAAAAAAAAAAGTCTATTACCGACATGGAAGACAACTTATGGGAATATCATGGAATTTGTTTGTTTCACGGTGAAATTTTTGTTGCCGGTTATCTGAACGTAATATCAAGTAAGTATTTAGCGTGTTTTCTCAGTGTTTATCCACTTCCCGTAGCTGCTAAATTCGAGGAAACGTGCCAGGACAATAACATTTTTAGGAGCTTCGGCTACAAAATGGTGACTTCAAAATTGGCCGAGTAGACGACAGAAAAGCCGGATCTAAAGTTTGTAAAACTCCTGTAGATATATCGTATGGTAGCCCACCGCAGCCACATTAACGGTTAAGAACAGCCCCCATCAACGCTCTGCTGCAGCCCACTGGAGGAGGAAATTCATTCATTTTGTTCCCATTTAAGAAGAAGTTTGTCAAATTTGATGTTTAAGCAGGTTTTTTTTTTTTGGTTTTTTTTAAACGCCCGTGAAATATATCTCGCAAATAGCTGGGAATAAAATGACGTGGCTGGATATTTGGCTGATCAGCTCAAAAGGAGGACTAGTTTTCTAGTTGTTGTTTTTTTCTTCACACACACTGAGGACTGTTTAGCCCTGTTGACCTTTGTCATTTTGATGCGTGTTAGCAGGAAATTGACCAGCGTGCATAATCAGGGCACTGATGCTGTGTATTGTGAGTCACTGGCAAAGCTTACTGATCTATACAGTGGGGCAAAAAAGTATTTAGTCAGCCACCAATTGTGCAAGTTCTCCCACTTAAAAAGATGAGAGAGGCCTGTAATTTTCATCATAGGTATACCTAAACTATGAGGCAAAATGAGAAAAAAAAAAATTCCTGAAAATCACATTGTCTGATTTTTAAAGAATATATTTGCAAATTATGGTGGAAAATAACTATTTGGTCAATAACAAAAGTTCATCTCAATACTTTGTTATATACCCTTTGTTGGCAATGACAGAGGTCAAACGTTTTCTGTAAGTCTTCACAAGCTTTTCACACACTTGCTGGTATTTTGGCCCATTCCTCCATGCAGATCTCCTCCAGAGCAGTGATGTTTTGGGGCTGTCGCTGGGCAACACGGACTTTCAACTCCCTCCACAGATTTTCTATGGGGTTGAGATCTGGAGACTGGCTAGGCCACTCCAGGACCTTGAAATGCTTCTTACGAAGCCACTCCTTCGTTGCCCGGGCGGTGTGTTTGGGATCATTGTCATGCTGAAAGACCCAGCCACGTTTCATCTTCAATGCCCTTGCTGATGGAAGGAGGTTTTCACTCAAAATCTCACGATACGTGGCCCCACTCATTCTTTCCTTTGCACGGATCAGTCGTCCTGGTCCCCTTGCAGAAAAACAGCCCCAAAGCATGATGTTTCCACCCCCATGCTTCACAGTAGGTACGGTGTTCTTTGGAACTCGGTATTCTTTCTCCTCCAAACACGACGAGTTGAGTTTTTAACCAAAAAGTTCTATTTTGGTTTCATCTGACCATATGACATTCTCCCAATCCTCTTCTGGATCATCCAAATGCTCTCCAGCAAACTTCAGACGGGCCTGGACATGTACTGGCTTAAGCAGGGGGACACGTCTGGCACTGCAGGATTTGAGTCCCTGGCGGCGTAGTGTGTTACTGATGGTAGCCTTTGTTACTTTGGTCCCAGCTCTCTGCAGGTCATTCACTAGGGCCCCCCCGTGTGGTTCTGGGATTTTTGTTCACCGTTCTTGTGATCATTTTGGCCCCACGGGGTGAGATTTTGCGTGGAGCCCCAGATCGAGGGAGATTATCAGCGGTCTTGGATGTCTTCCATTTTCTAATAATTGCTCCCACAGTTGATTTCTTCACACCAAGCTGCTTACCTATTGCAGATTCAGTCCTCCCAGCCTGGTGCAGGTCTACAATTTTGTTTCTGGCGTCCTTTGACAGCTCTTTGGTCTTGGCCATAGTGGAGTTTGGAGTGTGACTGTTTGAGGTTGTGGACAGGTGTCTTTTATACTGATAACAAGTTCAAACAGGTGCCATTAATACAGGTAACGAGTGGAGGACAGAGGAGCCTCTTAAAGAAGAAGTTACAGGTCTGTGAGAGCCAGAAATCTTGCTTGTTTGTAGGTGACCAAATACTTATTTTACCGAGGAATTTACCAATTCATTCATTAAAAATCCTACAATGTGATTTCCTGGATTCTTTCCCCCCATTCTGTCTCTCATAGTTGAAGTGTACCTATGATGAAAATTACAGGCGTCTCTCATCTTTTTAAGTGGGAGAACTTGCACAATTGGTGGCTGACTAAATACTTTTTTGCCCCACTGTATATGGCAGCCATTGTGGCCACGAGTGACAAGAGGATAATAGCAAATACTAAAACACAGTGTAGCGTAGCATAAGCAGACGGGACTCGTAAAGTAATCAAAATTTGACTCGGTGACTCACTGATTTACCTTTGTCACAGCAGATATTTTGAACCTTCATGGCAGAAAGAGGTTGTTCACGCATCACCACGTGTCACCTGGAACCGGGCCGGTGAGCCCACATGCAGCCGTTATTTCTGTTCCATTTCAAGTTCGACCGACCGTTTTCAGGCTGACATTTTGATCGTCGCAGCGGGAAACGAAACGCAATTGAATTAACGATGGCTCAGTTCCGTCGAGTACACAAGTTGGCTGTAACACGCCGAGTGCCCGGGCCCTGAAATAAGATGTCATCGTATGACTTTACTTTTCCCGCGGTGACGAGCCAAAACGGGTATAAAAGGTATATTAGGGAAGCCGAGCAGGTGCCACAACATGAAGAAGAGAATTTAAAAAAAAAATCTCATTCGAGGACTCTGTAAACACCAACAATCCTGAGATAAGGTCTGGTCCTGCTAAATACCCGAGGTGAAAACACCCGTGCGAGCTTTAGATACTACTGAGATATATTTAATCAATTATCCTCTTAATATGAATGAAGGGTGCTTACACGAAGACATGTCTGTCTGCCAGATTTGAAAACTGTTTTTGGTTGGTTTTTTTTGCACATGACGGATTTCTGTGTTTGTGCTTTTGTCAGTGGTTTGAAGAAGCGGGTTCTAGCTGGAAAACAGATGTCATACTTCCGGGCTGCAATCAGGATTCAACTGCATTTCAAAACAGATTCTTTTTTTTTCTGTCTGGTCAAACCTTATTACGATAATATAGAATAATAAACTCTTACAGAACTGACTGTGATTAAGGCTTTTGTTCCCTTCAGTAAAGTTGTTTTTCATAATCATGAGCCAGGCTAGAGGTTTTCTCCGCAGCTTTTAATGTGAATAAAATACAACATCAAGATTTTCATTTGTATATAACAGGTTGAAGGAAGTAAAAGAGAACTAGTGGTGACGGTTATGGAAAGTGCGTGGCAGCCTGTCCTTAGATCAGCAAGTCTGTAAAGAGGAAAGACTCGGGTAGGTCAAATACTGACTTGGAACGATATTACAAAAAGTCATATGAAGACATTTACCTGGGCCTTAGGACGTCCCAGTGCACTCCTCTGTAGCTCTGATCACTCTGGATGGATGTAAGATCTATAGATCCCTTCGTAGATATCAGACTGACGTTTCGTGTAGCTCTCGCTTTTGTCTCTGTGGGGAAATTTTTTTTAAATTTTTTTTTTAAATGCCAACAATTCATATTTCATTGTGTCATTCTGTTGTGAACTTCCTGTTGGATTTGCACACACGTGGAGGGTTGTCATTCCTCCTGTGCTACCTACCCCAGCCGTTTGCCCATGATTGTCTGGAGGAATTTCCTGGCGGAGATTTGGCCCAGGACTTTCCTGTAACTGTTTGTAAAGATGGCATCAGCGTGGCGTCCCGAGCTAAAATCCAAACATGGACAGTTTACATCAGTTATTACACTGCAGAATTATTATTATTATTTTTTTTTTTTAATCATTTTCAGGGAGGGGGGGGGGTTACACTGTAAAGCACAATGCAGCACCAAGAAACAGGTAGATGAGGGATGTATCTGTTATCCGTAGGTGTAATGCTGCCAGAGCGCACCGAAACACACTTCTCACTTTCTTTTCTCCAACTGAGGAAATAAAATGTTCACCGTTCTCTTGATCCAGTTGAAATGTTGTCTACTAGTGCTTGAAGATCCAATCACATTTAAAGCATGTCGTACAAGAGAGCCAATCAAAATAAATGGAACGGTCAAAGTTGTCATATCAACATTTAAGGCGTATGATTGATTAATGACGTCAACTCGAAGCCTCGTTTTGATCTGCTACTGTTTGCGCTGTTAAAGTTACTGTATTACACGTGAGTGCAAACACAAGACTTGTAAGTTAAAAGCGTCCTATCGACGATTGAATTGTTGACTTTATTAAACCAAAGTGATGTTAATAAACGTCAATACTATTAAATGCATTTACTACCACGGGGACATTGGATACACAACCTGAGAAACAGCGGCAACATAACCGCATTTGTGTATTACATCCCTGCTGTTATCTATGTGCACATAATGCCGTCCATTATCCAGCTTAAAGGGTAAGTTCGTCCAAATTACAAGATGGTATATCTAACTTGGGCAATAATGGTCTAGCCATGCAAATACTACTGGTTTTATTTAGAACTCAACCCGTGTGGCCGACTTTATCAGCCAGTATTGGCCTATGACAGATATACCGGTATCAATGTATCTGTTGACAGATATGTGCTTACACAAACACACACGTGATATATTGATATCAAAATATATTTACTCCCTAATATTAGTATCAGCATCAGCCCCGAAAATCCAGGATCAGTCAGTTTTATTTGACCAAATCTTTGAGGTATTCTTCGTGGTGCTGTGCTGAGCGTCATATATAAAACTCCTTTTACACCTCAATTCCACATAGTTGGAGGCAGAAATCCTAAAGACAGATAAACCCAAAACTAAGATGATTGAGCAAATATGGGTGTTTTAAAAAAATTCCCTGTAGGTAAAATGATCTTTTAAGCCATATTTTACATCAGCCACTGAATCCATGTTAACACACAAACCGCAACTCCGCTTGTTCCCTCGGAAGACGTGGGTCTTTGGCCTGCTGTTCTGTTGGATTCTTGATAGAAGATGTCATCAGGATGGATGTGTCCCTCTGGCCGAACCTGACAAATATCCCCATTAACTAAATTCATGTCAAACATTGTGTTCCAATATCTCCACATCACACCGACAAGTAAATGTATTCCATTTTCTACCAAGAACACGATCTGATTTCATTATTATAACACAGAGTTTCTGTAATTAAGGTGGATATGACTATCCTCAGTCTGCAATATGCTCCAGCCTCTTTAAAAGTACACATTGTGCAGCTTTGGAATCAGGACGCTCTGATTAAGATGCTGTGTGAATGGGACACAGTGACTAATCCAGACATCTTGACCCTTTTTAGCATAACAAGTGCAGAGGACACAACTATGACATGCAAAGTAGCCACCGAAAGGCTTAAAACATCGCACGATGAGCATGGCGATGAGCATTATTTCAGCCCTGAAGACTGGATCAAGTCTGTCCACACTGAGCTTACATCAGTGCTGTGGTGTGTTTTTTTTTTTTTTTTTGTGTTACATGTGGATTTCCTGGCTGTAAATGTCAAGATAACCCTTTTCCATTTTACTTGTTCAGGCTTTCTAACCATTCCAGTTGTCCTCTAAAGCTAAGCAACATAATGAAATAATTTGTGGAGTGAGTTTTAGTGTTTGCCAGGCATCTACTAAAAATATTCCCTCAAAGGAATTATCTTCCACTTTGTTCAGTATTTCTACTGTCAAAACCGACGAGTTTAGGATAATCACTGAGAAAGGATGACTCTCAAAACACTCCTAAATTTTTAGAGCAATAGAAATGAACACGGTATAATGGATTTTAGTAAATTTATCAGAGCTTACCTGATGGATGGGTAGAGTGGGGAGCCTGATAAAGACATGACCAGGCAACAAAACAGCAGCAGTACAGCTTTCTCCATCATCACAGCCAGTCCTGGAGAAAAGTGGACAGCCAGAAGGAATGACAGGAGAAGAAATTACATTAGAAAAAACGCTGAAAGCACAGTTTCCCTCGACCTGCCTCATCGCTCTGTAGAGGGAGCTGAAGTTGAGGCAGGCAGACATTTATACTGGGATAGGAAATATCAACATTTAAAGCAAAGATAATACATTCATAAATATACACAATAATATAGTTTCTTGTCAGAATTACCTTTTTGATGTGAACTCTGATTATCCCTGCAAGTTGCTCTTTATTCGGTCCCTTCCACTCTCATCATCGCTCACTGCCAGGAGAGACTGGACAAAGGAAACACTGGAACAGTACTGTTTGCTTTCCCTGTGTCCATCGTCAGTTTATACTGAACCTGGAGCTCTCAGTCACTCCCACATCACACATGCTCGCTCCCTCTCTCCTTGAGCTGAATAGTCTGCATGATGCACTCTCTCTGCCCTATGGCTCTCTCTCCCTAACTAAAATTCGAAACCAAGTTTGCTTTACTGCCATGACCGTCACTGAATACAAAATTACTAAAGTGTAATATGTAAGCTTAATAATCCAGAATGTAAGATAATATACCAACAAATAGTTGGCACATTGCCACCTAAAAACACGAATTAACAAATGATTTAAAATAATTGAATAACAATAATAATAATAATAAAAAGAATGAATGTGTCAGGGTGAGAGATGGTTCATACATTGACCATCACCACAAAGCTGTGGCGATGCTGAGAGCTAATGCAGTACATTATCAAGTGTCTGCTGCTATCAGTCAAGACAATATGAATGTATCTATGGGCCTTCATTTCAAAGGACGTTGCCCAATGGAAAAAAAGCACCTTTAAAAGTGTAAATGTGGAAATTGAACGGAACAAAAGAAAATTAAGCAAACAGTAAAATGACACCACAGAGACTCTCAACAAAAAGGGATATTATGTTTCATTTACACTTATTTAATGTATGACAACATGCTGCATTCATTTTTGTAAATATACGGAAAGTGTTTCTTCTCATAAAAGGACATTAGTACACCATGCCACTGGGCTCATTTATTAATTCAATTAAACATTTGTGATCATTTTTTGGATGCCCCCCCCCTTTTTTTTTGAACCCGGTGTCCGGGTTTGGGACTAAAATAACCTGATTAAAAAAAGAAAGAGGTGTGAGCTCTCTCATCCACAGGAATGCTACCTCAGCTGCAAGACTTTAAGCGAGATTCAAAAGTTCACCTCGGAACCTCTGTTTTAATTCGGTGAGTTTTCAATACGGACCATTACGATGGACGGTACGGAGGACATTTTTGGCAAACGGACGAAGCGGGACACAAAGATGATTCTCCGTCGTTCACTTCCACCTTCGCCGAACAGGCGAAACACTATTTCGTCGTCATTTTGGTTTTCTGTCGGTGTTCGAACACTTACTCCATTAAAAACAACAACAACAACAACAACAACAACAACAACAACAAAAAAACAGTCGAGTAATAATGAATTAAAAGTCACTGAATTGACTCCTCCTGATCTTAAGCGACGACGTAGCCGTGAAAAACAAAATAATTCTTCTGTTTTAGGAACCAGCAGCTGAATTCAGGCGACTGTCGAACTCAAAACGTTCTTCCTGATCGTTGCAATTGTACACTAGCTGCTATAGAGTCGAGTTTTTGCTATGTTCATTCAAATATATATATATATATATATATTTATTTATTATAAGCCGTTAAACGGGGTGCTTTAACGTTGGGGCTATGCATCGGGGAGGGACTCATCTTGATGTAATACCATCTTTGGCGCCACGTGACTTCAGCGCTTGAACGTCATTCCCTCAACACAGCGAGCTCGTTCATTAATGTATTTAATAAGACAGACTAATGATGCAATGTTAACCATTAAGCAACGCTAGAAACAGCGAACAACGCGTGTGGTTGTTTCATGCTGCGACAGACAGGAGACGCCAAAGCCTTTGCTCTCGGAGCTGGCTCAGCATGGAGTACCTCAGGACTTTAAAACCCCTGTTTACCATTACGCATCAATGGATACCTGTCGGGCGTACCCTGCCCAGATACTGCTCCAAATTATCTGACTCCGCTGCCGCTTCCAGAGAAAGGAGGACGACCGTGGACAAGTTCAAGACTCGGATATCCTCAGGTCCGAGTTTGAAGGACTTCATCACAGGAGTTTCCAACACGCGTGTTACGGATGGAGAACACTCGGGCAAACACGCTTACCTCTCGGAACACTTGGAGATGGGCAACTCCAGGAAAGGTTGGTCTGCATGCCCGAAACCATCTACAGTGATTTTGGATTGTTTGGGACGATGCGTAAACTGCTGTTTTTTTTGTGTTTTGTGTGTTTTTTTTTTTTGTGTGCCTCATTGTAGTGTATTTTGAGACTTATGGATGTCAGATGAATGTGAATGACACGGAGATAGCCTGGTCCATACTGCAGAAGAAAGGATATCAACGTACTGTTGACTTAAATGAGGTACAACTGACCCGTGTGTGTGTGTGTATTTTCTTTTTTTTTTTTTTTCCATTTGAATATCACCTCTTTCAACACGGTTGATTCAAGATAATGTTGTGTTTGCAGGCAGATGTGGTCCTCCTGGTGACGTGCTCCATAAGGTAAGATCGTGTGTTTTTGACAGTTATTACAGGGGGGGTGCTACACTGTTTTTTACAACCGAACTAATGGAAACAACTTTACTGTTTCTTAACAGAGAAAAGGCCGAACAAACCATTTGGAATAGACTCCAACAACTGACAGCCATGAAGAAGAAACGATTGAAGAGCCACGCACCGATGAAAATTGGGATTTTGGGTCAGTAAGCTTGGAAATGTAGACTCGTCCGATCGTCCTAGAGAGGTAACCGTTGTTTGTCAATGGGCGTGTCACTTCAGGTTGCATGGCAGAGAGGCTGAAGACAGAGCTTCTGGAGCGGGAGAAGCTGGTAGATGTTCTGGCCGGTCCAGACGCTTACCGGGACCTTCCCCGCCTCCTCACCGTGGCCGACGGAGGTCACCAGGCAAGCAACGTGCTGCTGTCGTTGGAGGAGACCTACGCTGACGTCATGCCTGTCCACCACGCTCCTCAGGGAAACAGTGCTTTTGTGTACGTTGTTTATTAAGCAAAGTATGTTTTTGGGAGAAAGTTATGCTTGCAACATTGTGTTTATTTATTTATTTTTTTTATTTTTTTTGTGTGTGTGTATCCGCTGATAACTTTGTGTGCGTCACGTGTGCCGTCAGGTCCATCATGCGAGGCTGTGACAACATGTGCAGTTACTGCATTGTTCCCTTCACCCGCGGGCGAGAGAGGAGTCGACCCGTCAGCTCCATCCTCGAGGAAGTTCGTATGCTCTCTGACCAGGTAAATTATTACTTGGAGTTGAATTAAAACAGTCAGACGTGCAACGATGGCACAGGAACACACAACTTTTTATGATCAATGTTTTTTTTTTTACACAATAATATTGATCTGATTAAGGGAAAATGAAGATAATTCATGATTCTATATCCTCCAAAAATAGACTTACTTTGACACACTTGGAATCAACTGCTATTTTAAAGGGGAACTCCACCAATATTACGCATCTTTTTGCAGAAACACTAATGTATATGTGTTTAAAATATGAAGCCTTTTATGGTTCCAGAGAGAGAGACGAGGGAATTCACATGTAAAAAAAGATGTCATCAACTGAGTCCGCCACGGTTCAGCGGGGTCTGAAGATTAGACTTGTTAAAATGAGTTAAATGTGGAGTTAGAGAAAGAAGTGAGTTTACCAGATCTCTGTTCAAGCTCTTCATACTCAACTTGAGGCTCTCCATTAGCTGCTGCTCAGATCTCCAACCGAACTATCTGTGTTTGGGTTGCATTGTGGGTAATGTAAGTGCTGGGTTTTGACAGGACCGAATAGTGCATGGAATTAAAAACAACAAAACAAACAACATTACTGGTTCTGTTGCATCGATTTAAATCCTTTTCTTTTAAATAGTTTCCAGTGAGTATGACGGTGTCATAAATTGGGGGACTTCTCCATTAATTTCAGCTTCATCATTTTAGAATGAATACGTTACGACTGTCTGACGTGTGTGTTATTTGTGTGTGTGTGTGTGTGTGTGTGTGTGTGTGTGTGTGTGCGTGTGCGTGCGCGCTGGATGTTCGTTATCAGGGTGTGAAGGAGGTGACGTTGCTGGGTCAGAATGTGAACAGCTACAGGGACACGACAGAGGAGCAGTCCTGCAGCTCAGGCCTCACCAAGCTCAGCCGCGGCTTTAAGACCGTCTACCAAACGAAACGGGGAGGTCTGCGCTTCTCCGACCTGCTGGACCGAGTGTCCCGCATCGATCCCGACATGAGGATCAGATTCACCTCTCCTCATCCCAAGGACTTTCCTGACGAGGTACATTGTGGGCACGGCTGTGAACACGGTCTTAAAATCACTCTCATTGTGATCCAGTGTTGACTTCCAGCTATCAGGTGACAGATACAGATGTTCAATCTGTTTGCTCACGTGGAAACATTGGCTAATGAATTCCTTGTATTCTCTTGGTTGATTTGAGGCTTCCTGACCTGCTCCGTGTGTTGGTGTTTGCAGGTTTTGCATTTGATCGCGGAGCGAGAGAACATTTGTAAGCAGATCCACCTTCCGGCCCAGAGCGGAAGCAGCCAGGTCTTAAAAGCAATGCGTCGTGGGTAAGAGATCACAACGGGTATTGGGCAAATTAAAGTAGACAAAGCAAGTCGGTTTGTAAAGTCTACATTGAATGTTCTAATATTGTGTCTTTTCTTGAAATGTACAGTTATACCAGAGAAGCCTACCTTGATCTTGTGAAGAACATTAAAGGAATCATTCCAGGTATAAAATCAGGTTTCTGCTCTTGTCCGCTTAGTCTGCATAGCCAGAACTATTTCCACCTCGCAGTCCAGCACTAAAGAATGGTCAGCCTGCACCCAATATATCATTCTGGAAGGGAGGTGGGGGGAGGGGGGATTGGAGGGGAGGGGGGGGGGGCACTCTGGCTTGTTGCTATTTCTTTTAATCAATCACAAACGTTTACTTGACTCGATAAAATCACAGGATTCCAGCTATTTTTTACTTGTACATAATACGGCATCAGCATCACTTGCCAGAAGTTGTTCTCAAACTCAGTTTGCGCAAAAGGCACTGCAGATACAATCTGACATCTGGAAGGTGCATTAGGGATGAATGCAGAGAAAAGAGATGGATGTTGCCTCAGTTTTGAAATCACATCAAAATCCTGGGAGGACTGTGGTATTTCTTTGGAACTTAATGTTGGAATCGCATGAAATCCTTTAACCTTCGTCTGTTTAACATCATTTCAGACGTTGGTCTCAGCAGTGACTTCATCTCTGGCTTCTGTGGTGAAAGCGAGGACGACCACCAGCAGACTCTGTCTCTAATCAGAGAGGTGGGCTACAACGTGGGCTTCCTTTATGCCTACAGTATGCGAAAGGTGAGCTCCTGTTCCACCACTAGAATGTCCTGCATTTCGCAATTCAATCCATGCTGGTTTTCCAACTGCTCCCTTAGTGGCGACCCCATAAATGACTGATCCTTTTTTAATGCGCTGTCGTCATCACGTTCAGAAAACGCACGCCTTCCACCGGCTTCAAGACGACGTGCCAGCAGAGGTGAAGCAGCGGAGGCTGGAGGAGGTCATCGGCGTGTTCAGAGAGGAAGCTGTGAGGGTCAATGCTGCGCTCATCGGCAGCACACAGCTCGTCCTGGTGGAGGGAGTGAGTACTGCACACGTGACTGCCACACAGGGCTCCACATTCACTTGTCTGGGTTAGCCTGGTATTACCACATCCAAGTCCACGGTGTGAATTTCCAGGGGATTGTTTCCCTAGTGGGCGTAGACCTCGGCTTCATTGTGAAAACTATTGGAGCAGGCTTTAACCATTAGTACTGACGACCATGTACTGTATCCAGTGCACAACTCTCACCGAGCTGTAAACAAAAAAAAAATACCCCCTGCCTATGAGAGCAGAGAGAAACGCCGTGTCAGTATAGGACTTCAAAAAAAAAAGAAGCATATTGTTCTTGCTCCTGCTCCGGCTTCACACTGTTAAAACTGTTTATCACTTCATCCACTGCTGCCATTGTTGGACCGACATTTAGAAACAAACGCTGGACTTCAACGTCATCGCACTTTGCCATTTAGACTACGTGAACCTTCATGCGAACGAGGTTCCCGAGCCATCATGACCGTGGAGACTAAAGCTGGGAGCAATAGATAGGTGGAGCCACGCTATTGTTAGTCTCCCTCTACAACCAGTTGTTGTACGTATACTCTTAAGAACAAACGGAGACACTACATTGGATCAGTAGCTCAGAAAATCCAAGTATGGCTATCACACCCAAGTTTATAACGCCAAACTGGAGCAGAGGATATTTTTCTTTTACTTTCACCAGTTTCTTTATGATGGTCGGAACGTGCTAATTTTCTATAGAAATACCAAAAATTTGAACTGGTAATTTGTGACATGGCTCATCATGGATAACCACCGTGCACCACTGTCCTGTGTTGCTTTAACCCGTTACCAGGCAACATCCCTCAACTCTGCTTTCCGTTTTTTTGTGCAGGACAGTAAGAGGGCTGCGAACGATTTGTGTGGGAGAACTGACGGCAATATCAGAGTGATTTTCCCAAAAGAGGATGTTGCTGTTCAGCCTGCAGACTCCAACACTGCACCGCTCTGTGCTGGAGACTATGTACGAGTGAAGGTAGGATACGGTTCATACAGATACACGCATAGTTTTAAAGAGGTTTAAAATTTTCTTCCAAAGGAAACCCTAACACATACGGACGATATTATTGGTTGATCAAATGTTTTCACAGATGCCTTTTAAATGGTGCATTTCATTTGAAAGATGTTTATGGTCCTTCAGAAATAGTGTCACTGTTACAATTGTGTCTCATCATCATTACAGTTTTTTAAAAAGCAATTCTAAAGGCTTTAAAAAATTACGAACATGAACATGATTGTAGCACAATTTATCAAAGATTTTACAGTATATTTTTTATGGTAACAATCTATACATCAAATTTGGCTGTGAGATGAACGTTCCCTCATTTTTTTTGTAGTTATTAAAATACCTTTTAAAGGGTTGTAGCTCATGAGATTTTAATTAGCTTTATAGTGTATGTCTTAAGAACCTTTGTCTATTTCTTTTTTTTTTTTTTTTGTCACAGCTCAGCTCACTGGTTTAAAGAGGGTGGGGCTTTGTGCCATACAAGTAAAAACCATTACACCAAAGATTTCAGGGGCTTTAAAGGTCCCCTATATTACACCTATTTAGAGTTATACACACACACACACACACACACACACACACACACATTTATGTTAAAAAACAAATATCAGTTGACAGATTTTTATCATAAATCCCTGGACTCAAGCTGGAGTCAACTTTAAATATGAAATGCTTGTCCTTTTTTTTTTTTTTCATCAATTTATAACGTACACAAAAAACACGTTTTAAAGTGTTTTTAAAACCTCATCCCAAGATAAAGCTTTTCACTCCAGAAGTTAAGACGTTGGCACACCTTTTAATAGAATTATGTAGAACCCATGTCCACTTGTGACATCAACGAAGGGGTAAGATTACAGCAAGACAAGTTTTTTTTTTTCTTTTTCTTCCCTACCAGTCAGTGGGAGGAGGACATTATGTCATCACGGAGAAGAGTTGTTGCTGCATTCAATCATGTGTTCTTTGATGTCTCGTGTCTCTGATATAGATTTTGTCGGCCAGCTCCCAGAGCCTGAGAGGCCGAGCCCTCAGTCACGGCTCCCTGACAGGGACGGTGACGCACGGTGAGACTCTGCCGAGGTACCAGCTTGATGAACATGTGGCCTCAGATGCAACCAGGATGGAAACATGTCAGTGACTGAGGCAGGTGACGCCACAATAAACAGACTTGTCTTTGTTTATAAAACGGGCTCTTCTCTCGTCTGACTTTTAAATTCCTACCGTGTGTGTATGTAGATTGTACAACTGGTTTAATACACATTCTTGTGATAACCGTGTTGCGTCTGAAACACTGGCGTTTGATTGATGCGTTTTTATAAGATTCTGCAAACTGCAGTAAGAATGTGATGAGTCGGCACATTTGCAGAATGGCTCTATGGGCCACGATGTCTGAAACTTTTTATAAGAGAAAATGTACCTAAAGTCAGCAGTAGAAAGTGCTGCGATCTGCTTTGGGAGGAACCTGTTCTTTTAAAAAAGATGATTGTGGTGACAGCAGCCAACCCTGTCCTGCAGAATGTTTCCTTTTTGTGACAGGACTGCAATAATGCTGTTGCTCTCTTTCACAATTCATGTAGAAAATTTGCACACAGTTAATTTGACAGAAAAACAACATATAGAAAGCACAACATTTTAAAGGAAATCTGAAGATCTGTATTTGTAATTCTTGTACAAGTGATACTCATTCAGTATTTCTTTGAGTTTCCTGTCTGTGGGTGGAACTCTGGCCATAATTTTGCTATCACAGTGGCATCCCACAGTGCAGAAAAGAACCCCGGGATTTTGCAGGAATACAGTTCAGCCCGTGAACTGCACATCAGTCTCGATCAGCATGTAGCCCTAGAGAAAACAGTTCACAGCTTTAAGATTTTGATTTCAGTTCAGCTGTTAGAAGTTTGATGTGTTTTCTACCAAGATCTTAATGTCACATGATATCTAAAAATTCCCATTATAGAAGAAATGTAACCAGCAAAAAACGTGTTGTTTTATGGAAAATATGAAGTCTCTGACCTTCAGGATCTGAAGCTGGGTGTTCACAAGCTTCATATTTCCAAATGTAGGAAGGGGGTATCCCTTAGCAAGTTGAACTGTGAAGTTAAATTCATAAATTTTGATCAACAAATCACAAAAATCCAACTTTGCAAACAGCTCAGCGATATTGTTAACTGAGCTTGTATAATACCATCCAGCACAGTTCATGCACTGAGTGCAGCTTTAAATATTCTTACATAAAATGAATCATGAAACATGAAAATGAAGTATAATAACTGCAGCACACAAGATTAAAACAAAGTTTAAGACAATCGGTGAGTTTACAATAACAATTTTAAAATAAATTAGATATTAAATTACACACTAGAAGTGTTTAAAGTTAAGAATGAATACGCTAACTTTAACATATACACAGTTGTGTGGAGAGAAAAATGAAGCTTAACAGTTCTAATAATTTCGTTTACATAGTTTAAAGCTAAATATCCTATTTAGCCTGAGTGTGGGTAAGGACAGTTTGTAAATTAGCAGACAAAGGTCCGATAAGGAATCTGCAATATACAGTAGATCCTGACCTTGCTTCATTTAGAACTTTGTACATAAAGAATTTTCCAATTAATTCTACGTTTACTCAGGCACTGTACTGAAGCCCTTGTACTTAACTCGAGTATTTTCGTCTGATACTTCAGTTCTTCGCCACCACACTTGGGAGCAAAATATTGTGCTTATAACTTTCAAATAATGACCCAGTCCAGCCGCTGTTGTCAGAATGCAACTTTCAGAGGAAATGTGAGACTGTCATTCTACTGATACGTCAGCACACCCTTCCTGGGGCTTTGGCCCTGCTGTCAAAACATAACTAACTATCCACTGAGCAAATTGTACCCCTGGGAAAGTTTCTGCATGTTAGTTATCATGGAAATTAAAGCTCCTGCAACCTTTGGTTGAAAAGCACTTGTACAAAGTGAAAATTCAAACACTCACCATTCAGTTTGGGTATCACCACCATATTAAGGACCACTTGGAAGATGCGGTAGAGGGAGCTAACCTGTAGGTTAGGTTTAGGATTAGGGTTAGTCGTTTATGAAGATTGCCTCCACACTGTAACTTGGATTAAAATGCATCTCTCACCTGAAACGCTCCTACATAACTTGTGCCAACGGTCATAGTCATTCTGTGCAAATTAGGGAAAATTAAAATGTGAGGTTCATCTTCATAACGACCTCTTGGCCCCATTTTTCGGAGCTTTATTTTTTTGTTACTCACTCGTTGAGGGTGACAGCTCCAGCCAGCCTCATTCCACTGACAAACAAACGGGCGCTGACGCTGGTCTCCTGTTGAGACAACGGTTGAAAAGTTCAAGTGTTTTTCTAAATAACACGACAACCTTTTATCACGTCATTGTGTAACTCACCATGTTGACGACAAAAAGAGGGGAAAGTGTGGTGTTGGGTTGGATAGCGTAGGCCGTCACCGTGGCAGAGGCCTGAACTGTCACGTTGTTGGGTTCAAAAGTGATGATGGGATTTTTCACCGTCTTCACCAACAGTTTCACCATCAGCCCCGGATATTGCTTGGCAATCTAAAAAGAAATAGACGGACGCAGCTGACAAACTGCCAATGACATTTATACTTCTCATAAAATCTGTGAAATATGTTTTCACCTGCGGGATGAAGATTCCAAAAGTTCCGGTGTTGAGTCGGAGGGGAGAGGATTGTGGGATCTGTTGTAACAGTGCAGGAAAGTTTTTTAGATCAGCGTGTAGTCATTAAAAAATAGGCGTGTTTGGGCTGTGGTTCTCAACTAGTGGGAACTGTGCAACCCAAGAGTGGGTAAAAAAATAAATACAAAAAAAATACTCGATACTTCAGAAGGACATGCATGTTCCATGAGGTAACGCAGATGCAGTAACCGAAATGCTTCCAGCGTTGTCATGAGACAACCAAAACTAATGTCCTCATATCTATAATTAGCTCCCATTGGCGCATTTGTAAACAGGAAAAGGATTAAACAAGTCTGACTTTAATTTCCTGTTTCATACACTTTAATGTAGGTTACTGAAACTTCAGCAGTTTAAACTTCTATATATATATATACATATATATATATATACCTTTCATTTTATTAAGTTTGTAGTCTTAGTTGCACTTTTATTGCTTGTTTTTTTTTTTTTTTTTACAGAGCATGAAGTCATTGTGTGTTACAGTAGTTTTCTGTGAAAAGGTTTGTGTCCTGAGGTTAGACCAGTGGAGAGCCACCAAGAATGGGCAACGTACCAAGTCGTCAGTGACGTACAGGCTGAGGACTCCGGCCTTGTTGTAAACGAAGGCTGCAGATTTAGCGGAAAAGGCAGATATGCCGATGTTCATCATGTTGTTGGTCTTGGGCGGCAGGGAGAAGGCTGTGGGGGAGAATGGAGGCTCCTCACGGTTCGCGATGTTGTAAAATTCACCCTGAAAAGGGACGGACATATAAACAAAATGTGATACGAGAGTTTATTTATAACAATACGGTATCTTTAGATCCTTCTCGAATATGTGGCGGTGCACAATTCTTCACCTTCAAGTTCAGATCCATAAAAGAGGTGGAAACTGTTGGCGACGACACCATCGAATATGCAATCTCTGCGTACTTGTCCACCTTGGCTACAACTGTGATAAGATAGGAAGTCACTGGTACGTTCAACATCAGTAAAACATCGAGGTTATTGTAGAAACAGGATGTTTTACCATTGAGAGTTTTCAGCTGACCGTTTAAATCGGATATTGAGTTGGACACCAGAGGGCAGATCTGTATCAATAAAAAACAGAAAAACTATATTTTTAGTCACCACAAGAAACTTGGTATTATTCAGTGATTTCTGACTGGAGAAAGACATTCTTAAAAGCTCCCAAAAATACATATTCTCAGCACTTCAGAATTGTTATCAGTGAACCAACAGTAGAATAAAGACTTCTCTAAATGAATATTTCATCCACAAATACCGCTATCTTAGGTCTAATTTTATTTAAGATTACTGAAGAGAGGGAAACAATTTTGATATACTTATATGGCCAATATTGTTAATATATAAACTGTATGTACTGGTCTATACTGTATTACAAAAACTGTAAAAGTCAACAAATTACACATTTCTGTGACGGCTACACATACATAAAAGTAAATACACATTTTCCTTAGTGATCCATTCAGTTACACTATGAAACACTTGTGACAAATTTATGTAAAGGAGGCAGAATATTTTGCAGTTTATTGTCCACTAGTGTACTATTAGAAAAAAAAAACCTAATTTACCCCAGGCTTCTTTTTCTGTGTTGTGTAAAAATCATTTTCATGTTATCGAAGATATACCCAGATACCTTTTATATATTTTTGTGTCGTTAAGCTCTAGTATCAGTGCTTACTTTAGGCCTCGTATGATTTTGGTCCTGTTTCATCCATTGAGTATTTCTGTGTATCTGTTGCGTTTTCGTTTGCTCCTTTTGTTTGTCTCGGGCTTGATTCCAAGGTGCTGCAACTGCTTGCACATACAGCTTTTGGCGATGAGGGAATCAAGCGTATTAGAAAACTATGGAAGCCTCTTCTCACAATGAGGTGAGATGCGTATTGTGAGAGTTTTAATCTCAAATTGAATCAATGGTTCAGGAATCATGGGAAAAGTATTCAAATGATGAGCAGATTACAAGACTTTATTTCTTTCCTGCTAATTTAAATTATAATATAATTTAAGACAATGTATCACTCAGTGGGATTTTCATTATTATGACTACATCTCGCTGATAATACTTTTACTTACAGGACTTTTAAATGCAGAATTCTTAGTTTTTTTTGTTTATTAACTTATTAATGCTTTTACTACATGCACTCTGAGTAAGTCCCCCACTTCCTCTCTTCGCCTCAGAGTTCCTCAGTAAAAGTTGTTCTGAGCACCTTTATGGACAATCTTAAACCCACAGTTAAAAACCGAGCTGCATTCAGGAGGATTCCTTGTGGTAAAATACAATACTGTTGTGAACGTGACCCCAGAAACGAAGGCTGGGCCTCTTGAGTGCAGCAATGAGGCTGGTGCACCCTCACCTGTTTCTCCATAGCTTTACGCAAAGCCTTGTCAATGAACTTTTTGAACAGATTGTACAGCCAGCTGAAACAAACCACAAAAGAGGAATATGCAACACTTCAGACATGACAAGTACAACTGGTAAAACATCTTTACGTCTCTTCAGATGGGTTCAAACATGATGGGCTTTTTCTTACCTGGCTCCACCGTGGAACCTGATGCTCGCGCTGCCAACAGATGCTGCGCAGTTGACACGACTGACCGCTGGTCGGCCTGTCTCATCACTTTTGATGGCAGTATTTGTAGTGATAGTAAGTCCTTTCACATTCAGATCAAAAGAGCCTTTTTTCTTTCTGTTGAGAGACAGAGATTGCATTTTCTTTTTTTAAGTAAATGGATTGCATTTAAAAAAATAAAATTAAAAAAAAGTAAATGCACTGTGGAAGAGCTTTTTTTCTCCCTTACATTACATAGAGATACTCCACCCTCCAGTTTCCATGCAGACTGATGAAGGCATTACTGATAGACAGTCTGACTCCAGTTCCCGGCACCAGAGCCACCACAGACTGTGGTAATCCCACGTTTACTATCTGCAAACTCGAAGAAACAACATTTTTTGTAAAAGCAGTAATCATAACAGTTTCCAACAGATATTTGAGGCGTGTGGAATAAAGTGGTGCCTTACTTTGACAAACTATACTGGACATTGCCAATGAGAGACACCCTCCGTTTCCCTGAAATATCTGGGATCTTGACGGATTTGAGTTTCTTCTGAATGGAAGCAATGCCCAGTTGTCTGCCTGGCAAAAGTCAAGAAAATGTAACGATGAAATTCTGAAGGGATCAGTGCTTTTTGACTAAAAGTGGATTCTTTTGCGACATGCTTTACCATATTCAAGGCCCTTTTCTGTCAGCCTGACCTTAACCCCAGGATTGGTGCTTAAAGTTATCGGGATGAGAGCCACCAGAGCCAGCCAACAGCACAGGAACATCTCGACTCCTACGAGATAAAGAACACGATTATCAGCAAAGTGTTACAATTCGTTGAACATGGAGCTGTAAACCAAGTCTGTTATTACCAGACTTAAATTCACTGTGTGAATATATGGGTGAGGGTACACTCTATCAAGGGTTGTTTCCAGTCGTTGCATCTTAATGGGGGTAGATTTCGGGTTCATTTTGAAACTATTGGTGCAACCTTTAAACAATCAGTATTGACCAATATACCGTTAGTTGTGTGCTGAAACTCGACATTGTTGGAACTACTGAAATGTCCTCACACATTGGGGCCATCCCCCACTGGTTGTTGATTGGTTTGCCGTTCGGACTGGATGAGCAAACCTTTACGCAAACAAGGTTTGCAGAATATAATCATTGCTAAAACGGAACCTGTTCACAATGTTCAGGCAGTTAAGCAACAGGGAACAGAGCAAACGTTCTGCTTTTGTGTTTTTGGCATTTTGATATTTCCCAAGCAATTAATTGAGACTTCCTCTTTTAGAGGTGTGATGTTTTTATTACAAAGTGACAAAAGTGGATTGGAAGTAGAATGTGGAAGTGCCTCAAAATTCTATGCAAGTACAGTGGTTGATTAAATCACTTTTCACTACCTTAGGTTGGTTGGACAGGCCTGGTTTCATCAAGGCTCGTGAAAGGGTTGACTGTCATTGCTTCTTTTGAAACCACACCACATGACCTCTGATAAGTCAGCAGGCAAGCTGGATGTTTATTAAATTAGACTGAGAAACAACACATAGTCCACAATTTTTTTTCTGTTGCGAATATTTAAGTCAGTGGAGAAGTGTTACAGGCGTTACAAATTGAAAAAGTACTACTTTTAAACTTCATAAGTATGGTGTTTTGAGCTACAATTCTAATATCTCAGTATGAGAGAATACACATGGCTTTAAATCTCAGCTGACAAATTCTTTTAGTCCATGATCTTGAGCTCCCATCAGCTGGTGAACGAATGGAAAAAAAAAAAAAAAAAAAAAAAATCGATCCAATTTTATCCATGATTATTTTTGCTGTAATCTATGCGTTTGAGATAATTGGGCTCTGAACAATTCTAACAACACCGAGTCTAAAGATGTTTGACTGAATGGTGTTTTGTGTGCAGGTCTGTAGTGCAGAAGAGGGAGAAGGTGGGTTATTTTCTTTGTTTTATGGCCCAGTAGGTCCTTTTACTAACAAAACTCACAGTGTAAAAGAGCTGTTCGGCAAGTAAGTACTGGAAACCAAAAACATTCATCACCTCTGACTACACAAATTAGACGTCACTTTCTTCAATAATGCCAAAGTATTCATATTTGATCTGAATGCAAATCCCAAAACACTCTGAGCACGAACACTAACAATGCACAAAACACGTAATACTTTTCTAGATTGTTCGGATCTTAACAAAGGTCTGGGCACATCATTAAACGACAAAATGTGACTCAATTTGCAATATTTTAGTTGTACAAACAAAACGGAATGAACCGGACACGTACGAGTTTTTCTCTCCAGGGACATTTGTTTGGAATATTTTCAGATATTACACTTCATTCTCACAACTTTTGACATCTATGTGGTAAATATCTGGGTCATCTTTATGCACATTAAGCATCAAGTCTAAAATCTCTACAAAATACTGTTATCATAAACAACGAACACACACACACACTCTTACCTGGAGCAGCAGTTTGTCTGGACCGGACGATTTCACCTGATGTGACTGAGTCAGAGTGAAAGGAAGAGAGAGGCACACATCTTCTAATTCACTTAAATATTGAGGAAGTGAACCCAGCAAAGGAAATAATCGTACAAACGTTAGCAACCTCAAGAGCTGACATGTCTCTTGATCAACTGCCCCCCCTGCTCTTTCATTATCTCTTAAAAATCACAAGACTAACGGGAGTGGAGAAATAAATAGCTTATCTAAATGTTGTTTACATAAAGAGTAAGTAAAAACTACTGCAAAGCTCAACATTGGTGGAACAAGTTTTTGTCTACAACTTTGGCTCTGTCTGTGTTTTTCCTGGTTTGGCTGGTTCAGTTACTTGCGTGAATTTCCAATAACGAAGTTCCTTGTCAATTTGTAAATACTTATTCAACAAATTCTGCTCCCCAGAGAGTATTGTTTGACCTGTTATGCAAGTGTAACAATGGCAAGTATTAGATATGATTATGAAAAAGCAACAAAAAGCAACAAACGGTGTATTTATCATATCAGTCTGCCTATACTTCTGTTTTACTCTGTGCGAAATTTTTAGTCCCTATTAATATTATCACTGCAGCATATACCGTTAAATAATTCAGGTTAATTATTCTATTACCTTTAAAGAGCTTTTACATCGTAAGAGAAAAAAATAGGCATGCCCCCACAGGGTTAATGTGCAGCACAATGAAAATATCTTCCTCCTTGGAAAATAGGCCTTTGAGTGTTGTATTATTTTACAGTTTTTCCTTTTTCAGCAATTAGCATCACAACACACACAGCAAAGCATGAATAGAAAGTAAAGTCGCCCTGCTCTTGACAGGAGCATTTCAACGTTTCAGATTTGGGTGTAAAAATGATGGCAGTGACTTTAACTGCAACACGATGGCACTTGTTTTATCACTGTGTAGAACAATTTAATAACTGTCAATACAAATTTATGTTACTTTCTCTTCAAGTCCAGTAGACGTTTTCACCATTTGTTTCACAACTTAAAGTTGAGGTCAAGTGTTAACAATAAAACCATTTTACACTAATCAATAAAATTGTATATTTAGTGCAAAATCACCATGGTTGCATTTTACAAACAGAAAAAACAACTACATTAAAATATCAACGTCAATGAAATTTCAAAATGACATGCTATACAAATGCATAATGGACTGACTGCAATCTTTATCAAAAAAGGAAAGTGAACTAATGCTCACAAAAATGACAGATAAAATCAAATAAGTATGAAGTGAAATAAATATTGGCCATAAAAACTCGGGTCAAAAACTAGGCTGAATCAGCATTGAAAGATAGGTTTACAGGAAAGTCTGATAGTGCTGTTGCTGATCCGTAGTGTCACCCAATGGCTGGAAGTACACATAACATTTCCCCCCACACCTTTGGTTCATCGATTTCCGGACATGTTCGTCCTGGCGAGATCGGATCACAAGTGGCCAGCGAAAGTACAGGTGGAAACGCACTCGGGACGCATTGCAAGACCGCTTACTCAGCTGGCGCCCTCTGAATATCAATAAAAAATAAATGCAGCTCCACGTTCCTCTGTTCGTATGTGACCCGGTGTGTTACAGCAGGTTTGCTAGTTTGGGATTTCTTTTCCTCCATTCATTCTTTCACCTCATCTGATCCCCGCCTGCTCTTCTTTATTTATATTTAATCTCCTGTGTGATTCTGTTGAGTGTAGCTGAACTGTAGCCGACTGACAGCAGGAGAAACCTACTGCAAACTTACATTGTGGAGCAACCGATTAGTGAATTAAAAACACGCAGTCTCACCGGAGCCTACTCTGAGTTTATCTTTTTTTCTTTTAGTTAAAATTGTGTAATTTCCAATACGCATCAAAACCACAGCTGTGAGAGCCGCCGCCCCCTTTGATCCACAGCAATGTAAACACGCTGGAACAGTGAATTATTCTGACCTGAATCATTGGGGTTCTGATGTTCAGGTTCCTGTTCTTGTGCTTATTTACTTGCATATTTTCGTGACGTGACATACATGTCCAACTGCATATAGAGCGGGGAAGTGAGATCCGATCACAAGTGCTAACCAAAGACGCATGTGGAGACGCATTAAATGCCAGTTGGAAACAGATGGCCTAAAGCTGGCCACCTTTGATCCGATCTCACCAGGAGGCATATGTCCTGACTGATAATGCCAAATGGAACTAGGGCCATTGTTGCAGTCAGTGTATTTCTGATCTCCGACAAATCAACGCCAACACATAATAAATTATGAATTAGCTTAATTACTTTATGAAAGATTAACGTGTAAGTTGACTGAATGCTGGCTAAATACCCGGCTACCGCTGCTGCACTTCCTTTTATTTAAATCTGCCCTAAAACGGAAATTAATTTAGTAATCCTTGCACAAACATGGTGTTTTTCCATTATTGTGGCTCATTTGACATCTGGGCCTGTACTAGTGCTTGATTTACATTTGCCTAATGCTGCGTTCAAATGGAGCGCGTGACCTTATGGTTACGGCATGGTGGTGTTCACAGTGTGCTTGGCTTTCAATTGGTTGAGTCGTAAAAACATTGTTGCCAGGCAATGCCAACATGGACGCAGTGCAGAAGCCAAACAGGCCAAGAATTTAGCTAATAGAGGGGTAAAGTAATGCAGGAATTGCAAAGGCACAAAGGGAAAAGATGAGACCGTTGGGAAGATCAACATCTGTTTAATGTTGTAAAGTTCCACCGTAAGGACTTTGATGTGTTAAGTGCCATGAAATAACCTGTGTTGTGATTTGGCGCTACATGAATAAAATTTTATGAATTGAATTGAACCCTCAGACGTGGCCTATTATCTAAGTTATGAAGTTCTGAACTAAAATTACAATATATTAGCCTAACATCCAACAGAAAAATGAACTTCCATGGCCGCTTCCATTTCCTTAAACATTGGCAAACACATCAACTTGAGGCATATAGAACACTTTGAGTTCCAACTTCGTTAATACCACGTGAGGGGGGCCGTTCATATGGACTCTTCTCGTGTACACGACACCATTTGAATGCAGGAATTCTCCTCTGCCTTTATTTACGCTGTCATGGCGAGATTAAAAACACCTGCGAGTGTGTGCAAAGGCTTGAATCTCATCCATCCGTTTTCTGCCACTTATCCAGGGTCGCGTCACGGTGGCGTCCTGAGGATCCAGGATCCCAAGGCATTCTTCGGCCAGATGAGATGTATTATCTCTCTCTGGACATGCCCAGAAAACTCCCAGTGGATGGGCTGCCAGGAGACATGCCCAAGGCACACCAGTTAGCGCCTTTTGACGGGAGGAGCAGCAGCTCAGGAGAGCTGCTTGGAGTACCAAGCTCCCTCCGGATGTTGGAGCTCCTTTCCCTATTTCTAAAGCTGAGCCCGGAGGAAACTCATTTCAGCCTGCTTGCGTCCGTGTCGTTCTTTTGGTCACTACCTAAAGCAAAAGACCAGAGGGGAGAGTCGGAAACGTAGGTCAACCGGTAAATTGAAAGATTTGCCTTCTGGCGCCACTCCCTCTTCACCAAATGTGTTTATATTTTAGGGATCATAATACAATCCAATGATTCAGGTATCTTTTGTAGAAAACTGGGACAAACTGCATATATATATATATATATTCACCATTCCTAAATTCAGAACTGGTTGTGTTGAAGTAGGTGCAGCAGCAGATGGTGTTGGAGGATAAGAGGAGGGGGCAGCAGTTGCTATTGTGGTTGTAGTACCACTGGGAACAGCTGGGACAGCCTGACTGGCAGATGATTGAATATGTAATAGGTAAAGATGTGGAGATTTTGGACAGTCCCCGGAGGCTATAATTCAAATATTTTATTTGAACACTGCCTCACCAGCCTGAAAAGAAACATAGCAAAGTCATTTATCTTCAAGGGACCAAAGTTGACAACTTGCATACTAGTGCTTTTAGAAATGGTCTGAGAGAGCCAGCAGAAAGGTGGTGCAATGTTTGCTCGGACATTATTATGATTATTAACTCAGGACTAAGTTGATGTAATGGTAGGTTTTTTTTTACAATTGAACATTCTCAGATTTTTTTGGATATATCTTTTAATATTGCTGCTAACTGTCATCCACGTGTCATTTCAATCATTTACATGTAACGTCACAACTCCAGAGCAATTCGAAAGTGTGTTCGGCCTCTTGTACTCATGGGGGCAGTTTCCAAATGGTCCTACAAACTCATTCAATGTCTCTTAATACAGCAGTATTAATAAAGTTAAATTATGTGAAATTTCCCAAACATATATGTTTGCGCAATAACCCGTTTTTCCTCGTTGTCTTTCCCTAAATATTTTTTTCTCATGGTTAAATGTTTTAAGTTTTTAATAATGAGCAAACACCTTTATTGGTCACTTAAATATCTCGCTCTGATGACTCGGTAACAAAAGCAAAGGATGGATGGCCTAACCACCCCTAACCCTACACCCCACCCTAACCCTAAACCCCACCCTAACCACGACCATTTGGCAATGTTTCATCCAAATATATGCTTGCTGCTGTTCACATACTACTTTAACAATCTAACACTGGTTTATTCTGCACATATGTTTTATCGGCTCATCAGTTATTATACTGAGAAGTAAGACATCAATTAGACATTATGAACTGTAAATTATTAGGAAAGGTATTTATTCTAAAAAGACTGAATGGAACATTCCCAAAAGACCCTGTCCTTCTTGTATGGTCTTTATTGTAGAAGTTTTTCATTTACATTTTTTAGAAAGTTTTCTGTGGAAACCTCATTTCAATAGTGTTATTTTACGCATGTATATCTTGAGGTTTTCTCTCACTGTTTTTTTTATTTATTATTTATTTATTTTTTTTATACAATTTGCTTTAGTTAAGTGAATTGTAGATGAAGAGTTGGAAGAATTATCATTAACAGGAATGATAGGAGGGTCTAAACCTACCTTTCAAAATTTTCCGGTAAAATGTTATTTTTCTTTTGAAGAAATTATTTCATCTATATTTGGATGGAGCGTTTCCTTTAGACCCTCCTAAAGTCATTCTCTTTTTTATTTTTTATTTTTTTTGACAGTCCTTTTGTGGAAATATGTACTTTTGTTAAGTTGTTGAACAAGCGTTAAAAAGTCAGTTGAAATAATTACAATTACTTGTGGACATCCTAAAGATTTTCTCTGTTGCCGGATTTGAACAGATTTTCTCTGAAGCTTTTCAACCAAATAAACTAAACTAAAAAATATGTATCATGAATATCGATGATATCCGATATTAAAAGGAGCAACAGAGGTGAAGAACTTTATGAGCGTCTAACCCACTCAAACCCGGACTCTCTAGAAATGTTCCATCCAGATATAACAAACAAACAACAGCAAAACTTATTTTTATCAATATATTTATCAATAACGTGGCCCTTAAGGTCAAACACAAAAACATTTCACAGAACACACAAACACATCAGAAAACACAAAAACATTTCACAGAATGCAAAAACATTATTATTTTATTTTTTTTATTAACTAGCTTCTTGTCCAGTTGCTGAAGAGCTCCGTGCTGAAAGGTTAAACCACTGAGTACCGGGACAAAAGGTAATTGGAAAATAAATTAGCATTTCCCAGAATGCCTCCTTCCTTAGTAAGTAGTTTGAAAACCAAATAACCACCATAAATAGACCCACCAACTGACTGTAATGGGTAGAAATAATAGCCTGTTCATTCTTAATGAAGCATAGTTTTGGAACATTCATCAAGACAGATAATCATAACCGTTATACAAAAGGTGGAAAATATCTATCTATCACAGTTACACTTTACATGTTTTTAAATGTTTGTATTTTAAAATTAGAAACTCTTTAAAATTGTGAGTAGGCATGTTTTGTAAACTTTGGACAAGTCCAGGATTGTGTTCACCTGCTGACTCCAGGGCTGTGTCCAAAATCCCTCTCTCGTTCACTAGTTCAGATCTCCCGTCAGTATTAATCAGTACTCAGTAGTGAGCAGTAAACTGAAAATCATGACGCTCTCTAATGGACATTTTGTGTCATTACCTGTCAGCTAACAAGTCGTGTAACAGTAATTTTCACATCTGTAAAATGTGACGTCCATAAAACTAGAAGGGCACTGGGACATCGCAGACCAAAATCTTCCATGATATGTATGTGGATGTGCATTGGTATACAGTGTCATCCTATATCTAGAATGGCCTATTGGATTTTAAAATGTATGGCATGGTGCACCAAATGCCCTATCTAAATTTACTGGGTTGTTCTCTGGCCATTGCTACACTCTTCTACCCAGTTGATAAAAATCGGGCTGATAGTTTTCCCATAATTCTGGTTAGGTTGGGTTAGGTAGTTACTTTATTAATCCCCGAGGGGGAATTTTTTCACTACAGCAGCATACAGGAAGCAATAAGATAATATGGTGACAAACAAAGAAACTATTAATCCCATTTTATTTGGTTCCACTGTGGAATTTCTATCGCTACTGTATGTATTAGTATATGTTACTGTCGTTACATTAATGTTGTGCACTACGTAGTAAACAGGGAGCGATTTCAAACATCGTCTCATCTAACTAGTGAAGAATATTTCCCCAAAAAATGTTGAACTGTACCTTTTAAAGGTGTGACAAAGGCAATACAAATTTGAATTCATGCACATGTAATGTTTACCAACACAAAAGTTAGAAATACAACAGCATATTAAAAAAAACAATACTAAAACTGTACATTTCAACAGTTGTGTGTCAAACATGCTGAACACAAGCTCTCGAAGAACAGAATATAGATAAGCATTATGGATTGGTGACATGAATTTACATTTGTAGGTCAGATATATCAGATATTTCAGAAGTCACAGCACTAAGGACAGCATAAGGACATTGCCTAATGTCTGAGCAGCAGGAGCACATCGGTCAGGGCAAAGATGCTCTGCAGCTCGCCGAAAAGGAGGTGGAGGTATATTTCGAGGAGGGGTTCACACAGAGTTCAGTTCATTCTTTGCAACAGAGACACAATGTCCTTTTTGTCTCCACGGTTGACTAACTAATCCTACACACCGCTGCTTTGAAAAACATTGGAGGCACTGTAATGTTTGTAGTAGCCATTGGACGAATTTTAATTACAGACTCTGAACTTATACAACCACTCTTATTCAATGATGGCGTTTCAACCTCCCCTGGTAAATATTTAGTGTTAATTTAAACAATAGACTGTTAAACCAGTACATTTTTTTTATCAACTCTAGAGAGGCTCATCGGAAACAAATTAAGAATATGGAGTTACGCTCCCTAATGTAAAGCTATCATTAATGCTATCGTTATTTTCTTTCATTATGTGTTCCTAATAACGTGTAGGCTTTTCATTTCAGTGCCACATATGAGTGTGAGGCTGATGGAGAAATCATGCACTCCTGCCCCCTTGTGGCTAAAGGCAGAATTGTGTAAATGAGTTTTACATTTTTAATCATTAAATCATTTCATAACTTAGTGGCTATATATGTATTTATTTACATGATCAATTATATCACACATCTGTCTCCACATAGACCTTTAAGGAAATAATTATAATCATTTTGTACAAATGAAAAAGCAAAACACAGATTATTACAAAATTGAACCGCTGTTTTCAAAGTGCAGGTCCAATACTTAAAAATGGGATATCATCAAAGTGTTGAATCTAGAGCAGCTAAGCACACAAAGAATAAGAGAGCAGTTTTATGGACCCAGCAAGTGATTAATTTGTCATACTCATATATATACTGTATAGGTCTATATATCTTATAGGGCTGAGCAGAAATTGGATGCAAATCTATTTACTAATCTGTCTTCTTCCTTCCCCAGTTACAGTATTGACGTAAACCAACAGCAGACTAAGAATTACGCTCCAAAAATCAATTCATTCAAATAAATCAGTTACGAATGCTTAAGGGGGAAATATGGACAACAGATCATTTGGCATATTTTTAAAAAGCTGCTTGCACAAACTAAACATATGTTGCATTCATACGTTGTGTCACACCCCTAAAAACTATCTCTCGCTCTCTTTTTATAATTTCTATGAACTTGTGTATCTTAAAAATAAGTCTAGGGCATTAGACATTGGAAATGCTCTGGCAGTCAAGTAATGGGATGACACAGATGGCACGAGCACCCTGTGGTCACACTGTGGCCACAAAATACTATTCTTTCCTTGAGGATGAAAGAGCCTCAAGGACATCCTCTCATTTATGTCAAAACAAAACACACACACACACACACACACACACACACACACACACACACACACACACACACACACACACACACGCACACGAAGGACACAAATTTGCTTGGAATCTTAGAAAATCACAGCTTTTACTGGACCCTGTTGAGCAATTGCGTCATTTCCTCCTTTCAATGAGTCACGTGAGTGATCCAGGGCAGCGCAGTGGTTAAAGCGGGTATAGATAATGGATGGATGCAAGTGATCTAATTCCTAAATGGCTGGACAGTTTCCAATTCCGTATCTCCTTCAGACACCTCTCATGCCAAGGACTCCAATTGGTTCTTTGAAGTAATTTGAGCTGTATTTGGAAATTAGGCATCAGTGCAACAGTAAAACGCGCACATCGTGCTCACGATGACCAACCACAAAGGTTTTCACACCAGCAGATACCAAAGAGACAGTTTCAACATAAAGGGGTCTGGCTTCCTCAGAACGGAAAGTCTTCTGACTGAGACAACTGGGATTCATATTTCATGTTTCAAATGTTAATTTCCTCTTTGTGCAAAAGATTTCCTCTCAGACTTTACTGATGCTGGAACTTGTTCCTCTCTTTCCAACCCTAGTTGAACCAGACACCTAATGACGCAGCCATGGTTGCTTTTGTGAGACTAGATCTAAAGTTTAATGCCGACGCAAAGCGACTAACATGCACATTATGACAATATTAACATGCTATTTGGCGGGTATGATGTGCAACAAATCATGTCCATTATTGTAATTTAAAAACCCAAACTAGAGCTGAGCGGGTGGCATAAAGTTTGGTCAGAAATCAAAGAAGTCCTATTGGACACATTTCAACTTGGTGATTTCAACTTTGATAATCGTTGAGAAATTTCACTCAAAGTGATACATTTTAACCTCATGATGGAGCTAGAAGATGACAAGAATCATCATAGTGTAGGGACCATGAAATCATTCATTTATTTTAGCTCATAATTGTTCACTTCTAAGCAGTATTTTTACACCAATGTTTGTACAATGTACTTTTTACAGCCCTCTTCTTTGTATGGGACTTTTTTGTTGCCGTGTTCCCCATCCTTGTAAATATACTGTGAGGCTCTTGGTTTGATTTATTAAAACTGGATCTGCATCAGAACTGGTAATTTTGGAAAGAAATAGGTCAAATCTGATGCAGCTAGATGGTATAGATACTTTGCACATCAATGTGAAAACTTTGTGAGCTAATGGGGGTCTTTCCGGTTGGGAAATGCCTTAAAGTGCAATACCGCTGGTGGCCTCTAGAGGCAAGCTAAAAAAAAGTAAAGAAAAGAAAAATAAACAGACTCCTATTTTAAAAACATTGACTTCTCTTATACTAAGTAAATAATTTGCTTTCCGAAAAGTTATTATAGTTTCATTATCTAAATTAACTTATTCTGCTCAGTGTTCTAATGCTCCTTATGAATATAATTTAGCAAATTAATTAAACATTCAACCTCCAGAGGTATGTCTGAGGGAGTGCCTAACTTTGATTGACGTTGCCAGTATAGGTGGGCTGACATAAAGTTCTTAGTTCTGAGTCAGTTCCACCCCTCGCTCCTCCGTAGCTCGTCCAAATACGGTAACTTCCAGCTCCAAAAAAAACAAGATGACAACGGCCGAAATGCCAGACACGAGGCTTCGACTGATCAACAGACCAACCCTGTCATCCCTCAGCTCAGTATCAGGGCCAAAGTGTGTAATACACCCGTGAGAACACTAGAGGATACTGTGACAGAGTCACGTTTTGCCTCATCTCGGTTTGAAAAGTATGCCCCTCGAAGAAGGGTGTCATGTACAAAGTACAAAGACTGATAAAGCCTGTATGGGGAGGAGTGCTATTCGAGTCCATGAGAAAACACAAGTCAAAGCTGACTTCTTTTGAGTAACATAAGTAAGTTACTTACTGTACATAACATAACATATTTAACTTATTGCTTTCATCCTCATAGAGCAACTGCGTATCCACACCAGTGGAGCATTAGCAAGTCATACTCTTACCCAGTGCTAGGTGATAATGATTGTCCTTTAATCACACGTGACCTTGGTTGCATCTGTTCAGCATTATTATGTTGCATAAGCATCTGTACTAATTCTGCGCCAAGTCTCTGTTCAGTTGTGGTTAAATATGAAGCTGCTATGCTTCTATGGAGTCCATTATTTCAAAGAATATTGAGGCTGAAGGAAGTGAATCTTTTAAAATACACAAATATATATTTGAAATGCATGTTGCTCTCTCTAGAACATGACCATTCACCATCGAGGTCAGTCAATATTTCAACACTTGCTGTACTTGCCATCACGTCCCTTCAGCATGAAACACAGATACAGTTGGTGCGCGTGCTCTTGCGTGCCAGTGGTTGTAATTGGAAAGAAGCTAGATGTGAGTTAATCTCAGTTTAATCAGTTTAAAACAGTGACACCCTGTATGAATCTATTTTGTTGTTTAAATTGTCGATAAGCTCAATCAAGGCTCATAAAACACTCAGGCTTTACTTAAGGGCATCGTTGGCACGGCAGAGAATGGAAGTCGAAAAGTTTCTTTACAGAATCATAAAAGAGCCTCGGCCTCGTATTGACCGACTTCCTCCCAGTGAGGTTGTGAACTGGTCAGTGCATCAGCCAGTGAAGAAGTGAAGTGAATATCAATCAGGAAACTCTGGGCCAGCAGAGTGATGGCTGAACACACACACGCAGAGATAGAGAACGCAAGACTGCTGGGCGGTGCATTGACTTGGAAAAAAAACAGTCGGGACCGAACCTCGCCCGTCGGGAATCGAACAACTTTTAAATGTGAAGTTGTACTCTTGACATGTACCGCAAGTAAGTCTATAAAGAATTTTGCACGCATCAGTCAACATAGATTTTCTGGATAACAAATACAATGTAAATATTATTCTGCAACTTACTCCATTGCTACCGCTGTAAAACAGTGAATACATTGTTTATAGTCAGAACATCTGCGGAGTGTGTCGTTTCACTCTTAAGACTTTGATCCCATTGGTCTGATAATATTTTGGAAATCTAGGGGAGCTGCCTGATTGAAGTATTTTATACCCGTTTAATTAGAACAGTGCTAAACTAGAAGTTAGCCGACTCAGTCAGTGGAAGCCATACCCAGAATGCATTCATCTAGCCAGCGAGTTCATGTCTTACCAGACACAAGATTTAAAAACTCTGGGTGCTGTAAATTCCCACATTTATCTAATGAGATAAGTTTAATCAGCATCGGGTGAACTCATTTGGCAAGAGCTTGAATGTAGCAAGCGTTCATTTATATGCAAGTCCTCCACGACAGGTTTAAAGCCCCTATTGTAACATCTTCCAAAGCTTTCTGGTTCACATAAGCATTTGTTTGTGTTAAAATGAGAATATCGAGGTGAAAATTGGAGCACTCGGTGTGAGGTTTTGAACTCCTTCATCTCAGTGTTCCTGGAGTCTGAAATTCTCTAAGTTCTGATTGCATATAGACTCGATGCAAAGACGTGACTTGACGATAACAAACTTTGCCTGGGATTATGAATAAAGGTAAAGACACAGCTTGAGTTGAAAATGACAAAAAGTAAAAGGAGGAAAAAGACTTAAGGGTAATAAAGAAGAAACCTGAATTCCTGATGAGTTACGGGATCATTTGAGCCTCTCTCAACAAATATTTTGAAACAGTTAAACCTCCAGCAACTCCATAGGTATACAAAACAACTTTGTAGTCACGCCAATGTGTTTCTGCCTATGGCCTTCAGTCAGGTTAATCATGAAACCCATTGCACAGATTCAAATTTGTCCTTCTCTGTTCCCATTGGAATTAGATGAAGTTCAGCTTTTAGCACACATTATTGTCAGACAAAAACAGGCCTGTTTCTTGTGGGGTTTTCACGTCAATGCATTGGGTATGTCCAGCAACTGGAAAACAATCAGTCACGTCAGTAGAAGCGAATGTAGTGTACGCAATGTTTACCGCTGCAGAAAGCAGGCCGGCCCTTAGTAACGACCCTAGCAACAGAGACGAGATATTGTCCGTTGTATTGCTTTCTCGAGATCGTTTCTCAAACTGAATAAATACAGCGCATAGAAACACCAAACTGCTTAGCTAGCTCAATCATGTGGTAAGTAAGATATAGATACTGAAAGCGACAAATAAGGACCAAAAGAGACCCAATTTTGTCAACTGGGTCACATTTAATTGGCCTATATCAAGTCCACACAACAATATATTATATGATTAATTTTAATTTGTTATATGATTATATAATCAAATTATATAAAATAGAATTTCCAGTATATATTCCTATTGAGGAGTTGGAGTGATATTTCCAGTGATGAGCAGGGTGTGCTGTTATGCTGATTTCAGCACAATCCAAATGTTTAGTTGACGAATCAGATTTCTCGGTCTGAACTACTTGTTGTATAATGTTTCTATAACAACATCACCCGAATCCTTTGCCCCTGTCATAAATCCTACAGCCTAGAGGCTGCTGTCACTTGTCACATATGCTATTTTAGTGCAGCAGCTGAAAGTGTTGGTCCCAAGTGGCAATCAGCAGTGACGTCACCCATTGGATTGTGAACACTGATTTTGAAGCCTCGTGTTCGGAATTTGCTTGTCCCAAGCATTTTGGAGCTGGTATTGACCATATTTGGGTGAGTTGGGAGTGAGCGAGCGGGACATCTGACTCGATCTAATTGGACACCTGACAATAATACCTTCCCGCCCACTGGCTGTAACCTGACTGCACCACAGGCCTGTCAATCCAACAGACACGCCCCCCCCCCCCCAAAACTTGTCTTTTTGAGGCCTATTTTACAGTTAATGATGGGATTATTTTCAGATGGACGGCCAGAAAACTAATCTGGAAGACTCAATTTAGCGAATTATATACAGAAAACTTTTGGAGAAATTATATTGACTAAGCATTTTATGAGAGAAGTTGAATGGGAGTCTATGTAGCCGGTGCGGCATCCGGAGGTATTACAGTTTAAGGTACTTTTGTTAGAGCTGGAAGCTACGTACACTTTTATATGCAGTCGATGGTTGGTCCCTAGCCTTAATCCTCCCACAACGTAACATCTAATCACAGGCAGAGCATCGTACCCACTGATCCAATCGAGGACCAGCCTTGTTAAAATGTCTGTTGACCGGTCATTTTTTATGGAAGGTCCATCTTAAAAAATACAAGGAGGGAATTTGCTGTGTTCTGTCTGACCACACCTTAAAGGGGTCTAATATCGCTTAATAATGAACTTGTATCTTTGCATGAACATGATTGTAGCACAATTTATCAAAGATTTTACAGTATATTTTTTTATGGTAACAATCTATACATCAAATTTGGCTGTGAGGTGAACGTTCCCTCATTTTTTTTGGTAGTTATTAAAATACCTTTTAAAGGGTTGTAGCTCATGAGATTTTAATTAGCTTTATAGTGTATGTCTTAAGAACCTTTGTCTATTTCTTTTTTTTTTTTGTCACAGCTCAGCTCACTGGTTTAAAGAGGGTGGGGCTTTGTGCCATACAAGTAAAAACCATTACACCAAAGATTCCAGGGGCTTTAAAGGTCCCCTATATTACACCTATTTAGAGTTACACACACACACACACACACACGTTTATGTTGAAAAACAAATATCAGTTCACAGATTTTTATCATAAATCCCTGGACTCAAGCTGGAGTCAACTTTAAATATTAAATGCTTGTCCTTTTTTTTTTTTTTTCCATCAATTTAAAACGTACACAAAAACATGTTTTAAAGTGTTTTTAAAACCTCATCCCAAGATAAAGCTTTTCATTCCAGAAGTTAAGACGATGGCACACCTTTTAATAGAATTATGTAGAACCCATGTCCACTTGTGACATCAACGAAGGGGTACGATTACAGCAAGACAAGTTTTTTCTTTTTTTTCTTCCCTACCAGTCAGTGGGAGGAGGACTAATGCTGTTGCTCTCTTTCACAATTCATGTAGAAAATTTGCACACGGTTAATTTGACAGAAAAACAACATATAGAAAGCACAACATTTTAAAGGAAATCTGAAGATCTGTATTTGTAATTCTTGTACAAGTGATACTCATTCAGTATTTCTTTGAGTTTCCTGTCTGTGGGTGGAACTCTGGCCATAATTTTGCTATCACAGTGGCATCCCACAGTGCAGAAAAGAACCCCGGGATTTTGCAGGAATACAGTTCAGCCCGTGAACTGCACATCAGTCCCGATCAGCATGTAGCCCTAGAGAAAACAGTTCACAGCTTTAAGATTTTGATTTCAGTTCAGCTGTTAGAAGTTTGATGTGTTTTCTACCAAGATCTTAATGTCACATGATATCTAAAAATTCCCATTATAGAAGAAATGTAACGAGTAAAAAACCGTGTTGTTTTATGGAAAATATGAAGTCTCTGACCTTCAGGACCTGAAGCTGGGTGTTCACAAGCTTCATATTTCCAAATGTAGGAAGGGGGTATCCCTTAGCAAGTTGAACTGTGAAGTCAAATTCATAAATTTAGATCAACAAATCACAAAAATCCAACTTTGCAAACAGCTCAGCGATATTGTTAACTGAGCTTGTATAATACCATCCAGCACAGTTCATGCACTGAGTGCAGCTTTAAATATTCTTACATAAAATGAATCATGAAACATGAAAAAGAAGTATAATAACTGCAGCACACAAGATTAAAACAAAGTTTAAGACAATCGGTGAGTTTACAATAACAATTTTAAAATAAATTAGATATTAAATTACACACTAGAAGTGTTTAAAGTTAAGAATGAATACGCTAACTTTAACATATACACAGTTGTGTGGAGAGAAAAATGAAGCTTAACAGTTCTAATAATTTCGTTTACATAGTTTAAAGCTAAATATCCTATTTAGCCTGAGTGTGGGTAAGGACAGTTTGTAAATTAGCAGACAAAGGTCCGATAAGGAATCTGCAATATACAGTAGATCCTGACCTTGCTTCATTTAGAACTTTGTACATAAAGAATTTTCCAATTAATTCTACGTTTACTCAGGCACTGTACTGAAGCCCTTGTACTTAACTCGAGTATTTTCGTCTGATACTTCAGTTCTTCGCCACCACACTTGGGAGCAAAATATTGTGCTTATAACTTTCAAATAATGACCCAGTCCAGCCGCTGTTGTCAGAATGCAACTTTCAGAGGAAATGTGAGACTGTCATTCTACTGATACGTCAGCACACCCTTCCTGGGGCTTTGGCCCTGCTGTCAAAACATAACTGAATATCCACTGAGCAAATTGTACCCCTGGGAAAGTTTCTGCATGTTAGTTATCGTGGAAATTAAAGCTCCTGCAACCTTTGGTTGAAAAGCACTTGTACAAAGTGAAAATTCAAACACTCACCATTCAGTTTGGGTATCACCACCACATTAAGGACCACTTGGAAGATGCGGTTGAGGGAGCTAACCTGTAGGTTAGGTTTAGGATTAGGGTTAGTCGTTTATGAAGATTGCCTCCACACTGTAACTTGGATTAAAATGCAGCTCTCACCTGAAACGCTCCTACATAACTTGTGCCCACGGTCAGAGTCATTCTGTGCAAATTAGGGAAAATTAAAATGTGAGGTTCATCTTCATAACGACCTCTTGGCCCCATTTTTCGGAGCTTTATTTTTTTGTTACTCACTCGTTGAGGGTGACAGCTCCAGCCAGCCTCATTCCACTGACAAACAAACGGGCGCTGACGCTGGTCTCCTGTTGAGACAACGGTTGAAAAGTTCAAGTGTTTTTCTAAATAACACGACAACCTTTTATCACATCATCTGTGTAACTCACCAAGTTGAGGACAAAAAGAGGGGAAAGTGTGGTGTTGGGTTGGATAGCGTAGGCCGTCACCGTGGCAGAGGCCTGAACTGTCGCGTTGTTGGGTTCAAAAGTGATGATGGGATTTTTCACCGTCTTCACCAACAGTTTCACCATCAGCCCCGGATATTGCTTGGCAATCTAAAAAGAAATAGACGGACGCAGCTGACAAACTGCCAAAGACGTTTATACTTCTCATAAAATCTGTGAAATATGTTTTCACCTGCGGGATGAAGATTCCAAAAGTTCCGGTGTTGAGTCGGAAGGGAGAGGATTGTGGGATCTGTTGTAACAGTGCAGGAAAGTTTTTTAGATCAGCGTGAAGTCATAAAAAAATAGGCGTGTTTGGGCTGTGGTTCTCAACTAGTGGGAACTATGCAACCCAAGAGTGGGTAAAAAAATAAATACAAAAAAAATACTCGATACTTTAGAAGGACATGCATGTTCCATGAGGTAACGCAGATGCAGTAACCGAAATGCTTCCAGCGTTGTCATGAGACAACCAAAACTAATGTCCTCATATCTATAATTAGCTCCCATTGGCGCATTTGTAAATAGGAAAAAGATGAAACAAGTCTGACTTTAATTTTCTGTTTCATACACTTTAATGTAGGTTACTGAAACTTCAGCAGTTTAAACTTCTATATATATACCTTTCATTTTATTAGGTTTGTAGTCTTAGTTGCACTTTTGTTTTTTGTTTTTTTAGGTTTTATTTGATGGTTTTTAAAAAAAAAAAATGTTTACAGAGCATGAAGTCATTGTGTGTTACATTAGTTTTCTGTGAAAAGGTTTGTGTCCTGAGGTTAGACCAGTGGAGAGCCACCAAGAATCGGCAACGTACCAAGTCGTCAGTGACGTACAGGCTGAGGACTCCGGCCTTGTTGTAAACGAAGGCTGCAGATTTAGCGGAAAAGGCAGATATGCCGATGTTCATCATGTTGTTGGTCTTGGGCGGCAGGGAGAAGGCTGTGGAGGAGAATGGAGGCTCCTCATGCTTCGCGATGTTGTAAAATTCACCCTGAAAATGGACGGACATATAAACAAAATGTGATACGAGAGTTTATTTATAACTATACGGTATCTTTAGATCCTTCTCGAATATGTAGCAGTGCACAATTCTTCACCTTCAAGTTCAGATCCATAAAAGAGGTGGAAACTGTTGGCGACGACACCATCGAATATGCAATCTCTGCGTACTTGTCCACCTTGGCTACAACTGTGATAAGATAGGAAGTCACTGGTACGTTCAACATCAGTAAAACATCTAGGTTATTGTAGAAACAGGATGTTTTACCATTGAGAGTTTTCAGCTGACCGTTTAAATCGGATATTGAGTTGGACACCAGAGGGCAGATCTGTATCAATAAAAAACAGAAAAACTATATTTTTAGTCACCAGAAGAAACTTGGTATTATTCAGTGATTTCTGACTGGAGAAAGACATTCTTAAAAGCTCCCAAAAATACATATTCTCAGCACTTCAGAATTGTTATCAGTGAACCAACAGTAGAATAAAGACTTCTCTAAATGAATATTTCATCCACAAATACCGCTATCTTAGGTCTAATTTTATTTAAGATTACTGAAGAGAGGGAAACAATTTTGATATACTTATATGGCCAATATTGTTAATATATAAACTGTATGTACTGGTCTATACTGTATTACAAAAACTGTAAAAGTCAACAAATTACACATTTCTGTGACGGCTACACATCCATAAAAGTAAATACACATTTTCCTTAGTGATCCATTCAGTTACACTATGAAACACTTGTGACAAATTTATGTAAAGGAGGCAGAATATTTTGCAGTTTATTGTCCACTAGTGTACTATTAGAAAAAAAAAACCTAATTTACCCCAGGCTTCTTTTTCTGTGTTGTGTAAAAATCATTTTCATGTTATCGAAGATATACCCAGATACCTTTTATATATTTTTGTGTCGTTAAGCTCTAGTATCAGTGCTTACTTTAGGCCTCGTATGATTTTGGTCCTGTTTCATCCATAGAGTATTTCTGTGTATCTGTTGCGTTTTCGTTTGCTCCTTTTGTTTGTCTCGGGCTTGATTCCAAGGTGCTGCAACTGCTTGCACATACAGCTTTTGGCGATGAGGGAATCAAGCGTATTAGAAAACTATGGAAGCCTCTTCTCACAATGAGGTGAGATGCGTATTGTGAGAGTTTTAATCTCAAATTGAATCAATGGTTCAGGAATCATGGGAAAAGTATTCAAATGATGAGCAGATTACAAGACTTTATTTCTTTCCTGCTAATTTAAATTATAATATAATTTAAAACAATGTATCACTCAGTGGGATTTTCATTATTATGACTACATCTCGCTGATAATACTTTTACTCAGAGGACTTTTAAATGCAGAATTCTTAGTTTTTTTTGTTTATTAACTTATTAATGCTTTTACTACATGCACTCTGAGTAAGTCCCCCACTTCCTCTCTTCGCCTCAGAGTTCCTCAGTAAAAGTTGTTCTGAGCACCTTTATGGACAATCTTAAACCCACAGTTAAAAACCGAGCTGCATTCGGGAGGATTCCTTGTGGTAAAATACAATACTGTTGTGAACGTGACCCCAGAAACGAAGGCTGGGCCTCTTGAGTGCAGCAATGAGGCTGGTGCACCCTCACCTGTTTCTCCATAGCTTTACGCAAAGCCTTGTCAATGAACTTTTTGAACAGATTGTACAGCCAGCTGAAACAAACCACAAAAGAGGAATATGCAATACTTCAGACGTGACAAGTACAACTGGTAAAACATCTTTATGTCTCTTCAGATGGGTTCAAACATGATGGGCTTTTTCTTACCTGGCTCCACCGTGGAACTTGATGCTCGCGCTGCCAACAGATGCTGCGCAGTTGACACTACTGACTGCTGGTCGGCCTGTCTCATCACTTTTGATGGCAGTATTTGTAGTGATAGTAAGTCCTTTCACATTCAGATCAAAAGAGCCTTTGTTCTTTCTGTTGAGAGACAGAGATTGCATTTTTTTTTCTTTAACTAAATGGATTGCATTTAAAAAAAAAAAAAAAAAAAAAAAAGTAAATGCACTGTGGAAGAGCTTTTTTCTCCCTTACATTCTACGGAGGTACTTCACCCTCCAGTTTCCATGCAGACTGATGAAGGCATTACTGATAGACAGTCTGACTCCAGTTCCCGGCACCAGAGCCACCACAGACTGTGGTAATCCCACGTTTACTATCTGCAAGCTAGAAGAAACAACATTTTTTTGTAAAAGCAGTAATCATAACAGTTTCCAACAGATATTTGAGGCGTGTGGAATAAAGTGGTGCCTTACTTTGACAAACTATACTGGACCTTGCCAATGGGAGACACCCTCTGTTTCCCTGAAATATCTGGGATCTTGACGGATTTGAGTTTCTTCTGAATGGAAGCAATGCCCAGTTGTCTGCCTGGCAAAAGTCAAGAAAATGTAACGATGAAATTCTGAAGGGATCAGTGCTTTTTGACTAAAAGTGGATTACTTTGCGACATGCTTTACCATATTCAAGGCCCTTTTCTGTCAGCCTGACCTTAACCCCAGGATCGGTGCTTAAAGTTATCGGGATGAGAGCCACCAGAGCCAGCCAACAGCACAGGAACATCTCGACTCCTACGAGATAAAGAACACGATAATCAGCAAAGTGTTACAATTCGTTGAACATGGAGCTGTAAACCAAGTCTGTTATTACCAGACTTAAATTCACTGTGTGAATATATGGGTGAGGGTACACTCTATCAAGGGTTGTTTCCAGTCGTTGCATCTTAATGGGGGTAGATTTCGGGTTCATTCTGAAACTGTTGGTGCAACCCTTAAACAATCAGTATTGACCAATATACCGTTAGTTGTGTGCTGAAACTCGACATTGTTGGAACTACTGAAATGTCCTCACACATTGGGGCCATCCCCCACTGGTTGTTGATTGGTTTGCCGTTCGGACTGGATGAGCAAACCTTTACGCAAACAAGGTTTGCAGAATATAATCATTGTTAAAACTGAACCTGTTCACAATATTCAGGCAGTTAAGCAACAGGGAACAGAGCAAACGTTCTGCTTTTGTGTCTTTGGCATTTTTGATATTTCCCAAGCAATTAATCGAGACTTCCTCTTTTAGAGGTGTGATGTTTTTATTACAAAGTGACAAAAGTGGATTGGAAGTAGAATGCGGAAGTGCCTTAAAATTCTATGCAAGTACAGTGGTTGATTAAATCACTTTTCACTACCTTAGGTTGGTTGGACAGGCCTGGTTTCGTCGAGGCTCGTGAAAGGGCTGACTGTCATTGCTTCTTTTGAAACCACATGACCTCTGATAAGTCAGCAGGCAAGCTGGATGTTTATTAAATTAGACTGAGAAACAAGACCTAGTCCACAATTTTTTTTCTGTTGCAAATATTTAAGTCAGTGGAGAAGTGTTACAGGCGTTACAAATTGAAAAAGTACTACTTTTAAACTTCATAAGTATGGTGTTTTGAGCTACAATTCTAATATCTCAGTATGAGAGAATACATATGGCTTTAAATCTCAGCTGACACGTAATACTTTTCTAGATTGTTCGGATCTTAACAAAGGTCTAGGCACATCATTAAACGACAAAATGTGACTCAATTTGCAATATTTTAGTTGTACAAACAAAACCGAATGAACCGGACACGTACGAGTTTTTCTCTCCAGGGACCTTTGTTTGGAATATTTTCAGATATTACACTTCATTCTCACAACATTTGACATCTATGTGGTAAATATCTGGATCATCTTTATGCACATTTAGCGTCAAGCCTCAAATCTCTACAAAATACTGTTATCATAAACAACGAACACACACACACACTCTTACCTGGAGCAGCAGTTTGTCTGGATCGGACGATTTCGCCTGATGTGACTGAGTCAGAGTGAAAGGAAGAGAGAGGCACATGGCTTCTAATTCACTTAAATATTGAGGAAGTGAACCCAGCAAAGGAAATAACCGCGCAAACGTCAGCAACCTCAAGAGCTGACATGTCTCTTGATCAACTGCCCCCCCTGCTCTTTTATTATCTCTTAAAAATCACAAGACTAACGGGAGTGGAGAAATAAATAGCTTATCTAAATGTTGTTTACATAAAGAGTAAGTAAAAACTACTGCAAAGCTCAACATTGGTGGAACAAGTTTTTGTCTACAACTTTGGCTCTGTCTGTGTTTTTCCTGGTTTGGCTGGTTCAGTTACTTGTGTGAATTTCCAATAACGAAGCTCCTTGTCAATTTGTAAATACTTATTCAACAAATTCTGCTCCCCAGAGAGTATTGTTTGACCTGTTATGCAAGTGTAACAATGGCAAGTATTAGATATGATTATGAAAAAGCAACAAAAAGCAACAAACGGTGTATTTATCATATCAGTCTGCCTATACTTCTGTTTTACTCTGTGCGAAATTTTTAGTCCTTATTAATATTATCACTGCAGCATATACCGTTAAATAATTCAGGTTAATTATTCTATTACCTTTAAAGAGCTTTTACATCGTAAGAGAAAAAAATAGGCATGCCCCCACAGGGTTAATGTGCAGCACAATGACAATATCTTCCTCCTTGGAAAATAGGCCTTTGAGTGTTGTATTATTTTACAGTTTTTCCTTTTTCAGCAATTAGCATCACAACACACACAGCAAAGCATGAATAGAAAGTAAAGTCGCCCTGCTCTTGACAGGAGCATTTCAACGTTTCAGATTTGGGTGTAAAACTGATGGCAGTGACTTTAACTGCAACACGATGGCACTTGTTTTATCACTGTGTAGAACAATTTAATAACTGTCAATACAAATTTATGTTACTTTCTCTTCAAGTCCAGTAGACGTTTTCACCATTTGTTTCACAACTTAAAGTTGAGGTCAAGTGTTAACAATAAAACCATTTTACACTAATCAATAAAATTGTATATTTAGTGCAAAATCACCATGGTTGCATTTTACAAACAGAAAAAACAACTACATTAAAATATCAACGTCAATGAAATTTCAAAATGACATGCTATACAAATGCATAATGGACTGACTGCAATCTTTATCAAAAAAGGAAAGTGAACTAATGCTCACAAAAATGACAGATAAAATCAAATAAGTATGAAGTGAAATAAATATTGGCCATAAAAACTCGGGTCAAAAACTAGGCTGAATCAGCATTGAAAGATAGGTTTACAGGAAAGTCTGATAGTGCTGTTGCTGATCCGTAGTGTCACCCAATGGCTGGAAGTACACATAACATTTCCCCCCACACCTTTGGTTCATCGATTTCCGGACATGTTCGTCCTGGCGAGATCGGATCACAAGTGGCCAGCGAAAGTACAGGTGGAAACGCACTCGGGACGCATTGCAAGACCGCTTACTCAGCTGGCGCCCTCTGAATATCAATAAAAAATAAATGCAGCTCCACGTTCCTCTGTTCGTATGTGACCCGGTGTGTTACAGCAGGTTTGCTAGTTTGGGATTTCTTTTCCTCCATTCATTCTTTCACCTCATCTGATCCCCGCCTGCTCTTCTTTATTTATATTTAATCTCCTGTGTGATTCTGTTGAGTGTAGCTGAACTGTAGCCGACTGACAGCAGGAGAAACCTACTGCAAACTTACATTGTGGAGCAACCGATTAGTGAATTAAAAACACGCAGTCTCACCGGAGCCTACTCTGAGTTTATCTTTTTTTCTTTTAGTTAAAATTGTGTAATTTCCAATACGCATCAAAACCACAGCTGTGAGAGCCGCCGCCCCCTTTGATCCACAGCAATGTAAACACGCTGGAACAGTGAATTATTCTGACCTGAATCATTGGGGTTCTGATGTTCAGGTTCCTGTTCTTGTGCTTATTTACTTGCATATTTTCGTGACGTGACATACATGTCCAACTGCATATAGAGCGGGGAAGTGAGATCCGATCACAAGTGCTAACCAAAGACGCATGTGGAGACGCATTAAATGCCAGTTGGAAACAGATGGCCTAAAGCTGGCCACCTTTGATCCGATCTCACCAGGAGGCATATGTCCTGACTGATAATGCCAAATGGAACTAGGGCCATTGTTGCAGTCAGTGTATTTCTGATCTCCGACAAATCAACGCCAACACATAATAAATTATGAATTAGCTTAATTACTTTATGAAAGATTAACGTGTAAGTTGACTGAATGCTGGCTAAATACCCGGCTACCGCTGCTGCACTTCCTTTTATTTAAATCTGCCCTAAAACGGAAATTAATTTAGTAATCCTTGCACAAACATGGTGTTTTTCCATTATTGTGGCTCATTTGACATCTGGGCCTGTACTAGTGCTTGATTTACATTTGCCTAATGCTGCGTTCAAATGGAGCGCGTGACCTTATGGTTACGGCATGGTGGTGTTCACAGTGTGCTTGGCTTTCAATTGGTTGAGTCGTAAAAACATTGTTGCCAGGCAATGCCAACATGGACGCAGTGCAGAAGCCAAACAGGCCAAGAATTTAGCTAATAGAGGGGTAAAGTAATGCAGGAATTGCAAAGGCACAAAGGGAAAAGATGAGACCGTTGGGAAGATCAACATCTGTTTAATGTTGTAAAGTTCCACCGTAAGGACTTTGATGTGTTAAGTGCCATGAAATAACCTGTGTTGTGATTTGGCGCTACATGAATAAAATTTTATGAATTGAATTGAACCCTCAGACGTGGCCTATTATCTAAGTTATGAAGTTCTGAACTAAAATTACAATATATTAGCCTAACATCCAACAGAAAAATGAACTTCCATGGCCGCTTCCATTTCCTTAAACATTGGCAAACACATCAACTTGAGGCATATAGAACACTTTGAGTTCCAACTTCGTTAATACCACGTGAGGGGGGCCGTTCATATGGACTCTTCTCGTGTACACGACACCATTTGAATGCAGGAATTCTCCTCTGCCTTTATTTACGCTGTCATGGCGAGATTAAAAACACCTGCGAGTGTGTGCAAAGGCTTGAATCTCATCCATCCGTTTTCTGCCACTTATCCAGGGTCGCGTCACGGTGGCGTCCTGAGGATCCAGGATCCCAAGGCATTCTTCGGCCAGATGAGATGTATTATCTCTCTCTGGACATGCCCAGAAAACTCCCAGTGGATGGGCTGCCAGGAGACATGCCCAAGGCACACCAGTTAGCGCCTTTTGACGGGAGGAGCAGCAGCTCAGGAGAGCTGCTTGGAGTACCAAGCTCCCTCCGGATGTTGGAGCTCCTTTCCCTATTTCTAAAGCTGAGCCCGGAGGAAACTCATTTCAGCCTGCTTGCGTCCGTGTCGTTCTTTTGGTCACTACCTAAAGCAAAAGACCAGAGGGGAGAGTCGGAAACGTAGGTCAACCGGTAAATTGAAAGATTTGCCTTCTGGCGCCACTCCCTCTTCACCAAATGTGTTTATATTTTAGGGATCATAATACAATCCAATGATTCAGGTATCTTTTGTAGAAAACTGGGACAAACTGCATATATATATATATATATCAGTCAATATATTCACCATTCCTAAATTCAGAACTGGTTGTGTTGAAGTAGGTGCAGCAGCAGATGGTGTTGGAGGATAAGAGGAGGGGGCAGCAGTTGCTATTGTGGTTGTAGTACCACTGGGAACAGCTGGGACAGCCTGACTGGCAGATGATTGAATATGTAATAGGTAAAGATGTGGAGATTTTGGACAGTCCCCGGAGGCTATAATTCAAATATTTTATTTGAACACTGCCTCACCAGCCTGAAAAGAAACATAGCAAAGTCATTTATCTTCAAGGGACCAAAGTTGACAACTTGCATACTAGTGCTTTTAGAAATGGTCTGAGAGAGCCAGCAGAAAGGTGGTGCAATGTTTGCTCGGACATTATTATGATTATTAACTCAGGACTAAGTTGATGTAATGGTAGGTTTTTTTTTACAATTGAACATTCTCAGATTTTTTTGGATATATCTTTTAATATTGCTGCTAACTGTCATCCACGTGTCATTTCAATCATTTACATGTAACGTCACAACTCCAGAGCAATTCGAAAGTGTGTTCGGCCTCTTGTACTCATGGGGGCAGTTTCCAAATGGTCCTACAAACTCATTCAATGTCTCTTAATACAGCAGTATTAATAAAGTTAAATTATGTGAAATTTCCCAAACATATATGTTTGCGCAATAACCCGTTTTTCCTCGTTGTCTTTCCCTAAATATTTTTTTCTCATGGTTAAATGTTTTAAGTTTTTAATAATGAGCAAACACCTTTATTGGTCACTTAAATATCTCGCTCTGATGACTCGGTAACAAAAGCAAAGGATGGATGGCCTAACCACCCCTAACCCTACACCCCACCCTAACCCTAAACCCCACCCTAACCACGACCATTTGGCAATGTTTCATCCAAATATATGCTTGCTGCTGTTCACATACTACTTTAACAATCTAACACTGGTTTATTCTGCACATATGTTTTATCGGCTCATCAGTTATTATACTGAGAAGTAAGACATCAATTAGACATTATGAACTGTAAATTATTAGGAAAGGTATTTATTCTAAAAAGACTGAATGGAACATTCCCAAAAGACCCTGTCCTTCTTGTATGGTCTTTATTGTAGAAGTTTTTCATTTACATTTTTTAGAAAGTTTTCTGTGGAAACCTCATTTCAATAGTGTTATTTTACGCATGTATATCTTGAGGTTTTCTCTCACTGTTTTTTTTATTTATTATTTATTTATTTTTTTTATACAATTTGCTTTAGTTAAGTGAATTGTAGATGAAGAGTTGGAAGAATTATCATTAACAGGAATGATAGGAGGGTCTAAACCTACCTTTCAAAATTTTCCGGTAAAATGTTATTTTTCTTTTGAAGAAATTATTTCATCTATATTTGGATGGAGCGTTTCCTTTAGACCCTCCTAAAGTCATTCTCTTTTTTATTTTTTATTTTTTTTGACAGTCCTTTTGTGGAAATATGTACTTTTGTTAAGTTGTTGAACAAGCGTTAAAAAGTCAGTTGAAATAATTACAATTACTTGTGGACATCCTAAAGATTTTCTCTGTTGCCGGATTTGAACAGATTTTCTCTGAAGCTTTTCAACCAAATAAACTAAACTAAAAAATATGTATCATGAATATCGATGATATCCGATATTAAAAGGAGCAACAGAGGTGAAGAACTTTATGAGCGTCTAACCCACTCAAACCCGGACTCTCTAGAAATGTTCCATCCAGATATAACAAACAAACAACAGCAAAACTTATTTTTATCAATATATTTATCAATAACGTGGCCCTTAAGGTCAAACACAAAAACATTTCACAGAACACACAAACACATCAGAAAACACAAAAACATTTCACAGAATGCAAAAACATTATTATTTTATTTTTTTTATTAACGAGCTTCTTGTCCAGTTGCTGAAGAGCTCCGTGCTGAAAGGTTAAACCACTGAGTACCGGGACAAAAGGTAATTGGAAAATAAATTAGCATTTCCCAGAATGCCTCCTTCCTTAGTAAGTAGTTTGAAAACCAAATAACCACCATAAATAGACCCACCAACTGACTGTAATGGGTAGAAATAATAGCCTGTTCATTCTTAATGAAGCATAGTTTTGGAACATTCATCAAGACAGATAATCATAACCTTTATACAAAAGGTGGAAAATATCTATCTGTCACAGTTACACTTTACATGTTTTTAAATGTTTGTATTTTAAAATTAGTAACTCTTTAAAATTGTGAGTAGGCATGTTTTGTAAACTTTGGACAAGTCCAGGATTGTGTTCACCTGCTGACTCCAGGGCTGTGTCCAAAATCCCTCTCTCGTTCACTAGTTCAGATCTCCCGTCAGTATTAATCGGTACTCAGTAGTGAGCAGTAAACTGAAAATCATGACGCTCTCTAATGGACATTTTGTGTCATTACCTGTCAGCTAACAAGTTGTGTAACAGTAATTTTCACATCTGTAAAATGTGACGTCCATAAAACTAGAAGGGCACTGGGACATCGCAGACCAAAATCTTCCATGATATGTATGTGGATGTGCATTGGTATACAGTGTCATCCTATATCTAGAATGGCCTATTGGATTTTAAAATGTATGGCATGGTGCACCAAATGCCCTATCTAAATTTACTGGGTTGTTCTCTGGCCATTGCTACACTCTTCCACCCAGTTGATAAAAATCGGGCTGATAGTTTTCCCATAATTCTGGTTAGGTTGGGTTAGGTAGTTACTTTATTAATCCCCGAGGGGAAAGTTTTTTCGCTACAGCAGCATACAGGAAGCAATAAGATAATATGGTGACAAACAAAGAAACTATTAATCCCATTTTATTTGGTTCCACTGTGGAATTTCTATCGCTACTGTATGTATTAGTATATGTTACTGTCGTTACATTAATGTTGTGCACTACGTAGTAAACAGGGAGCGATTTCAAACATCGTCTCATCTAACTAGTGAAGAATATTTCCCCAAAAAATGTTGAACTGTACCTTTTAAAGGTGTGACAAAGGCAATACAAATTTGAATTCATGCACACGTAATGTTTACCAATACAAAAGTTAGAAATACAACAGCATATTAAAAAAAACAATACTAAAACTGTACATATAAACAGTTTTGTGTCAAACATGCTGAACACAAGCTCTCGAACAATAGAATATAGACAAGCATTATGGATTGGTGATATGAATTTACATTTGCAGCTCAGATATATCAGATATATCAGAAGTCACAGCACTAAGGACAGCATAAGGACATTGCCTAATGTCTGAGCAGCAGGAGCACATCGGTCAGGGCAAAGATGCTCTGCAGCTCGCCGAAAAGGAGGTGGAGGTATATTTCGAGGAGGGGTTCACACAGAGTTCAGTTCATTCTTTGCAACAGAGACACAATTTACAAATAATGTTTGTAGTAGCCATTGGACGAATTTTAATTGCAGACTCTGAACTTATACAACCACTCTTATTCAATGATGGCGTTTCAACCTCCCCTGGTAAATATTTAGTGTTAATTTAAACAATAGACTGTTAAACCAGTACATTTTTTTATCAACTCTAGAGAGGCTCATCGGAAACAAATTAAGAATATGGAGTTACGCTCCCTAATGTAAAGCTATCATTAATGCTATCGTTATTTTCTTTCATTATGTGTTCCTAATAACGTGTAGGCTTTTCATTTCAGTGCCACGTCTGAGTGAGGCTGATGGAGAAATCATGGACTCCTGCCCCCTTGTGGCTAAAGGCAGAATTGTGTAAATCAGTTTTACATTTTTAATCATTAAATCATTTCATAACTTAGTGGCTATATATGTATTTATTTACATGATCAATTATATCACACATCTGTCTCCACATAGACCTTTAAGGAAATAATTATAATCATTTTGTACAAATGAAAAAGCAAAACACAGATTATTACAAAGTTGAACAGCTGTTTTCAAAGTGCAGGTCCAATACTTGAAAATGGGATATCATCAAAGTGTTGAATCTAGAGCAGCTGAGCACACAAAGAATAAGAGAGCAGTTTTATGGACCCAGCAAGTGATTAATTTGTCATACTCATATATATACTGTATAGGTCTATATATCTTATAGGGCTGAGCAGAAATTGGATGCAAATCTATTTACTAATCTGTCTTCTTCCTTCCCTAGTTACAGTATTGACGTAAACCAACAGCAGACTAAGAAGTAGCCTCTAAAAATCAATTCATTCAAATAAATCAGTTACGAATGCTTAAGGGGGAAATATGGACAACAGATCATTTGGCATATTTTGAAAAAGCTGCTTGCACAAACTAAACATATGTTGCATTCATACGTTGTGTCACACCCCTAAAAACTATCTCTCTCTCTCTTTTTATAATTTATATGAACTTGTGTATCTTAAAAATAAGTCAAGAGCATTAGACATTGGAAATGCTCTGGCAGTCAAGTAATGGGATGACACAGATGGCACGAGCACCCTGTGGTCACACTGTGGCCACAAAATACTATTCTTTCCTTGAGGATGAAAGAGCCTCAAGGACATCCTCTCATTTATGTCAAAACAAAACACACACACACACACACACACACACACACACACACACACACACACACACACACACACACACACACACACATGCACGAAGGACACAAATTTGCTTGGAATCTTAGAAAATCACAGCTTTTACTGGACCCTGTTGATCAATTGCGTCATTTCCTCCTTTCAGTGAGTCACGTGAGTGATCCAGGGCAGCGCAGTGGTTAAAGCGGGTATAGATAATGGATGGATGCAAGTGATCCAATTCCTAAATGGCTGGACAGTTTCCAATTCCGTATCTCCTTCAGACACCTCTCATGCCAAGGACTCCAATTGGTTCTTTGAAGTAATTTGAGCTGTATTTGGAAATTAGGCATCAGTGCAACAGTAAAACGCGCACATCGTGCTCACGATGACCAACCACAAAGGTTTTCACACCAGCAGATACCAAAGAGACAGTTTCAACATAAAGGGGTCTGGCTTCCTCAGAACGGAAAGTCTTCTGACTGAGACAACTGGGATTCATATTTCATGTTTCAAATGTTAATTTCCTCTTTGTGCAAAAGATTTCCTCTCAGACTTTACTGATGCTGGAACTTGTTCCTCTCTTTCCAACCCTAGTTGAACCAGACACCTAATGACGCAGCCATGGTTGCTTTTGTGAGACTAGATCTAAAGTTTAATGCCGACGCAAAGCGACTAACATGCACATTATGACAATATTAACATGCTATTTGGCGGGTATGATGTGCAACAAATCATGTCCATTATTGTAATTTAAAAACCCAAACTAGAGCTGAGCGGGTGGCATAAAGTTTGGTCAGAAATCAAAGAAGTCCTATTGGACACATTTCAACTTGGTGATTTCAACTTTGATAATCGTTGAGAAATTTCACTCAAAGTGATACATTTTAACCTCATGATGGAGCTAGAAGATGACAAGAGTCATCATAGTGTAGGGACCATGAAATCATTCATTTATTTTAGCTCATAATTGTTCACTTCTAAGCAGTATTTTTACACCAATGTTTGTACAATGTGCTTTTTACAGCCCTCTTCTTTGTATGGGACTTTTTGTTGCCGTGTTCCCCATCCTTGTAAATATACTGTGAGGCTCTTGGTTTGATTTATTAAAACTGGATCTGCATCAGAACTGGTAATTTTGGAAAGGAATAGGTCAAATCTGATGCAGCTAGATGGTATAGATACTTTGCACATCAATGTGAAAACTTTGTGAGCTCATGGGGGTCTTTCCGGTTGGGAAATGCCTTAAAGTGCAATACCGCTGGTGGCCTCTAGAGGCAAGCTAAAAAAAGAAAAGAAAAAAAAAATAAACAGACTCCTATTTAAAAAACATTGACTTCTCTTATACTAAGTAAATAATTTGCTTTCCTAAAAGTTATTATAGTTTCATTATCTAAATTAACTTATTCTGCTCAGTGTTCTAATGCTCCTTATGAATATAATTTTGCAAATTAATTAAACATTCAACCTCCAGAGGTATGTCTGAGGGAGTGCCTAACTTTGATTGACGTTGCCAGTATAGGTGGGCTGACATAAAGTTCTTAGTTCTGAGTCAGTTCCACCCCTCGCTCCTCCGTAGCTCGTCCAAATACGGTAACTTCCAGCTCCAAAAAAAACAAGATGACAACTGCCGAAATGCCAGACACGAGGCTTCGACTGATCAACAGACCAACCCTGTCATCCCTCAGCTCAGTATCAGGGCCAAAGTGTGTAATACACCCGTGAGAACACTAGAGGATACTGTGACAGAGTCACGTTTTGCCTCATCTCGGTTTGAAAAGTATGCCCCTCGAAGAAGGGTGTCATGTACAAAGTACAAAGACTGATAAAGCCTGTATGGGGAGGAGTGCTATTCGAGTCCATGAGAAAACACAAGTCAAAGCTGACTTCTTTTGAGTAACATAAGTAAGTTACTTACTGTACATAACATAACATATTTAACTTATTGCTTTCATCCTCATAGAGCAACTGCGTATCCACACCAGTGGAGCATTAGCAAGTCATACTCTTACCCAGTGCTAGGTGATAATGATTGTCCTTTAATCACACGTGACCTTGGTTGCATCTGTTCAGCATTATTATGTTGCATAAGCATCTGTACTAATTCTGCGCCAAGTCTCTGTTCAGTTGTGGTTAAATATGAAGCTGCTATGCTTCTATGGAGTCCATTATTTCAAAGAATATTGAGGCTGAAGGAAGTGAATCTTTTAAAATACACAAATATATATTTGAAATGCATGTTGCTCTCTCTAGAACATGACCATTCACCATCGAGGTCAGTCAATATTTCAACACTTGCTGTACTTGCCATCACGTCCCTTCAGCATGAAACACAGATACAGTTGGTGCGCGTGCTCTTGCGTGCCAGTGGTTGTAATTGGAAAGAAGCTAGATGTGAGTTAATCTCAGTTTAATCAGTTTAAAACAGTGACACCCTGTATGAATCTATTTTGTTGTTTAAATTGTCGATAAGCTCAATCAAGGCTCATAAAACACTCAGGCTTTACTTAAGGGCATCGTTGGCACGGCAGAGAATGGAAGTCGAAAAGTTTCTTTACAGAATCATAAAAGAGCCTCGGCCTCGTATTGACCGACTTCCTCCCAGTGAGGTTGTGAACTGGTCAGTGCATCAGCCAGTGAAGAAGTGAAGTGAATATCAATCAGGAAACTCTGGGCCAGCAGAGTGATGGCTGAACACACACACGCAGAGATAGAGAACGCAAGACTGCTGGGCGGTGCATTGACTTGGAAAAAAAACAGTCGGGACCGAACCTCGCCCGTCGGGAATCGAACAACTTTTAAATGTGAAGTTGTACTCTTGACATGTACCGCAAGTAAGTCTATAAAGAATTTTGCACGCATCAGTCAACATAGATTTTCTGGATAACAAATACAATGTAAATATTATTCTGCAACTTACTCCATTGCTACCGCTGTAAAACAGTGAATACATTGTTTATAGTCAGAACATCTGCGGAGTGTGTCGTTTCACTCTTAAGACTTTGATCCCATTGGTCTGATAATATTTTGGAAATCTAGGGGAGCTGCCTGATTGAAGTATTTTATACCCGTTTAATTAGAACAGTGCTAAACTAGAAGTTAGCCGACTCAGTCAGTGGAAGCCATACCCAGAATGCATTCATCTAGCCAGCGAGTTCATGTCTTACCAGACACAAGATTTAAAAACTCTGGGTGCTGTAAATTCCCACATTTATCTAATGAGATAAGTTTAATCAGCATCGGGTGAACTCATTTGGCAAGAGCTTGAATGTAGCAAGCGTTCATTTATATGCAAGTCCTCCACGACAGGTTTAAAGCCCCTATTGTAACATCTTCCAAAGCTTTCTGGTTCACATAAGCATTTGTTTGTGTTAAAATGAGAATATCGAGGTGAAAATTGGAGCACTCGGTGTGAGGTTTTGAACTCCTTCATCTCAGTGTTCCTGGAGTCTGAAATTCTCTAAGTTCTGATTGCATATAGACTCGATGCAAAGACGTGACTTGACGATAACAAACTTTGCCTGGGATTATGAATAAAGGTAAAGACACAGCTTGAGTTGAAAATGACAAAAAGTAAAAGGAGGAAAAAGACTTAAGGGTAATAAAGAAGAAACCTGAATTCCTGATGAGTTACGGGATCATTTGAGCCTCTCTCAACAAATATTTTGAAACAGTTAAACCTCCAGCAACTCCATAGGTATACAAAACAACTTTGCAGTCACGCCAATGTGTTTCTGCCTATGGCCTTCAGTCAGGTTAATCATGAAACCCATTGCACAGATTCAAATTTGTCCTTCTCTGTTCCCATTGGAATTAGATGAAGTTCAGCTTTTAGCACACATTATCGTCAGACAAAAACAGGCCTGTTTCTTGTGGGGTTTTCACGTCAATGCATTGGGTATGTCCAGCAACTGGAAAACAATCAGTCACGTCAGTAGAAGCGAATGTAGTGTACGCAATGTTTACCGCTGCAGAAAGCAGGCCGGCCCTTAGTAACGACCCTAGCAACAGAGACGAGATATTGTCCGTTGTATTGCTTTCTCGAGATCGTTTCTCAAACTGAATAAATACAGCGCATAGAAACACCAAACTGCTTAGCTAGCTCAATCATGTGGTAAGTAAGATATAGATACTGAAAGCGACAAATAAGGACCAAAAGAGACCCAATTTTGTCAACTGGGTCACATTTAATGGGCCTATATCAAGTCCACACAACAATATATTATATGATTAATTTTAATTTGTTATATGATTATATAATCAAATTATATAAAATAGAATTTCCATTATATATTCCTATTGAGGAGGTGGAGTGATATTTCCAGTGATGAGCAGGGTGTGCTGTTATGCTGATTTCAGCACAATCCAAATGTTTAGTTGACGAATCAGATTTCTCGGTCTGAACTACTTGTTGTATAATGTTTCTATAACAACATCACCCGAATCCTTTGCCCCTGTCATAAATCCTACAGCCTAGAGGCTGCTGTCACTTGTCACATATGCTATTTTAGTGCAGCAGCTGAAAGTGTTGGTCCCAAGTGGCAATCAGCAGTGACGTCACCCATTGGATTGTGAACACTGATTTTGAAGCCTCGTGTTCGGAATTTGCTTGTCCCAAGCATTTTGGAGCTGGTATTGACCATATTTGGGTGAGTTGGGAGTGAGCGAGCGGGACATCTGACTCGATCTAATTGGACACCTGACAATAATACCTTCCCGCCCACTGGCTGTAACCTGACTGCACCACAGGCCTGTCAATCCAACAGACACGCCCCCCCCCCCCCAAAACTTGTCTTTTTGAGGCCTATTTTACAGTTAATGATGGGATTATTTTCAGATGGACGGCCAGAAAACTAATCTGGAAGACTCAATTTAGCGAATTATATACAGAAAACTTTTGGAGAAATTATATTGACTAAGCATTTTATGAGAGAAGTTGAATGGGAGTCTATGTAGCCGGTGCGGCATCCGGAGGTATTACAGTTTAAGGTACTTTTGTTAGAGCTGGAAGCTACGTACACTTTTATATGCAGTCGATGGTTGGTCCCTAGCCTTAATCCTCCCACAACGTAACATCTAATCACAGGCAGAGCATCGTACCCACTGATCCAATCGAGGACCAGCCTTGTTAAAATGTCTGTTGACCGGTCATTTTTTATGGAAGGTCCATCTTAAAAAATACAAGGAGGGAATTTGCTGTGTTCTGTCTGACCACACCTTAAAGGGGTCTAATATCGCTTAATAATGAACTTGTATCTTTGCATGAACATGATTGTAGCACAATTTATCAAAGATTTTACAGTATATTTTTTTATGGTAACAATCTATACATCAAATTTGGCTGTGAGATGAACGTTCCCTCATTTTTTTTGGTAGTTATTAAAATACCTTTTAAAGGGTTGTAGCTCATGAGATTTTAATTAGCTTTATAGTGTATGTCTTAAGAACCTTTGTCTATTTCTTTTTTTTTTTTGTCACAGCTCAGCTCACTGGTTTAAAGAGGGTGGGGCTTTGTGCCATACAAGTAAAAACCATTACACCAAAGATTCCAGGGGCTTTAAAGGTCCCCTATATTACACCTATTTAGAGTTACACACACACACACACACACGTTTATGTTGAAAAACAAATATCAGTTCACAGATTTTTATCATAAATCCCTGGACTCAAGCTGGAGTCAACTTTAAATATTAAATGCTTGTCCTTTTTTTTTTTTTGCCATCAATTTAAAACGTACACAAAAACATGTTTTAAAGTGTTTTTAAAACCTCATCCCAAGATAAAGCTTTTCATTCCAGAAGTTAAGACGATGGCACACCTTTTAATAGAATTATGTAGAACCCATGTCCACTTGTGACATCAACGAAGGGGTACGATTACAGCAAGACAAGTTTTTTCTTTTTTTTCTTCCCTACCAGTCAGTGGGAGGAGGACTAATGCTGTTGCTCTCTTTCACAATTCATGTAGAAAATTTGCACACGGTTAATTTGACAGAAAAACAACATATAGAAAGCACAACATTTTAAAGGAAATCTGAAGATCTGTATTTGTAATTCTTGTACAAGTGATACTCATTCAGTATTTCTTTGAGTTTCCTGTCTGTGGGTGGAACTCTGGCCATAATTTTGCTATCACAGTGGCATCCCACAGTGCAGAAAAGAACCCCGGGATTTTGCAGGAATACAGTTCAGCCCGTGAACTGCACATCAGTCCCGATCAGCATGTAGCCCTAGAGAAAACAGTTCACAGCTTTAAGATTTTGATTTCAGTTCAGCTGTTAGAAGTTTGATGTGTTTTCTACCAAGATCTTAATGTCACATGATATCTAAAAATTCCCATTATAGAAGAAATGTAACGAGTAAAAAACCGTGTTGTTTTATGGAAAATATGAAGTCTCTGACCTTCAGGACCTGAAGCTGGGTGTTCACAAGCTTCATATTTCCAAATGTAGGAAGGGGGTATCCCTTAGCAAGTTGAACTGTGAAGTCAAATTCATAAATTTAGATCAACAAATCACAAAAATCCAACTTTGCAAACAGCTCAGCGATATTGTTAACTGAGCTTGTATAATACCATCCAGCACAGTTCATGCACTGAGTGCAGCTTTAAATATTCTTACATAAAATGAATCATGAAACATGAAAAAGAAGTATAATAACTGCAGCACACAAGATTAAAACAAAGTTTAAGACAATCGGTGAGTTTACAATAACAATTTTAAAATAAATTAGATATTAAATTACACACTAGAAGTGTTTAAAGTTAAGAATGAATACGCTAACTTTAACATATACACAGTTGTGTGGAGAGAAAAATGAAGCTTAACAGTTCTAATAATTTCGTTTACATAGTTTAAAGCTAAATATCCTATTTAGCCTGAGTGTGGGTAAGGACAGTTTGTAAATTAGCAGACAAAGGTCCGATAAGGAATCTGCAATATACAGTAGATCCTGACCTTGCTTCATTTAGAACTTTGTACATAAAGAATTTTCCAATTAATTCTACGTTTACTCAGGCACTGTACTGAAGCCCTTGTACTTAACTCGAGTATTTTCGTCTGATACTTCAGTTCTTCGCCACCACACTTGGGAGCAAAATATTGTGCTTATAACTTTCAAATAATGACCCAGTCCAGCCGCTGTTGTCAGAATGCAACTTTCAGAGGAAATGTGAGACTGTCATTCTACTGATACGTCAGCACACCCTTCCTGGGGCTTTGGCCCTGCTGTCAAAACATAACTGAATATCCACTGAGCAAATTGTACCCCTGGGAAAGTTTCTGCATGTTAGTTATCGTGGAAATTAAAGCTCCTGCAACCTTTGGTTGAAAAGCACTTGTACAAAGTGAAAATTCAAACACTCACCATTCAGTTTGGGTATCACCACCACATTAAGGACCACTTGGAAGATGCGGTTGAGGGAGCTAACCTGTAGGTTAGGTTTAGGATTAGGGTTAGTCGTTTATGAAGATTGCCTCCACACTGTAACTTGGATTAAAATGCAGCTCTCACCTGAAACGCTCCTACATAACTTGTGCCCACGGTCAGAGTCATTCTGTGCAAATTAGGGAAAATTAAAATGTGAGGTTCATCTTCATAACGACCTCTTGGCCCCATTTTTCGGAGCTTTATTTTTTTGTTACTCACTCGTTGAGGGTGACAGCTCCAGCCAGCCTCATTCCACTGACAAACAAACGGGCGCTGACGCTGGTCTCCTGTTGAGACAACGGTTGAAAAGTTCAAGTGTTTTTCTAAATAACACGACAACCTTTTATCACATCATCTGTGTAACTCACCAAGTTGAGGACAAAAAGAGGGGAAAGTGTGGTGTTGGGTTGGATAGCGTAGGCCGTCACCGTGGCAGAGGCCTGAACTGTCGCGTTGTTGGGTTCAAAAGTGATGATGGGATTTTTCACCGTCTTCACCAACAGTTTCACCATCAGCCCCGGATATTGCTTGGCAATCTAAAAAGAAATAGACGGACGCAGCTGACAAACTGCCAAAGACGTTTATACTTCTCATAAAATCTGTGAAATATGTTTTCACCTGCGGGATGAAGATTCCAAAAGTTCCGGTGTTGAGTCGGAAGGGAGAGGATTGTGGGATCTGTTGTAACAGTGCAGGAAAGTTTTTTAGATCAGCGTGAAGTCATAAAAAAATAGGCGTGTTTGGGCTGTGGTTCTCAACTAGTGGGAACTATGCAACCCAAGAGTGGGTAAAAAAATAAATACAAAAAAAATACTCGATACTTTAGAAGGACATGCATGTTCCATGAGGTAACGCAGATGCAGTAACCGAAATGCTTCCAGCGTTGTCATGAGACAACCAAAACTAATGTCCTCATATCTATAATTAGCTCCCATTGGCGCATTTGTAAATAGGAAAAAGATGAAACAAGTCTGACTTTAATTTTCTGTTTCATACACTTTAATGTAGGTTACTGAAACTGCAGCAGTTTAAACTTCTATATATATACCTTTCATTTTATTAGGTTTGTAGTCTTAGTTGCACTTTTGTTTTTTGTTTTTTTAGGTTTTATTTGATGGTTTTTAAAAAAAAAAAAATGTTTACAGAGCATGAAGTCATTGTGTGTTACATTAGTTTTCTGTGAAAAGGTTTGTGTCCTGAGGTTAGACCAGTGGAGAGCCACCAAGAATCGGCAACGTACCAAGTCGTCAGTGACGTACAGGCTGAGGACTCCGGCCTTGTTGTAAACGAAGGCTGCAGATTTAGCGGAAAAGGCAGATATGCCGATGTTCATCATGTTGTTGGTCTTGGGCGGCAGGGAGAAGGCTGTGGGGGAGAATGGAGGCTCCTCATGCTTCGCGATGTTGTAAAATTCACCCTGAAAATGGACGGACATATAAACAAAATGTGATACGAGAGTTTATTTATAACTATACGGTATCTTTAGATCCTTCTCGAATATGTAGCAGTGCACAATTCTTCACCTTCAAGTTCAGATCCATAAAAGAGGTGGAAACTGTTGGCGACGACACCATCGAATATGCAATCTCTGCGTACTTGTCCACCTTGGCTACAACTGTGATAAGATAGGAAGTCACTGGTACGTTCAACATCAGTAAAACATCGAGGTTATTGTAGAAACAGGATGTTTTACCATTGAGAGTTTTCAGCTGACCGTTTAAATCGGATATTGAGTTGGACACCAGAGGGCAGATCTGTATCAATAAAAAACAGAAAAACTATATTTTTAGTCACCAGAAGAAACTTGGTATTATTCAGTGATTTCTGACTGGAGAAAGACATTCTTAAAAGCTCCCAAAAATACATATTCTCAGCACTTCAGAATTGTTATCAGTGAACCAACAGTAGAATAAAGACTTCTCTAAATGAATATTTCATCCACAAATACCGCTATCTTAGGTCTAATTTTATTTAAGATTACTGAAGAGAGGGAAACAATTTTGATATACTTATATGGCCAATATTGTTAATATATAAACTGTATGTACTGGTCTATACTGTATTACAAAAACTGTAAAAGTCAACAAATTACACATTTCTGTGACGGCTACACATACATGAAAGTAAATACACATTTTCCTTAGTGATCCATTCAGTTACACTATGAAACACTTGTGACAAATTTATGTAAAGGAGGCAGAATATTTTGCAGTTTATTGTCCACTAGTGTACTATTAGAAAAAAAAAACCTAATTTACCCCAGGCTTCTTTTTCTGTGTTGTGTAAAAATCATTTTCATGTTATCGAAGATATACCCAGATACCTTTTATATATTTTTGTGTCGTTAAGCTCTAGTATCAGTGCTTACTTTAGGCCTCGTATGATTTTGGTCCTGTTTCATCCATAGAGTATTTCTGTGTATCTGTTGCGTTTTCGTTTGCTCCTTTTGTTTGTCTCGGGCTTGATTCCAAGGTGCTGCAACTGCTTGCACATACAGCTTTTGGCGATGAGGGAATCAAGCGTATTAGAAAACTATGGAAGCCTCTTCTCACAATGAGGTGAGATGCGTATTGTGAGAGTTTTAATCTCAAATTGAATCAATGGTTCAGGAATCATGGGAAAAGTATTCAAATGATGAGCAGATTACAAGACTTTATTTCTTTCCTGCTAATTTAAATTATAATATAATTTAAAACAATGTATCACTCAGTGGGATTTTCATTATTATGACTACATCTCGCTGATAATACTTTTACTCAGAGGACTTTTAAATGCAGAATTCTTAGTTTTTTTTGTTTATTAACTTATTAATGCTTTTACTACATGCACTCTGAGTAAGTCCCCCACTTCCTCTCTTCGCCTCAGAGTTCCTCAGTAAAAGTTGTTCTGAGCACCTTTATGGACAATCTTAAACCCACAGTTAAAAACCGAGCTGCATTCGGGAGGATTCCTTGTGGTAAAATACAATACTGTTGTGAACGTGACCCCAGAAACGAAGGCTGGGCCTCTTGAGTGCAGCAATGAGGCTGGTGCACCCTCACCTGTTTCTCCATAGCTTTACGCAAAGCCTTGTCAATGAACTTTTTGAACAGATTGTACAGCCAGCTGAAACAAACCACAAAAGAGGAATATGCAATACTTCAGACGTGACAAGTACAACTGGTAAAACATCTTTATGTCTCTTCAGATGGGTTCAAACATGATGGGCTTTTTCTTACCTGGCTCCACCGTGGAACTTGATGCTCGCGCTGCCAACAGATGCTGCGCAGTTGACACTACTGACTGCTGGTCGGCCTGTCTCATCACTTTTGATGGCAGTATTTGTAGTGATAGTAAGTCCTTTCACATTCAGATCAAAAGAGCCTTTGTTCTTTCTGTTGAGAGACAGAGATTGCATTTTTTTTTCTTTAACTAAATGGATTGCATTTAAAAAAAAAAAAAAAAAAGTAAATGCACTGTGGAAGAGCTTTTTTCTCCCTTACATTCTACGGAGGTACTTCACCCTCCAGTTTCCATGCAGACTGATGAAGGCATTACTGATAGACAGTCTGACTCCAGTTCCCGGCACCAGAGCCACCACAGACTGTGGTAATCCCACGTTTACTATCTGCAAGCTAGAAGAAACAACATTTTTTTGTAAAAGCAGTAATCATAACAGTTTCCAACAGATTTTTGAGGCGTGTGGAATAAAGTGGTGCCTTACTTTGACAAACTATACTGGACCTTGCCAATGGGAGACACCCTCTGTTTCCCTGAAATATCTGGGATCTTGACGGATTTGAGTTTCTTCTGAATGGAAGCAATGCCCAGTTGTCTGCCTGGCAAAAGTCAAGAAAATGTAACGATGAAATTCTGAAGGGATCAGTGCTTTTTGACTAAAAGTGGATTACTTTGCGACATGCTTTACCATATTCAAGGCCCTTTTCTGTCAGCCTGACCTTAACCCCAGGATCGGTGCTTAAAGTTATCGGGATGAGAGCCACCAGAGCCAGCCAACAGCACAGGAACATCTCGACTCCTACGAGATAAAGAACACGATAATCAGCAAAGTGTTACAATTCGTTGAACATGGAGCTGTAAACCAAGTCTGTTATTACCAGACTTAAATTCACTGTGTGAATATATGGGTGAGGGTACACTCTATCAAGGGTTGTTTCCAGTCGTTGCATCTTAATGGGGGTAGATTTCGGGTTCATTCTGAAACTGTTGGTGCAACCCTTAAACAATCAGTATTGACCAATATACCGTTAGTTGTGTGCTGAAACTCGACATTGTTGGAACTACTGAAATGTCCTCACACATTGGGGCCATCCCCCACTGGTTGTTGATTGGTTTGCCGTTCGGACTGGATGAGCAAACCTTTACGCAAACAAGGTTTGCAGAATATAATCATTGTTAAAACTGAACCTGTTCACAATATTCAGGCAGTTAAGCAACAGGGAACAGAGCAAACGTTCTGCTTTTGTGTCTTTGGCATTTTTGATATTTCCCAAGCAATTAATCGAGACTTCCTCTTTTAGAGGTGTGATGTTTTTATTACAAAGTGACAAAAGTGGATTGGAAGTAGAATGCGGAAGTGCCTTAAAATTCTATGCAAGTACAGTGGTTGATTAAATCACTTTTCACTACCTTAGGTTGGTTGGACAGGCCTGGTTTCGTCGAGGCTCGTGAAAGGGCTGACTGTCATTGCTTCTTTTGAAACCACATGACCTCTGATAAGTCAGCAGGCAAGCTGGATGTTTATTAAATTAGACTGAGAAACAAGACCTAGTCCACAATTTTTTTTCTGTTGCAAATATTTAAGTCAGTGGAGAAGTGTTACAGGCGTTACAAATTGAAAAAGTACTACTTTTAAACTTCATAAGTATGGTGTTTTGAGCTACAATTCTAATATCTCAGTATGAGAGAATACATATGGCTTTAAATCTCAGCTGACACGTAATACTTTTCTAGATTGTTCGGATCTTAACAAAGGTCTAGGCACATCATTAAACGACAAAATGTGACTCAATTTGCAATATTTTAGTTGTACAAACAAAACCGAATGAACCGGACACGTACGAGTTTTTCTCTCCAGGGACCTTTGTTTGGAATATTTTCAGATATTACACTTCATTCTCACAACATTTGACATCTATGTGGTAAATATCTGGATCATCTTTATGCACATTTAGCGTCAAGCCTCAAATCTCTACAAAATACTGTTATCATAAACAACGAACACACACACACACTCTTACCTGGAGCAGCAGTTTGTCTGGATCGGACGATTTCGCCTGATGTGACTGAGTCAGAGTGAAAGGAAGAGAGAGGCACATGGCTTCTAATTCACTTAAATATTGAGGAAGTGAACCCAGCAAAGGAAATAACCGCGCAAACGTCAGCAACCTCAAGAGCTGACATGTCTCTTGATCAACTGCCCCCCCTGCTCTTTTATTATCTCTTAAAAATCACAAGACTAACGGGAGTGGAGAAATAAATAGCTTATCTAAATGTTGTTTACATAAAGAGTAAGTAAAAACTACTGCAAAGCTCAACATTGGTGGAACAAGTTTTTGTCTACAACTTTGGCTCTGTCTGTGTTTTTCCTGGTTTGGCTGGTTCAGTTACTTGTGTGAATTTCCAATAACGAAGCTCCTTGTCAATTTGTAAATACTTATTCAACAAATTCTGCTCCCCAGAGAGTATTGTTTGACCTGTTATGCAAGTGTAACAATGGCAAGTATTAGATATGATTATGAAAAAGCAACAAAAAGCAACAAACGGTGTATTTATCATATCAGTCTGCCTATACTTCTGTTTTACTCTGTGCGAAATTTTTAGTCCTTATTAATATTATCACTGCAGCATATACCGTTAAATAATTCAGGTTAATTATTCTATTACCTTTAAAGAGCTTTTACATCGTAAGAGAAAAAAATAGGCATGCCCCCACAGGGTTAATGTGCAGCACAATGACAATATCTTCCTCCTTGGAAAATAGGCCTTTGAGTGTTGTATTATTTTACAGTTTTTCCTTTTTCAGCAATTAGCATCACAACACACACAGCAAAGCATGAATAGAAAGTAAAGTCGCCCTGCTCTTGACAGGAGCATTTCAACGTTTCAGATTTGGGTGTAAAACTGATGGCAGTGACTTTAACTGCAACACGATGGCACTTGTTTTATCACTGTGTAGAACAATTTAATAACTGTCAATACAAATTTATGTTACTTTCTCTTCAAGTCCAGTAGACGTTTTCACCATTTGTTTCACATCTTAAAGTTGAGGTCAAGTGTTAACAATAAAACCATTTTACACTAATCAATAAAATTGTATATTTAGTGCAAAATCACCATGGTTACATTTTACAAACAGAAAAAACAACTACATTAAAATATCAACGTCAATGAAATTTCAAAATGACATGCATTGGTGCTATACAAATACATAATGGACTGACTGCAATCTTTATCAAAAAAGGAGAGTAAACTAATGCTCACAAAAATGACAGATAAAATCAAATAAGTATGAATTGAAATAAATATTGGCCATAAAAACTCTGGTCAAAAACTAGGCTGAATCAGCATTGAAAGATAGGTTTATAGGAAAGTCTGATCGTGCTGTTGCTGATCCGTAGTGTCACCCAATGGCTGGAAGTACACATAACATTTCCCCCCACACCTTTGGTTCATCGATTTCCGGACATGTTCGTCCTGGCGAGATCGGATCAAAAGTGGCCAGCGAAAGTACAGGTGGAAACGCACTCGGGACGCATTGCAAGACCGCTTACTCAGCTGGCGCCCTCCGAATATCAATAAAAAATAAATGCAGCTCCACGTTCCTCTGTTCGTATGTGACCCGGTGTGTTACAGCAGGTTTGCTAGTTTGGGATTTCTTTTCCTCCATTCATTCTTTCACCTCATCTGATCCCCGCCTGCTCTTCTTTATTTATATTTAATCTCCTGTGTGATTCTGTTGAGTGTAGCTGAACTGTAGCCGACTGACAGCAGGAGAAACCTACTGCAAACTTACATTGTGGAGCAGCCGATTAGTGAATAAAAACACGCAGTCTCACCGGAGCCTACTCTGAGTTTATCTTTTTTTCTTTTAGTTAAAATTGTGTAATTTCCAATACGCATCAAAACCACAGCTGTGAGAGCCGCCGCCCCCTTTGATCCACAGCAATGTAAACACGCTGGAACAGTGAATTATTCTGACCTGAATCATTGGGGTTCTGATGTTCAGGTTCCTGTTCTTGTGCTTATTTACTTGCATATTTTCGTGACGTGACATACATGTCCAACTGCATATAGAGCGGGGAAGTGAGATCCGATCACAAGTGCTAACCAAAGACGCATGTGGAGACGCATTAAATGCCAGTTGGAAACAGATGGCCTAAAGCTGGCCACCTTTGATCCGATCTCACCAGGAGGCATATGTCCTGACTGATAATGCCAAATGGAACTAGGGCCATTGTTGCAGTCAGTGTATTTCTGATCTCCGACAAATCAACGCCAACACATAATAAATTATGAATTAGCTTAATTACTTTATGAAAGATTAACGTGTAAGTTGACTGAATGCTGGCTAAATACCCGGCTACCGCTGCTGCACTTCCTTTTATTTAAATCTGCCCTAAAACGGAAATTAATTTAGTAATCCTTGCACAACCATGGTGTTTTTCCATTATTGTGGCTCATTTGACATCTGGGCCTGTACTAGTGCTTGATTTACATTTGCCTAATGCTGCGTTCAAATGGAACGTGTGACTTTATGGTTACGGCATGGTGGTGTTCACAGTGTGCTTGGCTTTCAATTGGTTGAGTCGTAAAAACATTGTTGCCAGGCAATGCCAACATGGACGCAGTCCAGAAGCCAAACAGGCCAAGAATTTAGCTAATAGAGGAGTAAAGTAATGCAGGAATTGCAAAGGCACAAAGGGAAAAGATGAGACCGTTGGGAAGATCAACATCTGTTTAATGTTGTAAAGTTCCACCGTAAGGACTTTGATGTGTTAAGTGCCATGAAATAACCTGTGTTGTGATTTGGCGCTACATGAATAAAATTTTATGAATTGAATTGAACCCTCAGACGTGGCCTATTATCTAAGTTATGAAGTTCTGAACTAAAATTACAATATATTAGCCTAACATCCAACAGAAAAAGGAACTTCCATGGCCGCTTCCATTTCCTTAAACATTGGCAAACACATCAACTTGAGGCATATAGAACACTTTGAGTTCCAACTTCGTTAATACCACGTGAGGGGGGCCGTTCATATGGACTCTTCTCGTGTACACGACACCATTTGAATGCAGGAATTCTCCTCTGCCTTTATTTACGCTGTCATGGCGAGATTAAAAACACCTGCGAGTGGGTGAAAAGGCTTGAATCTCATCCATCCGTTTTCTGCCACTTATCCAGGGTCGCGTCACGGTGGCGTCCTGAGGATCCAGGATCCCAAGGCATTCTTCGGCCAGATGAGATGTATTATCTCTCTCTGGACATGCCCAGAAAACTCCCAGTGGATGGGCTGCCAGGAGACATGCCCAAGGCACATCAGTTAGCGCCTTTTGACGGGAGGAGCAGCAGCTCAGGAGAGCTGCTTGGAGTACCAAGCTCCCTCCGGATGTTGGAGCTCCTTTCCCTATTTCTAAAGCTGAGCCCGGAGGAAACTCATTTCAGCCTGCTTGCGTCCGTGTCGTTCTTTTGGTCATGTGGGATATCGCTCTGCTTAGTGCATATGAGGGATCATAGGCTGTATGCTCAAAATATATACTGACGGTAATCATTGTATAACACATTGCTTGTAATATATGTTGGCTGTAATCATGGTAGAACACATTGCTTATGCAGGAATTTAGCACGTGTACGAAATACGGAAGTCACGTACACAGCGTAACTGACCTTTGGGTGTGCCTGTTGCAAAACAGGGACGAGAGAGTTCAAGAGTCCAAGTATAGGATAACAACTCCATATATGGTATAGAAAACCGTTGAACTAGTAATGACCCAGACATGAGATTAATAAATCAGTAAGTGAAAGGAGGAAGTAAGTAGAACAGGCTCAGCACGAGAGGTTATACATTAGTTCTAAGTAAACATGCCCAGGACTGTATAAAAGTGTGTGCTTGATCTGTATGTGTCAGACTCCAACAAAGAGACCTCTGGTTGATGTTGGGCTCTCCAAGATATCTTGTATGCTACACTTAATAAAAATAGCTAAGAACTAAAACTGCCTGAAGACTGCTTCTATCAACGGACTCGGGGAAAACAATTGGTGGTTTCAACAGTCACTACCTAAAGCAAAAGACCAGAGGGGAGAGTCAGAAACGTAGGTCAACCGGTAAATTGAAAGATTTGCCTTCTGGCGCCACTCCCTCTTCACCAAATGTGTTTATATTTTAGGGATCATAATACAATCCAATGATTCAGGTATCTTTTGTAGAAAACTGGGACAAACTGCATATATATATATATATATATTCACCATTCCTAAATTCAGAACTGGTTGTGTTGAAGTAGGTGCAGCAGCAGATGGTGTTGGAGGATAAGAGGAGGGGGCAGCAGTTGCTATTGTGGTTGTAGTACCACTGGGAACAGCTGGGACAGCCTGACTGGCAGATGATTGAATATGTAATAGGTAAAGATGTGGAGATTTTGGACAGTCCCCGGACGCTATAATTCAAATTCTTTATTTGACCACTGACGGCCTCACCAGCCTGAAAAGAAACATAGCAAAGTCATTTATCTTCAAGGGACCAAAGTTGACAACTTGCCTACTAGTGCTTTTAGAAATGGTCTGAGAGAGCCAGCAGAAAGGTGGTGCAATGTTTGCTCGGACATTATTATGATTATTAACTCAGGACTAAGTTGATGTAATGGTAGGTTTTTTTTTACAATTGAACATTCTCAGATTTTTTTGGATATATCTTTTAATATTGCTGCTAACTGTCATCCACGTGTCATTTCAATCATTTACATGTAACGTCACAACTCCAGAGCAATTTGAAAGTGTGTTCGGCCTCTTGTACTCATGGGGGCAGTTTCCAAATGGTCCTACAAACTCATTCAATGTCTCTTAATACAGCAGTATTAATAAAGTTAAATTATGTGAAATTTCCCAACCATATATGTTTGCGCAATAACCCATTTTTCCTCGTTGTCTTTCCCTAAATATTTTTTTCTCATGGTTAAATGTTTTAAGTTTTTAATAATGAGCAAACACCTTTATTGGTCACTTAAATATCTCGCTCTGATGACTCGGTAACAAAAGCAAAGGATGGATGGCCTAACCACCCCTAACCCTAAACCCCACCCTAACCCTAAACCCCACCCTAACCACGACCATTTGGCAATGTTTCATCCAAATATATGCTTGCTGCTGTTCACATACTACTTTAACAGTCTGACACTGGTTTATTCTGCACATATGTTTTATCGGCTCATCAGTTATTATACTGAGAAGTAAGAAATCAATTAGACATTATGAACTATAAATTATTAGGAAAGATATTTATTCTAAAAAGACTGAATGGAACATTCCCAAAAGACCCTGTCCTTCTTGTATGGTCTTTATTGTAGAAGTTTTTTCATTTACGTTTTTTAGAAAGTTTTCTGGAGAAACCTCATTTCAATAGTGTTATTTTACGCATGTATACTGTATCTTGAGGTTTTCTCTCACTGTTTTTTTATTATTTATTTATTTTTTTTTATATACAATTTGCTTTAGTTAAGTGAATTGTAGATGAAGAGTTGGAAGAATTATCATTAACAGGAATGATAGGAGGGTCTAAACCTACCTTTCAAAATTTTCCGGTAAAATGTTATTTTTCTTCTGAAGAAATTATTTTAACTATATTTGGATGGAGCGTTTCCTTTAGACCCTCCTAAAGTCATTCTCTTTTTTTTTTTTTTTTTTTTTTTTTTTTTTTGACAGTCCTTTTGTGGAAATATGTACTTTTGTTAAGTTGTTGAACAAGCGTTAAAAAGTCAGTTGAAATAATTACAATTACTTGTGGACATCCTAAAGATTTTCTCTGTTGCCGGATTTGAACAGATTTTCTCTGAAGCTTTTCAACCAAATAAACTAAACTAAAAAATATGTATCATGAATATCGATGATATCCAATATTAAAAGGAGCAACAGAGGTAAAGAACTTTATGAGCGTCTAACCCACTCAAACCCGGACTCTTTAGAAGTGTTCCATCCAGATATAACAAACAAACAACAGCAAAACTTATTTTTATCAATATATTTATCAATAACGTGGCCCTTAAGGTCAAACACAAAAACATTTCACAGAACACACAAACACATCAGAAAACACAAAAACATTTCACAGAATGCAAAAACATTATTATTTTATTTTTTTTATTAACTAGCTTCTTGTCCAGTTGCTGAAGAGCTCCGTGCTGAAAGGTTAAACCACTGAGTACCGGGACAAAAGGTAATTGGAAAATAAATTAGCATTTCCCAGAATGCCTCCTTCCTTAGTAAGTAGTTTGAAAACCAAATAACCACCATAAATAGACCCACCAACTGACTGTAATGGGTAGAAATAATAGCCTGTTCATTCTTAATGAAGCATAGTTTTGGAACATTCATCAAGACAGATAATCATAACCGTTATACAAAAGGTGGAAAATATCTATCTATCACAGTTACACTTTACATGTTTTTAAATGTTTGTATTTTAAAATTAGAAACTCTTTAAAATTGTGAGTAGGCATGTTTTGTAAACTTTGGACAAGTCCAGGATTGTGTTCACCTGCTGACTCCAGGGCTGTGTCCAAAATCCCTCTCTCGTTCACTAGTTCAGATCTCCCGTCAGTATTAATCAGTACTCAGTAGTGAGCAGTAAACTGAAAATCATGACGCTCTCTAATGGACATTTTGTGTCATTACCTGTCAGCTAACAAGTCGTGTAACAGTAATTTTCACATCTGTAAAATGTGACGTCCATAAAACTAGAAGGGCACTGGGACATCGCAGACCAAAATCTTCCATGATATGTATGTGGATGTGCATTGGTATACAGTGTCATCCTATATCTAGAATGGCCTATTGGATTTTAAAATGTATGGCATGGTGCACCAAATGCCCTATCTAAATTTACTGGGTTGTTCTCTGGCCATTGCTACACTCTTCTACCCAGTTGATAAAAATCGGGCTGATAGTTTTCCCATAATTCTGGTTAGGTTGGGTTAGGTAGTTACTTTATTAATCCCCGAGGGGGAATTTTTTCACTACAGCAGCATACAGGAAGCAATAAGATAATATGGTGACAAACAAAGAAACTATTAATCCCATTTTATTTGGTTCCACTGTGGAATTTCTATCGCTACTGTATGTATTAGTATATGTTACTGTCGTTACATTAATGTTGTGCACTACGTAGTAAACAGGGAGCGATTTCAAACATCGTCTCATCTAACTAGTGAAGAATATTTCCCCAAAAAATGTTGAACTGTACCTTTTAAAGGTGTGACAAAGGCAATACAAATTTGAATTCATGCACATGTAATGTTTACCAACACAAAAGTTAGAAATACAACAGCATATTAAAAAAAACAATACTAAAACTGTACATTTCAACAGTTGTGTGTCAAACATGCTGAACACAAGCTCTCGAAGAACAGAATATAGATAAGCATTATGGATTGGTGACATGAATTTACATTTGTAGGTCAGATATATCAGATATTTCAGAAGTCACAGCACTAAGGACAGCATAAGGACATTGCCTAATGTCTGAGCAGCAGGAGCACATCGGTCAGGGCAAAGATGCTCTGCAGCTCGCCGAAAAGGAGGTGGAGGTATATTTCGAGGAGGGGTTCACACAGAGTTCAGTTCATTCTTTGCAACAGAGACACAATGTCCTTTTTGTCTCCACGGTTGACTAACTAATCCTACACACCGCTGCTTTGAAAAACATTGGAGGCACTGTAATGTTTGTAGTAGCCATTGGACGAATTTTAATTACAGACTCTGAACTTATACAACCACTCTTATTCAATGATGGCGTTTCAACCTCCCCTGGTAAATATTTAGTGTTAATTTAAACAATAGACTGTTAAACCAGTACATTTTTTTTATCAACTCTAGAGAGGCTCATCGGAAACAAATTAAGAATATGGAGTTACGCTCCCTAATGTAAAGCTATCATTAATGCTATCGTTATTTTCTTTCATTATGTGTTCCTAATAACGTGTAGGCTTTTCATTTCAGTGCCACATATGAGTGTGAGGCTGATGGAGAAATCATGCACTCCTGCCCCCTTGTGGCTAAAGGCAGAATTGTGTAAATGAGTTTTACATTTTTAATCATTAAATCATTTCATAACTTAGTGGCTATATATGTATTTATTTACATGATCAATTATATCACACATCTGTCTCCACATAGACCTTTAAGGAAATAATTATAATCATTTTGTACAAATGAAAAAGCAAAACACAGATTAAGACTAAGAAGTAGCCTCTAAAAATCAATTCATTCAAATAAATCAGTTACGAATGCTTAAGGGGGAAATATGGACAACAGATCATTTGGCATATTTTGAAAAAGCTGCTTGCACAAACTAAACATATGTTGCATTCATACGTTGTGTCACACCCCTAAAAACTATCTCTCTCTCTCTTTTTATAATTTATATGAACTTGTGTATCTTAAAAATAAGTCAAGAGCATTAGACATTGGAAATGCTCTGGCAGTCAAGTAATGGGATGACACAGATGGCACGAGCACCCTGTGGTCACACTGTGGCCACAAAATACTATTCTTTCCTTGAGGATGAAAGAGCCTCAAGGACATCCTCTCATTTATGTCAAAACAAAACACACACACACACACACACACACACACACACACACACACACACACACACACACACACACACACACACACACATGCACGAAGGACACAAATTTGCTTGGAATCTTAGAAAATCACAGCTTTTACTGGACCCTGTTGATCAATTGCGTCATTTCCTCCTTTCAGTGAGTCACGTGAGTGATCCAGGGCAGCGCAGTGGTTAAAGCGGGTATAGATAATGGATGGATGCAAGTGATCCAATTCCTAAATGGCTGGACAGTTTCCAATTCCGTATCTCCTTCAGACACCTCTCATGCCAAGGACTCCAATTGGTTCTTTGAAGTAATTTGAGCTGTATTTGGAAATTAGGCATCAGTGCAACAGTAAAACGCGCACATCGTGCTCACGATGACCAACCACAAAGGTTTTCACACCAGCAGATACCAAAGAGACAGTTTCAACATAAAGGGGTCTGGCTTCCTCAGAACGGAAAGTCTTCTGACTGAGACAACTGGGATTCATATTTCATGTTTCAAATGTTAATTTCCTCTTTGTGCAAAAGATTTCCTCTCAGACTTTACTGATGCTGGAACTTGTTCCTCTCTTTCCAACCCTAGTTGAACCAGACACCTAATGACGCAGCCATGGTTGCTTTTGTGAGACTAGATCTAAAGTTTAATGCCGACGCAAAGCGACTAACATGCACATTATGACAATATTAACATGCTATTTGGCGGGTATGATGTGCAACAAATCATGTCCATTATTGTAATTTAAAAACCCAAACTAGAGCTGAGCGGGTGGCATAAAGTTTGGTCAGAAATCAAAGAAGTCCTATTGGACACATTTCAACTTGGTGATTTCAACTTTGATAATCGTTGAGAAATTTCACTCAAAGTGATACATTTTAACCTCATGATGGAGCTAGAAGATGACAAGAGTCATCATAGTGTAGGGACCATGAAATCATTCATTTATTTTAGCTCATAATTGTTCACTTCTAAGCAGTATTTTTACACCAATGTTTGTACAATGTGCTTTTTACAGCCCTCTTCTTTGTATGGGACTTTTTGTTGCCGTGTTCCCCATCCTTGTAAATATACTGTGAGGCTCTTGGTTTGATTTATTAAAACTGGATCTGCATCAGAACTGGTAATTTTGGAAAGGAATAGGTCAAATCTGATGCAGCTAGATGGTATAGATACTTTGCACATCAATGTGAAAACTTTGTGAGCTCATGGGGGTCTTTCCGGTTGGGAAATGCCTTAAAGTGCAATACCGCTGGTGGCCTCTAGAGGCAAGCTAAAAAAAGAAAAGAAAAAAAAAATAAACAGACTCCTATTTAAAAAACATTGACTTCTCTTATACTAAGTAAATAATTTGCTTTCCTAAAAGTTATTATAGTTTCATTATCTAAATTAACTTATTCTGCTCAGTGTTCTAATGCTCCTTATGAATATAATTTTGCAAATTAATTAAACATTCAACCTCCAGAGGTATGTCTGAGGGAGTGCCTAACTTTGATTGACGTTGCCAGTATAGGTGGGCTGACATAAAGTTCTTAGTTCTGAGTCAGTTCCACCCCTCGCTCCTCCGTAGCTCGTCCAAATACGGTAACTTCCAGCTCCAAAAAAAACAAGATGACAACTGCCGAAATGCCAGACACGAGGCTTCGACTGATCAACAGACCAACCCTGTCATCCCTCAGCTCAGTATCAGGGCCAAAGTGTGTAATACACCCGTGAGAACACTAGAGGATACTGTGACAGAGTCACGTTTTGCCTCATCTCGGTTTGAAAAGTATGCCCCTCGAAGAAGGGTGTCATGTACAAAGTACAAAGACTGATAAAGCCTGTATGGGGAGGAGTGCTATTCGAGTCCATGAGAAAACACAAGTCAAAGCTGACTTCTTTTGAGTAACATAAGTAAGTTACTTACTGTACATAACATAACATATTTAACTTATTGCTTTCATCCTCATAGAGCAACTGCGTATCCACACCAGTGGAGCATTAGCAAGTCATACTCTTACCCAGTGCTAGGTGATAATGATTGTCCTTTAATCACACGTGACCTTGGTTGCATCTGTTCAGCATTATTATGTTGCATAAGCATCTGTACTAATTCTGCGCCAAGTCTCTGTTCAGTTGTGGTTAAATATGAAGCTGCTATGCTTCTATGGAGTCCATTATTTCAAAGAATATTGAGGCTGAAGGAAGTGAATCTTTTAAAATACACAAATATATATTTGAAATGCATGTTGCTCTCTCTAGAACATGACCATTCACCATCGAGGTCAGTCAATATTTCAACACTTGCTGTACTTGCCATCACGTCCCTTCAGCATGAAACACAGATACAGTTGGTGCGCGTGCTCTTGCGTGCCAGTGGTTGTAATTGGAAAGAAGCTAGATGTGAGTTAATCTCAGTTTAATCAGTTTAAAACAGTGACACCCTGTATGAATCTATTTTGTTGTTTAAATTGTCGATAAGCTCAATCAAGGCTCATAAAACACTCAGGCTTTACTTAAGGGCATCGTTGGCACGGCAGAGAATGGAAGTCGAAAAGTTTCTTTACAGAATCATAAAAGAGCCTCGGCCTCGTATTGACCGACTTCCTCCCAGTGAGGTTGTGAACTGGTCAGTGCATCAGCCAGTGAAGAAGTGAAGTGAATATCAATCAGGAAACTCTGGGCCAGCAGAGTGATGGCTGAACACACACACGCAGAGATAGAGAACGCAAGACTGCTGGGCGGTGCATTGACTTGGAAAAAAAACAGTCGGGACCGAACCTCGCCCGTCGGGAATCGAACAACTTTTAAATGTGAAGTTGTACTCTTGACATGTACCGCAAGTAAGTCTATAAAGAATTTTGCACGCATCAGTCAACATAGATTTTCTGGATAACAAATACAATGTAAATATTATTCTGCAACTTACTCCATTGCTACCGCTGTAAAACAGTGAATACATTGTTTATAGTCAGAACATCTGCGGAGTGTGTCGTTTCACTCTTAAGACTTTGATCCCATTGGTCTGATAATATTTTGGAAATCTAGGGGAGCTGCCTGATTGAAGTATTTTATACCCGTTTAATTAGAACAGTGCTAAACTAGAAGTTAGCCGACTCAGTCAGTGGAAGCCATACCCAGAATGCATTCATCTAGCCAGCGAGTTCATGTCTTACCAGACACAAGATTTAAAAACTCTGGGTGCTGTAAATTCCCACATTTATCTAATGAGATAAGTTTAATCAGCATCGGGTGAACTCATTTGGCAAGAGCTTGAATGTAGCAAGCGTTCATTTATATGCAAGTCCTCCACGACAGGTTTAAAGCCCCTATTGTAACATCTTCCAAAGCTTTCTGGTTCACATAAGCATTTGTTTGTGTTAAAATGAGAATATCGAGGTGAAAATTGGAGCACTCGGTGTGAGGTTTTGAACTCCTTCATCTCAGTGTTCCTGGAGTCTGAAATTCTCTAAGTTCTGATTGCATATAGACTCGATGCAAAGACGTGACTTGACGATAACAAACTTTGCCTGGGATTATGAATAAAGGTAAAGACACAGCTTGAGTTGAAAATGACAAAAAGTAAAAGGAGGAAAAAGACTTAAGGGTAATAAAGAAGAAACCTGAATTCCTGATGAGTTACGGGATCATTTGAGCCTCTCTCAACAAATATTTTGAAACAGTTAAACCTCCAGCAACTCCATAGGTATACAAAACAACTTTGCAGTCACGCCAATGTGTTTCTGCCTATGGCCTTCAGTCAGGTTAATCATGAAACCCATTGCACAGATTCAAATTTGTCCTTCTCTGTTCCCATTGGAATTAGATGAAGTTCAGCTTTTAGCACACATTATCGTCAGACAAAAACAGGCCTGTTTCTTGTGGGGTTTTCACGTCAATGCATTGGGTATGTCCAGCAACTGGAAAACAATCAGTCACGTCAGTAGAAGCGAATGTAGTGTACGCAATGTTTACCGCTGCAGAAAGCAGGCCGGCCCTTAGTAACGACCCTAGCAACAGAGACGAGATATTGTCCGTTGTATTGCTTTCTCGAGATCGTTTCTCAAACTGAATAAATACAGCGCATAGAAACACCAAACTGCTTAGCTAGCTCAATCATGTGGTAAGTAAGATATAGATACTGAAAGCGACAAATAAGGACCAAAAGAGACCCAATTTTGTCAACTGGGTCACATTTAATGGGCCTATATCAAGTCCACACAACAATATATTATATGATTAATTTTAATTTGTTATATGATTATATAATCAAATTATATAAAATAGAATTTCCATTATATATTCCTATTGAGGAGGTGGAGTGATATTTCCAGTGATGAGCAGGGTGTGCTGTTATGCTGATTTCAGCACAATCCAAATGTTTAGTTGACGAATCAGATTTCTCGGTCTGAACTACTTGTTGTATAATGTTTCTATAACAACATCACCCGAATCCTTTGCCCCTGTCATAAATCCTACAGCCTAGAGGCTGCTGTCACTTGTCACATATGCTATTTTAGTGCAGCAGCTGAAAGTGTTGGTCCCAAGTGGCAATCAGCAGTGACGTCACCCATTGGATTGTGAACACTGATTTTGAAGCCTCGTGTTCGGAATTTGCTTGTCCCAAGCATTTTGGAGCTGGTATTGACCATATTTGGGTGAGTTGGGAGTGAGCGAGCGGGACATCTGACTCGATCTAATTGGACACCTGACAATAATACCTTCCCGCCCACTGGCTGTAACCTGACTGCACCACAGGCCTGTCAATCCAACAGACACGCCCCCCCCCCCCAAAACTTGTCTTTTTGAGGCCTATTTTACAGTTAATGATGGGATTATTTTCAGATGGACGGCCAGAAAACTAATCTGGAAGACTCAATTTAGCGAATTATATACAGAAAACTTTTGGAGAAATTATATTGACTAAGCATTTTATGAGAGAAGTTGAATGGGAGTCTATGTAGCCGGTGCGGCATCCGGAGGTATTACAGTTTAAGGTACTTTTGTTAGAGCTGGAAGCTACGTACACTTTTATATGCAGTCGATGGTTGGTCCCTAGCCTTAATCCTCCCACAACGTAACATCTAATCACAGGCAGAGCATCGTACCCACTGATCCAATCGAGGACCAGCCTTGTTAAAATGTCTGTTGACCGGTCATTTTTTATGGAAGGTCCATCTTAAAAAATACAAGGAGGGAATTTGCTGTGTTCTGTCTGACCACACCTTAAAGGGGTCTAATATCGCTTAATAATGAACTTGTATCTTTGCATGAACATGATTGTAGCACAATTTATCAAAGATTTTACAGTATATTTTTTTATGGTAACAATCTATACATCAAATTTGGCTGTGAGATGAACGTTCCCTCATTTTTTTTGGTAGTTATTAAAATACCTTTTAAAGGGTTGTAGCTCATGAGATTTTAATTAGCTTTATAGTGTATGTCTTAAGAACCTTTGTCTATTTCTTTTTTTTTTTTGTCACAGCTCAGCTCACTGGTTTAAAGAGGGTGGGGCTTTGTGCCATACAAGTAAAAACCATTACACCAAAGATTCCAGGGGCTTTAAAGGTCCCCTATATTACACCTATTTAGAGTTACACACACACACACACACACGTTTATGTTGAAAAACAAATATCAGTTCACAGATTTTTATCATAAATCCCTGGACTCAAGCTGGAGTCAACTTTAAATATTAAATGCTTGTCCTTTTTTTTTTTTTGCCATCAATTTAAAACGTACACAAAAACATGTTTTAAAGTGTTTTTAAAACCTCATCCCAAGATAAAGCTTTTCATTCCAGAAGTTAAGACGATGGCACACCTTTTAATAGAATTATGTAGAACCCATGTCCACTTGTGACATCAACGAAGGGGTACGATTACAGCAAGACAAGTTTTTTCTTTTTTTTCTTCCCTACCAGTCAGTGGGAGGAGGACTAATGCTGTTGCTCTCTTTCACAATTCATGTAGAAAATTTGCACACGGTTAATTTGACAGAAAAACAACATATAGAAAGCACAACATTTTAAAGGAAATCTGAAGATCTGTATTTGTAATTCTTGTACAAGTGATACTCATTCAGTATTTCTTTGAGTTTCCTGTCTGTGGGTGGAACTCTGGCCATAATTTTGCTATCACAGTGGCATCCCACAGTGCAGAAAAGAACCCCGGGATTTTGCAGGAATACAGTTCAGCCCGTGAACTGCACATCAGTCCCGATCAGCATGTAGCCCTAGAGAAAACAGTTCACAGCTTTAAGATTTTGATTTCAGTTCAGCTGTTAGAAGTTTGATGTGTTTTCTACCAAGATCTTAATGTCACATGATATCTAAAAATTCCCATTATAGAAGAAATGTAACGAGTAAAAAACCGTGTTGTTTTATGGAAAATATGAAGTCTCTGACCTTCAGGACCTGAAGCTGGGTGTTCACAAGCTTCATATTTCCAAATGTAGGAAGGGGGTATCCCTTAGCAAGTTGAACTGTGAAGTCAAATTCATAAATTTAGATCAACAAATCACAAAAATCCAACTTTGCAAACAGCTCAGCGATATTGTTAACTGAGCTTGTATAATACCATCCAGCACAGTTCATGCACTGAGTGCAGCTTTAAATATTCTTACATAAAATGAATCATGAAACATGAAAAAGAAGTATAATAACTGCAGCACACAAGATTAAAACAAAGTTTAAGACAATCGGTGAGTTTACAATAACAATTTTAAAATAAATTAGATATTAAATTACACACTAGAAGTGTTTAAAGTTAAGAATGAATACGCTAACTTTAACATATACACAGTTGTGTGGAGAGAAAAATGAAGCTTAACAGTTCTAATAATTTCGTTTACATAGTTTAAAGCTAAATATCCTATTTAGCCTGAGTGTGGGTAAGGGCAGTTTGTAAATTAGCAGACAAAGGTCCGATAAGGAATCTGCAATATACAGTAGATCCTGACCTTGCTTCATTTAGAACTTTGTACATAAAGAATTTTCCAATTAATTCTACGTTTACTCAGGCACTGTACTGAAGCCCTTGTACTTAACTCGAGTATTTTCGTCTGATACTTCAGTTCTTCGCCACCACACTTGGGAGCAAAATATTGTGCTTATAACTTTCAAATAATGACCCAGTCCAGCCGCTGTTGTCAGAATGCAACTTTCAGAGGAAATGTGAGACTGTCATTCTACTGATACGTCAGCACACCCTTCCTGGGGCTTTGGCCCTGCTGTCAAAACATAACTGAATATCCACTGAGCAAATTGTACCCCTGGGAAAGTTTCTGCATGTTAGTTATCGTGGAAATTAAAGCTCCTGCAACCTTTGGTTGAAAAGCACTTGTACAAAGTGAAAATTCAAACACTCACCATTCAGTCTGGGTATCACCACCATATTAAGGACCACTTGGAAGATGCGGTTGAGGGAGCTAACCTGTAGGTTAGGTTTAGGATTAGGGTTAGTCGTTTATGAAGATTGCCTCCACACTGTAACTTGGATTAAAATGCAGCTCTCACCTGAAACGCTCCTACATAACTTGTGCCCACGGTCAGAGTCATTCTGTGCAAATTAGGGAAAATTAAAATGTGAGGTTCATCTTCATAACGACCTCTTGGCCCCATTTTTCGGAGCTTTATTTTTTTGTTACTCACTCGTTGAGGGTGACAGCTCCAGCCAGCCTCATTCCACTGACAAACAAACGGGCGCTGACGCTGGTCTCCTGTTGAGACAACGGTTGAAAAGTTCAAGTGTTTTTCTAAATAACACGACAACCTTTTATCACGTCATCTGTGTAACTCACCAAGTTGAGGACAAAAAGAGGGGAAAGTGTGGTGTTGGGTTGGATAGCGTAGGCCGTCACCGTGGCAGAGGCCTGAACTGTCACGTTGTTGGGTTCAAAAGTGATGATGGGATTTTTCACCGTCTTCACCAACAGTTTCACCATCAGCCCCGGATATTGCTTGGCAATCTAAAAAGAAATAGACGGACGCAGCTGACAAACTGCCAAAGACGTTTATACTTCTCAAAAAATCTGTGAAATATGTTTTCACCTGCGGGATGAAGATTCCAAAAGTTCCGGTGTTGAGTCGGAAGGGAGAGAATTGTGGGATCTGTTGTAACAGTGCAGGAAAGTTTTTTAGATCAGCGTGAAGTCATAAAAAAATAGGCGTGTTTGGGCTGTGGTTCTCAACTAGTGAGAACTATGCAACCCAAGAGTGGGTAAAAAAATAAATACAAAAAAAATACTCGATACTTCAGAAGGACATGCATGTTCCATGAGGTAACGCAGATGCAGTAACCGAAATGCTTCCAGCGTTGTCATGAGACAACCAAAACTAATGTCCTCATATCTATAATTAGCTCCCATTGGCGCATTTGTAAATAGGAAAAAGATGAAACAAGTCTGACTTTAATTTTCTGTTTCATACACTTTAATGTAGGTTACTGAAACTTCAGCAGTTTAAACTTCTATATATATACCTTTCATTTTATTAGGTTTGTAGTCTTAGTTGCACTTTTGTTTTTTGTTTTTTTAGGTTTTATTTGATGGTTTTTTAAAAAAAAAAAAAATGTTTACAGAGCATGAAGTCATTGTGTGTTACATTAGTTTTCTGTGAAAAGGTTTGTGTCCTGAGGTTAGACCAGTGGAGAGCCACCAAGAATGGGCAACGTACCAAGTCGTCAGTGACGTACAGGCTGAGGACTCCGGCCTTGTTGTAAACGAAGGCTGCAGATTTAGCGGAAAAGGCAGATATGCCGATGTTCATCATGTTGTTGGTCTTGGGCGGCAGGGAGAAGGCTGTGGAGGAGAATGGAGGCTCCTCATGCTTCGCGATGTTGTAAAATTCACCCTGAAAATGGACGGACATATAAACAAAATGTGATACGAGAGTTTATTTATAACTATACGGTATCTTTAGATCCTTCTCGAATATGTAGCAGTGCACAATTCTTCACCTTCAAGTTCAGATCCATAAAAGAGGTGGAAACTGTTGGCGACGACACCATCGAATATGCAATCTCTGCGTACTTGTCCACCTTGGCTACAACTGTGATAAGATAGGAAGTCACTGGTACGTTCAACATCAGTAAAACATCTAGGTTATTGTAGAAACAGGATGTTTTACCATTGAGAGTTTTCAGCTGACCGTTTAAATCGGATATTGAGTTGGACACCAGAGGGCAGATCTGTATCAATAAAAAACAGAAAAACTATATTTTTAGTCACCAGAAGAAACTTGGTATTATTCAGTGATTTCTGACTGGAGAAAGACATTCTTAAAAGCTCCCAAAAATACATATTCTCAGCACTTCAGAATTGTTATCAGTGAACCAACAGTAGAATAAAGACTTCTCTAAATGAATATTTCATCCACAAATACCGCTATCTTAGGTCTAATTTTATTTAAGATTACTGAAGAGAGGGAAACAATTTTGATATACTTATATGGCCAATATTGTTAATATATAAACTGTATGTACTGGTCTATACTGTATTACAAAAACTGTAAAAGTCAACAAATTACACATTTCTGTGACGGCTACACATCCATAAAAGTAAATACACATTTTCCTTAGTGATCCATTCAGTTACACTATGAAACACTTGTGACAAATTTATGTAAAGGAGGCAGAATATTTTGCAGTTTATTGTCCACTAGTGTACTATTAGAAAAAAAAAAACCTAATTTACCCCAGGCTTCTTTTTCTGTGTTGTGTAAAAATCATTTTCATGTTATCGAAGATATACCCAGATACCTTTTAAATATTTTTGTGTCGTTTAGCTCTAGTATCAGTGCTTACTTTAGGCCTCGTATGATTTTGGTCCTGTTTCATCCATAGAGTATTTCTGTGTATCTGTTGCGTTTTCGTTTGCTCCTTTTGTTTGTCTCGGGCTTGATTCCAAGGTGCTGCAACTGCTTGCACATACAGCTTTTGGCGATGAGGGAATCAAGCGTATTAGAAAACTATGGAAGCCTCTTCTCACAATGAGGTGAGATGCGTATTGTGAGAGTTTTAATCTCAAATTGAATCAATGGTTCAGGAATCATGGGAAAAGTATTCAAATGATGAGCAGATTACAAGACTTTATTTCTTTCCTGCTAATTTAAATTATAATATAATTTAAAACAATGTATCACTCAGTGGGATTTTCATTATTATGACTACATCTCGCTGACAATACTTTTACTCAGAGGACTTTTAAATGCAGAATTCTTAGTTTTTTTTGTTTATTAACTTATTAATGCTTTTACTACATGCACTCTGAGTAAGTCCCCCACTTCCTCTCTTCGCCTCAGAGTTCCTCAGTAAAAGTTGTTCTGAGCACCTTTATGGACAATCTTAAACCCACAGTTAAAAACCGAGCTGCATTCGGGAGGATTCCTTGTGGTAAAATACAATACTGTTGTGAACGTGACCCCAGAAACGAAGGCTGGGCCTCTTGAGTGCAGCAATGAGGCTGGTGCACCCTCACCTGTTTCTCCATAGCTTTACGCAAAGCCTTGTCAATGAACTTTTTGAACAGATTGTACAGCCAGCTGAAACAAACCACAAAAGAGGAATATGCAATACTTCAGACGTGACAAGTACAACTGGTAAAACATCTTTACGTCTCTTCAGATGGGTTCAAACATGATGGGCTTTTTCTTACCTGGCTCCACCGTGGAACCTGATGCTCACGCTGCCAACAGATGCTGCGCAGTTGACACTACTGACTGCTGGTCGGCCTGTCTCATCACTTTTGATGGCAGTATTTGTAGTGATAGTAAGTCCTTTCACATTCAGATCAAAAGAGCCTTTGTTCTTTCTGTTGAGAGACAGAGATTGCATTTTTTTTTCTTTAACTAAATGGATTGCATTTAAAAAAAAAAAAAAGTAAATGCACTGTGGAACATCTTTTTTCTCCCTTACACTATACGGAGGTACTTCACCCTCCAGTTTCCATGCAGACTGATGAAGGCATTACTGATAGACAGTCTGACTCCAGTTCCCGGCACCAGAGCCACCACAGACTGTGGTAATCCCACATTTACTATCCGCAAGCTAGAAGAAACAACAACATTTTTTGTAAAAGCAGTAATCATAACAGTTTCCAACAGATATTTGAGGCGTGTGGAATAAAGTGGTGCCTTACTTTGACAAACTATACTTGACCTTGCCAATGGGAGACACCCTCCGTTTCCCTGAAATATCTGGGATCTTGACGGATTTGAGTTTCTTCTGAATGGAAGCAATGCCCAGTTGTCTGCCTGGCAAAAGTCAAGAAAATGTAACGATGAAATTCTGAAGGGATCAGTGCTTTTTGACTAAAAGTGGATTACTTTGCGACATGCTTTACCATATTCAAGGCCCTTTTCTGTCAGCCTGACCTTAACCCCAGGATCGGTGCTTAAAGTTATCGGGATGAGAGCCACCAGAGCCAGCCAACAGCACAGGAACATCTCGACTCCTACGAGATAAAGAACACGATAATCAGCAAAGTGTTACAATTCGTTGAACATGGAGCTGTAAACCAAGTCTGTTATTACCAGACTTAAATTCACTGTGTGAATATATGGGTGAGGGTACACTCTATCAAGGGTTGTTTCCAGTCGTTGCATCTTAATGGGGGTAGATTTCGGGTTCATTTTGAAACTATTGGTGCAACCTTTAAACAATCAGTATTGACCAATATACCGTTAGTTGTGTGCTGAAACTCGACATTGTTGGAACTACTGAAATGTCCTCACACATTGGGGCCATCCCCCACTGGTTGTTGATTGGTTTGCCGTTCGGACTGGATGAGCAAACCTTTACGCAAACAAGGTTTGCAGAATATAATCATTGTTAAAACGGAACCTGTTCACAATATTCAGGCAGTTAAGCAACAGGGAACAGAGCAAACGTTCTGCTTTTGTGTTTTGGGCATTTTTGATATTTCCCAAACAATTAATCGAGACTTCCTCTTTTAGAGGTGTGATGTTTTTATTACAAAGTGACAAAAGTGGATTGGAAGTAGAATGTGGAAGTGCCTCAAAATTCTATGCAAGTACAGTGGTTGATTAAATCACTTTTCACTACCTTAGGTTGGTTGGACAGGCCTGGTTTCATCGAGGCTCGTGAAAGGGCTGACTGTCATTGCTTCTTTTGAAACCACATGACCTCTGATAAGTCAGCAGGCAAGCTGGATGTTTATTAAATTAGACTGAGAAACAACACATAGTCCACAATTTTTTTTCTGTTGCGAATATTTAAGTCAGTGGAGAAGTGTTACAGGCGTTACAAATTGAAAAAGTACTACTTTTAAACTTCATAAGTATGGTGTTTTGAGCTACAATTCTAATATCTCAGTATGAGAGAATACACATGGCTTTAAATCTCAGCTGTCAAATTATTTTAGTCCATGATCTTGAGCTCCCATCAGCTGGTGAATGAATGGAAAAAAAAAAAAATCGATCCAATTTTATCCATGATTATTTTTGCTGTAATCTGTGCGTTTGAGATAATTGGGCTCTGAACAATTCTAACAACACCGAGTCTAAAGATGTTTGACTGAATGGTGTTTTGTGTGCAGGTCTGTAGTGCAGAAGAGGGAGAAGGTGGGTTATTTTCTTTGTTTTATGGCCCAGTAGGTCCTTTTACTAACAAAACTCGCAGTGTAAAAGAGCTGTTCGGCAAGTAAATACTGGAAACCAAAAACATTAATTACCTCTGACTACACAAATTAGACGTCACTTTCTTCAATAATGCCAAAGTATTCATATTTGATCTGAATGCAAATCCCAAAACACTCTGAGCACGAACACTAACAATGCACAAAACACGTAATACTTTTCTAGATTGTTCGGATCTTAACAAAGGTCTGGGCACATCATTAAACGACAAAATGTGACTCAATTTGCAATATTTTAGTTGTACAAACAAAACGGAATGAACCGGACACATACGAGTTTTTCTCTCCAGGGACATTTGTTTGGAATATTTTCAGATATTACACTTCATTCTCACAACTTTTGACATCTATGTGGTAAATATCTGGGTCATCTTTATGCACATTAAGCATCAAGTCTAAAATCTCTACAAAATACTGTTATCATAAACAACGAACACACACACACACTCTTACCTGGAGCAGCAGTTTGTCTGGACCGGACGATTTCACCTGATGTGACTGAGTCAGAGTGAAAGGAAGAGAGAGGCACATGGCTTCTAATTCACTTAAATATTGAGGAAGTGAACCCAGCAAAGGAAATAATCGTACAAACGTTAGCAACCTCAAGAGCTGACATGTCTCTTGATCAACTGCCCCCCCTGCTCTTTTATTATCTCTTAAAAATCACAAGACTAACGGGAGTGGAGAAATAAATAGCTTATCTAAATGTTGTTTACATAAAGAGTAAGTAAAAACTACTGCAAAGCTCAACATTGGTGGAACAAGTTTTTGTCTACAACTTTGGCTCTGTCTGTGTTTTTCCTGGTTTGGCTGGTTCAGTTACTTGCGTGAATTTCCAATAACGAAGTTCCTTGTCAATTTGTAAATACTTATTCAACAAATTCTGCTCCCCAGAGAGTATTGTTTGACCTGTTATGCAAGTGTAACAATGGCAAGTATTAGATATGATTATGAAAAAGCAACAAAAAGCAACAAACGGTGTATTTATCATATCAGTCTGCCTATACTTCTGTTTTACTCTGTGCGAAATTTTTAGTCCCTATTAATATTATCACTGCAGCATATACCGTTAAATAATTCAGGTTAATTATTCTATTACCTTTAAAGAGCTTTTACATCGTAAGAGAAAAAAATAGGCATGCCCCCACAGGGTTAATGTGCAGCACAATGAAAATATCTTCCTCCTTGGAAAATAGGCCTTTGAGTGTTGTATTATTTTACAGTTTTTCCTTTTTCAGCAATTAGCATCACAACACACACAGCAAAGCATGAATAGAAAGTAAAGTCGCCCTGCTCTTGACAGGAGCATTTCAACGTTTCAGATTTGGGTGTAAAACTGATGGCAGTGACTTTAACTGCAACACGATGGCACTTGTTTTATCACTGTGTAGAACAATTTAATAACTGTCAATACAAATTTATGTTACTTTCTCTTCAAGTCCAGTAGACGTTTTCACCATTTGTTTCACAACTTAAAGTTGAGGTCAAGTGTTAACAATAAAACCATTTTACACTAATCAATAAAATTGTATATTTAGTGCAAAATCACCATGGTTACATTTTACAAACAGAAAAAACAACTACATTAAAATATCAACGTCAATGAAATTTCAAAATGACATGCTATACAAATGCATAATGGACTGACTGCAATCTTTATCAAAAAAGGAAAGTGAACTAATGCTCACAAAAATGACAGATAAAATCAAATAAGTATGAAGTGAAATAAATATTGGCCATAAAAACTCGGGTCAAAAACCAGGCTGAATCAGCATTGAAAGATAGGTTTACAGGAAAGTCTGATAGTGCTGTTGCTGATCCGTAGTGTCACCCAATGGCTGGAAGTACACATAACATTTCCCCCCACACCTTTGGTTCATCGATTTCCGGACATGTTCGTCCTGGCGAGATCGGATCACAAGTGGCCAGCGAAAGTACAGGTGGAAACGCACTCGGGACGCATTGCAAGACCGCTTACTCAGCTGGCGCCCTCTGAATATCAATAAAAAATAAATGCAGCTCCACGTTCCTCTGTTCGTATGTGACCCGGTGTGTTACAGCAGGTTTGCTAGTTTGGGATTTCTTTTCCTCCATTCATTCTTTCACCTCATCTGATCCCCGCCTGCTCTTCTTTATTTATATTTAATCTCCTGTGTGATTCTGTTGAGTGTAGCTGAACTGTAGCCGACTGACAGCAGGAGAAACCTACTGCAAACTTACATTGTGGAGCAACCGATTAGTGAATTAAAAACACGCAGTCTCACCGGAGCCTACTCTGAGTTTATCTTTTTTTCTTTTAGTTAAAATTGTGTAATTTCCAATACGCATCAAAACCACAGCTGTGAGAGCCGCCGCCCCCTTTGATCCACAGCAATGTAAACACGCTGGAACAGTGAATTATTCTGACCTGAATCATTGGGGTTCTGATGTTCAGGTTCCTGTTTTTGTGCTTATTTACTTGCATATTTTCGTGACGTGACATACATGTCCAACTGCATATAGAGCGGGGAAGTGAGATCCGATCACAAGTGCTAACCAAAGACGCATGTGGAGACGCATTAAATGCCAGTTGGAAACAGATGGCCTAAAGCTGGCCACCTTTGATCCGATCTCACCAGGAGGCATATGTCCTGACTGATAATGCCAAATGGAACTAGGGCCATTGTTGCAGTCAGTGTATTTCTGATCTCCGACAAATCAACGCCAACACATAATAAATTATGAATTAGCTTAATTACTTTATGAAAGATTAACGTGTAAGTTGACTGAATGCTGGCTAAATACCCGGCTACCGCTGCTGCACTTCCTTTTATTTAAATCTGCCCTAAAACGGAAATTAATTTAGTAATCCTTGCACAAACATGGTGTTTTTCCATTATTGTGGCTCATTTGACATCTGGGCCTGTACTAGTGCTTGATTTACATTTGCCTAATGCTGCGTTCAAATGGAGCGCGTGACCTTATGGTTACGGCATGGTGGTGTCCACAGTGTGCTTGGCTTTCAATTGGTTGAGTCGTAAAAACATTGTTGCCAGGCAATGCCAACATGGACGCAGTGCAGAAGCCAAACAGGCCAAGAATTTAGCTAATAGAGGGGTAAAGTAATGCAGGAATTGCAAAGGCACAAAGGGAAAAGATGAGACCGTTGGGAAGATCAACATCTGTTTAATGTTGTAAAGTTCCACCGTAAGGACTTTGATGTGTTAAGTGCCATGAAATAACCTGTGTTGTGATTTGGCGCTACATGAATAAAATTGTATTGAATTGAATTGAACCCTCAGACGTGGCCTATTATCTAAGTTATGAAGTTCTGAACTAAAATTACAATATATTAGCCTAACATCCAACAGAAAAAGGAACTTCCATGGCCGCTTCCATTTCCTTAAACATTGGCAAACACATCAACTTGAGGCATATAGAACACTTTGAGTTCCAACTTCGTTAATACCACGTGAGGGGGGCCGTTCATATGGACTCTTCTCGTGTACACGACACCATTTGAATGCAGGAATTCTCCTCTGCCTTTATTTACGCTGTCATGGCGAGATTAAAAACACCTGCGAGTGGGTGAAAAGGCTTGAATCTCATCCATCCGTTTTCTGCCACTTATCCAGGGTCGCGTCACGGTGGCGTCCTGAGGATCCAGGATCCCAAGGCATTCTTCGGCCAGATGAGATGTATTATCTCTCTCTGGACATGCCCAGAAAACTCCCAGTGGATGGGCTGCCAGGAGACATGCCCAAGGCACATCAGTTAGCTCCTTTTGACGGGAGGAGCAGCAGCTCAGTAGAGCTGCTTGGAGTACCAAGCTCCCTCCGGATGTTGGAGCTCCTTTCCCTATTTCTAAAGCTGAGCCCGGAGGAAACTCATTTCAGCCTGCTTGCGTCCGTGTCGTTCTTTTGGTCACTACCTAAAGCAAAAGACCAGAGGGGAGAGTCGGAAACGTAGGTCAACCGGTAAATTGAAAGATTTGCCTTCTGGCGCCACTCCCTCTTCACCAAATGTGTTTATATTTTAGGGATCATAATACAATCCAATGATTCAGGTATCTTTTGTAGAAAACTGGGACAAACTGCATATATATATATATATATCAGTCAATATATTCACCATTCCTAAATTCAGAACTGGTTGTGTTGAAGTAGGTGCAGCAGCAGATGGTGTTGGAGGATAAGAGGAGGGGGCAGCAGTTGCTATTGTGGTTGTAGTACCACTGGGAACAGCTGGGACAGCCTGACTGGCAGATGATTGAATATGTAATAGGTAAAGATGTGGAGATTTTGGACAGTCCCCGGAGGCTATAATTCAAATATTTTATTTGAACACTGCCTCACCAGCCTGAAAAGAAACATAGCAAAGTCATTTATCTTCAAGGGACCAAAGTTGACAACTTGCATACTAGTGCTTTTAGAAATGGTCTGAGAGAGCCAGCAGAAAGGTGGTGCAATGTTTGCTCGGACATTATTATGATTATTAACTCAGGACTAAGTTGATGTAATGGTAGGTTTTTTTTTACAATTGAACATTCTCAGATTTTTTTGGATATATCTTTTAATATTGCTGCTAACTGTCATCCACGTGTCATTTCAATCATTTACATGTAACGTCACAACTCCAGAGCAATTCGAAAGTGTGTTCGGCCTCTTGTACTCATGGGGGCAGTTTCCAAATGGTCCTACAAACTCATTCAATGTCTCTTAATACAGCAGTATTAATAAAGTTAAATTATGTGAAATTTCCCAAACATATATGTTTGCGCAATAACCCGTTTTTCCTCGTTGTCTTTCCCTAAATATTTTTTTCTCATGGTTAAATGTTTTAAGTTTTTAATAATGAGCAAACACCTTTATTGGTCACTTAAATATCTCGCTCTGATGACTCGGTAACAAAAGCAAAGGATGGATGGCCTAACCACCCCTAACCCTACACCCCACCCTAACCCTAAACCCCACCCTAACCACGACCATTTGGCAATGTTTCATCCAAATATATGCTTGCTGCTGTTCACATACTACTTTAACAATCTAACACTGGTTTATTCTGCACATATGTTTTATCGGCTCATCAGTTATTATACTGAGAAGTAAGACATCAATTAGACATTATGAACTGTAAATTATTAGGAAAGGTATTTATTCTAAAAAGACTGAATGGAACATTCCCAAAAGACCCTGTCCTTCTTGTATGGTCTTTATTGTAGAAGTTTTTCATTTACATTTTTTAGAAAGTTTTCTGTGGAAACCTCATTTCAATAGTGTTATTTTACGCATGTATATCTTGAGGTTTTCTCTCACTGTTTTTTTTTTTATTATTTATTTATTTTTTTTATACAATTTGCTTTAGTTAAGTGAATTGTAGATGAAGAGTTGGAAGAATTATCATTAACAGGAATGATAGGAGGGTCTAAACCTACCTTTCAAAATTTTCCGGTAAAATGTTATTTTTCTTTTGAAGAAATTATTTCATCTATATTTGGATGGAGCGTTTCCTTTAGACCCTCCTAAAGTCATTCTCTTTTTTATTTTTTATTTTTTTTGACAGTCCTTTTGTGGAAATATGTACTTTTGTTAAGTTGTTGAACAAGCGTTAAAAAGTCAGTTGAAATAATTACAATTACTTGTGGACATCCTAAAGATTTTCTCTGTTGCCGGATTTGAACAGATTTTCTCTGAAGCTTTTCAACCAAATAAACTAAACTAAAAAATATGTATCATGAATATCGATGATATCCAATATTAAAAGGAGCAACAGAGGTGAAGAACTTTATGAGCGTCTAACCCACTCAAACCCGGACTCTCTAGAAATGTTCCATCCAGATATAACAAACAAACAACAGCAAAACTTATTTTTATCAATATATTTATCAATAACGTGGCCCTTAAGGTCAAACACAAAAACATTTCACAGAACACACAAACACATCAGAAAACACAAAAACATTTCACAGAATGCAAAAACATTATTATTTTATTTTTTTTTATTAACGAGCTTCTTGTCCAGTTGCTGAAGAGCTCCGTGCTGAAAGGTTAAACCACTGAGTACCGGGACAAAAGGTAATTGGAAAATAAATTAGCATTTCCCAGAATGCCTCCTTCCTTAGTAAGTAGTTTGAAAACCAAATAACCACCATAAATAGACCCACCAACTGACTGTAATGGGTAGAAATAATAGCCTGTTCATTCTTAATGAAGCATAGTTTTGGAACATTCATCAAGACAGATAATCATAACCTTTATACAAAAGGTGGAAAATATCTATCTGTCACAGTTACACTTTACATGTTTTTAAATGTTTGTATTTTAAAATTAGTAACTCTTTAAAATTGTGAGTAGGCATGTTTTGTAAACTTTGGACAAGTCCAGGATTGTGTTCACCTGCTGACTCCAGGGCTGTGTCCAAAATCCCTCTCTCGTTCACTAGTTCAGATCTCCCGTCAGTATTAATCGGTACTCAGTTGTGAGCAGTAAACTGAAAATCATGACGCTCTCTAATGGACATTTTGTGTCATTACCTGTCAGCTAACAAGTCGTGTAACATTAATTTTCACATCTGTAAAATGTGATGTCCATAAAACTAGAAGGGCACTGGGACATCGCAGACCAAAATCTTCCATGATATGTATGTGGATGTGCATTGGTATACAGTGTCATCCTATATCTAGAATGGCCTATTGGATTTTAAAATGTATGGCATGGTGCACCAAATGCCCTATCTAAATTTACTGGGTTGTTCTCTGGCCATTGCTACACTCTTCTACCCAGTTGATAAAAATCGGGCTGATAGTTTTCCCATAATTCTGGTTAGGTTGGGTTAGGTAGTTACTTTATTAATCCCCGAGGGGGAATTTTTTCACTACAGCAGCATACAGGAAGCAATAAGATAATATGGTGACAAACAAAGAAACTATTAATCCCATTTTATTTGGTTCCACTGTGGAATTTCTATCGCTACTGTATGTATTAGTATATGTTACTGTCGTTACATTAATGTTGTGCACTACGTAGTAAACAGGGAGCGATTTCAAACATCGTCTCATCTAACTAGTGAAGAATATTTCCCCAAAAAATGTTGAACTGTACCTTTTAAAGGTGTGACAAAGGCAATACAAATTTGAATTCATGCACATGTAATGTTTACCAACACAAAAGTTAGAAATACAACAGCATATTAAAAAAAACAATACTAAAACTGTACATTTCAACAGTTGTGTGTCAAACATGCTGAACACAAGCTCTCGAAGAACAGAATATAGATAAGCATTATGGATTGGTGACATGAATTTACATTTGTAGGTCAGATATATCAGATATTTCAGAAGTCACAGCACTAAGGACAGCATAAGGACATTGCCTAATGTCTGAGCAGCAGGAGCACATCGGTCAGGGCAAAGATGCTCTGCAGCTCGCCGAAAAGGAGGTGGAGGTATATTTCGAGGAGGGGTTCACACAGAGTTCAGTTCATTCTTTGCAACAGAGACACAATTTCCTTTTTGTCTCCACGGTTGACTAACTAATCCTACACACCGCTGCTTTGAAAAACATTGGAGGCACTGTAATGTTTGTAGTAGCCATTGGACGAATTTTAATTACAGACTCTGAACTTATACAACCACTCTTATTCAATGATGGCGTTTCAACCTCCCCTGGTAAATATTTAGTGTTAATTTAAACAATAGACTGTTAAACCAGTACATTTTTTTTTATCAACTCTAGAGAGGCTCATCGGAAACAAATTAAGAATATGGAGTTACGCTCCCTAATGTAAAGCTATCATTAATGCTATCGTTATTTTCTTTCATTATGTGTTCCTAATAACGTGTAGGCTTTTCATTTCAGTGCCACATATGAGTGTGAGGCTGATGGAGAAATCATGCACTCCTGCCCCCTTGTGGCTAAAGGCAGAATTGTGTAAATGAGTTTTACATTTTTAATCATTAAATCATTTCATAACTTAGTGGCTATATATGTATTTATTTACATGATCAATTATATCACACATCTGTCTCCACATAGACCTTTAAGGAAATAATTATAATCATTTTGTACAAATGAAAAAGCAAAACACAGATTATTACAAAATTGAACCGCTGTTTTCAAAGTGCAGGTCCAATACTTGAAAATGGGATATCATCAAAGTGTTGAATCTAGAGCAGCTAAGCACACAAAGAATAAGAGAGCAGTTTTATGAACCCAGCAAGTGATTAATTTGTCATACTCATATATATACTGTATAGGTCTATATATCTTATAGGGCTGAGCAGAAATTGGATGCAAATCTATTTACTAATCTGTCTTCTTCCTTCCCCAGTTACAGTATTGACGTAAACCAACAGCAGACTAAGAATTACGCTCCAAAAATCAATTCATTCAAATAAATCAGTTACGAATGCTTAAGGGGGAAATATGGACAACAGATCATTTGGCATATTTTTAAAAAGCTGCTTGCACAAACTAAACATATGTTGCATTCATACGTTGTGTCACACCCCTAAAAACTATCTCTCGCTCTCTTTTTATAATTTCTATGAACTTGTGTATCTTAAAAATAAGTCTAGGGCATTAGACATTGGAAATGCTCTGGCAGTCAAGTAATGGGATGACACAGATGGCACGAGAACCCTGTGGTCACACTGTAGCCACAAAATACTATTCTTTCCTTGAGGATGAAAGAGCCTCAAGGACATCCTCTCATTTATGTCAAAACAAAACACACACACACACACACACACACACACACACACACACACACACACACACACACACACACACACACACACGCACACGAAGGACACAAATTTGCTTGGAATCTTAGAAAATCACAGCTTTTACTGGACCCTGTTGAGCAATTGCGTCATTTCCTCCTTTCAATGAGTCACGTGAGTGATCCAGGGCAGCGCAGTGGTTAAAGCGGGTATAGATAATGGATGGATGCAAGTGATCTAATTCCTAAATGGCTGGACAGTTTCCAATTCCGTATCTCCTTCAGACACCTCTCATGCCAAGGACTCCAATTGGTTCTTTGAAGTAATTTGAGCTGTATTTGGAAATTAGGCATCGGTGCAACAGTAAAACGCGCACATCGTGCTCACGATGACCAACCACAAAGGTTTTCACACCAGCAGATACCAAAGAGAGAGTTTCAACATAAAGGGGTCTGGCTTCCTCAGAACGGAAAGTCTTCTGACTGAGACAACTGGGATTCATATTTCATGTTTCAAATGTTAATTTCCTCTTTGTGCAAAAGATTTCCTCTCAGACTTTACTGATGCTGGAACTTGTTCCTCTCTTTCCAACCCTAGTTGAACCAGACACCTAATGACGCAGCCATGGTTGCTTTTGTGAGACTAGATCTAAAGTTTAATGCCGACGCAAAGCGACTAACATGCACATTATGACAATATTAACATGCTATTTGGCGGGTATGATGTGCAACAAATCATGTCCATTATTGTAATTTAAAAACCCAAACTAGAGCTGAGCGGGTGGCATAAAGTTTGGTCAGAAATCAAAGAAGTCCTATTGGACACATTTCAACTTGGTGATTTCAACTTTGATAATCGTTGAGAAATTTCACTCAAAGTGATACATTTTAACCTCATGATGGAGCTAGAAGATGACAAGAGTCATCATAGTGTAGGGACCATGAAATCATTCATTTATTTTAGCTCATAATTGTTCACTTCTAAGCAGTATTTTTACACCAATGTTTGTACAATGTGCTTTTTACAGCCCTCTTCTTTGTATGGGACTTTTTGTTGCCGTGTTCCCCATCCTTGTAAATATACTGTGAGGCTCTTGGTTTGATTTATTAAAACTGGATCTGCATCAGAACTGGTAATTTTGGAAAGAAATAGGTCAAATCTGATGCAGCTAGATGGTATAGATACTTTGCACATCAATGTGAAAACTTTGTGAGCTAATGGGGGTCTTTCTGGTTGGGAAATGCCTTAAAGTGCAATACCGCTGGTGGCCTCTAGAGGCAAGCTAAAAAAAGAAAAGAAAAAAAAAATAAACAGACTCCTATTTAAAAAACATTGACTTCTCTTATACTAAGTAAATAATTTGCTTTCCTAAAAGTTATTATAGTTTCATTATCTAAATTAACTTATTCTGCTCAGTGTTCTAATGCTCCTTATGAATATAATTTAGCAAATTAATTAAACATTCAACCTCCAGAGGTATGTCTGAGGGAGTGCCTAACTTTGATTGACGTTGCCAGTATAGGTGGGCTGACATAAAGTTCTTAGTTCTGAGTCAGTTCCACCCCTCGCTCCTCCGTAGCTCGTCCAAATACGGTAACTTCCAGCTCCAAAAAAAACAAGATGACAACTGCCGAAATGCCAGACACGAGGCTTCGACTGATCAACAGACCAACCCTGTCATCCCTCAGCTCAGTATCAGGGCCAAAGTGTGTAATACACCCGTGAGAACACTAGAGGATACTGTGACAGAGTCACGTTTTGCCTCATCTCGGTTTGAAAAGTATGCCCCTCGAAGAAGGGTGTCATGTACAAAGTACAAAGACTGATAAAGCCTGTATGGGGAGGAGTGCTATTCGAGTCCATGAGAAAACACAAGTCAAAGCTGACTTCTTTTGAGTAACATAAGTAAGTTACTTACTGTACATAACATAACATATTTAACTTATTGCTTTCATCCTCATAGAGCTACTGCGTATCCACACCAGTGGAGCATTAGCAAGTCATACTCTTACCCAGTGCTAGGTGATAATGATTGTCCTTTAATCACACGTGACCTTGGTTGCATCTGTTCAGCATTATTATGTTGCATAAGCATCTGTACTAATTCTGCACCAAGTCTCTGTTCAGTTGTGGTTAAATATGAAGCTGCTATGCTTCTATGGAGTCCATTATTTCAAAGAATATTGAGGCTGAAGGAAGTGAAACTTTTAAAATACACAAATATATATTTGAAATGCATGTTGCTCTCTCTAGAACATGACCATTCACCATCGAGGTCAGTCAATATTTCAACACTTGCTGTACTTGCCATCACGTCCCTTTTGCATGAAACACAGATACAGTTGGTGCGCGTGCTCATGCGTGCCAGTGGTTGTAATTGGAAAGAAGCTAGATGTGAGTTAATCTCAGTTTAATCAGTTTAAAACAGTGACACCCTGTATGAATCTATTTTGTTGTTTAAATTGTCGATAAGCTCAATCAAGGCTCATAAAACACTCAGGCTTTACTTAAGGGCATCGTTGGCACGGCAGAGAATGGAAGTCGAAAAGTTTCTTTACAGAATCATAAAAGAGCCTCGGCCTCGTATTGACCGACTTCCTCCCAGTGAGGTTGTGAACTGGTCAGTGCATCAGCCAGTGAAGAAGTGAAGTGAATATCAATCAGGAAACTCTGGGCCAGCAGAGTGATGGCTGAACACACACACGCAGAGATAGAGAACGCAAGACTGCTGGGCGGTGCATTGACTTGGAAAAAAAACAGTCGGGACCGAACCTCGCCCGTCGGGAATCGAACAACTTTTAAATGTGAAGTTTTACTCTTGACATGTACCGCAAGTAAGTCTATAAAGAATTTTGCACGCATCAGTCAACATAGATTTTCTGGATAACAAATACAATGTAAATATTATTCTGCAACTTACTCCATTGCTACCGCTGTAAAACAGTGAATACATTGTTTATAGTCAGAACATCTGCGGAGTGTGTCGTTTCACTCTTAAGACTTTGATCCCATTGGTCTGATAATATTTTGGAAATCTAGCGGAGCTGCCTGATTGAAGTATTTTATACCCGTTTAATTAGAACAGTGCTAAACTAGAAGTTAGCCGACTCAGTCAGTGGAAGCCATACCCAGAATGCATTCATCTAGCCAGCGAGTTCATGTCTTACCAGACACAAGATTTAAAAACTCTGGGTGCTGTAAATTCCCACATTTATCTAATGAGATAAGTTTAATCAGCATCGGGTGAACTCATTTGGCAAGAGCTTGAATGTAGCAAGCGTTCATTTATATGCAAGTCCTCCACGACAGGTTTAAAGCCCCTATTGTAACATCTTCCAAAGCTTTCTGGTTCACATAAGCATTTGTTTGTGTTAAAATGAGAATATCGAGGTGAAAATTGGAGCACTCGGTGTGAGGTTTTGAACTCCTTCATCTCAGTGTTCCTGGAGTCTGAAATTCTCTAAGTTCTGATTGCATATAGACTCGATGCAAAGACGTGACTTGACGATAACAAACTTTGCCTGGGATTATGAATAAAGGTAAAGACACAGCTTGAGTTGAAAATGACAAAAAGTAAAAGGAGGAAAAAGACTTAAGGGTAATAAAGAAGAAACCTGAATTCCTGATGAGTTACGGGATCATTTGAGCCTCTCTCAACAAATATTTTGAAACAGTTAAACCTCCAGCAACTCCATAGGTATACAAAACAACTTTGCAGTCACGCCAATGTGTTTCTGCCTATGGCCTTCAGTCAGGTTAATCATGAAACCCATTGCACAGATTCAAATTTGTCCTTCTCTGTTCCCATTGGAATTAGATGAAGTTCAGCTTTTAGCACACATTATCGTCAGACAAAAACAGGCCTGTTTCTTGTGGGGTTTTCACGTCAATGCATTGGGTATGTCCAGCAACTGGAAAACAATCAGTCACGTCAGTAGAAGCGAATGTAGTGTACGCAATGTTTACCGCTGCAGAAAGCAGGCCGGCCCTTAGTAACGACCCTAGCAACAGAGACGAGATATTGTCCGTTGTATTGCTTTCTCGAGATCGTTTCTCAAACTGAATAAATACAGCGCATAGAAACACCAAACTGCTTAGCTAGCTCAATCATGTGGTAAGTAAGATATAGATACTGAAAGCGACAAATAAGGACCAAAAGAGACCCAATTTTGTCAACTGGGTCACATTTAATGGGCCTATATCAAGTCCACACAACAATATATTATATGATTAATTTTAATTTGTTATATGATTATATAATCAAATTATATAAAATAGAATTTCCATTATATATTCCTATTGAGGAGGTGGAGTGATATTTCCAGTGATGAGCAGGGTGTGCTGTTATGCTGATTTCAGCACAATCCAAATGTTTAGTTGACGAATCAGATTTCTCGGTCTGAACTACTTGTTGTATAATGTTTCTATAACAACATCACCCGAATCCTTTGCCCCTGTCATAAATCCTACAGCCTAGAGGCTGCTGTCACTTGTCACATATGCTATTTTAGTGCAGCAGCTGAAAGTGTTGGTCCCAAGTGGCAATCAGCAGTGACGTCACCCATTGGATTGTGAACACTGATTTTGAAGCCTCGTGTTCGGAATTTGCTTGTCCCAAGCATTTTGGAGCTGGTATTGACCATATTTGGGTGAGTTGGGAGTGAGCGAGCGGGACATCTGACTCGATCTAATTGGACACCTGACAATAATACCTTCCCGCCCACTGGCTGTAACCTGACTGCACCACAGGCCTGTCAATCCAACAGACACGCCCCCCCCCCCCCCCCCCCTAAAAAAAACCTTGTCTTTTTGAGGCCTATTTTACAGTTAATGATGGGATTATTTTCAGATGGACGGCCAGAAAACTAATCTGGAAGACTCAATTTAGCGAATTATATACAGAAAACTTTTGGAAAAATTATATTGACTGAGCATTTTATGAGAGAAGTTGAATGGGAGTCTATGTAGCCGGTGCGGCATCCGGAGGTATTACAGTTTAAGGTACTTTTGTTAGAGCTGGAAGCTACGTACACTTTTATATGCAGTCGATGGTTGGTCCCTAGCCTTAATCCTCCCACAACGTAACATCTAATCACAGGCAGAGCATCGTACCCACTGATCCAATCGAGGACCAGCCTTGTTAAAATGTCTGTTGACCGGTCATTTTTTATGGAAGGTCCATCTTAAAAAAATACAAGGAGGGAATTTGCTGTGTTCTGTCTGACCACACCTTAAAGGGGTCTAATATTGCTTAATAATGAACTTGTATCTTTGCATGAACATGATTGTAGCACAATTTATCAAAGATTTTACAGTATATTTTTTATGGTAACAATCTATACATCAAATTTGGCTGTGAGATGAACGTTCCCTCATTTTTTTTGGTAGTTATTAAAATACCTTTTAAAGGGTTGTAGCTCATGAGATTTTGGAAGTTACAGTGATGAGATTTTAAACTTTCACTTCCCCAATGGCTTCAACAGGGCTGGTAAGCAAATGAATGTTTGTATGAGAGATGTTGTCAGATATTGTGTCCACTGAGCCCTGCTGCAGTCTGTGCTGACCTGAGCTGGGTTGGTGCAGCGGAGATGAGGGAGCCTTCGATCAATGGTTCAGTGTTTTGGGCATAAAAGGAGCAATGTGCCCAAGAGAGAAGGGTTGTCTGTGCCCCAGCGCCATGCAGCTGTGGGACCCGGGCACCCATCCATGCCCTCTGCTCCGTACACTGTTAGTCCTCCCTCAATGGCCAAAACACTGAAATCTGTAAGTTATTTCCAAAGATGACTGCATTGGAAGTCTATCTGCTTCTGCAATGCAATGTTATATAAACTAAAAATATGTGTGAAGTATGCTTTAAGTATCGTCGTTATATTTGGTGTCATCGATGATTTTTGAAAGGACTGGGCAGAGTTCGTAAGACAGCAAATAACACGTGTCAGCTCCTAACTTTTTTACGCTGTGTTTACTCTCTGTTTCTGCCGTGTCAGACCAGTGAAGCAGCATGAGGAGGGTGGGGGATGTAATTTAGTATGGGCGTTTATACAGCTGTTTCATCCGTTTAACATGTATTTGAAAGTTCACTGATCTCTAAAATCTGTTTTTTCAGAATGGGAGACAGAGCGGGGAGTGTTTTGTGACTGCAGGGCTTCATGCTCAATAGCACACACATTAAGGCCTCTTTAGTCCACTGTAAGACATGTATGGCTTTTGATTGTAGATATTAGATTGTCTGCTTTACTCTATTTATCTCCTGTGGTTGGGCAATGGGGGTGAAGCTTTTAAAACACACTGACTTAGATGTAAGCGAAAGGCTTTCCTTGTTTCCTGGTTGGAGACAATGATGCTCATGGGTACTCTGGGATCAAATGCAACTTCTTTGCATCAACCATAGCATTTCTATCCCAGTGAAGACTTAATAGACTTAATCAGGACACTAAAGGGGTACTTCATGAATTTGGTATTGTAGTTCCATACATTTTAATGTCTCACAAGAGACTTTAAAAATTTTTTTTAAACAAAGGTTGAGATAGTTTAACTTTTTAGTTCCTACGGTTCAAGGCTGGCTCCTATATACACCATAATGCAACTTAATAGCATTGTTTTGTTTAACAGTGTTGGCTTGGTGAACACCCAAATCTTTCAAACTTTATGGCCCTAAATTGTGACAATGATAAAACATTTAATCTACAAGCCAAAGCTGCTGTTAACCCAGATGATGTAATCAGTTATTTTCTGTTTGTTTTCACAAGATGAGAAAATTAGTGTTGCCCTTTGAAAAAGAAACGTATATAAAATGAGATATCAACTTTAAAATACGATTAATCCGTCTGTAATCTTACAGGTTAAACTAAAATGTTCTCCTCCTCACTCCTCAAGAATGCCAGAATACATAAATATGCAAACATAATTAATTTCTAAGTTTGACTGCTGAACACAAGATGTCTCCTACATCCTACATACACAATGAAGTCCGTTCTCAGTGTATGTACACTGGGGTTTCAAGTTTCTACAGCATACTAGTGTGAGTGAATAGTGGACAAAACGATTTGTGATGTCACAAATCATGCTCGTAGAAATCTAATTTTCAGTAAGCACACCGAAACTTTCCTCCTTCAGCAAATGAATGTGAAAACAGCTTTATAGTTCCAAATTTTGCTCATCACATTGTGCTGCACAATAGCAGTTCAAGCTTTCAGCAGTGGGAACAGGAAGAAAAACAAATTTTTGCACGGTAAGGGAACTGAAACGTATGTGACTTCAAAGCCTTTATCATAAAAAGAATGGACTAAAATTGGTTTCCAGATAATAACATGCTCTTCCCCCTCCTTCAGTTATGATGTATTTAACAAGCCTATGCCTGTCTCGGATTCAAATATGAAAGCTACTCATACACTTTAAATCCAAGGATAATTATGACATACATCTCATATAACATTACCACTAAGTTCTTGATATGAGTCTCTGTGGGAGCAAATGGGGAGAAAGAAGCACTTAGAAGGATGTGCAGCTCATTTAAGCTCTTGTGCAACATAAATTCAACCATAATCCTTTATTGTGCGAGTGTGTGCTCTTGTGGCTTGTGTGTTTGTCTCTGTGTGAGGTTTTTGCCAATAACCAAATTGTCAGACACTTATTGCGATCCAGCAGCCACCCTGTACACAAATGGTTGACAGTATCCTAAGCCCTGATGAGAGCGAAGTTACACGTCCATGTACACATATATTTCTACACATATTCCCCAGCATGGTGGACACTTTATTGCTCTATTTTTGGTCCATTTTTCATTATAATATATTGTACTACAAATACTGTAACTATTACTTTGTAGTCCAATTTCAGATACAATACATACTATCATATATCATAGATTAATATTTTCATTGAACTGACATAATTACAGAGTTTGCCTTTAATCGTATGTATTGAGTTAGAAGCTAGTGGACACGATAACCAAACAGTTTTCTAACCAAGTAGTTTGTTGTTGTTAACCCATGTAATAATAATAATCATTTATTAATAGCACTTTTTCAGATCCAGCAGTCCCAAGTATCGCTCCATAGGGATCAATCTTAAGACCTTCAATCTTAACATATGTGATACGTTATGTGTATTATGGAATCTGAATTTAAATGTGATCTTTTTCTGTATGCTGACGACTGAGCTTCGTTCATGAGATCAAAATGTGCCTTGATTACAAAAACATGGTTTGCCAAGAAACGTCAAAACATGGCCACATTGTCACAGGGCTAGTGAACAACAGGCTCTGACTGCAGCTGGGTAAGAATTAATCTATTTGATTTGCCCCAAATTGTATGCATGCTCAAAGCAGATTTCTTAGTTTGAGTTTTGATAAATGGTCACAATTCAGTAACCTAAGAATCAGTTAACTATATATATATATACATATATTGTGGTATTGTAAAAAAAACAAAAAACATCTGTGTTAATGAAAAGATCCCATTTGAATACAGAACATTTTGGTAACAGTTAACTGAAGGGATGTGCATAAGACTCAAATGAGCATGGCATCCCACCTGTAATGAACATTAAATAATTCCTAATGAATGTTAATAATGTTGTCAATAGGTTTCATTCAGTCATTAAGGTCACTTTTAATGCAAAACTGACATTGTTTCAATAAATTTTATGATGACAACTTGACATTAATCAAGACAACATAAACTGTCAATGTCTTTATTATGAGAAGTTAACTAACCCTAACCCCTAATCCTGTTTATTTCTAACAGTGTCATGAATAATTTTCTTGACCTCAGCTACAATGGTACAGGTTAGGGTCTTTACACAGTGGGGGGCTTGACCAGCAAATGATTTGTGAATTTGCACGTTGTTCAAAAACAGATTTGAATAGGTTTGCGTCAACTCGTTCTTCAGAATAAACAATGGATTCAACATCATGCAGTGCTGATGATCTTGTCCTGCTCCTCCTCACTTCACAATAGACGATAGAGATTTGCTGCTCCACACGTTGCCATTAAGATTGTTGTCTTTGTCATTTTTGTGCCCTTTGTTGTATAAACCAGAGTGGATGGAGACACAATCAATGTTGTCATTAGAAATTGTGAGGTGACATCTGTTGCACTTTGACACAACATAATAAATTAATGCCTTTACTCAGAAAACAGCCCCAGTGTGTAAAGACCTTTAGAGTTAGGGTTTATGTTTATGATGAGTTTTGATGTCTTGTTTAATGTCAAGTTGTCATAACAAGGACATCCCAAGCAATGTCAGCTTTGCATTAAAATTACATTCTTGACTGAATTAGACGTAATGACAACAGTCATAAAAATTCCTAGCAACTCCTTTATGTACTTGACAGGCGTCATGTCGGTCTTATGCACACCCCTTCAAAGTAAAATGTTAATGACCTTTTAAATTCCAACATTGCTAAGGGGGTTCAGTAAGTGCAGCAAATTGTCAATGAACACCTACAGTAAATGGGTAGGCACCAGACAACTCAAAGGCATTTGAGCCTACAAGAATCTAGCGCAGGTAAAGAATCACACAGTCAAAATTCAGTCAAAATGCCTTAATATAACAGCCTAATGTTACTACACTATTGCTCACAACTTTAGTTTCCTTCACTGTGATTATAATCTGGAAACCCGGTTCGGATTAACGTTAGCTGAGCAGACCAATCAATGATCAATGTCGAATGGTTAAGTGGGATGACTTCGTCACTTTTTCTTCTAAATGGAGTTGTAGCAGTGGTAGAGTTTCAGCGCATAAGGTGGTTAATGCTGATTTTCCACACCCATAAATTCATGCCTTAAATTTGGATCTGGCAACAACAGGCTATATATATATATATAGTACTTTAAGAGTTAAATCCTTTCAACGCATTAGCGTCATAATTTAGAACAGCTGACAGGATGTGAGCTACTACAAACATGAGTAAAATCTGTAACAGCCTAGTATGGACATACAAATCATATAATGAGTAATACTGTATCTATTATAATAAAATCTGTACAGCTTCCGTTCAGTAATGTAGCAGTGGCACAACAATCTTTTTGTTATTATGTGAAACAGGTCAAGACCCCTAGGGAGAATTTCACTGATTCCTCCGCAGAGTGGAGATGTGTTTGGCGTCACTGTCAGTTATTGTTGTGAGGACCAGATGTGGTCATGGGTCACGAGGTTCAAGATGTCACGGTTGGTTTCCTGTGCAGCTGCGAAGGAGCTTTGCTGCCTTCTGAAATCATCGCTGTCCAGGCACACACGCGTGGTAGAGTGTGACAGGTGTGTTTTCCTGCAATCCACGATGCTGCATATAATAATTTAGGTGGAGGCTAAATATGACTGTTTTGCACTTAAATAAATAATAAATCAGCATTTGGTCATCTCATTGTTGTCTTGTTAATTGAATGAAGATGGACAACTCCAGTTCAACCGTGAGTAGTTGAGAAAAGCCCTCCAGGCATGGATTACTGTACTACATATAAAAGTACTCTGATGTTTGTCTGATATAGATTTTCCATAAAAAATAATTCAGTTATCTATTTGAACTTCTTAAAATGACATCTCGTTCTACCCCTACCTTAAAAATTCCATAATTTATAGGCAATCTTATTTCATTTTTAAAGTTTAAGTGTTAAATACAAAATCTCTCTGACTTTACTATAAGTGCATTCTCGGGATATATGCACTGCAAGTTTCCAAATCAGAAGTTGAATTGGACTAAGGGTGGCTTCCAAACTATTTTTGATGTCGGAAATCATTCTCATAGGCCTGCCCCTTAAAATCAGATTATAAATGAGCACAGAGAAAGTTTCCTCCTTCAGCAGTTGAATGTGAAAACGGACTTCTAGTTTTAAACTTTGCACATACATCATTCTTCACAGTGAAGCTAAAATATTCAACTGTAGGAAAAAGAAGAAATACATATTTTTGAGATAAAGGGAGGCTTTAAAAATTAGATTGAATTTCAAAACATTTTGGTTTGTTTAAAAATGTCTCCAAGGTAATTTTTTAATCATCTATGAAAAACATATGTATATGTATATCTATAATGTTTTTATTGTTATCAGTCAAGGCTTCCTTTGAAAGTCTAAAAAAAAAAAAATCAAATTTGTTTTAATGTTATGTCATCAATCATTTTGTCAAAGTACAGCTTCAGCTTTTTTTCTTTGGTATTCAAAAACTTTAAAACCTGTACAATCATAACAGCATCCATCAAGAAACACTAGACAAATGAAAATCTATTGGCACCTTCTGTTGTTTGTTTTTCCATTTTTGTCTGACAGATTGCACTTGAAATTTAACCTTTGAAGTTTGCGTTTCAGCCACCAGTAAATGGTCACATACAGAAAAGGTCATGCGGTGGTGGAACAAAAGGGGATGAGGAAATAGCCATGTCCTGGCCAACAGATAGCAGGAGAGGACGGCGAGGAAAAAGGATCAGACAGGGAAGAGACAGGATGCTGCAGGTCTCCTCTGAGTCTTTTCAAAAACACTGTAAATCATTTGGACGGGCCCACTTTATCATTTCACGCCAGACTTTGTCACATAGGGAGGAAAATGGTTTGGGATGTGACTGGTTTACATAAACAGATGGGCAAATTGACACCAATGACAATAATAGATAAAATGGAATATATTCTCATGTACTGTGCAAAATACAGCTCTTTTATGGACATCGCTGCTCAGTTGTTACTTCTCAAGTGTAGTTAATATACTGTAGAGATAATGCTAGTCTACTGGGGCATGGAAGCTCAGTGGGAAGGACACAGCAAGAAGGACCCAGATTTCATTCCCGGCCTTTAAAAAGCTAATCAATTTAGCCTTTGGAGAGTTGGTGCTAACTTGCTGAGAGAGCACAGTTTGAATTCTTGGTTATTCATTTTCATTTTATTCCTTTTTTTTTTTTTAGCGTCATCTACAGACAGGAAAGACTGAAGAGAGGAAAATCATTCCAGATATCATTTAAAAAGACCCCCAACTGCTTCTACTCTGATTTAAAATCACATCTTAAGTAGACTTGCTGGAGGATGTAGTCGTAGATCTCAGACTGAAGCAGCTAGATTTCTGTCTCTATCAGCAAGTGACGTATGGCCTGGCTACCTTTTCTGTCCTATAGTTCCTGATTCCATATATTAAACATGATTCAAAATATATTTTAAATCAAAGTAATCCATTTTGGCCAGTCAAAACTGTTTTTATTATGCGTAATCTTTTAGTTTTATGGCAATTTTAGATTTCAAGCTCAGATATATCTTTCAAGTTATCCTATATATTAAAGTGCCCTTCAGTATGGATGTGAGCATCTGTCTCTTTGTGTTAATCGTGTTTGATGGACTATACTGTATGTGTTACCCTGGCTTACATCCAGTGTACGCTGGAATAAAAAAAAAAACTAAAAACTTTGCTGATGGGCAGAGAGAATAAGTGAATGAAATAATGATGATGTTTATTTCTATTTAATCACATTACTGGAAGCAGTATATAGGTTACCAGAAACCATGCAGAATCCGTGCTACACATTGAGTATTCATGCAGTGTTTGATCAGCAAACTGGGAGCTAACAAAGACCAACAGAATTCTTAAAGCCCGTCTGTAGAATCTTCCATAGATTATCTGTCACCTTCGATTTTGGGAAATCCAGACTCAAACTGACCTGGAGCTGTGATGAAGAAAATAGATTAAAGGTGTAATAGCACAGCAGATGATGTGGAACAACGATTTGTGTGTTTTCAGCTGTTTTTGCTGTCCGCAGTGCGCCCACTGTCCTGCCAAGTGGGTGTTTGCCTGCAGCTAAAGAGATCCTGCTTCCATGGATTCAAAAACCGACTTCTAGTTTCCACCACTGCATCATTTAGACCCAGCAATAGGTCTCTGCCTGCAAAAAAAAAGCAAAGAAAAAAATAAACACAATACCCCACAAAAACCTTATTTAGTTTGATGTTTTAGTGTTTCATTATTTCAAAGAGAGGTAGAAAGAGAAGTACAGAGCCATGCTCCTGTTTCACCTCCACACAGCTGGCAAATCACAGCATGAAGTTAAGTGAATAGTGTATCATCGGTTTTAGAAAATGACTGACAATGGGCGTCACAGACACCCCTCACCTGACGTCGGAAAGGTGTGGGGACATGGGCTTTCATATGTGATCCATCACGCAGTTGTCCAGAACAGAGTGTATAAATCCAGTTTAAAATGCTCTTTAAAGACATATACACTTATGACTTCAAAGCCACAGTGAGAAGTTTGAAATTTCCCAATTTAGCGCCACCCAGTGGTAGAAGTCAAAAAGGTCACTGCGGTAGTGACATTGATCTGATCTGGGTACTGTGAAATGAATAGACCAAAAGCCACATTGACTGCACCACTTTTCCCCAGAACTGCCTTTTTTTCTGAAAGAAAAATATACACGCAATGGTGAAAAGTAATTAAGTAGGCTACAGGTCGTGTACTTGAATATGATTTTGAAGTACATGTACTTTACTTGAGTACGTCCATATGATACTACACAGTAATCCATTACATTTCAGAGGGAAACGTTGTACTTTCGAAACAACTGCATTTATGTGACACTTTTAGATACTTTTCAAATGAATATTTAACACAATGGACAATCTCACATACTTTTAAAATACAAAGACATTTTAAAGATTAAACCAGTGGTTTCCAAACCGTTTCCCTTCTGACGTCTTCCAGAGAGCAATGTGCAGTCAGGGTCATATTTCAAATCTATAAGTTGCTTTTTAACATTTAACATTTCTATAAATGTTCAAATGATCCAATATCTACCCAAAAATCCAAATGTAAAGAAAAAAGTATAAAATGGACAGATTTATGGATTGGAGCATTTTTTTTTTCTCTTCTCTACTCTCCCAGTAATCATCTGACAACCCCTCACATTTATCTGCTGTTGCTGTATCCAAAATTGTAACGTATCTAAAACTTGGTCCACCTCCAGCAGCTACAACAGTAACATGCTGCTTACACACTGTTGCTCCAATATTACAATCTAATAATGTCATATATAACAATATGACAGTCAGAAAGACCAAACCAGGACTTTTTACCTTAGTACTGTAACCATATTTTGCAGCTGATACGTATGTACTTTTACTTTAGTATGATTTTTAAATGGCCGTATTGGTACTTTTTCTTAAGTAAAGGCTGTGACTACTTTCTCCACCACTGCTTACACTTAAATGAACTAAATTCAAATATTTTAGTCTCCCCTAAGGTGCAATTTGAAGTAACTGAGTTTTTAAACACAAACGAACACAAGTCATTCATAAACAAAACACTCTAGAAATACAACATATAAAATAATGTAACTGTTTCTGCGATAAAACCAAAAGTCCTTCTATTTATTTTACATGAAGCCAATCCAATACACATTCCTGACAGCATAACCTCAAATAATCATAGAGGAAATGTGAAATTAAAGAATGCATGATGAAATAAAAAAAAAACAAGGCAATATGTAGATATGGAAATACAGCAGAAAATCTGACAAATGTGACATCTTTGTGGGCACAAGATTTTGCTTAATATTACAGTATTCTAGAAATATTTTGGCAGCTTCTCCATAGATTCTGTGTTTCTTTGATCCAGTAGACTATATAATTTAAAGAAAAGCAGATCAGAATGTAAATTATTTCTACGCGTAATCATAATCTCACATTTCAGCATGTATCTAGGATACAGCCTATAAAGGGAGGTTGGAGTCACTGGTTGACCACCAACCAGCAGTACTGCGTCACGTCTCTGTGATTACTCAGCAGGTTCAGATAATTAAATTATGAGCAGAGGACTGGCCGCACAGCATCAACTTATTTTCATTCTGACATCTGATTCTCCATGAATATGCATTACTGTTGTTCTTTTTGCATTTCTATAACATCCGTGTGTCTGTTTCACTATGGTCCAGGGCTTGGTCAACATCTCTGTTCACTCCCAGCTCTTCACTTGGGAGCCTTCTGAAGACTCATTGTTGTTTCCCACTGCAGAAGAGAGGCATGCTTCATTATTAAACAGACTGGCTTTGAAGTAGTTCTTGTTCACCCGCAATTGAAACAGTCCTTTGTGTATTAAGAGGAGGTTCAAAGCAGAGATCCATAGATAAATACTCAAGGTATTTTCACGTCTGTTGGCTTATATAGCATGGTACTTTGTGCATATGCAGATCCTATTGACAATAACAACTTAAACCAACCTCTCACATTTTCCTCATGCATGTTTATTTTCAAAAGCAGTACAACACTTTTATGTCTCAGACTATTAGGCTTAAACATTGTGTTATCTACTTTGCAATTCTCAGTGAAAATGTCTTAATGATGCAACCATGGGAAAAACGTATAAATATACCGAGGGGTTACGACTGACACGGAAAGCCTGGATAAAGGAGTGGAGAAACAATGGAGAACATATTTAATTATACAGATGGGTATAGCTACATATAAATCTCAATGCCATCAATATGCTTACTGATATGATGATTTTTTTTTTTTTATTATTATTTTTTTTTTTATTATAAATAGGTATATGTATGACTGGATATATAATTATATTCAGGCCCATTTAATCTCCTGTTCCCCCACTACATGTGCAAAGTGTGTCCAGTTTTTCCAGCCTTATCTAATCCTATTTTTACTGCATGGTGAGCTATGTTAGGAAGGTTAATTGAAATAATTAATTACCTGCAAAATATTACCCATTGCATTTCATTTACTTGCAGAAACGTGCTTCTTATATAGAAGAAGTAATTAGCTACATTAATTATTATATCATTTCTCAAATTGTGGAAGTAATGTGAGAAACACGGCTGGGATTATTAATTATAATAACATTTCTGAAGTTGAAAACAAAAAGTAACTAATCACATTGTAGTAAATAGCCTTTTGGAGTAGTCAAACACTGGTGTCAATTTAAGTGAACCTGCTCTAAAGTTGCTCACCAACCCTAGCTACATGGGGGAGTGGAAACATACCATAATCAAAAAAATGATGGAACGCCACAAACATCCAAAGCATTCGGGTTTATTAAAAGAGAAACTGAATGGCCTGCTGCTGCTGGAAATAATGTTCAAAAGATGCTTAAACTCTCTATAGACTAAGTTGAAGACCCTTCTCACAATGTAGACCAATAACACAACGTTGATTATGGCTACTAAAACACACAAATTCTGTGATTTTAAAGCACAAAATAAAAATACCAGAGGTCATAAATCTTGGCCCAGAGATCCAAAACAGGGTGTTAAGACTAGGCAATAGGAACATTTTTACACATCATAGTCTTTACAGTTTTTGCAATTACTTCAAATTTCAATGGTGTCCTGATATATTGATGATAAATGTGATTTAAATTTGTTTTCATATTTATATCACATTGATTAAACACATACAAAGTAAACAAGCCGAGGCCAGTTACTACATGGTTTGCACTCAAACACAGTAAGTGGCAGTATTGCTCCTTTATGCTGGCGACCACCTGTTAAAGACAAAGAAGAGGCAACAGTTTTTATGAGGCCTTTTGTGACTCAAGTCAGATAAATAGCCTTAAATGATATCACTTGAGTCATTGGGATTATGAAAATAATGAAAACAAAATCTGGGTTTTGTAGTTAAAAAGAAGTGAGTTTAGTCAGCCTCTTGTCTTTGCTTGAGGCTAAGCAACTCAAGGCTTTAGTAGCTCCAGAACAAAGCAGAGGATCCATAGGGGGTCCAGTTGCATCTTGGGTAATGTAGGCAGCACCAGGCTTTGAGAAGGACGAAGGGTAAAGGGCGAGATCTCTGGTTCTGCCAAAATGACCTTTTCCCCATTGTGACTTCTAATCGTTCAGATAAAACCCCTCTTTCAGTGACACTATATTGTCACATGGTAATGTCCTTTATTGGAATGATCGCTCTGTCAAATTCGCGCAAACCTGCGGCTTTGGGTACCCTTTGGGTTGATACTCCAGCCTTGGCACTACATTATCCGACGGCGGATTGCTTACTGAGCCTACTCGTAGTGACCTTGTATGTTGTACTGTAATATAGCCAACTGTATAGAGCCACTGTTACACTAACGCAGTAATAAGTAAACAATATTACAGCTGTACAGCCCTGCTTTTGTAAGAGTAATTAATCAAAACAACAGCAACATCTCATCAGTGATTAATTATATCAAACTCGCCTTGCCTCTCATAATAATACCTTGAATAACACCTTGTGAATTCAGCCAGCACAATGGGGAACTGATACCTGCGTATTATCGCTTTTCACGGGCGAGTTCTCACTCTTTTTTATTTACAGCAGTGGGTGGCTCAGGGCGCGCTGCCCTTTGTGCTATTAAATCCCATCATCTCAGTATGCAAAGGTGAGCGCGCAAAGGTTGCACGTTGTTACCAGTTGACTAAGTGATGCAATCAAAGGGACTGTGCCATCCTGACGACACAGCGAGAAATAAACGCAACTCCTCAGATGTAGTTGCCGAGGCTTTGAATATTTTATTAAAGGATAATTTCTGGCGGAAAATGAAACATCTTCACTTGCTCCCCGACCATCCAGATTCATTTTAATGGTGAATACCTCTCACATTGTTGCGTCACTTATGACACATAGATTACATGAATGCAGCTGCTGTGGAAACAATAAGGCATTATGTCACCTTGGTGGTATTGTCCCGCATGTTTATTTAGATTTGAGTACTTGTTGACAGAGAGGCACATTTCTGCAGGAATGACACAAGCGTTGTTGAGCTTCACGCATCCCTCCTCCCTCGAGCACACGAACTGCACGCGTGTGTGAGTGTGTGTACGAGTGTGTCTTTCCTCCCTCCTGCCTCCCTGCATCTGACAGTGTCCCTCCCTCTTTCTCTCTCCTCCTCCTCCTCCTCCTCCTTCTCCCTCTCTCATTAGATTTTTCGCCGGCAAAACACCGACTCACTCGCTTTCCCTCAAACCGGGGAATAAACACGAAGCGGCGGCACGAGCAGGATTGACCTCCCCCGGTGCGCACCATCCATGGTCCTGCCCTGGATGCCTGTCTGACAGGAGGGTATGTTGAAATATTCATATTTTTCTCCCCTCCCGGTTTGCTCATGTCGTTACAAGCACAGTCTGGTTCTACTGAATGTCGGGCTTCCTTGTATTTTTCCCTTTTTTTACGCGTAATTCGCCAAATGATTCTGGCGCTTTGTTACAGTGTCGTTGTGATGCAATGAAAAGGCATTTTATTGAAGCTGCAGCTGCTCCGTAGACCAGATGATTTTGTAACGCGCATGGACTTGGGAATGAAGCAGAAGCAAGAGCAAGTTGTAGTTTCGTTTTGTGCCCACTGGCCCAGTCAGTGCTGATATCAAAGCTGCAAACCTACAACCAGGCAGTCAATCCTCCCCCCCTCCTCCCCCTCTCCCTCTACCCCAGAACACAGCTTCCAGTTAGGATTTTTCTTTGTGCTTTAAAGTTGCTGCTTATAAAAGCTTCAGAGATCAGCTGTTCTGATTGTGTCCCTGCCTGTCAGGAGCAAACTGGATCTGCTATTGGCTTAGTCAGTGTATACTCAAACACACCCATCCTTAATTATGCAACAGTCATACTGACAGGACTACATTGTTGGACTCCACACTCTTACTAACACTTCTGCTATGTCTGCACCAACTGTGTATATTTTCTTTCTAAAACAAACTGAAGAGAATTTACAGTATAGTTTGTAGGTTTTAGCTCAATGAATTAACCTGTTAGTGATGTGTAAATGATGTGAAATGCTGAGTCAGTTGGCTTCAGAGGTGAAGCAGTTTTCCGCCTGTTTTTGCCTACATGCTGAGGCAGGTCTTTGTATAGGAATGGCCTCACCTTTGGTCCCCTGGCTTTCACAGGTTTTGTGGAATTACACACAGCATTGAGAAGGCAAGCCCTTTGAATGTTTTAGTGGGACTGTTTTAGCATTTGTCTGGCATATTTGTATTGGAAAACCTCTTTTGACCGCATGACTTTTGGCTTTTAAAATGGTTCATCTCACCAATTGGGCGGCTCCGTTCCCTCTGCAGTGTTCTAGCTTGCTCCCCGCTGCCGTACAGGTGGGCTTACAATACTTGGAAACACTCTTGCTCCAGGCCACAGACACACACTAAGCCTCAGCTGGCAGACTTGCTGTCACACCGCATCCATGTCGTTAACATCGGACACACTCCTTTGCCTGCTGTGTCATCCTTGCCCGGTCAGCCTGCCAGCCAGCCTCCCTCTGAGTATCACCTGATGCTCCTTCTCCCCTGCCTGACTGCCGGGGAGCCATTACCTCATCTCACCACTTACTCTACTGTTTGCTCGTCTGTCCCTTCACATGAATTTGTGATCGTATGAAGTCCTGACACTTTGAAGTAAATCAAACTTAAAGATTCTATGGCCTCTTTTCTTTTTGGTTGTAGTGTATAACGTCTTGCTACCAGTGTGCTACATGTCAGTGTTTGTGTGTGAGTTCAGCTGCCCGAGGGTGCTGCTGGGATTTCACAGCCCAGCATGCTGCCTGACACCATTTGCAATTCAAATGAGAATGTATGAGGCATCTGAAGCAGCCCTTCTCCCCTCTGTGTCTGTTTGGAGGCTATAATTCACATTCTTGCCAGTTAACTCAATCATTTCTTATTTCAGTGTTAATATCCTTTGTTGTTCGAAAAAAAAAAAGGGCAGTTAGTGAGACTTATTTTCAATTGGTCAATTTACTTGAGTCATATTTTATTGTGTGTACCCTGAAGCATTTATTGCAGGCATGGAATGCTGCATAATTTTGTGGGGTCACCCTGATGTTACCAACAATGACGATAAGGCATGCCACAGGTTATGTGTGTCTGTGTGTGCGCCTCCTGCACTTGGCTGTCATTGCTGTTGGCCGGGCTGAATGTTTTTTTGAGCCGTCATGTTTTTGTAGTTTGGTGAGTGTGGTCACGTCTCTTCCTGCCTGCTGAACTCCGGTGACCAGTGACCAGTCACAGTCACACACACACACACACACACACACACACACACACACACACACACACACACACACACACACACACACACACACACACACACACATACGAAGACACACATTCATATCTGTGAGGACTCTCTGAACCCCAGCCTTATCCATTTCAACATATCAACTAAATGCCTGACCCCCTACAATCAAATTCCAAACCTCAATGTGATACTTTTTATTTCTATGGATGACATTTTCTATTTGTCACTGATAATGTGGCTGCATCCAATTTGCATACCCACACACTGGGATACCATGCTTGCCTGTACAAGACATGATGTGGAAGACAAACAAATTGGTGTATTATTTTAAATAATTAAGTTGAACCTATGTACGATATGACTGTCTTCTTTAGCCTGTTTTATTTAAAAGATGCAACACAAACAACCGTCTCAGCTCTTTTTCAGTGTTAGATACATGTTCCATTTTTAAAGGGACCTGTTATATTAAAATTTGCTGTTCTGCCAGTAAACACAGGGCTTGCCAATTAAACCAAGACTAAAATGGAAAAGAGCCTCTCCTGCGATTTACTGTTACAAAACCATAAAGTTTGGGGAAACAAAATGTTGAAACCTGGAAAGATCCTGATATTTAGTTGGGTTGCTCATAAGTCAAGCTTACAAAACCTACATTTCCCTTAATACAACACCTCCATTGCCTGCCGAAACGGCCTGCACTCCATGCCACCAGTTTATCAAACAGGCTTCCTGTCAAAAATCAAAGTTTTGTACTAACTCAGGAGTAACCCGGATGACAACTTCAGGGTTATTTCCTCAGAATAAATACAGTACAAACATACGGTGCACTAAAAGTTAACTTTTCTAGCGTATGTATAGACAAACTTTGGGCATCTGCAAAGGGATCTGCAAAGTACGAGCATGTTCAGAGTTTTTTTTTCAGTGACAACATGTTTATCAGAAAATGAAGCCTATACCCATCACCTTCAATAGATAAATTTGGAGGTCTGTGTTAAAATCATGGTCTGTATATAAAGTTGGACGTCAAATCACCACCTCCTTTAACTCCACAAAAGAGAAGCTAAAATAGCTTGGAAATCAGCACTTCCATCTTGTGCTGGTAATGTCATTTGCCTGTGCAGTAGTGACCGCAGGGGTGGGATTGAGGTCAGGCCTCCTGTTCGGCCCAAATATGAGCACACACCTGTTGAACTTCACGTCCCGCTGCAATCTCGACTCTCTTGGATGCTAGCTGTATGCCGATGGTAAAAACTATTTAACGAGAAAAACATGTAGTAATTGCTATAGTTAGTTACATAGACTGTCAACTACTACCCCCTAGATTGCTCATGCTCTTAGCTTACTTGCTATGAAATTAGCATTAAAGGTCCCATATTTCACACTGTTCTGCTGTTTTATGTGCAGTCTTTTGTTACTCATAATTTTATTATTTCTTTTGTTTTAGTACCAAAACAACATCTCAGTTTAGATTTATATCTCCTCTCTTAAGCTTCTATCTGGAGCGCCAATGTAAAAAGTTTGTTTTGTGTCTGTGTCTTCAAGGAGCATCAATAACAGTCTGTTTTAATTGACTGACTGTTTTCTGAGGGTTGCAGACCCAGGCTAACCACAGGTTTTCTTTAAGTCCCCTTTCAGACTTGTAGCTTGCTAGGTCAGCGATGGCATGCACGCTCTGTTTTCCTTTAGTTGAACAGTTGGATGTGCTTAGGGAGGACATGGAACAACCCTTAGTTTATGACATCACAAACTCTCGGACATTCAAACGGCACAGTTGCGGAATATGCTAAAGAGCAAAACATCTTTTTCCAGGAAAGGAGCAGTGTTTCAAACGTTTTTATGTACATTTCAAGGCCCTCGGTGCTTTATTCAAAGCAGTTGTCAATCATGATGACATTCATCCTTTTTATAGCATCAAATAAGTCATGAAAACAAACTCAACATACATCAATGTGGTCTAAAGTACTTCACTTCTGTCGCCATGTCATATTTTTATGCAGTCCAAGGGTAAAAATAATTTTGACAACTTATATACGAAAATCAAACATTGTTTACGCACCACGTAACCAATACCTGATAAGAGAGCACTGTGTCATTGATTGTCAGCTGATACAGCTGAAATTTCAGCAGTACAGCTTTGTGTTTGTTTACCCAGCACACACAGATACTTAATCTTATTCTGTTTTGCATGCTCTTTTGTCAGCTTTATTTGGAATAACCAAAAGAGGATAACACAACATTACTGCCGCTGAGTCCGACAACAGCAATCACAGTGGTTGTGTGCTTTTGTTTTATGGGAATTAAATTAAGCCTCATCAGAATGCTGGATCCTCTGCAGTCCTGTCAAAATCTTGTTACGGGGCAGACTTGAACATCACATTGCTGAGTGGTGTGTCCAGGGTTTGCCAGAAGCAACGACCACACTAATTTGCTCCTCCCTATTCTTTCTATTGAGTCTCTTCCAAAGCCAGTTGTAGTCCTGTTGGTCTCTGTTGGATCACAGCTTTATTTTTAGCTGTGGTCTGTGTTCACACAGCTTTGGGTCATTTACTGCCTTCTTCTGATTGCATCATTCTGTCTGCAGTCGGATGTGAGAATGGAGAAAGAGAAGCGATTTCATGCCGTGAGACAAGTTTTATTTCACCATTCTGTTTCCCACCTTCGGTCATATGGCTCTTCTCTGTTGATGAGAAGCATCACTTTGTCCTTCTGAAGGGGAGGCTGGGAGCTTTACCCAGAGCAGCAGTGGCTCAGCCACATGATTACAGTGAGTCAGCAGGTTTTTTTTCCTCCTGCTCCCTTTGCATACCTACACTTGTCTCCCTCGCTCCCTCTTCACTGCCGCCTTTGAACAAATCCCCTGCCTCTCAAGGATGAGACTCATCATGTTGTTGTCTGGCTTTGATCTGGTGCACTGATACACAAGATTCTGCTCATGTTTGCCTCCCAACAGAAAAATAGAATTCCTATTTCAGGAAAATTTCATGTGGGGAAAGATAACAGTCCCCACTTCTTTCTAGGCTGTCTATTCTGCCTTTACTGTGGTCTGCTGTGAAAATACTTTTCTCCAGCGTCTTCCAACAAACCAAACCAGCAACTATTGTTTTCCTTCTGCCACTTTACATTTGGCAATCGTTAATTGGAACTTTTGCATTCAACAGTTGTGGAGGAAGGTTAATTCCATTGTTGATCTGTGTTCATGTCTCCGATGATTAGGGTGCCTCATTGCCTGAGTCTTGCACATTGTAGAGAGCTGGTGAATTTAGGAAAAATGTTCTGTGCTCAGGTCGATCTCTGTGCAAACTATTTATAAATTCATAAAACAAGACCTAACAAGAGGATTAGGAGAGATTAGAGTTGCAAAAACATAAAGATTCACAACAATACCCTGCTTACTGCTACTGAGGAAAATCCTGTTCAGTTGATTTGTACAAAATCATTTTTACAGCATGGTTAAGTTGCATGCTGCAGGTAAAGTAAAGCTCAATTTGGCCCACAGTGAATCTCCTGTAATTAAAATTAGTTGCTGCTGCTTTGTGGTTAACGAGATATGCAGCTCAGCGAAGGACGGTGGGCACACTTTGACCTCTACATTATATTTCACTGTTAATTAGATGGAAAGATGATTGTGCACCAACTGCCCAGTGAAGCCGGTGGGTGTAGTCAGCAAACAGGCTGTGACAGGCTCATTGCTTGCTAGATGGCAACGAGTGTTTCTCAGAGATGAAAAATGTGTTTGTTGAGGGTTGTGTTGCATGTGTTTATCACAGTGGTCTGTTTAGCAGTAGATACACAGACTACTCCCAGTGTCTTCAGGCCTCTGCCTTCTAAACTGGTCAGACAGGTTGGAAGCCAGATCAGGTGCAACCACAGTTATTACTTCACTATTTATAGTGAGTGTTTGTGTGTGTTTGCACTTGTCAGTTCTAATGTGACAATCATCCCCAGTGTGTTTTTTATGTTTGCTGCACCAGCTTGCTTGTGGCTCTATTTGCAGCCTCGTGAAGGATCAACTGTACTGTATACACACACCTTCACAAGTCCTGTTATCATGTTGACCCTACTTGGCTTTACAAGATCATGCTGTATTTCACCACTACGTTCATTTAGTATCTATTTGGATTGTGCCATTTAAACTTGTTTTTGAACTCCTAATCAAAATTATACAGTTTTAAACCAACATGTGCAACTCATACTGACGGCATTGGGACATTGCACTGATGCCTGACACCTAACACAGAAGATCAACAGTCTTGATCTTAAGAACAAATATGATGACAGTTTTTCTTTTCCGATGCATTGCGACAATATACACAGTGACACACGTGCAGATATTTGGACATTCATATGCTGGTGTGATCTGTTGCTCGTTAGAAAATTCGTTTTTCAGATCTGATGCTGCGTTTGTGTGGTTTGGTGAAGCTCAGACATCAGAGTCTGCTTAGAAAAAGATACCCTTTTAATGCAAGAAGCTGTCAAGTATACAAGAAGAGCTTAGTTTTTCTTCATTGTTTCAGTCAAGCCAGCATGAGGATTTTCATGCAGAGAATGCAAATTAGCCTGCAAATACATCATACAATCAAGCAAACAGCTAAGTACATCTCATGGAAAATTATTGGCTTTTTTGACATATTTGAACAAGCAAACATTTGATCCTCTTTGAAGTAGTGCAGACAAATAAAAGTGATATTCTCAAACAAATGACACAGAAAATAGAAAATTTAGATAAATGACCAAACAGATCAGTAAGATGGAATGCATAAGTACACCCTAACATTTATCACAGTTTCAAATACATCAAAGTAAAATCCAAGGATTTAGATTAGGAGCCAACAATTAGGACCTCCTCAGAAAGTGACAGGTGGATATTGAGATCTCTTACATCAAGGGTTTGCTGTTATCTATTGAAGTGTGTGGTGTTACCTTGCTAAAATCCCAAGAGCTCACTAAGGCTTTCAGAAAAATAGGTTATGGATGCCTATAGTCTGGTAGGAGTGGAAATAATTTTCAATTTATAAGAAATCAATCCACTGTAAGGAAAATCCTCTACAAGTGGAGAAGATTTCAAACGGCTGGTGCACAGGCCAAACAGTTGATTATTTGATAAAAAAAAAAGAAGTCGACAAGAACCCAACATTTCATTACAGGATCTGCTGGTAACTCTCTTGGCTGTTGGTCTCAAAGTGATTGCACAAATTTTACCTACATGGGAGCGCTTGAGTGCTTGAAAATAATGTAAGACCCTCTGTCCAAAAGTTGAAATTTAACCGGAAGTAAGGCTTTCAACAGGATAACGATCCTAAGCACACCAGAAAATCCACAGAGGAATGGCTCAAAAGGAGGAATTGGAGGGTTATGGAGTGACCTAGTCAAAGCCCAGATTTTAATCACATTTAAATGCTGTGAGGGGATTTGCAGCTGGCAATACATAAAAAAAACAACTAAAATATCTTGCAAATGAAGGAATTTTGATGGACAATTATGCAAAACGCCCGCAAGAAGTTATTTATCCTAAAGGTGGCAAGTTCTGATGCCAAAGATGTAGTTATTTTTTCAATATCAATATGACATCTATTGATATTTTCATAATTCTATGTATTTATTGATTTTTTTTTTTTTTTTAAAAACAATGAAAAATATTTTTTTCCATGTGGTTGTATTCAAGTATACCTTGTACTCTTAAGATAATCAAATGTTTACTTGCCCAGATATGTAAAAAAAAGACAACCTTTTTGCATAAACATTGCTATTTTCATTTCTTGTTTGAGATACCTAATAAAGGTAACTTTTTTGCACAAAATGTGAGAATATATTGAATTGACAATATCCCTTTTTGACCACTATGTATTGGTCTTTTGTTTTAACAATACTTTGCAGCTCAGTTGTAGTTTGAATTAGTCCAGGTGTTGGGGCTTGCCATCATCAGTCTAAACTTTAAACTGGATTGTTATGCAACCAGAATAGAACCGATAAGAAATGAATCTTAAATTGTAATAGAATACTAATGTTAAAACTGTTGTGATTTTTAGTTCCGTTAAGTGTTGGTTCCTCTTTTTAGCTCACAAGTTCATTGTAAATGTCTACTAATACACTATCATAGCTGCTTGCTCTGTTATTCCTCTTCACTATCTTGTTCCGCAGTGTGCCAGTATTTGTTTTACTGGATTAATACGTTTGTTGTTTTAGAATCAGCAGGCACTCTCATGTTCAATGGGCTCATCTGTGAAAATATCAGGATTTTTTTTGTAGCAGAAACATTGGGTGTCCTTGAGTGTCAATAGTGTTGCAGACAACAAGTCCTGAAGTCTTTCAGTTTAGCAAGCAGCAGTGGTACACTCAAGCGTTTGTGTTGTTATCTCGTCCTACACAACACTCTCACTTCTCTCCCCCACCTGCACTCAAAAAGTTGTGAGGCTGCTCCTTTGTAACGGAAACCACAGATTGTTTTGGCATCAGCAGCTCTCTCTATGATAGTCGTCTGTTTAAAATATTTTTTTACTGCAGGTTTTTCTTTAAGTGTTCCACGGTTTAAACATTTTTTTTTTTTTTGCCGCTAAGCATGAAATGTTTCTGTTTGCTTGTATTGGTCATTCATGGTTCTCTGTCACGCTTCGATTTTTTTTTTCTCTTTTGTTTTTGCAGAGGTAATGAGAGGCTCCTTTATAATTCATGCCATGATTGATTTCCCTGTGGTAGTAGTTTTCATGCTGCAATCTCACCAGACTCTTCTTCGCCAACAACACACATAGTACTGCCAAAATCTCCAGGCCGCAGATTAAGACGATCGGTGTTGGCTTTCAAATGACATTTAGCAAAGCACACCGTGTTGTCTGCATAGTAGTTGTGCTTGGCAAATGGATGATTCTGCCCAGAAAAGTTTAAGAGACAAGTATAAAATGTTCTTCAGTGGTATTGACATGCTTTTTTATTCTCAGTCTCTGTGCATGTCCTTGTCTATACTTAAACACATAGCATTGAGCTCCTTGTTCAGCATCTTTACAAATCTACTGACACTGACACCAATAACACAGAGAGCTCCTGCAGCTTCCTTTCAGCCCCAGCGCTGATCCTAATAAGGAGATGAATGGCTCTATACAAACAGTAGAGTTGAGCTGGGGGCTGGATGTATGCCCAGTGCCTTTCTCTTTATCTTGGTTCTCTGGGTGAAAATGGCTGTTTCAGTCACCTCTGATCTGCTTGTGGTCCTCTGTTGAACTGGTCAGTGGTCTGTTCAAGTGTGGACAGAGAGGACAGCTCACACAGGTCAAAGCTTGCTTAAAATCACAGTCTGCAAGGTACACATACGCGTGCTATGTGCCAAAACAGGTGACCTGATTAAAATATCATCACTGCAGGTAAATAATTCAGGTAAAATGAGGAGCTTGTGGAAGCAGGCTTGCCCCAGTGATCCTCATCCTATCTTTAGATTCATTTACAGAACTACCAGTTTAACACCAGCCAGGTTCCGCCAAACTGTTTGTTACAGCTTCAGTTTTCTTCGCTGTGATTATATTCTGGAAATGTATGATTGTTAACTTTTTTTTTTTTTTTTTTTTTTTTTTTTTTTAAATGTAATTGCAGCAGTGGTATAATTTTCAGTGCCTATGGTGATCCATGCCTTGGTTGAAGGCAGCTCCAGTAGTTTCAAAACTGGTCTATGCCCATTAGGGTGCAATGACTGGAAAGGATTGAAGCGTGGCTAGACCCATATATTTATGCAGTGGTAACAGCAGGCTAGTCTAACACTAGACAATGAAAGCACATTTTCTGATCCTGCAACAGGTTGTTAGTTCAGTAAAGCTTGAAACAAGAAGAGGTCAAAACCAAGTATATGGCTGGACTGTGTATGAAATGCTAGATGGCTTTTATTTGAAACAAGAGCTGATAATTTGAAAAAGTTACAGGGGGTATTCAGTATTCAGCCAACCAATAGTATAATACAATTCCTTACTCAGTTACAGATACTTGCATTTATGGAGCTGGACCTGCTGTTGTGGTTCAACCAGTAGCATTACTAGTCTAAAAACACAACATGTAAATTTGTCTTCTTTACCCTTAGATTTTTTTTACAATGTATGAGAAAATACTACAAAATTCTGTAGCCAGAGATATCAAAATAGACATTACCGCCCAAAACCTGCAGTGAGCTATCTAGATGGGCTATAATTTCCCTGGAACTCTATACCAGAAAAGCTTACAAAAACAGGGCTATATTTTCAATTTTCAGTTTAAAAAAACAACTTTTTTTTGCTTTTTGCTGATTAACTTACATTTTTATTTTAATGGCATAAGACTATACTTAAAAATTGTTTTGTCACAGAAAATGAATACTTCATCAATCAAATAAACAGCTAACTAAATTAGCTAGCCTGTTACAGCTTTATGTTGGTAGACACACAAGTTAATTTAAAAGATAATTATACATGATTTTCCCACTTTTAGCACTAGCCTATGGTTTTTCAAAACCACAAACTGCATTGTATGTATTTGCATGGAAGCTACGTTTCCTGAAATTACAAAGTAGGTTTCTAAAGTCCTTTTGAACAGCAGTTTTTAGCTTCCCTAATGTGGCATAATTCCATGTGGAGTATGCAGCATACCACTTTAAAAGAAATTTGATCAGATTGTTCAAGAATTGGATTTCATGCCTTAAAAGAATAGCAGCTGAAATTAATACATTTGACCATCACCACTTCCTTTTGACACATTTTGGATACTGATATTAATATAACTCTAGCCAATAAAGCTAGCCTCTGTGACCCACAATGATCAAGTGTGATTTTACGTGATTAATGGGGTTAACGGGTTGTCCTAAATCCCATTTGATAGGATGAATATAGAGCTGTCTCTGAGTGCAGGTTGAGTCAATAAAATGTTGAGATGAGAGAGGGATCTGTATTCCAAATACTGACACAGAAACACAAAATAAAAATCGGACTAATACAAAGTCTATTTAACTTAGTTAATTAAATTACTGTATAGTGTAGCCTACAGTAATGTTTCTGCACCACACGGTCCAAAAGGACCGTCATAAAAATACACACTTTGCATTAAATGTGGACCGTTTACTGTACAGGCTTGAAATAAAGAGTGTGAATTTGGTATTTGGGGCTCCGTGAAATGGGAAGTAACCACCAAAGGCCTTTTATCACCCACTGTGCCTCTTTTGATGTACGGCAGTCAGGGCTCAGCCTATATTAAAAAAACACTACTATTTTAGAAACAGAGAAAAAACTCCATTGCCAAAAAGTCTAAAAGCATTAATTTATTTCAGTATTGATACAGATTTCTTGATTTTACAGCAATTATGCTACCCTTTCAGCTGTATTCAACAAAGAAAGACAGAAAAATCCCAGTACTGTGTTCTAAGAAAGAATTTTGATAAAACTGTACGATGTGTTGTAGTGCAGGTAAAAAGCACAAATCTTTTTCATATGATTTAGAAATCTTGATGTTTTCTTTGTTGGGAGGTGTTTTTTTTTTCTTCACAATTTGTACTTGCTTGCAAATATATAACCAGATGAGAAGAGACTATTGTTGGAATATAAAATCCAATAAAAAAAAAGCCACAGAAATCTTCAAGTTATTGTCTCTGTTCTTATTTATTTCTCTGAACAGTGTGCTCTCGCCATAAACGCCTCCTTTGTAAAGTGGTTTGAATTTGCACATGTTGCGTAACAGATGTGGGAGTTAAATGGTGCACCGTCACCATTGCTGGGATTATATATGTTATTGTTGTTCCTTGGTAGCTGGTAGTTGTTCCTTTTACCATAGCATCTCCACACATTTAGCCCTTTAGTTGTACACAAAGAGAATAATTATTGAAAGGCTTTTTTTTTTTTTTTTCCAAAATAAAAACTCTTCCACAGGGCAGGGTTTACTCAGAATAAAAGTTCTTGGAGCTGGGTTGGGATACAACAGCGACAACCCTAAATCAAGTGTTTAATTTAATTTGACACCTCTCATTAACTGCCTCTGTCACACATAGCAAAGCTGCCCATCCCAGGCTCAGCTTGTTTATAAGTTTAGACTGCGTTGAAGGATGGATGAGTCAGTGCTTCTGGTCACTTACTGTTTAGCCTGGAAGCAAACTTGATTCTGTCTCTGGTGACCTGTTTCAAACCATCACTCAATACATTTTACTTTGCTTGTTAATGCGTATTGACAGCATCCCTGTTTTGTCTATCAGTTTGACTTATTATATCCTTAGACTGTGGCCTTTAGCATCTCTTTGCAAGCAGCCAGCCATGATTCACAGGCAGATCAAGTTGCCCCTTAGTCAAGAATTGAATTCTCTAGACCACTGGAGGTTGAAGAAACAGTTTGACATATTGGAAAATGTCCTTTCTACCATGACATAAGTATGTTTCTGACATAGGTGCAGTGCTGGAGTACACTGGAAGAACGATCTGCCACTTTTATTTCTCCAAGTGAGAGAATCAAATTTTTGCAGTTCTCTTGATTAGCCCCCTTTTGCCCTATTAATGTTACTGCATTGCACTGTTAATACAGAGTCAACATTTATGTATGTTTGAAATTAAAAGCCCTTTAGCGTTTTACTTCACTGGAACCCCTCATTGAAACATTTGCAAGAACGTGTTGTGACTGAAATCAGACAATGAAACTTTAAATGGGAAATCCAGAACAACCGTTGAAAATAGTGTGATTATTTTTTCACTTTATTATTTGTAAGTAATTTAAATATGCGTCACAGGTACTTTAAACAAACAGCGCTACCCCGCTGGTTATCAACCACCATTTATGATGCACATTTTAAATTTTTACATCAAAATTAGAGTGGAAAAGTCTCTTGAAAAAACACGTGTGGAGCGATGAGGGCATTTACATGAAACAAACCAGGTGTCAATTACATTTTCCACACAGCTATTCACTGTTTCTTTCATCGTTTGTTTTGTATAATCTTGTTGCACCTTCTTCTTCTGCTGTGGTTAAATGGCGCACATGGTGAATTAGCACCTCCAGCTGTTTATCTGATGTGACGTCTGATGCTTGCATCACATTGGTGGATGAATATGTGCCTCGTCTCGTTTTAGGTTTGCTGGAACTTAGTTTAAGTTTGTTGAGGAGTTAGATAAGAACACCAATAAAAGTGTCATTATTTTTTGATAAACGTAATTAAAAACAAGCCTCTCAGGTGGTAATAGTTAACCAGGCTAGCTGGTTTTTTTTTGTGTGCTAAAATATGCTGACCGGCTACTGGTTGTAGCCTTATATTTAGGATCCAAATATAGTGGTTTTATGTCTCCTTATCTCATTCTTGGCAAACAAGCCAATGAGCACATTTCACAAATTGCAGTGCTTTTTTTTTTATTTTTTTTATTTTTTTTAGGAACATTATAACCAAGGATACGTGGGTGATAAGGAGGCTCACAGGCTGTGCCACACCATCAGCCATGTGAGTTTTAATAGAAAGGATTGTACCTGTAATTTAGTTGTTATAATACCTGATGACTGTGACTGATGTTTGTTAAAAATATTTTGATGCTGTGAATAGATATGTTTGTTGTAAAATGAGAGTCTCGTCAACAATTTATAGATTTTGTGCAGACGCTCTTTCATCAGCTTCCACATAGTTTCCAGCTGAGATGGGCTGTGAGTGTCTGTTAGTATTAAAACAAACTCGAGCACTGTCTTGATGACATTTGACATTTCACTGAGATCGATATGCCCTCACTGCGGTTACAGCCCCATGAGGAAACTAACAAATGTACATGGATGGCGGGAGCAGGGCAGGACCGTCATCATTCACTTTCCTGTTTTTTTGTATCATCACTTAATCCCTCAACTCGCTGCCTGAAAACCATATTCATAATTCATATTTATTACATTCACAATTTTAATATTTCATGTTTGGGGGGGAGGGAAGCGGGGGCATTTCTCAGTTATTGGAGAAATCTTTCTTAGATTGACGTGTTTTGCTTCTGTTTCTTGAAGCAGAAAAAAAAAAATGTACCAGTTGAGAAGTTGGGTAAAACAGAGAAGTACTTCAACAGGAAGTCCCACTTTTCAAGGATCAACGCTTATGTAATTCTAATTCATATTCACATCCAATCATCAGACTGGACTGTAGACTGGAAATAGACACGCCACTCCAGAGAATGAGCAGCAAGCCGACGAGAACATTCAGTCCAACTACAATAATCTTGTAGGCCTGCTGGGTGTTCATCTTCAACTCCCACAAATCCTCCCATGTTCAGCTCTCTAATGCTGTTGGCTGCCTCTAGTGACTCTTTTTAGATTCCCAACCTCTGCAATGGTGTCAAGGGTTAATAGACTGCAACTCCAGTCCATTGTTCTGTTCTATCATACGAGCTCCCTTCCCTCCAGGAAACTGTAGCCATTGCTCCACCAGGTATTGGCTAGACTCTCAATTTTCCTTTTATTGGAAACTGTAGTCACACTGGTATCATTCTCTATTGTATGCCTTGACTTGCATGCACTCAAGGTACATGCGAATTTACTCTATAAACATTTCATTAAATTGTGTAACTGCAACCTGTGTGCATCCAGCTCTTGATTTATTAGCAGCAGCTCATTGTGCAGTCAGTGCCTGGGACTGTGCTCCAAGATGAATCTCTGCGTGAAGGACAGAACAGCAACCTTTGTTAGGATTTGATGGGATAGGATTTGTATGAGATTAAACAAGCTTGGAAAATAAATGATAAAGTAAAGTAGGCATACTGATGAAGTAACGAGATTGAGAAGAGAGACACCACTGACGGTGCAGCAGGAGAAGGAGCTCAGAGCAGAACCGGGAAGGCGGAGGGTGTAGATGGTGTTGATACGGCTGATGTTTCACTAGAGTACTGAGGTAAATGCATTCCCTTACCAAAAGTGAGCAGTTGCAGTTATAGTGGTTTCACTGAATGTGATGCCCAAGTTATAATTTCCTGTTCACTGTTTGGAGTTACAAAAATGTAAATGTTTAGACAATTTAGTTTTTGTTTGCACGTGTTCTTGCCAAACAATACATTTTCCAAATTGAGTGCATTTAGACCGCAGACATTTAGGATTCAGAGCCAGGAAATACCCAAACACATGACAATTTAACTTAATGAAAGCAATGAATAACTGATAGGAAGACAGAACGCCAGGGACACTCAAGCTACCAAATGAGCAAAGGGCAGACAGTAAAACAAGGAAGACACAAGAGTTTAGTAATTTCAAAATTGAACAGGAATCACAAAACTCAGACTGAAATGAAGACCACTAGACAGAACCAAAATCCAAAACATGACACAGGTGATGCTAATGATTTTTTTCTCACCGTGGCGTAAGAGCTTATTGGTGAACTAAAGGGGCGACTTTAACATGCCTGTCTCTGCTCTCCAATTTTCACTTTCTTGTTTGTCTTGATAAGGTGTTTTTAGATGATAGAGGGACCTGTTTTTTCATCATTCTATTGGCATATGTCAGAAAATCTATTTGCATCAGTTTTCCTTGTAGCTCTATTTTGGCATCCTTCAACATCTTAGGGAAATAGCTTGCTGCCAGTTTCTCCCTTATGTTCTCCAGCTTGACCATAACTGTCGGCTGTTTAGTCTTGGGCAGGTAAGGTGCCGTGGTTTAATTGAAGGATTTTTCATTAAAACAACTTTCAAACTATAGTGATCAGAGCAGTCAGACCAAATCACAACAGTAAAGGCCTCTAAGCAGAAACACTGAGTTAAAGAGCAGTGACCATGAAGCTGGAGGTAATTGCAGAATCTCGTGATATTTCTCTGTGGGTTTGTCTGTCAGAGCAACACCTTTTGCATAATCATCTGCAATGAAATGACAACTGGGGAGACTATTGGACCGATACAACTGGAGGTTGGGAGAAACAGCAGCTGAATAAGGGAATCGGACAATATTGTGTTTGTCAAATATTTCTATGAGTGGCCTTGGTAGACCTGTTGTTAGTCTGTTAATCCTTGGTATAGCCCTATTTAGCCCCACCATGGCGCTGCCTATGCATGCAGATTGCGCCTCACATACCAGGCAGTCTAACCTTTTAGGTCAGTTTGCCTAAAAGGTATACAGAAAGTGTCGGAAACAAGGTGCAAATTAGCAAATATTCCCTTCAATCAAGCCCCTCTTCTTTTCTCTGCTTTCTCCACTGTGTTGTCATTAAGCAAAACTCAATGTGCCATCACTTCTTGTTAATGAAATGCCAAAAAGTTAGTACAAACTCTCCCCTTTTAAATGATCTTCTTTTTCTTCAGGAGAAGCAACTCCCCACACTATTTTAACCACATTCAAGTCAATCAATTATCCCCTCCTAAATGGAATTAAATATTTTTTTTGTTTATTGCTTATCTGTGTTTGTTTCCACAGTAACTGATTTTTGGCTGTCTGTGGTCAGTAGCAAACAAATAGAAGCTCTGTGTTGTAGAAAGACTCAACAAGCTGTGTTTTGATGCTCCTCTGTAGCCTTTGGCTGTTCATAAAAACTGCCATTTAGTCGTGGTCTCATTCAAGATGGCAACGTGTCATCTGGATTTTGAACAAGAAGTCTGATCTGGATGTGGCTTTTCACTTGACTCAATGCAGCCAGGCTGTAGCTACATGACTGTGGACTTTTTTCAGCTGGAACATAGAAGATGAATGAGCTCAACAGGGCATCCACCTCTCTGTGTCAGCTCATGTACATAATTTATTCCTTTAGCATTGTTCGTCATACCCACATTTCTAATTCATGCTGATTATACTTTCAGATTTTTTTATATTTCATGGTTGGGTGTTATTGTCCATTTTTTTCAACAACTCCTGTCCAGTGTGGGTTTGTTGTGTTTGTATGAATATTTAATGTCTGGAGATGGAAAGTACATGGCTCCAGCACATTAAATGTTGTCATACAGATGATTGGTGATCGGGGGAAATTGCTGCGTTCTATTAGCGCTGATGTGTTCTGTTTCTGCCTTTGAGCAGTGTTCAGTGGAAAATTAAGGACGAGCCATTCATCTAACTCAAATAATTATATCTGTGAATTTCTTGCTTCAGAAGTTCTGCAGAGTCCCTATGTGTGTGTTTGTGTGTGTGTGTGTGTGTGTGTGTGTGTGTGTGTGTGTGTGTGTGTGTGTGTGTGTGCGTGCGCAAATGCAAGTATGGGCTGTCAAAGATTATTATTCCCCAAAATTGTTTTTCTTCCTCAATTTTTGGGAGAAGTAAAATTGCCTCGCTCTCAGATTGATAACCATGCATATGAAAGAATACATAATTGATTTAAAAATTCATTTTCTGAAACCTAAGAGAAAGTAATGGGCTGTGCAACCTTTTAATTCTGTAAATAATTCAAGTGTAAAACAGAATATGTTTGATGTTTTCACGTAGCAACAGAACTGTAGAGCTACAAAGACAAGAGGACAAGTATGGCATGTTTTTAATATCTTATGAATCAGCTCTTGTAAAAGCACATTCAGTATCTATAATTTGGTATTATTTAGTCTTGCAAGGCAAATAATCCTTCTTATACCTACAATTCAATATTCTGTCAATACAAAACATCTGAGAGGTTTACAAAAAATGAAAGTTGACTGAAACTGAACTTTACAGACTGAGTTTCCCAACTGTACTGGCCTATGTACTTTCCGTACATTGTGTACATTGACCTGCCACACTCTCTTTAAACAGACTGGTAAAAATGAAGGGAGATTGACCGTGAGGTGCTAGTGTCTCATCAAAACGATGTTTAGTTATCCTCAGAAAATACAAATGATAAAATTTACAGCAAATTAAGCTTTTTCCCAAAATAAATCAATCGTTTATTCTTTGTTTCTGTTCTCAGTGAATATCTTGACGTTTACACTAGACATTTATAGGCTGAAGCTGCTCGGATTAAACATAGTTTATAATTTATAGAACTAACGTTACAGGAAAAAATAGGGATTTTGACAAACACAAAAAAAGTTATTTTCATTTAAATAGGCTGCTGCTGTGAATGTGTGTGCCTTTTCTGTGTTGGCAATGTGATGGACTGGCAACCTGTCTAGGGTGTACCCTGCCTTCCACCAAAGTCACCTGGGTGAGACTCCATCCCCCCGGTGACCCAGTTCAAGATAAAGTGGGTAAAGATGATAGGTGGATGGATGAATGGATGGATGGTGGCTTAATGCAGTATTGGTACAAACAGAATAAATGAAGAATCACTTCTAGGCAAATAAGTACATCAGTATCCAGCTATACTATATAAATGGTTACTAAATAATCAAAGAAAACATAAACTCAGTCCTTAAATATCAACTACCATCCAAGGGACACTTGCTCTATTTGAAGGAGATCAGTCAAGTTGCCCTTGATTTGATTGGTGAATACTCCTTCCAGCCACTCAGTCTTTCAGCATTCATCCACCCCTCCTGTTTTTTTTCCACTTTGTGCCCCCTCTGGACAGCAACCCACTTCAGTCACCTCTCCAATCTTCCATGATTCTCGTATTGATGTGATGTGGGTATTTTGGCCAGACTTGGAGGGAGCATTGATTAAAGAGGGCGACAGGTTATTAGCCATCTTGTTTGTTTATCCAACTGAACAGACTTCAGCAGAAGTCGAGAGCAGGAAGCAGAGCACAGATCAATGTCAGATTTGGAACGAGGCCTTTTTTTTAATTTTTTTTTTTTTATCACGCATCAATCACAGGTGTCTACTTCTGAGTCATCCTTCATGCTTATTTGATAGAATCTCAATTTAGCTGTCTTCTCAAGGTTATTACAAAACCTCTTCAACAGTCAGGGGAGTGCAAAATTCTAGTCAAAATCTAAAACTGCATCAAATTGTCAGTGGTGCCATCTTTCATATGACTGAGCTGTTTGTTAGGGTTAGACTGGGTGAACTGAAAGCAGATAGCTGATGTTATATGCCAATTGTAAAAAAGTTATAAAGACTTTTTTGACCTCATGACTGAATAGGTCTTTGCATTTGACCCATGCTTATCTCTTGGAACAAAAATCTGTTATTCAGCACTGCCAGGGGATCAAGTCATATTCAGTGCTCAAGCAATACATGGTGTAAATATTTTCAATATCAGGCATGTATGATTTTTTGTGTAGGAGGAAACCAGGCCAGCCAGAGGACATCCAGAAAGAATGATGCAAGGATATGTAATACCAACAGTTTGCAGCTGATAATAGCCAAAACCCTATGATCTAAAAGTCTGTTTTCTATGATGCACTCCACCATAGATTTCATGTTGTTGCAGACATCACTTGTTGTGTAACTGATAGCTAAAAATGACTGTGTAATGTTAAAAGGGTTGCTTGCAGTGACAAATGCACTAAAAATTACTGCCCAACTCTGAAGTTTGTTTTAAAGCCTGCAAATACATTTTGACTTTTGTTTCAGTCTCACTTTAGGCTTAAATGCTCTAATAGGGTCACTGCAGGCTACAGTCAATCATAACAGCTAGCTGGTGAACATAGTGAAGCATTTTGCAGCAAAAAAGCATTGTGTATTTCTCAGACGTTCATAGACCAACCAATCAATATTGGACTTTTTGCATACTGAACATTTGTGAGGTAGCCAGAGACATGACTCAGATTAGGGGCTAGTGATGTTTCTGTCAACAGTGTAAATAGATGACTTATTAGCTAACAAAAACAATAACTGTTACACTACTGTACTACTACAAATATTACTTGAACCAAGTGGCAACCCACTCATTGTTTGTGAACTGCCATTTAAATCCTCGAGTATGGCACTTTGGCCGTTACTATCTTAGATTTTTGGAGCCTAATTAAACCAGGCACGCCTCCGAACATATCTCCCCTTATCTAATTAATTATGGATTTTTTTTTTTCAGAATGACTTTAAGGACACTGGTCAGGGAAGTGAATTCACCTAATGACACCATAATGACTTAGTTTTTTATGAGAGAAGTTGACACTTTTTAATTGGTACTCTATTGGAGTCAAAGGTTTTTTGGAGCCAGCCTCTAGTGGCGCTCAGTGGTATTGCACTTCAAGGCACAACTCTTGTTGAATTCACTTTTCAGATCCTTAGACAATGCCCATTATTAAATACAGTCTATGACTTTAACTCATTAGCCATTTCAACTTTCTAAGGCCATAATATGATAAACACACATGGTTTGCCCTCAAATGTCTGCCCCCAAATCCCCCAGCAGCAAAAGAAAAACATAAACTGAATTGACCATGTTGCTTTAAAGGAGCAGTAGAATTTAATGGCATCTATAAGGTTACAGTCACACACTGCAACCAACTGAACAAAATTTATCTTACTCTTCCCTTTCAAACATGTGAGCGAGTCTATGGTGGCCGTGAAACTCATGAAAAACCCTTTTTAGATCCAGTGTTTGGTTTGTTCCTTCTGTGCTGTAGAACCATGGCGGCGCAACGTGGCATGCTCCGTGGGAAGAGGATCCGCTCCCTATTTAGTTATGCAGGGCTTATTTTAAGGTAGTGGATCCACAACGGTTCTCAGTTTTAGGTGATCATACACTAATAAAAACATAATTATTTTTGTGAGTACATTCCCCTCGATCCTAAAAACGTAACTTTTCAAACATTATTAATATGTCAATACGTTTCCATTAATTTTAGTGCAGTTACAGTGGTTTTGCTTTAAAATTCAGTGAGGTTGGAATTATTTTTGCAAATGACGGCGTGAATAAAATAATATATGAGTGGGTGACAGATGTCTGCTGCACAGCTTCAGTTCAGCCTTTCTACTCCTCTGATACTCAGCTGGTTGTCCACAGGTGGCTCTGTGGAAGTGAAAATGAAACATTTAAGCACTTTTGAACTGAAAGTTTTTTCACATTGTTAATAAAGTAATAAATAATAAATAATAAGTAATAAAGTAAAATTCAAGCTTGCAGGGCATTAGTTGTTAACAGATTAAACCTAAAAGACCATATTGCATTGAGTTTTGAGTTTGTTATCAAAGCAATATTCTGGTTATTGCTTTAGAAGGATTTTGTGTTTAGTTTGATTCTCTTAAATTTTTCCAGACCATCTTGTGACACTAAAAACTGAAATAACTGAAAGGACCTTTGATGGGTTGGCCGTCCTTTAAGTTGGATTTCTTTGCACATTTTCCAGACTGTTAACCGTTCAGCTGGTTGGATTCCTTTCATTTAACATTATAATAAATTCTCTTCTCAGCCATCTGTAATAGAAGAAATTACATACACACACTGTATGCGTCTATATATTGTATTTAACATAAACAACACATCTGAGTCAGGGATATCGGGCAGATTAGACTGAAAATTAATTAAATTATATCAAATAGCTGACATGAACAACAGTTATCTAATTTTAAATGAAAAGAATAGTGCTGTCCTGGCACACTGTTGTATTGGTCAAATCCTAATTCATATACAAGTCATGCAGCCTTTCTCATCACTGTGGCAAAGCTTGAGAACGGTCTGGTAAAGAACATGATTTGGAGAAAAATGTCCACTTTACTATTTTATTTGCATTTCTCTCTGCCAGTCTCAACAATAATAAGAGCTAATACTCGAGGCCCAAGCTTGTTTTTTCTGTATAGGAGTGTGAGATTGTGTATGTAAGAGAAAGTGAGAGTGTCCATTCGCATTCAATCCCTCCACGGACAAGGCTGACAGGACAGATAGCCATTTACCTCCAGAGTGCTGGGTCAGCACATTTAGCCTCTCGTATTTCAAGGCGGCAGCGTGCCAGCAATCCCATGAAAGGAGGAAGGAGAGAAGTGAAAGCTGTTTTTGTTTTGGTGTGCTGCTGCCTTCTCTCGCTGTACGAGTTCTACTATGTCCAGCTGACTTACAGTCAGCTTTTGTCTACTGGTGTTCTGCCTGCTGCTGCTTCTGTGTTAGATTCGCTGATAGAGATGAGTACTATGCACTGAACACAAGGTCATCGACTAAACCAGCTTTCTAATGCACGCTTCCAGGTAGAACACCATGCCCTCAATGTCTTAGATACTGTATGTGTAATCATGCTTTTCAATACACCACTTTACACTTAGCGCTGCAATATTAATGAGAACCCTTCACTTAATTTAAAATGAGGAAGGCTATCAGTCAAGTATAAATCCTAGTTTTTAGTTTACTTTTACGGAAGAAAAAAAAAATTAGGATGAGGTCTGGGGGGATAGTGGTATTGATGATGTAAAAAAATGCAACTACCTACCTTCAGCAGACATCTCAGCTGGCTTTCTTTGTGTCTTTGTGTCTCCTCATCACATCATCTAATGACAGCCCCAAAACTGGCTTTGGGATCGAGCAGGATACTAACTCATCAGATGGACTCCTCCAATGGACCATTTAACCTCTGACCCCTCTGGAACAGGTGCTGTGGGGCATTGAAGTAGCAATTAATTTACTGTGTGGATTTCATCAATATCCTTTCAACATTTATAATTGCAGATGACATTTACAGATGTCTAATTTGAATTTGGAACTCTTACGACCCTTCAACAATGCTACCTGAGTAAAATTATCAAGAAAATGTACCATAATATTAAAAGTAAAAGTATTTAATTGAGGACTATGGTCCATGGCTGTTATACTGTTTTATATCATATTATAACATTATTATTACTGGTGCACTAATGTGATTATTTCCATTGTAAAACAATTAGTAATGTGGATATAAAAACTAGGTAGGTAAACGCAAATATAAGAACAGCCAGAACAGTCTGGTAAATTCTGATAATCCCTTTACTGTAATGCAACCTTTAAAACCAGCAAAAGACAACACTTATGCCATATCATGATATTACAATATCATAAATCTAAGTTGATATCATATCTTAATACAATAAAATATCAATATATCACCCAGCCCTTGTAAAAAGTAGGATATTTCTCTCTGAATTATTGATGAGTTGAAGAATAAAGTAGCATGAAAATGTAATAAAAAACTCCTCCAATTGGTGTGCACAAGATAAATCAATACAAACAGGCATTTGACCTTTTGCTGTTGTTATTTCATGTGCGCTGCTTAATTGTGTGTCTGATAAGGGTTACATCCTGCAATGAAGATCATCCGACATCCAATTAATCAGACACTGAATTTCTGAACACTGTTGTCCAAAGGAAAGGTCTCAAAGTTTGAGTGAAAGCTAAGTCAAAAGAGTGCAAAAACAGCCTTCCTCCACCATTAGTTGAATTTCTCTTTCATTAGAAGTATCACAGAGTGCCTCTTCATGTATTAAGGATGACACAAACGTTGCCTTTCAGTAGAGAAATGCATTATTCAACAGGGTGCACACGGGAATAAGAAGAGGAATCATAACCAGCTAAGAAGCTGCTGATCTGAATATCCTCTGATAACTCGTGATAAACAGAGGTAAACATCAGTATCAATGTAGAATCACGGCACGCATACGGGATTTTAAACATCAACAAGTCACATCACATGATAAGTAGCTGCTTGTGCCACCGAGTATTCTTGTAGATAATTCAGAGGGTTTGATGATCGAGAAGAATTATGGGTAGCATGGTAGTGGCACTCACCCCCATCTTCAATTATTCATCCACTCAGGTTTCAGGTCAGCCCTTGTTTAGCATAGATTGATAGATTTTATAACTGGCAGGTTTTTTTTTACTAAAGGTTCCAATTATACCCCAGGCTCAGTACAAGCATATTAAACAGGAGATTATGAGTAATGCTTTCTGCTATCGATCTGCCTGCGAGGGTCTCTGAGGTGACAAACAGTGTATGAGAAGAAAAGGATGAGACACACACACACACACACACACACACACACACACACAGGGACACACAATAGTGTCAAGGCTCAGATTTAAGCCGAGGGCACAGTTTGTGGGGAGTTAGAAGCACAGCAGCCACCGAGCCCCGACCTTCAGGTCTGCCTAATTGAACAGAGTGGGATTTTTGGGCTTCAGTAGGCATGAGCCCAGACCTTGTGTGTTTTAGACTTGTTGTGGGTGGGGAGTATCTGTCTTTACTGTGTTACATGTGCAAGAGCTGAGAATCCCAAGGTTATTTTTGTTCTATTTAAACCTCACTTTTCACTGACTTGTGTGAAAATTTCAGATTCCGAATTTGAATTGTGTGTGTGTGCGTGTGTTTGTTTGCGTTGTCTTATTATAGCTTCTTTACCATGTTCTTCTACCACCAATGTTGCCACGGTGCAAGGTAAACTGTTGTTGTTATTTTCTTTTGCCAATTGGGAGACAGTGAAAATAATTTGTAATGATTCAAGTATCATCACTATTGAAGTTGATGAGGTGAACACGTGAGCAAACATTTCCGTAGTTACAAATCTAGCAGTTACAGTTCAACAATGTGCAGCGTTGTGTTGCTGGCCACCACAATATGAACTGTTTTGGCTCTGTTTTTGGTTTGTAACAACTGTACGAATTATCTCTCTCTTTGTCTGACAGGTGTGCCACTGGGCTCAGCTAGTCGCTAACTGTGTCTGTCTTCAGTAAGTACAGTGTTTTTTTTTTTTTTTTAATTTTTTTTAGAGCTTTTAGAGAACTGTCGGGGCCAAAAAAGTGAACCAACATAGTAAAGTTGTTGAACAGACAGTGAGCTGAAGCAGTTCAGGTTATAATTGTCTGCAGGTTCTGCATCATTATGAGCAACCCTTCATGTTGTCAACTGATACGTTGTTATCATTAAAATGTGGATTATAGCAGCTTTAACCTGTCAGTGTCTTGGTCTGGTTGAATGATTAATTGTTTTTTAAATTACAATTTAAAGCAACAGTTTAATTAAACCTTACATTATTAATAATGTCTAAAAAGCTGATAAAATGAAATATTAATTTGGCAACCAACAATTTCGCATCATTCAACTGTGGCTGGCAAGCTGTGTAATAAGCATGAATTCTGTGAGAATAACAGCAAATTGAAACTCTTGCTGCAGTTAATGCTTCAGACTGTGGCCTTTGCTCTCAGCTAAAAATAGCTTTCTCGAGAAAGAAATACTGCCGTGTGTCACTTCGATGCTTCAAAAATGGAGAGACTGCGTTTTTGCTGTTTCGAGTCTTTCTCTCATGCATTACATGACAGACAGCTAGCTAGGAACTAACGTGCAGTGGTTGAATATACAGTAAGCTGTTGTAATATAAATAGTAATGTCATTAGCACTTTTTGGGGGGTAAAAACAAGCTAAGAAGAGTTTGAATTATCTGGCAGAAGAAGACATTCATATTTTATTTTCATGTACAAACTACGCTTGATACATGCCTATATTAATGATGTGTTCGTACAACGTACATGACCAAGTGGGGTTTAAGTTACAGAAAATAATTGGAACATTGTTGGAAACATCACAATGCTATTTCCCTCAGATTGTTTGTCCCTATCTGTCCTTCAAGGCTGAAAGACTTTATATGCTGTGTTTCAATGCTTTTACTTTATTAGTGGCTTTCATCCTGCCCTTGTCATTAATTGAATGGCATCTCAGGCTGCTTGACACACACACACACACACACACACACACACACACACACACACACACACACACACACACACACACACACACACACACACACACACACACACACAGAATGATGCAGTAGGTGTCCTGTGCCGCAGTGGTTCCTGGCATGCTGTTAGGTGGAGGATTGCAGCGTAGCATTCGATGAGCATTCATGCCTTCATATAAAACACTGTGCAGCAGCTGATGTGTCAGTGTGTTTGCCTGTGTGTGTAATCTGCAGCAACAAGGTCACGTCAATCCAAGTGTGTGAGCACACACAAATGTGTGTGTGTGTGTGTGTGTGTGTGTGTGTGTGTGTGTGTGTGTGTGTGTGTGTGTGTGTGCGTGTGTGTGTGTTTGTTTGTTTGTTTCCCAACTGAACATTTTACCATAGATTTGACTATGCATATGTATTTGTGTTTCCCCTGTGTAAGGTCCCTGTTGGACTACATGTACATGGAGGCTGTGAGGAGTCCCAGTGTGAACTCCAGTCAGATTGTGGAGTGAAATTACATTGCATAATGCGTGTCTCCCCCGCCCCCCTCCCTCTTACACTTGGAATGTTGTTTATCTCCCTCCTGAGACTGTCGAGTGTGACACGATAGAGCACTACTGCATATGTATAATAAGTATTGCAATGGCAGAGTGAAATATGGTGTAAATAGGACAAGATTATTTGGAAAAAGGCTGGCTGGAGTTTTGGCTATCGTACTGCATGTGCTGGGCCTGTGTCAGTGGTGGATGCTGGAAAGAGACTTAATGTGGCTCTGAAGTCATTCATAAAGAAATTGGTATGTGAATTAGGGGGAATGCTGCCCATTCTGCCTTAACTTGTCAGGCTTCTGCATTTGCTGTGTGAATGTCTAACTTGGCAAATCACAAGAGTAAAAAAAAAAAAAAAAAGGAGACTCAATTCTGTCCCTAAATGTGTACTGCTTTGCCTCTCTCATCCACATTTGTGGCAGCAATGACAATTTTATTTGTGGAATTCAGGGATGCCGATGGCTTGAAACAGAACGAAACAAGATTCAAATGCAGCCAAAGTGTTGAGTTTCAATGATTCCTCAATTGAATTAAGGCAGAATGCTGTGGTTCATTTGCAGGGGTGAAATTGGTGCATGAACATTTAAATACATTTCAAGGTGTCTATTTAAGCCACAGGACATCTGATTTTCATATTTTAAGCTGGAAAGCATATTTTACCTTACAATATCATATTGTTTTGGTTTTCTTTCATATGTATGAGTTCTGCTCTTGTAAATATCAGTTTTTACCCACGATCAAAGTGACTCAGCTTAGAGCAGGGGTGTCAAACTCATTTTCGTTAAGGGGCCACATACGGCCCACTTTGATGTCAAGTGGGCCAGACCAGTAAAATCATAGCATAATAACGCATACATAACGACAATATTTCTCTATGTTTAAATCATTGGTGAAGGCTTTTGGATGATAAACCCTATTTTAAGGTCTTTCTACAATAAACCAGAAACATAAAGAGCAAAAACTCAGACATCAGCCCACTGTTTATCTGCCTGGGCTCTCCTCTGCAGATTCCCTAGCAGCGAGCGCTGCTGCCTGTGACAACGAGCGCTTCTTCCTCCGGAGCAGACGTTGCATTTACGCTGTTTTTGAAGCAATTACTGGATCGATTTAAAAAAAAAAAATTACAAAACGTTTGTACTCATAAACCTCTATATTCTCATAGAAATGCAATTTATGTCTTTCTGTAATTTTCCCACTTAGCAGAGTCATCCGGCGGGCCGAGCTGGACCCCCTGGTGGGCCGGATCCGGCCCGCGGGCCGTATGTTTGACACCCCTGGCTTAGAGCTACTGACTTTGATACACTTTTTGACTACACAAACCTTTTCCATGTGTGGAAAGTGTTGAAGCGCAGTTGAACCAGCTCTGAGGTCAGTGTCGTTGTGAATCTGAAGCTGAGATGTGAAAAGCCTAAATCGAGAGACTGCGGGAGCTTGTGTTTATTAGCAAGGCGTCAAAACTCTTTACTGCCATAACAACAGCCCTGCTGTTCCTTTTTTTCCTCCCTGGTGCCCATAAGCCACACTTATCTTGTGCTGTACACATTTTACACGTTCCTGATGAATACCATTTTAATGTGCAATATGAAAACTGTGAAGGTGTCGATTTGTGTGCAAGCAGACTTTCTTTACAAAATCCTTTTACAGATCCTGCTTTATCAGATTTTTCAAAGGCAAAAAAAACATCATCTTTTCAGTGTGCTGCAGGACACACTTTCTGTTTGTTTATCGTGATGTGACTGAGATATTTATCATGAGATCACCATGCGTATTTTAGACTTTATTAGAGTCTTGATTTGGGCCCTTACAACTAAGTAAGACTTGAGCTTTCTCATCTTGATTAAAATACATCAAGTCAGCAGAAGGCTGACTGCAGCGATTGTGGGTTTATTTTAAGAGGCTGAAAACAAAACAGCCTTGGTCTTGCTTTCTGTTACAAGCAGACTTGTGCAGGCTACACATTTGGAGAAGAAAACAAATGGAGTCAATCTCATCTTCAATTTGGGCTTTCACTTGTGAAGCAAAAAGAGATGCAGGGAAGCATCTTAATGAGATGTGGTACACTCTCTTGGCCATCCTTCTATACAATACCCATTGTTTTGTACCTCGGAGGCGGCACTGAGAAAATCCCTAAATGCATGGGTCAGTCAGCCATGAAACACAACACAACCACATCCGCTTTCTCCCTGCAGCAGCAGAAAATGAGCTGAATGACAATTTTGCTAATCGATTAATTTTTTAAGTCATTCATCAAGCAAAAATACCAAACATTTGCCTCTCGACTGCTTCTCAGAAATGAGGATATTCAGTTCCTCTTGTCTTTTGTCATTGTTTTCAAAGTAGATTTTAGAAATAATACTCTCAGCCTTAAAGCAGGATTAGCAGCTAATAGCCGTATAATTGAAAAAACTCTATTGCCTTCTTTGAAATAATGCATTCGTCTTCTTTCTAAGCTCATGTTCTTTGTCTGCTCAAAACGATGTCAACCAAATTCTACATTTGTTAACATAAATTATATTCCTAAACATCACTTTATATAAAATGTATTCACCGAGATCATTCAACATTTATCATAAAGAAAGACATCCTTCTGATATTCTGCCCATGGCCTGATGTCTTCTGTCCTCTGACTTCAGTGTGTTTCTGTGTAACCTTGTGCCATTAATGCTCTGCCCTCCCGCTGCCAGATTACGCCACAGATGTTGAACAGGGCTGTGAGCTGCTACTAGAACCTACGGTTGCTTTTTAAGGACAAGCAGCAGAGGACACTTTCAGCAGGACAGATTGATGTCAGCGAAGAATGCGCTGTGGCAAATCTCATACTACAGAGAGCCATCAAATGCTTGGCCACGAATAGAGCAACATACATGCAGGCCCACTGAAATGCACACTTTTCATTTTCAGTTCAGTTATCTTTGACAAAGAACCATATGGTACTGGATCACGATTGAATGCAGCATTTTCTTTGTTGCTTATCCTGGGTGACTCTTAATGGTGTAGATGATATGCTGCTTTCATGTTGGGCTGCTGCTTCATGGTTGACAGGATTTGCAGTGTTGGCAACAGTGACGCATTACTGAATTAAAGTTGAAAAACACTATAACTTTTACTTATCAGTATGCATAAGAAATTCAGAAAACTGGTTAAAAATCAGTTGGTATCTGCATTTTAAGTTGCTGTTTCCAAAAACGTGTTGACTCCTGCAGTGATTATCAGTACATTAATTGTTATTAGCTGTTAATACAAACAGATTTAGTGAGAAAATGTCTTCTAAATTTATAATACATCTCATCCGTAGGCCTAGTATATTATAGTTGATTTTGAATTAGTAATCGCTGTGATGTTGGAGTTCTGGTTTATTTGAAAACACCTGCAGTTACCATGGTAACAGCAAGAGACATTTAATGCTTAATGCACTCCTTGAGGAGCTACTTCATCAGAAATACAATGGAAGAGAAAGTGCTGTATCTGTTTAAATAGGAGAAGTCATTCATTATTGCAACACAATCTGATTTCTTAATAATAGGTTGCATTTCCTGTGTCTGCTTCACAATAAAAGCCACTCTGTGTTTCCCCAGTTGAACATTTTTACTGTGAAGCAGCTGCAGCAGGATGTCCTGTTGGGAAGAGCAGCTACTTAATCCAGCTCTTATTGTGTTTCTGACCGTAAGGCGTTTTTTTTAGTGAGATACGATTCCTACCAGTAACAGCATATTATATGGAGCCTATGCATCTTCTTCCTGTGTATCCGCATGCTCTATGGGAGGCAGATTCCACTGCTACCAATACAAACTGCTATTGAAGGATAATTTCTGGCTATCACAGAAAAATACCAACCATAAATCTTGGGTCCATCTAGACCTGGAATAATAAGCAGTTAGCATGAACATGCATTCTGACTGGGGTATCTAAAATGTTGTTTGATTGCTCTTGAAAGTACAAAGGACAATAATTTCAAATGAAAAAAAGATATGAATGACATAATAACCACTACAGATGGGGTCTTAGCAGAGCAGGTGGAGGGTGAAGATGCTGTTGATACAGTTGATGCCTCTCTAAATGGAGCTCAATGCAAACTTTAAAGGTCTTATCTTGAGTGCAGTCACAGCCTGTAGTGATTTCACAGATCTGAACATCACGTGTCATTTTAATTAACTCATCCCACAACTCACTGTCACCTGTGACTTTGCTTTCATGAAATAATATAGTTTCGTCATTTTGTTCCTGTTACTAAGTCATTTGTTTTAATCCTTTTTTTAATATCTGATTAAGTGCCACTCCTGAGACAAATCTTTTGTCTGCTGGCATTTAGATTTCTGTGGAATATCTGAGTATCAAATGCATCACATCTGTGCCAGAAAAACTTGCAAACACCTGCGTACATCAGGGTCATAGATGTAGTGCTGCCGGAGTGCTGCGCCGGAGGTTGCTGTCCAAATGGTTTATTTAAAATTCCGTTTTAATACATGAATTTAACATTCATTTCCAGATTAATTAATTTCTCTTGTTTTTTTTTATGGAATAATGAAAAATAAATATAGAGAGCTGTACTATGTGAAGCCTTAAGTAAACCCTCAGAGTTAATTGAGATTATTGCTTTTTGTCAAACAGCTTCATTCCTGTTTGTTTTATTATATAATGTAAAACATATAAACTGGAGTTCCTATCCTTTACTGTGTTTATATGTGTGAGAGGGAAAAGTACATCCAATGGGACCAACACAGACACCCATCACCAGTGAATACCTTATCAGTTCGAGCTTAATATAAATGTGAAACGTGCTGAAGCTAATTTCAGGACCTGATGTCCTGATGAGTTTTATAGCCAGTTTCGCATGATAATTACATGTCATTATGGCGACTTCCCCTGTTATTACAGAGTGCCACTGCTTGGTTGCACCTGCTGAGATCTATGCAGCTTTATCTGCATGCTGTAATGGAGCTGTTAGCAGATAATATGCTAACTGCTTATTATTCCAGGCCTATCAGATCACAAAGGCACAAAGGGCATTGGGGAAGGAACTGAAAGGGAGAGAGAAAATGGAACCGCCTCAAACGTGTCTCCTTCTAGACCTTGCGTCTTCATCTACAGTTCAGATCGTGACCCACCATCTGCTTTACATGTAAAGCAGGTAGCAATTTTGCTCATTTGAGCTGCCTGGCAAAGGTGCTGTGTGGTGAAGGGTCTCTGGCCCGGTTATGATGAAAACCTTCCGGATCACAGAGACATTAATTAGTCCAATAGACAGGTTCCTTCCTTTCACAGCTCAGCTCTCCTGCAGAGTATTACACTCCATCACATAGAATACCATATGGTGTGGCCCTGTGCCACCTTCTCCCATGAGCACTGGGGAGCAGGCTTCAAATAGGCCATGACTGGGATAGTGGGTGAAACAGCAGGCTCTGTTGCCACAGTGTGAAATAATCTCTTGGTTGTGGATCAGTTTGGTTGTTTGCTACAGAGGCTCCTCTCCTCTCTTTCCTGTGTGTCCTCTCCTCACACCATCGGAGCAATGCGGCATTTTGCATGCATGTGGAAGAGCCTTAGATAGCCATGCCACGGCTTCATTCTCTTCATCCTGGCATGGAAAATGTGAATCGGCCCATAGCCAAAATATTTTGGAGTGTGTTCTGCTCTTGTCAGCGGATGGAAAAGCTCAGGCCCAGGGTGTATATGCCTGTAGAAACAGTAGGGAGAAACGTAGGCAAGTAAACAAACACTCACACACTCACTCATCCACTCCAGCCTCTACTGCCTGTTTGTGTGGCGACGGTCTGCACCTGCAGCGTGCCAGCCATGCTGATGCCTAGGGCCACAGTCACTCTGCCTCCTCTCACTTTAAGCAGTCCATTAGCCAACAGCTAGCTGGGCTGCAGCAGGATGCTTTCAGCTGGCAAAGAGTGCTGCCACTGGGGGCCCGCGGGAGGCCCATTTATGCCAAGATAGCATGAGTCCAGCAAACCTCTCAAGTTTGCTGAATTGTTCCCGTCAGACCACACTGCAGTGTTGCTCAGATTTCTTTTTCTTTTTTCATAAAAGTCTGCTGCCATTAACATTTATCGACATTCTGTGTAGAAATGTTGTAGAGATGAAAATGGCTGCTTTAATCTTTCCATTTCATGCAACGAAGCTGGGGTAATTTGCTTCCTCCACCTCCTTTTGCAGTGACTAATTTACCTCAGAGAGGTCGACACAAAGTGAATGACACTTTGTAAAAACAGTTTACTCTCTGCAGTGTAGAGTGCAGTGAAGTTTTAGCAAATTCCAGGAATTCACAAATTAAATGGGTTTTGCAAAAACACTCTAGAATTCCTCATGGGAATCCCAACAATACCTCTTGTGTATTGCCAGCTGATCCACGTTGATCCCATGTGATAAATACAGTAAAGAGTGTGACTATAATTCAAGGAGACCTGTGAAGATATGAGTTCCGCTGTGAGGGCTCCCTGACACCCACCATTTTCCTGTTGATTTATGGCGTTCTCTACACCTTCTAAGGGTAAAAGGAAATTGGAAAAAAAAACATTTGAGGTGACTGCTGGGTGTATAAATGGCAGCTCAGTGTTTGGAGACAGTTAGTTGTGTCCTTCCTACAGTAGATAACCGAGGCTTGTGACTATGTTGCGCTCTTTGGATTTATTCCCACCTCTGTTACAAGGGCATACGCTGGCAAAATGCAGTTGAGCTTGACCATTAGCATAATATTATGCATATAATATGCAGGTTGACACAAAGCTTCATTGTCACTTCTGTTGGGAAAGTGGACCACTGAAATCTTCCCTTAATAAAGGTCATATTTTTGACTTGAACAGAAGAAGTGGGGACATAGATAAACCTTGGATACATAAAATATGCATGGAGAAAGCATCGCAAAAGATGAAAGTGTGCTCTTTCTTCCCCCTAGAAACTCGCTGCGCTGAAACACTCTTTGGACATTGACCAAAATGGGGCTCTCAGTACATTTTAAAGAAACTCTGTCTGCAGATCAGTTTTCCACGAAAAAGAAAACTAATCTGAGCTTTGTGCCAGCCGGGCTAACACTGTTGGAAACAAAGCAGGTATTGTGTCAGTGCTTACAACAGGATCATGAGGCCAGACTTGCAACTTCCCAGTTGGAAGGAATAGATTTCACAACAGACTTAGGTATTTATCTAACTTTTATAGTCAAAGATATCTAGAAAAAACAGTATGCTGTGCATAGTATGTTTCTGATAACCGAGATAAAAATGTATAATTCTAATCAATGGAGTTTGTCAAAACCTGAGTAAGGACTGATGAAGCAGTCCTTTTTAGATATGGAATCTGTTACATTACTGTCTTCATGTGCAGTTAAAGTATGCCGCTTAGCCTTTTGACATTTAGACATACAGTACTTATCCATTAAATACATGTTTGCTTCGGCTATATTAGGACATTATTCTCAGAGAAAAAGACACAATGTCTGTGAGATAGTTGGCACCACTACTGAAATAGTGATCTAAAGTCTAAACTTAATGCTGTTCAAATAAAGCTGCACTAATCAATATTATTAGGCTATATAAACAATTTGTCAAATGATAGTGTGTAATGTGAAAGGGGTCACTTAAAGTGACAAGCCCACTTAGGATTATGACTTAAAACTCCATAGTTCATCAGACCTGTGTCAAGTGTTTGAGCAGCTTTAAGTGCACTGTTTTGGTTTTAAATTCGGAAACTGTACTGCTTGGGTTCATTCTTATCAGCTCTTAACAGTGCCCTTCTAAGCTGCAGCAGAAAGTTTCTTCATTAACCTGACGTGGGCTGCTTACCTAGCACCACAACACAGAAAAAGGTAGTGACTAGTCTGTGAAGATGGAGTATGTACCGACTGAAGTGACAGAAGCTGGTGGAGACCAAAACAGAGTTAAAAGGAGAGTCAAGGCCGGAAACACAAGTCCAACAAAAGGCTAATATTGCCATCCGTCTGCTTGATATGCAAACTGCTAGCTACTACGTCAGCCATATAAGCTTTATTAGGTGACAATATCGCAGCGTTTTGTTAACACTGAAATATTGTTGTGGGCAGCAACAATTACATCCTAGGTTAAACAGTGACAAGGTTGGCGGTTCGATACCCGGGTCCAAGTGTCTACGTCTCTTGACGGCAGGCAAGTGCCTTGCATGGCAGCACTGCCACCATTGGTGTGGGAATGTGCGTGTGAGTGGGAGGCAAATTGAAATGCGCTTTGAGTCCGCTAAGGTGATAAAGTGCTATATAAGTGCAGACTATACATTTGAAGACAATTTAGCTTGTTGTGCTGCCCTTTAAGTGGCCAAAAGTCAATTAATTCAACAAGTCTTTAAAGGCTACATAGGCCATCCTATTATGCTGGCCAAGGCATCTAATGCAGCCGCCAGTCCACTAAAGGATACCATGTCAGTGTCACGTTTTGCTTTTTCTAGGCATGAAATGTGCACACATGCATGATAAGCCCATACAAAGAGTGATAAAGTCTGCATAGGGAGGACATTAGGGGTGGTTGGGAATCAAGTGAGTTGCAGATTTCCGGACAATCTTTTGTTTTGAACTTAACTGATACATGTATTCATAAACATCCCTTTATCAGTTGACCTGCTGACTGTCGCTAAATTAATAAGTAATATAGTAATACTGTCAACATCTTGACAGGGCTTATCTTTGTGATCCGAATACGTTTAACCCTGCTACACTAAACAGTAAAAATGCTTGTCAGCACTGTTATATTCAAAATGGCTAAACCGCACTGGCCTGTTTGTTGTTTTTTTGTCTCCAGCTCTTCACCAGGAGCTCAAAAACAGCTGCAAACTAAAGGAAATCAGAGATTACAGTGGTTGAGAATGTGGAAGTGCAACCATTGTGACAGTCTCTCATTAACTGGAGTGCAGCAGAGGGTTCCCGCCGAGACAATTGTATGCTGGCCTTTGAGAATGTGCCAGGACATTTTGAGCGGATTTGATGAAACAGAAAGCACATATGCTCACATCTGAAAGTGTCTCGATTCATTTCTATGCAACATATTGTATGCAACTGATGAGATTGAAGTGAAACAAACAACTTCTCATTATTAGTACATAATACTCTCAGATGATTTCCTTTTGGTTGAGAGAATTCAAGCTTTGGACATTAAATAATAGTTATTCAGACATGAAGTGGGCGGTGATGAGAAACAAAAACAGCTGGAAGACTTGTTTTGGAAGCAACTTCAAAAATCTTAGTCTGAACACTGACAAGAGACAACAGGGAATATCACAAAATGTGTAATTTTAATTTAATGTGTAATGCTTTTAAGTAGTATGGGTCTGTGTGCCATATTTGTGGCTTTTAGAATTTAGCACAGCTTTGTCGGTGCACTTATAAGCCAACAAGCTTCGTCTTGCTGCCATGTGTCTCCCTGCCCCTGAGGTTCATGATGATGCCTCCTCAGCCACCCATTTGCTCCCACACCCATGTCCTCATTTACCTGCGCTAAACTTTCGTTAGCATTCTCCCAAACTGCTATGTTTAAATTTAGCTTTGCAGCTCATTTATCACAGTATCATCTGTGAGAGTGGGGGACAACAGACAAAGCCAGAGGGAAAAAAACAAACCATTTTGCATTAGTAGTCCTTCCAGTGTTCAGTGTCTTGCATCCTCAGAGACATCCGTCAGAGGTAAGGCGTCCGTCCTAGTGCACACACTAGTGGTCTCAAGTGCAGCATGAGAAAGGTCAGCTGCCATTAGATACACGGTGACAGAAGGATGTCTCTGTGGCAATTTGTACTAATTCCGCTGATGCTTTTCTTGATAATTCTTTTCTCCAGCCACAACTTTGTCTGTCGATATTCATGAGAGCAAGCTGACATTTAGATCCAGATATCTTGTGTGCTGAGAGGAGCGATCACGTGCTATTACTCCAGCTGCATGACAGAAATATGGCAGTTTTTTTTTTTCTGAAATTCCAGACTTACTGCAGGAATGTGAAATATCATACTGTTGCTGTTATGCTTTCTTTCTGATGAGGCCTTGTCTGTCATCAGACATTTGCAGAGGATAACCCAGGAATCTCCAGCTACAAGACCTGCAAATACTGCATTGTCATCTTTGCAAGAGAGGACGATCACAGTGGAAAAGCAAACCTCCTCTCTTTACTCACAGTGCTTTGTAAAACAATAATAACTGCTCTGGGTGATGTCTGAGTGGCTTCCCTCAGTGTTAAAATGTATATGACAGACTGTGTGTTTACGTGTAATGCTGGTGAATAAGAGCAGTGTCCCTGCATCTTCCATTCTTCTCTCTGAGTGACTGCATGAACTCTCACTGACATGGAGCAATGTGCCTCGGATCAGTGGGGGTGAGACATGCCAGACAGCTGTACTGCTGCTTTTTAGGAAGAAGCGCCTGAGCTGTTGACAACATGATGAGGTATTGCTCAGTACAGTAGCAGATGCCCAGTGACCTGAGAATGTGAACATAAAACTCCTGTATCACATTTGAACTTTTAAGCAAAATTATAAACACACGTTGGTCCAATAGGCTTTCATACAGTTGTGAACTGCTAGAGTTCTAGGTTTTGAAGTATCCCTCTAGTTTCTCAAAAAAATTCAAATCATCACCACTCTTATAATGACATTTGTAGTTTTTATTGGCATGTTTTCACAACTATTAGATGGAGTTCTAGGAGATTTTGTACAGATATTCATGTTCACCTTAAGATGAATTGAAATAAATGTACATAAAAATGTGTACAAATGTAGTGTACAAATAATATTGACCTCCTGAATCCAATTTTGTCCCTGTATTGGTTTATATGAATGATGATGATGTTGTTTTTCTTTTTTCTGGAAGCAAAAAGCATATTTTCTGAGGGGTGCCGTTTTGCTTGTTTGATGTCCTCATGTGAACCCGGAAGTACGGTGTTCACAAATTCCCAATTCCCAGCTGCCTGAGCTCATCATTAGCCAGTGCAGCTGTCATCTTACATTCATCAGTTAGGTGTGGTGGTAGTTGGCATTAAAGGAAGCGAGTCATATGAATGCTTCACAACAAAATCTAAATGCTTTGTTTCTGGCATTGGGAACAAAACACAGCACTGATAAATGCATTGAAATGAGTCAGAATCTGAAACGGAACTGATACAAAATTAATAAGTGGATGAATGCAAGTATTATTCAGCATTTACAAAATATAAGTGTAAGTTGAGGTTTGGACAAACAATAGTATTTTCTGCTGGAAGGTGGATGTTTTGTACTGAAAAGCTTCTTGGGAGTGGTATCTGGCTTTTGTTTACTCATGTTTTTATGACATACATTTGACAGCCTCTACAAAAACAGCAACACATCATTTTTATGCAGTTGCTCATTATGTTTATGGTACTGCAGTTGCTATCCACCTTTTTATTTGTGTGTGACTTTTCTGCGTGGAAATGTATCGACTACATTATGCCCTGTCCATGCCATGTGCTTTAAAAAAAAAAAGAAAAAAAAGAATAAATGCTCTGGGTGATGTCTGAGTGGCTTCCATCACTGTTAACACTAGTTGTCACTGTGTATGACAGTCTCTGGCATGTGCCATACACAGAGCATAATGTCTAAACAAATCAACCACCCCACAATGCAACGCACCACATTTTTTAGATGCCAAAATGATCCCTGTGCAATTCAACAACTGACAGTGAATTTCAATTGACTGCTCACAAGTAAAGGTTTATTATATTTGTACAAGTGAACAAGGCCTGATTTTACAGTTTCACCAAAACTTAATAGGAGTATTGCAGCTGGAAATTTTCACAATAACAACTTCTTCCACTTTGTTATTGTATTTCAACTGAAGCCTAAAAGTGGGGCTTTGGTACTATACCTGTAATAAACATATCCCTTGTATGTACATTACAGGCTATGTATCTCCACAGCTGCTTCCTCATCAAACAGTAACACTGTCAACTCTTTCACCTCACATTATTTACAGCCAGCAGGTAGCCAACTGCAATTTCCAAATGCAGGGTTCTTTGTGATTACTCGTATGCATTGCACGCTTTGTGCAGGCTAATGGATAAATGTGATTAATTCAATTCAATTCAATTCAATTCAATTCAATTCAATTCAATTCAATTCAATTCAATTCAATTCAATTCAATTCAATTCAATTCAATTCAATTCGATTCAATTCAATTCAATTTTATTTATATAGCGCCAAATCACCAGACAGGTCATTTCATGGTACTTAACACATTAAAGTCCTTACAGCAGAACTTTACAGCATTATACAGAGAAACCCAACAATTCAACAATTTCTACATAAGCTAGGAGGGAAAAACTTCTCTTTAAGGGAGAAAAACTTCCAACAGAGGGAAGGAAAAACTCCCTTTTAATAGGAAGAAACCTCCGACAGAACCAGGGTCAGCATGAAGTTAATGAGATGTAATGGTGAGATATGAGTGTATAGAGACTAAAAGAGTGACATGAAAGAAGCTCAGCATGTAACGAGGTCCCCCAGCAGCCTAACAGCATAACTAAGGGATGGTTCAGGACCACGAGACAGTCTTAACTATAAGCTTTATCAAAAAGGCAAATTTTAAGTCTAACCTTAAAGCTAGAGAGGGTTTCTGCCCCTCGAACACAAACTGGGAGCTGGTTCCACAGGAGAGGAGCCTGGAAACTGAAGGCTCTGCCTCCCATTCTACTTTTGGAAACTCTAGGAACCACAAGTAGACCAGCGTACTGAGAACTAAGTGCTCTGTCAGGATGATATGGTTCTATAAGATCTATGAGATAAGATGGAGCCTGGTCATGAAGAGCTTTGTAAGTCAAGGAGAATTTTAAATTATATTCTTGATTTAACAGGAAGCCAGTGAAGAGAAGCTAAAACAGGAGAAATATGATCTCTCTTGCTAAATCCCGTCAGTACTCTTGCTGCAGCATTTTGGATCAGCTGCAGAGTTTTTAATGAGTAATTTGGACATCCTAACAACAAGGAATTACAATAAATAGCCTGGAAGTAACAAATGCATGAATTAGCTCCTCTGCTACATAATATTTTATTAATATTATGTAGATGAAAGAAGGCAGTCCTGGAGACTTGCTTTATCTGGTGGCTAAAGGACAAATCCTCATCAAAGATGACTCCAAGGTTCCTCACAGTGGTGCTGGAGGCCAAGACAACGTCATCTAGAGTAACTAAGTGATTACAGAAAGAGTTTCTGAGGTGTTTAGGACCAAGTACAATAACTTCTGTTTTGTCTGAATTTAGAATCAGGAAATTGTTGGTCATCCAGTCTTTATGTCTGTCAGACATTCTTCAAGTTTTACAAACTGATTTGTTACGTCTGGTTTTATAGAAAGATGTAGCTGTGTGTCATTTGCATAACAATGGAAGTTTATGCAGTGCTTCCTGGTGATATCTCTTAATGGAAGCATGTACAAAGTGAAAAGTATTGGGCCTAACACTGAGCCTTGTGGAACTCCATAACTAACTCTTGTTTGTCTGGAAGACTTGTTGTTGATATGAACAAACTGAAATCTATCTGATAAGTACGATTTGAACCAGTCTAATGCAGTTCCTTTGATCCATCCTCGTACCATTTTCCAAACTCTGTCATTAAATCGTGTGATCAATCGTATCAAAAGCAGCACTGAGGTCCAGAAGAACAAGTACAGAGACAAGTCCATTGTCTGAGACCATTAGAAGATCATTTGTAACTTTCACCAGTGCTGTTTCTGTGCTATGATAAACTGTAAAGCCTGACTGAAAATCTTTAAACAGATCATTCTTTTGTAAATGATCAAAAAGTTGATTTCCAACAACTTTTTCAAGGATTTTAGAAATAAACGGCAGGTTGGAAATTGATCTGTAGTTTCCTAAAAATATTAAGATCATGGAGCACAGCCATGCATTGTACAATGAGATCATATTTGTGTTGTGATGACCGTGTGCTCTAATAGCTCAGATAAGCAGTAGCTTGTGTTTGCTGGTAGACGAAGGTTAGCAGCAGCGGCCTGCATCCCTGCCTCAGCCTTACCATCTGTCCCTGTGTGCAGCTCCTAACCGGAGGGGAGACTGCTTGACATTTCCTTTGAGTTGCGATGATACATCCGCTTATTTCCTCCCTCTTGTCATTTCATATCTCTTACATTTATCCTTGCTCCCCCTGTCTTTCTGGCCGCCCCATCTTTTGGCCTCTCATCCTCCCTCCTTGTTCGGTTGGTCTTTCTGTTTCTCTGTCACTCCTCTGAGGAGAGACACGATCGGGTGGGAAAGCAAAGAGTACTCTATGCTGTTACCATGGCAACTGCATCTCGGAGCTGAGCCAGTACTCTTCCACGGCCATGCATGCTCCCTCTCTCGTTCTCCCTCCTCTTACTGGGTTTAGATTAAAGCTTACATCTGATGAGAAAAAAGAGAAAGAGGCATGAGAAGCAAGCGGAAAGGCAGCGCATGTTTCAGGATAGTTAGTGTTTCATAACCTTCCAGGAAACAATATGATATGTGATATGTAATTATTATCACTGATGGCAGATATCAAAGGCAGACCTCGTAAGTGAACTGCACACGGTGTTCAACAAAGGAAACATGCAGTGCAAGCCGCAGTTTAAGATTCTTTCTTCTCTTCTGCAGAGTTCTCAGTCAGTGGGTTGATAGAGGCCATTGTGGGTAATGGTCTGTTACAGGAAATGAATGTATTCGTAGGGCTCTACTGCCTCACTCAATGACATCAATCTCTGTTAATTTGGTAATTAATCTGATTTCATAAGATGATGTCTCAATAAGCGACCCATTTACCACAAACTAAATTTGGATTTGGGATTTGAATTGTGTGATTTGTATTGTCTATTAGGTGTACCTGCTTCCAAGGGTGTGCATGGGTCCTCAAAGGGATTTTTTAAAATTATTATTATTGTCTGACATGAATCGAAAACGTCTTTTATGATCACTTCAAAGAAACAGTAACTATCGATTCGGGTATTGTTATAAATTGTGACATGGTTGGCTGTGTGCTTGTTAATGTGTTCAGAACAGGAGTGAAAAATGTCCACATTGGGGGAACAGAAATGGTTCGTGCTGGAGCTGTTTTTCAGGTAATTTGTTGCTGTGAACACAGCACAACTGAGACGTATATATTCACACAAATAGGCTGTAGATGAATCCATTGTGTCATGTAGCCCAGATGGATGTTAAGTGAGGGGGGGCGTCAGCTTCTGTTTCTCTTGGACAGAATGAGAAGGCGCGCACCTGTAACGCTCACAGGGGGGGGGATACTTGTTATTTTCAGCTCGACTGAATCGGACTGAGAAGAAAACGTGATAACACAAAGACAAAGCGGCGCTGAGTGTTTCACTCTTCCCCAGCAGAAGACGATACCCGCAGAGTTTTTCCTCTCCAATTTAGTTTACTTGGCAGCAATGTTGGGAAGATTACTTTTGAAATGTAATAGGTTACAGATTACTAGTTACCATGTGTTAAAGGTAATGTAACTATTTTAATTACTTGATCATTGTAATTGAATTAATTACATTTAATTAATTTTTAAACAAATGTTTTAAACTGGGCAATAAAGCTTGGAAGTCCTGAGCAAAATTAATTTAATCTCATCAGTGTCAACCTCCCAACTGTACTCAACACTGATAACTGTCAAAACTGTCAAACCAAACAGTTCTTCCATATAACTTGAATTAAAATAGGAACGTTTTGATTTTAAAGCACAACCACCACAATAAATCTGTATGTATTTGTTCTAGTAAAAATCTTGCTATGGATTATAACATTTATTCTGTTGTTTTGCATCTTTACACTGCACAGTAATGTATATATATATATATATATATATATATATATATATATATATATATATATATATATATATATGTAGATGCAACCCCTTTGTAATCACCAACATTTTGAGTAGTAACCGTTATTTATTTACATGTTTTTCTCAGTAACTGTAAAAGATTACAATTACTTTTGATTTGTAATTTCATTACATATTACTAGTTACTAAGTTACTACCCAACATTGGGCTGCAGTCATATTAACAATTCAGCCAGTGGATCAGAAAGCTAGGGAGGGAATGAGGCCCTGAGCGAACATACCACTTTGCGCTTCACTTTTGTCCGCAAGGAGGGGAATTCATTTCTGTCAAATCACTGTGATGGTAAGTAATGGGACGATTCTGATGGCACAGCAGAAGAGGAGGAGGAGAAAGAGGAGGTGGAAGAGTGAGAAGAGGGGTTCACACTCCTGTAACCACGTGCAATATGTCAAGACCTTGCCTGGTTGGGAGTAGGGAGGGAGTTGTCTCTCCTCTGAACCAGCGTGAACCGGTTGTGCTCTAGCCTTAGTCGTCAGCAGTGTTCGCCCACAATCCCCAGGTGCGTTATGTTGATGTGATTTGCTGTTCACGGGCCAGTGAGACCTCCAGGGTCACATAGAGACTGGGTTATATAGATGGTCCTTCTGTGTGTCTGGGGACCTCTATAATACACAGGCATTATTCCTATATGCTGTGTCAAGCAGACCCCATTGAGGATATATTCACACATTATGTGCTGAGACTTCCTTTGATAAAAGGTCACAGAAGAATATGTTCCAGGGTCAGAAGCATCATTTTTGACTAGTGGGAAATCTACTGATTGGTTATGAAGAGATCTACCATGTCAGTATAATGGCTGCCCATTACCTTTTGGGTAATTTTTCTCACTTCAATAAGTGGCAAAAAAAAAAATCTAAATCAAAAGATCAGTGTAATGTTTAAAAGCTGTGTATCTGTATCATTCATTTTGAAATTTCAGGTTTCTTTTTGCCTTGACTTTGTTTTGATTTCACTTCATGTTCATACACTAACATTCCACAATCATACATGGAGAAATCGACAACTGTTGCATTCTCCTCCATAGATGACAAAGCAAAGCACACAATGTGAGTTTTATTTTTGTGTTATGCACATAAAAGTAACCAACCCACTTAGGCTTCTAGACATCAGTTGTGGTGGGGAAACAAGACTTCTAGAAAGAGAACATAAATAATGAAACCTACAAAACCCTTCTCCTGCGTCACCTTTTCTCATCTCTATGAACAATGTCTGACACAAAAAAGGGTCCTTTTCCTAAAAAAAACAACCTTTAATAATGGTGCAAAACATCTGCAGAGATTTTTTTTTTTAAAAGAGCACAGTCCTTAAATCATCATATAAGGCACAGTAAATATATAACATCTATAAAGAGATGTCATTTTTTATTTTTTAGTTTCTGTGCCTAATGGTTTTGCTCCTCAACAAAATGGCACAAACATCGTATATCCTTGTTTTATGTGAGACAATGTATATCTTTAATTTATGCTCTATGCCATACATAAGGAATTTATTTCACATAACTATTACAGTGCAACATTTGAGAAAATACACTCCTTCAACGAGATTGTGCAAGATTAAAAGTATAAGACAATATTTAGATAACAAGCATGTCTGGACTGTGGAAATGCACTGGGTGTTGATGTGAAAAGACCAAATAAATCTTCTCAAACGTCTTTCTAATGAGCCTCTGTTTAGACGTGCCTACAGTACACACCCCTCTAAACTGACAAAACTGGCCGCTCTGTGCTTTCACTTCAGTGGTGGTTATTGTTTGATCCACCCACATCAATAACCCAACAGTAAGCTTTAACTGATGTACAGAAAAAGTGACACTCGATCCCAAAACACCGATTGTACATAACACACCTGATCATTAAAAAAGTACCTGCTTTATACTGATTACATCTTTGTATCATTGATTTATGTTAATAGAATATAGCCCTAAATTGGTAAGTAATGGATCATACAGTGATTTTAATCTAGTAACTGCTGTTCATAAAGTGCACTACAGTTACAATGACAGACAATGACAGACAAGCATGCATAAGGTGTCTGCTCATGGATAAGTGATAGTTTTATCTGGTTTTGGTTCAACACCTTCGGACCTGAAGGAATGCAAAATGATCACAGTCTGTGACAATCTCTTTTTCTTTTTTTCTGGTAAGTGTCATCTTAGTGGCAGCGCTTCTCTTGCTTAAATGTATGATCATCATCTAGCTCAGTGAGGGATTTTGTAATTAAAATAAATGTCCTTGATGGTAAGGTGAATTATGTCTGTATAAATGGCGTGTCAAATTTTTTTTACAGCTTTCAGAATTTGTAATGAAGGTGTGATCCTTGTTTTAGTGCCTGTATCACTTTTGCGTTTGGTACTTTTTACTAAGAATTTATTTTGTCCTGACACTCGTTTGACTCTAAAAGAAAGCATGCCCTGATACTTTTGACAAAGCATTTTGAGGTGATGGCTGTACTCAGCTGAGATGTTTTGAACAAATGTTTATATTTTCTATATTTTTGTCTCTTCTCAGGTTGTTGTTGCTTTGCTGAAGTGACAGAGGCAGGCCCTGAGTCGGAGGTGAAGAGAGCAAGCTCGGAGTCTTCCCAGTCAGCAGGGGACAGCAGCAGGGATGCAGGAGTCAATCTCTGACAGCAAGATGGCCAAACAGGTCAGCATGGGCCCAACTGCATTAATACATTACCGCTAAATTCATTGACATCCGAGTGGTTATGTAAAGTACAACATAGAGATATTAGCTTTTATTTTCCAAGTAAGGAATAACAACTTAGTTTGATATCAGTGATTTGAACCAGAGATTTTAACGGACTCAACAAAGATAGGGTTGGATTATGGCTTAAATATAATTTAGACATCTACATTTATCTGCTGTACAAAGTTTTTGGGTTCTTGAATAACTTCAGTGGGACTAATTCACTATCAGTTCTGGTTAAATTGAGACTTTCCAAACGAAAACAATGATTGACAACCGCATCAAACCAATCAGCTCACTTCAGTGACAAAAGGATGACTGCTTAAACACGGACAAAGGTATTTTACTGGGAAAATTCAACAAAGAATGTGTTAGGCAAAAAAAAAAATCCAAATGGCCAAAAATCTACTCATTGTTAACATGTAGACACACAGCAGGTCTTAATTTGAAAGGCTAAAACAAACTTGCCCCCACACGGCACGATCAAAACAGCAGCTCCTATTATTTTCACCGGTGGTGTTTAGACGAACGCAGGCGCCCTTCCAGTATTGCCGCGCCTGAAAAAGTTTTTTCTTTTTGTGCTTTGTGGCTCCCGCAGTAGTTCATTTCACTCCTGACCTCCTGACATGCACAACTACTACTTTTCCCTGTTGCAGTTTTCCCCCAGAGAAAACACTTTTTGTAGCTTATGGCTCCTGTATCAGTTTATCTACCCTGCGACTGTTGCAGCTCAACTTCCTCACCTCTCTGTTGCAGTCTCAGTGGATGAGGGGAGAAGAGTTAACAAGGTTGAGAAATATCTTGCCTGGATTCATTACCTTACCATATTTATTAATACTGCAACAGTATTGCCTGCTCTAAAGCAGTCGTAAATAGATTTGTATTTAATTTCTGATTTCTCTTTTGTATTGTTTAGTGATGATTACTTTAAGGACGAGGGCTGTGTTCCAAATGACATACTTAGTACACTATCAAATTAGTGCTCTTACATGTTTGGACTCTTACTGGTGTTGTTCTATTTAATTTAGACGGGGTAGTGTCTCAAACCTCGCACTGCCATTCTGTACTTACTGGAAATGACTGTGGCATCTGTTGGATTTCATTATTTCACTCAGAAATTAACATATTTTTGTGCCATCTGATACACACAGTCAATAAACACACTGATGCCTTCTATCCTATGGTGGTACTTAGTGAAAAATAAAATCTTTTGTGTGGTGTTCTCCAACAGCTGCAGCTTCCTTAGACACCTGAATTTGAAAAATCTTTACGTCAATGGTCCCTCCCTTTCCCCAATGTAGCCAGATTGGGGAATGTTGAGTGTGGAAAGTGTTCAGCGTTTCACATTTATTTTCTGCACCGTTTTGTCTGCATCATAATGGTTATTGTAGTGCACTTCATGTTTCGACAGTGTGAACGCACTTATGTACTCAAAATAGTGAGTGTTAGTACATAAGTACGCCATTTGGAACATAGTATCAGACTCAATGCAGTTAGTGGAGTGTATTGTATATTATACGGCATGTTTCATTATTTCAGTTAGCATATATTGAATGAGTGCCTAAAATCCAAAGTCTATGAAACCCACAATGGTGACCTACACTTTTGTCACTGCAACCATTGTGTTATTTGATGAAGAGGGATGATGAATTGTGAAACGACTGGTATTTTCATGACATAATTTTCTCATCTGAATTTGCTGTCCTGATTCTGTTTTTTCATCAGTTTAAAATATCCATTAATTATCCGGGATGACAGGTGGATCTATAACTATGGCAATTGTCTCTTTTTTTTTATCATTTACATTTAAAGGAACAGAACTCTAAGCATCTGGATGAACACAGAGACACAGATGACATGTCTGAGAAGACGTCGCCAAACAAGAACCTCAAATCTCCCCAGAAAGGCTCCAAACGACTTAAAACCGCCCCCTTCAAAATGACCCTGCTGGATTCCTCTGAGTTCGAAGGAGAAGTTGAGGTATGCAGAATGAAAAACAATTTACATTAACATGTATTCTTGAGCAAACTACTGAAAAAAAAAAGGCCACTTTCTTTCTTCCCCTTTGTTGTGACTTTCCTCTGTGGAAAGCTGTGTGTGTTGTATCGTGCTGCATAGAGCGGATAAAAAGGGCAAAGAGAATAAAAGAGAGAGTGCCATGCTGAGAGCTCACCAGGGGGGGCGAAGCCAAAGACATTTTACACATTTCTGTAATACACACACAGGCAAACAAAAAAATAGTGCAGTATGAAAGTCTTCATTCCACACAAGATATGTGTTGTCATTGCTCCACCAGTGTGAAATAGGGCATTTCCCACTTGCTGTGAAAGAAAACTGAAGGAATGCATAAGAGAAGAGAGAGGAAATATATGTCAGTCCATTTCTCTCGATAAATGCATGGCATCAAGATGAAGGTTTTGGATGTTTTATGACTAGCAGCCGCATAAACCTCTTTACGCAGAGATACACATCTTTTTTTTTTTTTTTTATATCTTTGCAGAATTGTGGAGGAAAGACTTTAAATCCAGTTACTTGACTGTAGGGATGACTGTGCAGAAATATTTTTTTAAGCTATTTCTTGGTGAGGTTTAACTTTTCATTCCACTCAAAGAGAATCTGTGTAGATACACACTCAAATTGAGGACATTATAAATCAGTCCGGAACCATTTGTACCTGAGAGAATATCTCTCTGAGCCAAGTATCCTGTGTCACAGCCCAGTACCCTCTGCTGTTCTTCAACAAAACATCTGTATGATGCAAACGAGACTGGAGATTTAGTGTTCTCTTTCCATGCTACAGCTGGGAGTTAATTAACATAGCTGAACAGAAATCCTGTAAATGTCTATGAAAACCACAGTTGTGATTTAACACGGGGTTATGTTTAGGACTGGCTTTTTCTTCTACATCTTTTCATTTTTACTCTTTTGTTTTTGTACATTTCAATAAACAAACAAGACATAACATGTTGATAAGTGAGCTTGAGGCTGAAAACACGCCATGTGCCGTGTGCTACATTGTACTAGCACCAATAGGACCAAAGCATGGGGATCACACAAAGCACTGAAAAAAACAAAATGATGGATGGAAGTTGCCCATTGTCCTTGGAATAACGGCATTTTGAGTTGTACAACTCAGGATATTTCTCAAACTTGACCAGTCTCTCCTCGTCCATTGTGAAACTGAAAAACAGAAAAAGGTGAGGAAGTCGGGCTGCCACAGGAGCAAAGTAAAAGATGAACTTCTACAGGAGCTGCGAAATACAAAAAAGCCTTTCTCTGGGGAAAATACAAAATAAATTGCTGTAAATAGGACAGTGGCAGGAAGTGTGGCAGGCCGGCACATAGGTAATGTGAATAGAAAATAACAGGGGTGGCCGTTTTGACGCGTGGGGTGCAGCGTCTGTGTGTTTTAGTCTTTAGATGTGCTAGCAGTCTGATTTTATTGCCTGTGGACCATAGACTGTATGGACACAGTCCTCAGGTCTGAAAAGTGAAGCCAATGCTATCGTGTCATTTGCTAAATTCACTCCTTCTGATCAGAACCACCAGAACGGTGGTTCTTCTGAAAATAATCCCATAATTAATTAGATATTAGGCCCCAAAGAGGTTATGTTTGTGGCTGGTTTGATTGAAGTGCCAAGGTGCCAGATTCAGAAGTTTCAAAACAGTAGTTCACAAACCAATTTTTGACATCAAGGTGGGTTGCCGCTTGCTCTGAATAGAGCCAGACTCCTCAGCACAGGCTCCTAACTGGGTGTTTTTTGATTTTATACACTTTATTAATCCCAAAGGGGAAATTTCTTTGCTACAGCAGGGGGGGTCTCAGGGGGGAGCTGCTGCAGCAGGCTGCCACTAGCGTGGCGCCAGGTAACCTGACCTGAGGTGCATGTTTTTGGATGATGGGAGGAAGCCGGAGAACCCGGAGAGAACCCATGCAAGCACAGGGAGAACATGCAAACTCCGCACAGAAAGGCCCAGGACCGGATTCGAACCCGGAACCTTTTTGCTGTGAGGCGACAATGCTAACCACTGCACCACCGTGCCGCCCTATGAGACATCTATAGTTATTATGTGATTGCAAGCCAGGTGCAGCCAAGGAGAAAATAGAAGAGCAATGTTATTATGAGTCACCCCTCAGGATACTTATGCACAAGTGCGTGAAAGCTTTTGTGTGTGTTGTGATAAGGGGGAGGGCACTTTTTATTTGCAAGTGTGTGTGAGGTAAGACTGTCAGGAATCCTACACTTGCATCAACATCTCTTGTGGCACTGCGGAGACATTCTAAAATACATTTGGGCCTTTTCCACACCACAACAATAGTTTGCAGTATGGTTATGAAAGCTTTTGTGTCCTAAGTGCTCTTCCTAAATATTGGTCCGCCCTCGCAGCAATGACAGTCATTGCCAGATAAGGACAAGCACAAAGCCAGCCCGTTTTTTAAATTTTTTTTTATTTAGTTTGGTGAGAGCGTCAGACTTCCAGGTCACGGACAGGCTTGCTCCTGCTTCCTGTCTTTAATTGCTGGGGTGAAACGTCATGCAGGCCATGTCTGAACCTCCCTCATGATTCCAGGAGTCAATAATAACATTGTGTCGAGGAGGCAGGTCACACGTTGGGAGAGCTCTCCCCGAAGGAGGTGCTCTATTCATGGGTTAATTAAGTCTCTTGTCATGGATGCATGGCGGAGCCTCCTCGTAGGCAAGGTGGCTGCACACCTTCACCCACTTCTCTCACCCAGCTCCCTCTTCCCCGTGCATGGTCAAGCCTGGCTGGGCCGATATGCTAAACAGGGCTATTTTGGGTGGAATTGAGTATTGTATCCTGGTTGTCTTTCCACGCTGCCAAGATTCTGTCAATAGGGTTTTCCCCTGTCCATTCAGGTGGCAACACTGAGATCATTTTTTTTTTTTTTTACAGGTGAATGTTTAATTGGTCCAGAACAGAGAGCAAATAGACTGGATCACCTCAGTCATGACTAATTAAGACTTCAAATGCATATTTGTTTATTAAATCCTGCTTGCTGCCTCTCATGTCATGCAGCTCTTACTGCACATAAACACTGCTGCTTCTGGGGACTCACTCACTGATGTAATCAGAGCTCATAGATACTTCCCAATTGTTGCTCTACCATCCTTTCACCTATTGGGGCAAAAACGAAAAACAATATTTTAAGCCCTAGCCTTGAGATATCAAAAAAAATAAGACAGTGGAGGGATAATACTGCATCTGTTTCCCTGGCAACTGCTTGCACCATCTCCCTGTCACCTCACAAAGTAGGCTCAGGAAGAGCCTGAGCCTGTGTTTAGTTGAAGCAAAAAAGCATAAACATATTTCTTTGTTCTATATTTAAATTGATTGTGTTGTCCTCACATACTGCAAAATATCCTTATTAAATATCTACAACTTGTTTGCATCTGTAAGATGGATTCGGACAAACGTTGGCACAAACCTTAATGTTGCCTCTTTGACTTGCACTCTTTGCACTCTTTGCACTCTTTGGACTCTTTGCTGTAAAAACCCAGTTGGTTTGAAGACTTTGCAGAGTAAGCGTCCTGCATTGTCAGCTCGAGAATGATGAGCCTTTTTTATCAACTCAAAGGTGAGGGTCATGTCTGGAGTTTTTGGGCTGGGCAGACTGACTTATTAACTGCTGGCCAGGTAATTGTTGTCTTTGCCCAGCAAACGCGTAATCTCCGCCGGAGGTCTGCAATTTGAGCTGAGTGGTTTTTATATTCATCATCAGATAATGATGTTAAGCCTGATGATCATTCTGAGACAATGATGTATTTCATAACTGAATGGGATGTAAACCAGTTTATGTCGTGTTGTCATGAATGGGATGTGGCAGACACTAGATGATGTAATTAATAGTCCAAACATGATCTAATCTCCTAGAATACACTGATCTCTACAAAGTCCGGTTGACTACTCCAGCACTATTAGCAAAAATGTTTCTTTGTGCATCCTGATGTTAACCTGTTGAAAATGATGATTTAAGACAAATAATCCACACTTTCTCTTGAATGTGAAAACATGAGCCTTGACTTAAATGTGAAAGGAAATATTTCTGAAATGGTCACCCTAAAGTCTGTCAATAGGAGAGTAAATCTCTTCCGACAGTGTAAAGACCAATCTTTCACAGCAATTCACTGTCCATTTTTCCTCTCAACTGTTTGATGCACAGAGACTGTGATACAACACCAAATGACTGAACTGTTTTATGGTGTTCACTACCTTGAAAGCACAGCTGTCTAATGGGGTCTGATACTGATATCGGACTGATGCTTTCTCCTCATCCTTTTACCACGATTGTATCCATGGTGTATGTTTGTTTTTGCAGAAACACTCCAAAGGACAGACCCTATTGGACTTGGTGTGCGAGCACCTCAACTTGCTGGAGAAAGACTACTTCGGTCTGACCTTTGCCGATACAGACAGTCAGAAGGTCAGTGAATTGTGTCTCACAATAGCATCATGGGCGATTTCACTGCATACACACGTTGCTTACTGAACAATCTGTATTTCTTTCACTTGTTGACTGTGTAGGCTCTCTCAGGGGCGTTTTATCCATCATTCATTGTTGAATGGGAAAATGGCAATTTCAATCTCAGTCTGGGTCTGAACAAAAGGCACTTGAATAACTTGTGCAGTTGAAGACTAGATGAAAAAAAAATGCCTCATCTACACTTTGAAAGATGCATATATAAAATTTGGTTCAATAAATATTTCTCAGAGACAGAGCTGCTCTGGAGGCAGATATAATTTCACGGGTTGAGGTTAACCTTCATGGACTGGAGCCAAGAGCCACAGTTTAGTCTGATTTGAAGAGCTAAGAAGAAAAGTTAGGTCAGAATGACTTCAGTGATTTTTGTGCTTTTCTTTCATAACCATGGCATGTTGAAGGGTAAGCAGGGTAGCTTTTTAGGTTTATCTTTTAAGTCAGCCACACTAATTAACTAATGTTTTGCCTCTGTATCACTAAATTTAGTAATTTTTTCATTAGTAATAAAGGTACTAAAGTGTAAAATGGCGGAAAAAAAACCATCATATAGTGCTCGTGATCTAGCCATGTATGAATTTATGTGCCAAAGTTTTGAGATGTCCTTCTCGGAGAATGTTATTTGTGGTGCTTACAGCACTTACATGAGACATTTTATTTCTGCATAATAGATGTTTTGGCCACTTGGAGACAGCATGAAAATCTATAAACACAACATTGACATATTATCATCTTATAAAGTTTGTATTGAGAAGATGTTAGCAAATGACCATCCGTCAGAAACAACATTGACATTTATTTGGAGCTACGTTTCCAGTCATTCTGCAAATTTAGATCTAAACTCTTCATCTCTGTTTTGGTTTCTACCAACTCTAGAGAAACATATCTGGCCCTTTAGCCAATAATTGCCATATGTTCACCACATAATTGCTAACTTTGCTAACTTGTTTACTGTTTGGTAGCATACAGTAAGTTCATGACTGTTTTGGCTGAAACCAGCTGCCTACTGTCACTGGAAACCAGGTTGACCAGAGTGGTGACAGTCAGCCTAAACATTAAAGTTGTGGACTGTAAAAAACAAACCAAAGCAAACAACAATGCTGAGGGGAATTACAGAATTATGCAATAGTTCTCTTGGGGTTTACATGGGCAAAGCCAATTGCATTACAGATATTTTCCTTTTTTTGCTATATAACTATACCTAAGAAAAAGCCCTCTATAAATACTGTTGACAGTTCTGTACGAAATCTCAAAATCTGGGCATGTAAAACCAAAAGTATCTCCAGTATCTCTAAATACTGGCAAAAGAGGTACGACTTTTTTATTTTTATTTTATAATTTGAGTCAGCTGACCGTTTAAGCATCATAGTTTTATCTTCCTCATTTTTTCTTACCTCTAGTGTGTATCCCTTGACTTTAACCTGACTTTGTCAGAAACAGTGATTCTTTAATTGCTCTGTCTGTGAACTGAGCTGTGGATATTTTTGCTCCTCATACGAGCAATAAACTCACAAATCATTTGACATTTAAAATAAATCTAAATATGTTTCTCTAATTGCTGTTGCTTTGTTGTAAGGTGCACAGATCAGGCTGATTATCAGAAATTAAGTAATTGACACTGAACTGATGGGTCCAAACTATGAGCTCACATATGGGCTCTTTGTTTGATGTGGGCTTGGACTTTTGATTGATGTGAACCTCCCTAAGGGCAGGTATGTGATTGCACAACAGGCTACAGAAGAACCTCCTGCCTTTTGAAGATAGGAAATATGACAAGACAAAGTCCCTTTCAACATCTGGAGCATACCCTCTGTCACCATCATCAGCTTGTGCCTGCTCTGTCAGCTCACATGCTGTGACTTGATGCGTGCATGATGGCTAAGGCTTTGGATCGAGCGTGATCTCAGCCCACATGGACAGGTTAATTATGATGTTTGATAAGGACACAGACCTTAACTTCAAATATTTTCCCCTCCCTGAGTTTGGCTTCAGCTTAGATCAATATGACAGTCTCATCAAAGACATGCCTATTGTGGTGCAGCGTGAGCCTACTGTCTGGGGTCGTCGCTGATTGGTAGACCAAACAAGCCTCCGAATTAAAATGTCATTTCAGATGACCTTTCTCTGTCTCATTTTGGGGAACGAGAATTTAATCTTTGCTCCTCAGGAGAACATTTATTTTGTGTGATTGCTTTATGAACTAAGGTTGCGAAAGCAAGAGTGAGGCCGTAAACGGTCAGTGATTAAAAGTTATTTCTGCTTTTCCACAGAAAAAAAAGTAGATCAGTAGAGAACACCTAACTAATTGAGCACTCCTTGCCCTTAGCTGGTATAAGATAGATTCAGGGGGACGATAAATGTCTGCAGCTCTTTAAAGCCTTTAGCAGCCTGATTAAACACTGGAGGAGTATTTTATGCCTGTGTATGTGAGTGCGTGTTTAGGCCAACTGTCACAGATGATTGCAGTTTGCCTGGCATGGCCACAGGACTCCACTGTGCTGTATTAACCCCTCATGTTCAAGGTTCCGCTCTGACTGATGACATGTCAGCAACCAAAAAGACAGTCAGTGTTAATGAACAGCTGATCTGTAGTATTCAGATTAGCTCTCTGTAGGCATAGGCAGCTCAAAACACAAACACGTGTTTCTGTGTCAGCACAAGGATTATATCAACAACTTAATAGATACCATTTACAATAAGTGAATAGACTTGTTAGTCTCCTTACAATTTTTTTAAGAATACTTAGTTTTAGATTTTAGCTAGCAGCCTGGCTCCCTCGATGACAATGTTGTGCGGTTGGTCCACCACTTTGTTCTAGACTGAAACATCTTAACAACTATTTGATGGTTGGATGAAATTCTTTTATAATCGTTCATGGTCCTTTTGGGACTTTAAGGTTACTTAGTGGAATATCCTGATAAGTATGGGATGGAATGGCACAAAAAATGTATAGAGGTAGGCTGGCCATGATGTGGATGACTTTGCCGATCCCCTGACCCTTTTTTAGGGCCCTTTATCAATGCAAATATCTCACAATATCATCTTTTGGTATAGACTTATATTCCAATGACTTTTCTCTTCCCCTGATGTTTTTTTTTTGTGACACCATGAGGTTGGTTTTGAGTGAAATGTGTAGCAGATGGACAGCTCTGATTTAATACAGACATTGTAATCACCTAAATGATCCTTTAATTTATCATCTATCTGCATCATCATTTCAACATTTCCTTGTGTCCAATACTTTGGTTTATGACACAGAAGTAAATGCTAAGGTGTCTGCACTTTAACTGCCAATACCTGCTAATTTCACCTCTGGCATCTCAGTTTGATATGAAGCCTGTAGATCTTTTTTTATTGTTGTAATATGAATTATTTCATTGCTTTTCTCCTCTTTTTTCATCTTAGCATTTATATGTTTAACACACTACACTGTGTATACAATATGGATACTGTATAAATATATGTATATAACCTTAGACATTTTTTAAAAACTGTGTTAAACTAAAGAAGAAAACCTTGTGTACTTGCTGCTGGAGTTTTGAAATCTTTACACATGATCCGGTCAAGGATTGAAGACTAGAATGAATTATAAGAACCATTAGAATAATTGGCAAATAGAAAAGCTATGTAAAATCTATAGATTAATTTATGATTAATAGGCTGATGACAGGGGTTTTAAGAAGAAAACAATATTTTGTCATATAACTTCCCAAGAGTCAGTATATAGCATTGTACAGCTACAAAGCCATTTCAGGCAACAGACTGAAATAATACACAGAAACAATCCACAAACAAAAGTAATACGTGGATGGATAGGCAGCGGGAGATTCCAGAGTACCTCACAAGCCTTCAGAGGTAAAAGAGCTAAAACCTGGTTAGATATAATATTGGCTAAGACACTGGATAGATTGCAACCCCACACTGGAAGACAAAAAGTCTATATATTTTTTAGTACCTTATTTTTCAAGATGTGAAACACCAAATTGACATATAACCAAGATAAATAACAGAGAAAAAAATGAAGTAAAAGAAGTAACTTCATAAAAACCACACAGAAGAAAGCCCCAAATATATAAAAAGATAATATATAAAAAGATAAAATAGCTTACACAATATAGATATTTGTACCATCCAAACCTCCGTGCACCCTCCCACACATCCCAAAGACTCTTTTTCTCACCTGTTCTAACACAGACCTCCCTTGTCCAACCCTCCACTGGATGCAGGTCATAGTGACATAAGTTGAATTACATATACTATTAGGGTAAGGTAAATCCTGAAAAGCTTGGGTACAAACTAAATAACCAACCAATATCAGTTTCAGAAACATAATACAAATGGCGATAGAAAAACAAATATCAAAATACATAAACCAATTAGCTACGGCCTGTGTCCAACAAAACATGTTTTTGAGCTGAAAATGCCAGCCGCTCTTCTAAAATTCTCCACTGCCATATGTGTATTTTTGTCTCTCTAAACAGCACGATTCACAGCTGCTGATATGAGTGAGTCCACATGAACTGCACCACTAATGAAATGCTCAGGCACTCAAATTTAGAAATGGTGCCCCCATTGGCGAAGCAGTTCACTGCACAATCAGATGTTAAGAGATCAGATAGGTAACTGGCTGGCAGGGATTTTGCTGCACAATGAAGAAACATGCTCGACTTGAAACTGCTGTCTGCATGTCTTAGCAGAGGAAGGCTCAGTTTCTTTATTAACCATATGGAGAGGCTTTCATTGGGAACACTGATGGCAATTAGAGCAAAATGTGACACTGGGGTGTGCATTAGCCATGTTTCCAGTCTGCACTGTGTGAATTCTGCCGTCTGTCTTTCAGAACTGGTTGGACCCATCCAAGGAGATCAAGAAGCAGATGCGCAGTGAGTGTCTTTTACAAGTAGCTGTAGTACATGAAAATTTTAAAATTCAATTAGTAAAGATATAAAATTAGATTTGTTAGCAATTGAACTGCAAGTTTTGTGTTAACCTGTTAGATACAATTCCAACACTGACTTCTGATTTAAGATTTTCACTATTATACTGCATATATTTAAGCTTTCAGCTCTCATGGTAATCTCTCCTCAGACTCTTCATGGCACTTTGCCTTTGCTGTCAAGTTCTACCCTCCAGACCCCTCCCAGCTCACAGAGGATATTACTAGGTAGCACACACATACGCACACACACACACTCACGCACATTTCTACAATATTAACAGTTGTAACTCCTCTGGCTGTGCTGTCAGATGCTCCTCAGACTTAAATAAAGGAGAAATTGCTTACGCGTGTCACGTCTGCTGATAATTCCCCCCTTTTAAAATTTTCCCTTTGATGTGTGTTTACATGAAAGTATTGTAACAATTCTCGTGGCATATTTGCCCGGGTGTCAAAGCAACCCAAATCCCTCTCTCCTTTTCAAGGATTAGCCCTGGAATGCTACTAACTGCCATGGATTAACTACGCTGAATACTTGTTGGAGCTTGCATTGGCTCAGGCTTGTTTGACTGCCAACACTCCCTCCCTTCCTCCCCTTTTGTCTCATCTGACAGATACTACCTGTGTCTGCAGCTGAGGGATGACATGCTGTCAGGTCGGCTTCCATGCTCGTTCGTCACTCACGCCCTCCTGGGCTCCTACAGTGTTCAAGCTGAGCTTGGAGACTACGACCAAGACGACCACGGCTCTGACTACGTCAGCGATTTTCGCTTTGCCTCCAATCAGACTCGCGAGCTGGAGGAGAGGGTGATGGAGCTCCATCGAAACTACAAGTACAAGACAATCTGTTGTTTAAAATCTGATTTTCATTTATCCACAAAAACTCTCTTAGATATCTCTTAGGATGATCAGCTGATGAGAATTCCGATTTATCAAAACACTCCATCATGCATATGGCTGATATATGTCATCATATTACCGCTCCATCTGTTATTAAGATGTACACAGTGTGGGCCTCGCCAGTGTGAGAACACTTTCTTCATTAGAAGGTCTTCGCCACCTTCCAATTTGGCATTGCTTTTTGGCATGTGCCCAAACATAATGTTTGGAAGACAGGAACTTAGAAGTGAATATATCAAGCATATTACCAAGATAATTCTGCACCCTGGAATTGTTATTTAAGAAAGCCTGTTGACGTTGCTTACATATATTATTGTTCTTCTGCCCACAGGGGGATGACTCCAGCAGAGGCTGAAATTAACTTCTTGGAGAATGCAAAGAAATTGTCCATGTATGGGGTAGACCTCCATCATGCAAAGGTTGGCTGTTTCTAGAATTATTTTTATTTTTTATGAATGGAAGTTTGAAGAATCTATTGTGTTGCTCATGAATGATTTGTGCCTGTGTCTGCTGCAGGATTCTGAAGGGATTGAAATAATGCTGGGTGTCTGTGCCAATGGCCTGCTGATTTACCGTGACAGGCTGAGGATCAACCGCTTTGCTTGGCCAAAGATCCTTAAGATCTCATATAAGAGGAGCAACTTCTACATCAAGATACGACCTGGAGAGGTATGAAATATGGTGGAGGGTAATTGCAGGGGCACTTCATCTATTTTACTTATCATGGTTGATGTTTGTGGCATTTAAAAGATAAAGGTAATAACCAGGCTGGAAATAAGTTTTTTTTAAGATAAGAACTAGAAGTCTCAAAAACAAATCTACATAAAATAAAAAGAATATCCGGGCCTTCTGCTAATTTGACCCTCACCGTTTTTATTAACCCGCAAATTACTGAAGTCTACAGAATTTTGGAAAATACACTCCTTTATTGTTTTGCCTAGAGTTTGATTGGTAACACTCTCTTGTCTGTGCAATAAGTATGAAGTTACAGCCAGCAGAAGTTTAGCCTAGCTTAGCACAAAGTCTAGAAGTGTTGAAATAACAAATTGTAGTTTTATGCATGTCTAGAGTCTCATCTGAGACCCATGGCCAGCACATAATCCACCATAAAACCAGAACTTGACATTTGTACATATGTAACATATACAGATTTATCATGTTACTTTGTGAGTGTAAATATTCTAGAAAATAAATGATCTCATCACCCAAAACGTAAACATATTCCTTTAAACAAACAAAACAAAAAAAGCTGAAGCTCATATTCTGCAACAACTGTTCCTGTTGAAAACCACAGCTAAAATCAATATGTGGTCAGTTGTTCCTGAAACTGACCACACAAATTATCTTATACCTCCAGATTTGTTTCTCTGCGAGGTGTGAGTCTATATTTTTGCCCTCCTCATTGTGCTGCGCAGCGCTGCAGCTTATCCTCCCTGCTGAGCCTTAGTGTGTCAGACTGTCTGGGCAAGACCCAGTCAAGTGACAGAGCCGCACAGTGAGCCTGTGATCGAGCCAAATAAAGAACCCCTTTAACAGAGCTGCTGCAGCTGCAGCCACAGTCGGAACAGAGGGATAAAGAGAGTAAATATAGAGCCATAAAATAGTTTTCCACCAATTTGCTCCCAGTATCTGAACATTGGATGTCGTCCTTCCTGACTCTGATCAGTTTTTTTCTGTCCAGTGGGCAGAACCTGTGTTCTAAATGCAATGCACATGTACTGACGTGCACGTTGTGGCAGTCATATTTATGCAAGTCCAAAGCAAAGACTATTTATATTGACTGGGTTCATTGTTAATGCAGCTTCAAGATGTTTTATATTCATTGTTTTTTTTTAGTTTTTTTTATGTATTGAGGTTGCTTTAAAAAATGTTGTCTTCCAAAAATGATTGAGGCAAAGTACTTCAGCAAAACATGGTAAACATACCTAGCGCTGTACCCACACCTCACATTTTCCTCGTATCTCTCTGTCATCATCTTCTCTCTCCCTTCCAGTATGAGCAGTTTGAAAGTACAATCGGTTTTAAGCTTCCCAACCACAGAGCTGCCAAAAGGCTGTGGAAGGTCTGCATAGAGCATCACACCTTCTTCCGGTAAGAATCGATCCACTCTCAAGGTTGGAGAGTTTCCCATTCAATGTCCATCAAGGAAAACCAAACACTTCCACATGCAGAGCTTCATTAGGGGCCGCCACACTCGAGTCACTATCATGGCTGCCTTAGCTTTTCCAGTGACCTTGTGATAAATACTGAATCAGTATTATAGGAGTGTGCTGGAGGTAAGATTTGCACATACAAAGACTGAATGATAGAGCTCCCAGTGTAGCTAGCCTCATAGTAAAATCTCATAGTTGTCGATTTTAATGATAAAAGAAGAGTTAGCTTTAGCTTAAAGGTCACATATTTTACACTTTTCTGGTGTTTTATTTGCAGTCTTTCTTCAATATAGTTGTATGCTTATGTCTGGAGCTCTTCTACAAACAGGCTGTTTTGCGTCTGTCTTTAAGATGCATTCATATCAGTGATGCTCTCTTCTGATTGGCTGACCTTTCTCTGAGTGATGCACGCCCAGACCAACCACAGGCTTTCCTCATTCTTGTAGCTTGCTAGCTCCGTCATAGAAGGATTTTCTTCAAAGAAAAAGTTGAACAGGTTATGTACTGAAGGCGGACACATGCCATGAGCATGAGTTTGTGTCATCACAAACTTACAGAAATTGAATACAGGCTGTGTGCATTTCTCTGTGGACTAAGCATTTTGACACTTTCACAGTATTAATGTATCACCTAAACCTGCTTTATAATTCAACAAGAAATATAACTTTGAATATATGCAATCTGGGACGTTTTAAGTTCTCAAGAGTTACATTTAGCAATGGGTTTCTGCCTGCTGAAGATTGCTGCTCCAAACTACGCACAGATGGTCAAAGATGGTTGTAATATGATACTTTCCAAAGAGGGCAGAGACATGAGGAGAAAACTTACCAGTACTGAGTAATAGAATCCAGAAATACAAACTAAAGTGTGTAAGTATTTGTAAAATTTAAACGCAATATTCATTTGTGGACCAAAGTCTGGGAAAAATAAATGTGTTAACAAAAAGTTTCAGACACTTGTGTGCGCAGGAAGCTTTTCTAATCCATATGTTATGTTAAATTCAAATTTGGAAATTCCGTACGCTTTACGTGGGATACTGATATTTATTTGTTGAGCTGTGAAAATTATATTACACTTTCTTAAAATGGTTTGTATTTTATTTGTTTATTTAAGTTGCATACATTGCCTTTCTTTCTCTGACGCAACTGTCTCGGACCCTATAGTCTCTGACCTTACTGTCTCGGACACTGTTTCTGACCTTACTCTCTCTGATCATACTGTCTCTGACCCTACTGTTTCTGATCATACTTCCTCTGACCCTACTGTCTCTGATCCTACTGTCTCTGACCCTACTGTCTCTGATCCTACTGTCTCTGATCCTACTGTCTCTGACCCTACTGTCTCTGACCCTACTGTATCTGCTCATACTGTCTCTGAGCATACTGTCTCTGACTCTACTCTCTGTGACACTACTGTTTCTGACGCTATTGTCTCTGATCATATTGTCTCTGACCCTACTGTCTCTGACCCAACTGTCTCTGAGCATACTGTATCTGACACTACAGTCTCACCCTACTGTCTCTGACCCTACTGTCTCTCACCCTACTCTCTTTGACCCTACTCTCTTTGACCCTACTGTCTCTGACGCTATTGTCTCTGATCATATTGTCTCTGATCCTACTGTCTCTGACACTAATGTCTCTGACCCTACTGTTTTTGATCATACTTCCTATGATGCTACTGTCTCTGACACTAATGTCCCTAACCTTACTGTCTCTGACCCTACTGTCTCTTACTCTACTGTCTCTGATCATACTTTCTCTGACCCTACTGTCTCTGACGCTAGTGTTTCTGACATTGCTGTCTCTAAACCTACTGTCTCTGACCCTACTGTCTCGAGAGCATATGCTGATTATAGTGTTGTTTTCACAGGTTGGTATCTCCAGAGCCTCCTCCTAAGGGCTTCTTAGTAATGGGTTCAAAGTTTCGATACAGTGGAAGGACACAGGCTCAAACAAGACAGGCCAGCGCACTTATAGACCGGCCCGCTCCTCACTTTGAGCGTTCCACCAGCAAGCGGTACCTGCTTTCCAGGAGCTTGGACGGAGGTGAGAGCCATTGTAGTACCTCAATAAATATGTTTATGAACGGTTGAAATATGTATTTTTAATTTATATATAATTGTAACTTCACCTTAAAACGATTTTGGAGAATACACCTTTGGCTCTCTTGTGTAGAGTCAGATGTAGACAGAAGGATATATCAGCATAGCTAGCTTTCTTAACTTTCTTTGAAAAGAAAAAAATTCCGCCCATCAGCACCACTTAAGCTCAATATTTAAAATGTTCCACGTGATTAGTTTAATCTGTTTGGAAGTGGAAAATGATAAGATGCAGTTTTATAGGGCTCATGTACTGCACTGTTTTTTAGCCAGGTGCAGTCAATCTAACAGACAGATATGAGATTGGTATTGATCTTATCATGTTAATCCTGAAAAAAAAAAAAAAAAAAAAAAAGTATGTTTATGTATGAGTATGAGTATGTTTCAATGAAATGTCATATTATACTTTTAAAATTTATGCTAAAGTCTGTCTTCTGACTTATCTCCTAAAGTAATTAAACTTCTGTGATTAGCAGAGTTCTCACGGCCGGTATCAGCCATGTGTGAGAACCATGACGGCCTATCCCACCGCAGCATCAGTGAACAGCGACGTCTCCACAGCCCTTCTGTGGACGAGCAGGAGACTGAGCTGGAGCCCAGTTTGGAGCAGGACGAGGATGACAGGGACCAAGAGCTGGGCCAGGAAACTGAGCTGGACAAAGACCAGGACGGCAACGTCACTCCGAACAGAAAGAAAGAGATCATGGTAGTAAAGATGTTCTGTGACCTTTCATCAATCCCCATTGTGGTAAAATTGGTTATATTTAAATGACAGGAGTTTCAAATACATTCAGTTTTAGACAACTTGAAGACAACTCTGGCTTTGGTGAAGGGAGATGGCAGGGACTGCAGGGAGGATGACGTACGTAGGTGCGGTGCAATCCTCTCAGGCCATTTGAGGTTTATCTAGCACGGGTATAATGTGGTGGCTTTGGTGGATTTAGCATTTACTAACTCTTCCCCTTTCATTCCTGTTCCTCAGGCTTACATGCTTACACTGCACTGCTCATAAATCCTTCTAAGATCTTTACAGTTTTTAACCCTTTCTCTTTATGCTGACAAATGCAAACTCAAGCATAGTCCTCTGTTGCTAACATTCTTTTTCCATGTTTTAACTCTTGCTGGCGATAAGGAGGAGGCTGAGTCAGCAGTTGACAGTAAACAGGAGGTATTTGGTGTCTGCTTATTTAGTGTCTCTGTCGGTCTGTCTTAATATTTATCTTTATCCATCCATTACGGCTTCTTTTTTTTGGAGTATTCTAATTGTACCTCCCCCTCGCTGCCTATCGTACATTTGGTTTGTCTCTGTAAGTGTGGCTGTCAATGTGTTCATTATGGAAAAAAAACGCTGTCCTCTTGCCACCCCGGTATCACACTAAAGCTTGTAATACACTCATCAGTCCACTAGAGGGCACACTGTCAGTGTCACATTCTGCCTCGCCGATGTGTGAAACCTACATGCATGTATGACCAGTGTCCACAAAGGAGGACATGTGATGTGGTACTAAGAGTGACATGGTCCACACAGAGGTCGGGGGTCGTTGGACACATAAACACAGGGCTTCCAGTTGGGAGACCGATGTTCTCATCCTTTAGAAAGTTACATAACATAACATATTTAATATATGTAACATATGTCAAGTTACTTATGTGACATATGTAACATTACCAATGTAAAATTACTTATTTTAACCCAAAACATGATGTTTTTCTAAACATAACCACGTGGTTTTTGGTGCCTTAACTGAAGGAACCTTACTGTCACACCTCGGCGGGACGAAGCGTGTCGCCAACACAGAAACATCTAATGGACTGACGGGTGTATTACATGTTTGGTGTGATACAGGGTTGGTCTTGGACCACATAACTGATCCTGCAAAGGTTGTCTGGTCTTGGATGTCATATTAAGGCATCCCAGAAAATATTTCACCGACAGTGATTGGTACAATGGGTACAAGTTTAATGGAAGTACTATATTTCCACAATATTATATTATAATATACATATATATATAAATCAAAAACCTTTAGAACTGGCAAAAATAAACACTCCCATGTTGCTATATCTGTAAAATTTCCAAATTTCTACTGGGAAGTTTTTTTCAAATAATTTCAGAACTTGTCTTGGCATGGTATCAAGTGGCCAAAGCTGTCCTTCCAGTCTGTCTGCCTGCCTGTCCTCTACTGACTTCCCACTTTGTCTCTGCATCTGACCTTGTTCCTGCACTCTTACCCTCTGACCTCTCCCTTGCTCGCCCATTCTCCTGCCCCAACTCAGCTCTCTCAGTTGGACCAGGAGGCCACCCCGCGTCACAAACAGGAGGTACATCTTCCTGTGTTCAGCTCATGTGCTTTTTGTCATGTATGTTGCTGTTCTGCCACATCTATAGCCTTCAGAGGATTTTATTTATTGAGATTTACTTTCATCCAGCGCCTTCAATCAATGGATCTTTATATTTGATATTTAATATTTTTTACTCTGTTATTTTTATTTCTTTACCTGTGTCTATAATGCTGCTGTTTGGGGGGGGGGGGGGAAATCCCCTTGTGGGATTAATAAAGTAGCTATCTATCTATCTATCTACCTATCTATCTATCTATCTATCTATCTATCTATCTATCTATCTATCTATCTATCTATCTATCTATCTATCTATCTATCTATCTATCTATCTATCTATCTGTCCGTCCGTCCGTCCGTCCGTCCGTCCGTCCGTCCATCCATCTATCTATCTATCTATCTATCTATCTATCTATCTATCTATCTATCTATCTATCTATCTATCTATCTATCTATCTATCTATCTATTAGGGGTGTGCCATATCATATCGGTCATGATAATACCGGCATTCATGAGGGGCTGCGCAGCCCCTGGAGTTTCCAAGCCAAGCTCCACAGAGACATAGCTCTAAACACAGAGCTCGGGTGAACAATTCGACTCGTTATGTCACTGTAACTGAAATAAGAGTGCAACCGAAGCCTGACATTTATTTATGAATGGACAAATGTCCACCTCAAACGTAGAAAAATAAGGCCTAAATATTGTTGAATCTGCCGACAGTAGCGAGGAAGTAATTAGAAGGTCTGCTGCCGGTCATGGTCGCCCTGGCAGAGCATCAGCTCTGCAGTTACTATTGTTTAGAAACATGAATATTTGAAGACAAAGTTATTGCTGTTTGCTGACATAAATCTATAACATTTTGTTGAGATTGTATGTCATCAAAATTAATCATCTTTTGTCATTGTCAAAATTTGTGTTATTGCAAAAACACAAGGCCATATCATGATGTTATTTTAGGGCCATATCACCCACTCCTAATATATATTTTCTATATGTATTTTTTAATAGATTTGAATCATCCACTAGCAAGTCTTCAATGCTGCGGTTGTGGTTAAAAAGACAGATTGTCTTCCCTGAAGTGACTAAAAGCATAAGTGTATTCTTCTCTGTCCAGTGATGGGAGAAGTACTCAGATCCCTAGCTGAAGTATACATTCTCTATTATAAATTCAATTACTAGTCCTTCGTCTGAAGTCCTACTCAAGGGCAGCAGAATCCACTGAAAATAATTACAGTAAAATAGTTTGTTCTTCAGTTGAACACTTGACATTGTGAAATACTAGTGTACAGCAGTATTCATCATATCCACTGCAAAACTTTGGTTTTTGGCCAACCAAAGTAACATAATCCATGTGGCTTTAATAACCATAGCTTACATTTTATTTCCTTACTTGCGACACCGTGAATTATTATGAATGACAATATTGGATTGTCGGTACCGATGCATGAATGCTTATGTCATGCTTGATTCTCAATGTGTCAGAGCAACCAGCAAGACGACTGAACATGTTATTAATCTATTTCAACATAGTATAGCATATCTAAGACTGATAGTGTCTGTGTCTACTAACAGATTATTGACAGCCAGGGCGTAAGAGGACCTGCACCCTGTGGTGTGTGTGTGTGTGTGTGTGTGTGTGTGTGTGTGTGTGTGTGTGTGTGTGTGTGTGTGTGTGTGTGTGTGTGTGTGTGTGCGCGCGTGTTTTGGTAACTTGTCTTTACTGTTCAGAAAGATTCTGCAATGATTAGAGGGAGATAGACACCATTGTAACTTGAATCGGGCCTTTTCTTTTTTCTGGCGCAGTGGACACGGTGCACAACAATTGGAAAGCTGTTATACTGAAATTTGGGCTTATCTAAACACTTCATGGCTTAATACAGTAACAAAATCAACGCCGTCAGCTTGCACTCACTAGCAGCTGCAGCCACGTGCTGTTGTTGTTACTTTTCACATGAGAGAGTTACTAACTTTCCACAAGGGCCCTTTAGACATACATCATGTCTCTGACAAGGCACAGTTTATTTGGGACACAACTATTTGGGACCCCTACAAAACTAGGCTAAAAAACAAAGTAATTAAAAATAGACTTTTAATCAGTGAAAAAACTCAAAACATGTTTTATAGTAATTTTTGCATTTATGGACTTTGCAGTGAGTTTCTGGATTATCATATTCATCTGTGTTACAAGTGCTACGCAAACAATAAATCAGTCATAACTATAATTGTTTTTGGTTTTCTCCGAGTTTCAGTAGCATCTTTAATCTTCTTTCTCTCCATGGACTCAAGCGCAAAGTAGTGGAACACAAGTATGATCTCTTGTTAACACAAGTGTAAGCAATTCATATGGCATCCTCTTCAGTGTCTATGGAGTATTAGCTCATGGCCTGTTCAGTCATGCATATCACACATCTTGAAGCTTGCACTGCTCTTGAAAAGCATGTTGACGTCCTGCTAACGTGCACCTATTTCTCTCTGTCTTTTTTTTCTCCCCTTTGCCCCACGTTCTCCTCCAGTTTCTGGATAAGTCGCAGGATGTCTTGCTGAAGCACCAGGCCAGCATCAATGAGCTCAAAAGAGCCCTGAGAGAGCCCAACAGCAAGCTGGTGAACCGCGAGAAGCTTCTGTCAGACAGCTCTCCAACTGGCACACCAGAGAAGAAGGCTGTGAGTAGAGGGCTGAGGGTAGAGGGGTGGGGCTGGAGGTGGGGTCAGGAGAGCTTTCAAAGTCCATTAGAGTCAATATCTAAAATCAAACAACCTCTGATGCTTAACAATCCATCACAGGACATTCATATTCCAGTCTGAGCACTGTCATGTTGAATTCATCTTTTTCATTCTTAACTCCAGGCAAAACAGGCCATATTTTGTCACACTGAGACACTTGTTTTGCAAGTTTTTGGAACGCGCCTGAAGAAAGTGAAAATATACTGTACTGGTTTATGGCTGTAAAAATAAAACTGTGTAATGAGCATGATTAGTTGGGGTAATTATGTTTTTCCCTACCAGCATTTTAAACAGGTATCTCCTGTGCAAACAATATTATCTCTTATAGAAACAAACATTAAATAACTGCAGTTTATCTTAAGATGCGTGTGTATAATGAAGTGCATTCTCTCTTTCTTTGGAGTATCAGGATCATTTTAACAATATCTCAGAGGTACTTGAAGATGACTGACAAGTAGCAGAGAATGCAGCATCTTGATAAGATTCGATTCAAGATGTATTTGAGATTCACTCAATGGGAGGCACTTGATAAATAATTACATGTCTTTTTTTTTTTTTTTTTCTTGATTGCCTAAATGTGACACAGTTTTATTTTTCCCAGATCACAATCTCTCTCACATTTTGGTAATTGCAGTTTTGAAAAGGAGGTTAGAGCCTTCAGAAAGGATAGTACTGTCTTTTGTCAGGTCCTGAGTTGCCTTCAGACAACCTCTCATCTACTGTCTGGCACAATCAGATTATGTCCATAGAATGTCAAATGTTGTCTGTGGCAGTAAATGAAATCTGCCATGTGCCTCATTCAAGAGAAGGGGTGGGGGTATTATTCTGTTTGACTGACAGCTGGAAAATTCTCTCTGCTCTTGACTGTTTCCACGAGATTCAGTCGAACTTAGTTCTTTGATGTGGTTCAAGTAAAACTATTTGCATTGCAAATGCCTGTTGATTTGGTTTTGTGGAGTTGCTGGCTGTCAGGTACATGAGATTGCACATTTTCAGTTTGAAGTTCTTTAAAAGGTTTCCACAGAATACCTCCTGTTAGCACTGATTATTCCTGCCTTCTTCAATTTCTCCTCTTTGCACAAAACTGTGCTTCTCACCAATTCACTCCCTCATTCTGAGTCTAAGCTCTAACGGCTGTTCTTCCTTCTCTTTTAATCTTTCTCTGCCTCACGTCGGCCAGTCGTTGGGCCAAGCGGCTGGAAAGGACCCTGCAAACAGCCTGTCTGTTGAGGGTTTCGTCCAGAAGACTCTGGTGACTTCACCTGAGGTTGCACATCTCTCACTCTTTCTCTTTCGTTTAACAGTTTACTATTTATAGCATTTGTGGGTTGGTGCCCTGCTGTCACTCATTTGTTTATTGTTTAAGAAGCACATATTGAACAATTTATGCCAATGTTTACCAGAACTTCAATATGTACCACTTGTACTTTTTGTCCCCTTTTCTGTTATTGAAATCATTGTGTAGATTTCATTACTTGCAAGCAGCTATGCTTGGCATGTCTAACTGTGTTTAATCTATACCAACATGTAGGGCTCTGAGGAGTGGGTATTGATTGAAAAACAAGAACCTTATCAACAAGACGATGACTGGAAGGCAGAGGAGAAGAACAACTCTCTCACATCTGATGCCTCATGGGAGAAAAAGGAGCTGGAAAAAGAGATAGATATTTCCAAAATGATACATAAAGAGGTCACAGAGTATGACAGAAAAGAAATGAAAAGCCATATTGATGAATTTCCATCAACAAAATCGTTCAGAGAGGCAGATGCATGCTCTGAATCTCAGCGTTTTGTGATTCAATTATCCGAGAATGTAGACTCATCTCAAGACAAATCTCAAAGCAAACCATTTCGAGCCTCAGACCTTGAGGCAAACAGTGATGTGGCCCCGGGCTCGCGCCAGATAAAAGAATGTACAGCTTCTAAACCAAGGAAAAAGAGAAGACCCCAGAGCTTAAACCTTGGGATGCCTGCAGAGCTCATCTACAGGAAAGGAGGCAGTGATTCTACCGGTGAAGAAAATGAGGGCTCAGACTCGGACAACAGCCCAGAAATAACATCTAAAAGAGGAAATCATTGTGAGTTGTCCCCAGTGGTGATGATGAAAGATGATCAGGGATTAGGAAAGGATCAGTGTATCAGGGTCTATAAAGACAGCAGACAAGAGGATATATCAGTAGGTGAGAGCAAGGAGGTCTCTACTGAAGAAGCAGAGCAGGTAAAGAGAAAAGTGAGCCAAGTTGGGGCAGCAGATATTGATTTAGCCTCAGTGAATGGACCTGGAGAGGTAGAACAGGACAGTTCATTGTCAGGTGTTACGGGAGAGTGCGTGATGAAGGTCCGAGGGAGAGGCCTCATTGACAACAAAGACCTAGCAGAGGTAAAACTTCGACAGGTCAGGACACACGAGAGAAAGATCAGCAGCTCTGGAGGAGAGGATGTTGAGGGCTTCATGAGTGACAGAGGTCAGAGGACGTCTCTCCACCGCCTGTCAGGCAGCAGCTACCAGTCGGAGATTACCAGGATTGTTCCTCTCAAGCCAGAGCGGTCGAAGAGCGTAGCGTGTAAAGACGAAAGGGACCAGACAGGACCGGAGGAGCCTGCACGGGTCATGAGAAGAGAATACCGCTGGTCGGTCGGCTCTCCGGAGGGATCCTCAGACCTCAACTGGACCGATGTCTCCTCCTTTAATTCTGCATTTGCAGCAGATCTGGAGGGCTTCGCTAAAGCAGAACGTCCAGATTATAGCTTCCAGTCTACAGAGTCGACGGAAAATCAGTCATTGAGCTCAAAGATTTCAGCGCTTCCCAAGATGGCTCCCCCAGCCCCGCCGGTGAAAACACAGAAGGCCAGAGAGTCTGGACTAATACTGAGGAACAGCCGAAATGCCGGCAGGGAGCCGAGCCTGGACACAGCCAAGAAGAGACACTCGGTAACTGCTTGGCATCTGCTATTCAGTCATTGGAAATAGCGCATGAGCTTCAGACAGATTCGCACGCCATTTTTCTTTTTTTCTCCGTTTTCAGTGACTTAAAACACTCATCCATCTTACGTGTTCGTCCCTTTATGAAGAGCTGGCGGAGCGGTACTTCTGCTCTGTCTTGTGGCAAAAATCAGACAAAAAGTTTGGACATTTTCCCACATGGCAACCCAATTTATCCCCTCCCATTGCCCTCAACATGCACCACACTGTCTGGCAAATCTGTACAGCTCAACACTGGCTGTGAAAGTTCAAAAAGACAAAAATCCATATTTCGTGTTTTGGTTGTTGGTTTGTCTTATCTGTCTTTTATAACTTGTGAGCCTCAAATTTCCCTCACATCATTCCTTGTCAGTGGGTGGTAAGGAAAGTAAGGCTCACACATTAGCAACACTCCAATGATTTTTGCACATCTCCATTGCGTTTTCACACTGGATATACAAAACAAACTATTTATTTCATATTAATGTTGCAAATTGAATCACTCATTTGCGAAAGAAAGGTTGAAATCTACTGCCATCCATTACTTTGTCAGAGAGAGCCATTATCTCCCAAAATTAAAGATAAATGGAGTATGGAATTGGTTTGTTCACATTGAGAAAATGCATCAGACTAATGTTAAAAAAACAGAACAAAATGTCCCCTGATTCTTCACATGGGTTTAAACAATCATAAATCAGGACCATTATTTCCTTCAACCCCACCTGAATAGAAAGCCAAACAGTGTTACAAACACACTCTTTCCTCAGACTGTGAAACCCCAGCAGGCGGTAAGCAGCCAGACACCACAGCTCAGTGGCTGACACAGTCAGATTTGCTGCTTTCATTTCACTGTTGGTATCATTGGGAGCTTGTACGCATTTGGCACTGGAATGAAAGGAATTTGAAGTGAATAGACATGACAGTTTTCATCATTTCCCACCTTTTCATCTGAGTTAAGCTCTTGCATATATTGGATTAAACAGGCATGAGAAGAGGTGTTGCATAGCTCTCAGTGTGCAAACAGTCCTCACAGGCAAGTGACAATCATACCAAGATCTGATTGAACGGGAGGGGAGTGTGGGAAAATATTAGATGCTCCTCCAAACATGTGGACCCACTCTTACAATTGTATTGACAGGCTTTGAAATACATCCCGGCACCTTTTATCTGACATTTAACAATATTGTTTGGAAGTATTTGAATACTCTCCTGTTGAAATTCAAGGTGCGTCGTGTTGCAACACTTTCTCAGCTGGTCGATGAGTTGCTGCTGTTGTGCTAAAAACCTGCTCATTACACAAACCACATGATTCTCTTGTCCTGCCTCTGCAAATAACATCAAATGGCTGTGGATGTTGTTTTTGTTGCAGAAAGCTCACCTCTTTTCTGTCCTCTGAACTGTATTGCTGTATGCTGTGTTACTGTAGAGTAGTGCTCGAAATTTGTGCCTGAATCCATTTGGACCTGACTGGATCTGCACAGAGCCAGCGGGCTTAGATTGGGTCTGGCTGAATTTCTCACCTAAACTTGGGTTTATGTTATTAAGACATTAAAAAAGCTGATTTGTTAGCTTCTTATGAGTAACTCATTTACAATTGTTTGCTTTGTTTGCACTCCCAATCAGCAGTACGCCAGGATCCCAGTTTAGGTTTGCACCTCGCATTTTGTGGTCAGATCACACTAAGCTCATACTTTCAGGCCCCAGTCAAGCGCTGCTGTTAGGATCTCTGTGTATGGTGACCTGTCACTCCATAGTCCATTTCAGCTTGTGCTAACCTTCACATGCTCTCTTTGCTCTTTCCTCTGCTTCCCCCTGCAGGAGCCTGTCTCTACTCCTGCTATATACGAAGAGCCGTTTGCTGATTTCAAGGTTATTCATTTCTATTTAACCCAACCTTCCCACTCATCATCTCTTTTCCTCTCTGCATCCCTAATGGCTAAAATGCATGCCTCCGAACCGACTGCAGCAGTTTCTCCTAAAAAATAGCCAAAAGCAAGAGAGGATAAAGTGAGTTATTTTTTCCACAAGCTGCCCACATCCATCATTATGATAATAGTTTGAATTGAATGTGTGGGTTAAAAACAACACCATTGTAATTGGGTATTGCTGGTATGATCCAGTTTATATAGGGATTTAATGAGTGTTGTTGTTATAGTTAAGCTGCCTAATTCTAATTATATGATTCCAAGTGTTTGGCTGGTGGGCCTTTAAAACTGAGTTTTTTGCTTCCGACCCATCATCGTGGGTTTTATATGTAAGCAAACATGGGTAACAGATTAAAAGGTTGAAATGCCTTTATTTTATGCCTTTGAATCTGATTATTTTTACCCAATAAATCATTGTCGTAGGACCTACCTACAGTACATACAACCTGAAACTAGAGATACTGCCTTTCAACAGTTGCGGGTACTCGTGAGAAGATGCAGAATCTACAACCAATGCATTCTTTCAGTTTTGTCGTCTATTTTTTACTAGTTTGTTAACAATATAAACTCTATTTCAAATATACACAGCCCTTGTTTTGATAAGTGTCGACTTGTCTATCGACTATAAATACTTAAAATGCACTCTCATTAGATATACATTTTCAGTTTAATACATTTACAAATGTAATTTTGCTTTTCAAATGACTTCCTCAACAATCAAAATAGCAGTTACTGAAACCTTCTACGAGGGTAGATCAATAAGTTCCCAGACCTGTCCTGTTGCATGCGAATAATGCACACCACTTGATGTGCACAGAGCAGAAAGAGGTAAAACCCTAATGTGTGAGCGTTACAAATTTCGTCACTCGGTCAAACGCAGCACCCGAGTTACACAAGTATTTCTGACCGCTGGTTTTGCACCCCTGCAATTTCTCAGTGAAAATGTAAAACTCTGGAAATTGGCAATGGAAACCCTTAAAAACATTCAGTGCAATTGACCTAAACTGTGGCAGGGTGACACTTTGGTTCTCCAAAATGACCATGCGCATGCCCACAGCACGTTGAAAAGGCACAAGTTCCAAGTACACTTCACTGTGTTGCACGTCGTTCACGTACAACGGGAGAAGTCTCGGGACTTATTGATTCGCCCTCTATGTTATTATTAACCTGAAATTTAGCTCATTTCCATTTCCACCATCATACTTGGAGTTATAGCTGTCTTAATTATATGTGCTTTAACAAACCAAATTATCGAGATGAATATTTTTACGAGGCAGAAAAACAAATATAGTCAATTTTGTTTTCGCTTTTTGTAGGTTCAGTCATGGTTACATCAAGCTAGCGTTCTCTTGATATAGTCTTAATATGTCTTTTGTTGCTCTGTGGCAGAGTGCAGTGGCTTCCACAAATGTGCAACAGTTACTGTCGCTTAAACTGGAAACTACAAAGTCAGATTAAGATTTTGACTCAGTTTTGAGGTGTGTAGCTACTGCGTCCTGCCTTTCTATGGTAGTGCTACGCTTTATTTTTCTGGTGTACACATTTTTCATCCAATTGTTCCAACTTTTTGTTTTTGAGATAACTGCTTGCGCTATGTTTTTTAGTTTTACTGTATATGTACAATGGCTTCGATTTTATATCCTCCATCAATCAAAGTACAGATGCCAACTTCAAACATGAAGATGATACTCCCATCCTATTCCAATACATCTCCATCATCCAAGTGACAGTAGCCATGTATCAGAGTGGTGAACCTGTGTCTGTACCTGTACCAGAAGGAGCTCGGGGACAGGAGACCTCAGCCAAGCGTAGCCTTGGAGGAGGAGCAGGAGCGGGACACCGTGGCCTGCATGAGGGAAGCCCAACTGGGCATCGAGCGGAAGTGCTCCAGCATGACGGTCAGCTCAACGTCTAGCCTGGAAGCCGAGGTCGACTTCACTGTCATTACGGACCTCCACTCTGGCGTGGAGGACTTTTCTAAAGTCATGTCAGAGCTGGGAGAGCGCGAGCAGCAACCAGAAGTGGGCCGGGAGGACTTTGAGGAGACCTCCAGGTTCTACTCTGCCCGACTAATGGGCTTCCGGGACAAGTCTCCCATGGAGGAGAAGCTTCCTGAGGAGGGAATGCATTATGAGGTAGACAAATCTCCCATCCACCATCCATCCGACTATTCATCTTCATGACCCTCTGGATTCACCCTGCCTTGATGGACTTTTCTGTTTTTCTTTGACCGTTTCCCATTGTTTAAATATTGTTACATTTTGTTCTTTATTGGGTTTTTTTTTTTCAAAATTTGTTTTCGTTGTATTTGTTAATGTATTAATTGCTGAATTTTTCCTTATTTGATTTTTGTCTTTTCAGTGTTTTCGTGTTTGTTTTAATTTTCCATAATCATTTGCATGACTTCAACAATCCAAACAGTCTAATAAAAAAAGTTTCACAGTTTGTTTGTTTAATTGCATTGCTCTGAAATGTATGCTGCTTGCAAGCGATGGCTCCACAGTCTTAAGAGGATTTGCTGTGAAGAAATTACTTGCTGCTTTTTGACTTAAATGTACTGTTTGTGTTTCAACACAGCCTCCAGTTGCAAAGAAAGACCCCAGTGCTGTGTGTGTGGCCCACAAGCTGAAGAGGGTCGATACCAAGACGGAGACACACACAAATGGATCAGAAGTTCACCCCAACATCATGAATGTCTCACCACAGGTAAACCAATAACAAGAACAGTATGTGAGGAAACCTTACTTTAATTTCACGTACATATACTGCAGCAAAATCACACATCTGCTCCCTTTGGTTTTCCATTTTACTTTAGTTGTTATTTATTGCATGTATACGCTCTTGAGAGTGTTTCAATAAATAAAATATTAATACTAAATAATAAATATGTACATTATATATACACACAATGTACATATTTATTGCGCACACCAGTATATATGAGTTACTATAAGAAAAAGGAAGGCAAGAAAGGAAAGGAGAAAACTATGTTAGTAGGCTATGATCTTTTCCACTTTTACTTTACTTATAAGGTCAGCTACTGTATAAATTGTCATTCTGACACAATATTTGTTAATAGTTTAAGTTTAAGTCTTATTTGGAGAATACATGTAAGTGTCAGATAAGAACCATTAATACCACTGTCATGTCAGTCCATTCAATATAAAGCTACAGCCAGCAGCTACGGTTGGAAACTGAAACAGCTATCGTGGCTGTGCCCAAAATTAGATAAGTCCACCTGTCAACACCTTTAGAATTGTTTTATTTTTATTTTTTCTTAGAGGTTACATGCCAGACTATTTGGTCAGGCATAGTGACTTCCTTGAGTTTCCTTCGATTGCCTGGCAACCTCATGGTGAAACACGCTGTTGTTTTTACACTTTAAATTTTTGTGCAGCTTCAATGAACAAAATACCATGCCAATTATTACGCTTCAGATGGGCCTTCATGTGTATTTTGGTACCTTCATACAGATCGATGATTGATGTCCTCTTTCAGCTAAGTTAACCAGCTGTTAACTGTTGCTTCATAGTGTATTTATCTCATAGACATACAAATTGTATCGATCCGCTCATCTCACCAAATAAGAAAGTGAAAGTGTATTTTCCCAAAATGTTGAATGAGTTAAGCTACAGTTCTGGTTGAAAGTGAGGACATTCTGCATCACAGGATAAATTCCATCAGTCACCCATCAAATAGACTAATTTGCAATGAAGAATTCCATATTTTTACGTAGCTCCGGAGTCTTGATTAGACGATAAAGCATTCTCTTTGGGCTTCAGTGACATGACGGCCATATTCCCCACAGACGCATGACATAATAGCATCATTATGGAGTGATTCAAGTATTGACAGTGCATTAATGAGGATGATGAAAGAAGGTGCGAATCCCATTCATCTCCGGAGGCAGAGATTTGAGTGCCGTCCCACAGATGCCTTATTATAATGTAATCATCGTTTGGCTCTTTAGCCATTCGGCTAATGGTGTGGATGAACTCAGGCAACGATGTAGAGAGGCTGCCTTTGAAGTGCCAGATCAGTGTTCAGTCAAATTTACAAAGATGTCAGAATGAACCACAGTAGAGAGAGAGAGTGAGAGAGTGTGTGTGGATGCATCTACAGCAAATGGAGGATGACGTCATCTATTGGCAGATAAAGATCTCCACCAGCGACATTGCACAGCCAGCAGAGGGAGACATGTTTTATCTGATGAGTTTCTCAACAACAGCACAAAAGCTCGGCTGCTATTCTGAGCAAGCTGCAGGCTTTGAATATATGTACCTGATCCTGATTGTATTTAAAGTTTTGCTTTCAGTTTTGCTTAAAATGTTGCTTTCATAAACAAATCATGAAAGTACACTTGTGAAAAAATAAGTACATCCCTTGGAAATTGTCTAATTTTTCAGCATATTCCAGCAAGCAAACACTTCACATTAAAAAAAGAATTTGCCAAAACCTCTACTTTTATCAAACCTTAAATCCTTAAAATAGAACCAATGGTTCCACATTAGGTGCCAATGATTATATTAATTAAGCCTCTGACATCTCGGGTCTGGTGTTGTCTTTGCTGTTGTGTGGCGTCATCATGCCAACATCTTAAGTGCTCTCTAACACCTTCAGAAACAAGGTGGCGGAGGGATTTAAAACAAAAATATTTAGAAAAGGCTGTGAGGAAATTGTTTTTATTTCAAACAACTGCTGGCCAAGCTAATTCAGTGTAATAGCAGACTGTTTGATGCAAAAAAGAATTCTCCAAGAAGCCCAAATTTCATCACACAATCTTCGGGGAACTCTTGCAACTGTTGGTGTTAAAATGCATGTATCTACAGTCAGAAAGATGGAGGATTGGCAGGAAAACGTCTTTAGAATATTAGAGCAAAACTACAGTTTTCTAATGAAAATATAGGCAAATACCAGGCCTTTTTGGAATAATGTGCTCATGACAGACAAATCAAGATGGATTTGTTTGGTCAGTAGACATTTTCTGTGCAGACCAAAGACAGTTTTTCAGGAAAAGAACCTCACATCAACTGTAACGGATGGCTGTGGAAATATAAATTCTGCATCATATCAAAGAGTGCTTAAAGAAAATGTGAGACCATCTGTGTGAAAATTGAAGAGGAACCCTAATTGGACCTTTCGAATTGATCCTAAGCACAGCAGCAAACCCACAAAGGAATCACTCAAATAAACGAAATGGAGGGTTATGGAGCCAAAGCTCAATGCCCGTTTCAAATCCCTACAACAGGGGGCAGTACAAAAACTTTCTAACATCTTTCAACTGAAGAAATTTTGCATGGAAGTGTTATGAAATGTCAGCGAGCCAAATTCAGAGACTAGTGGGCAATTATGCAAAATTTACAAGAAGTTGTTTGTGCTTAAGGGGGCAATACTAGCTTCTGATGCCAAGGATGTACTTACTTTTTCTACAGAATAATATTACATCAATACTACACCTTTATCTGTAGTCACAGTTTAAAAAAACAATCTATTGTTTCTTTGTCCACTATGTCAAAGACGCCAACAATTTCCATTTTGTATATACTTCCTTTATTACATGATTGTATACACACACACACACACACACACACACACACACACACACACACACACACACACACACACACACACACACACACACACACACACACACACACACACACACACACATAATGAAATTCAACATGTTGTCAATACAAAACCTGACATTAAATTATTTTTTTTAAATTTGTTTTTATTGTATGACAGTTTGATTAAATGACAACTACAATTGGCAAGAACAATTTGATTTAATGGGTCAAATTTTATACATTAGAAAAATTTACCTAGGTCCATGTAGTTTCATTAAAGTGAGACAGTATAGCTTTTGAAGGATGAGAAATATAGCAAACTTTAATAAAGGATTTTTTTTGTTTTGTTTTTTTACAAATATACTCAAAGCCAAAAAAAGAACTTAATCTCATCAGCAGATATGCTTGTTATAGGAGAGACTTTTCTCTTTGCTATACCTGCAACTAATGACATTAACAAGCCAAGACAGACCATCAATAAGTCATTTTAACTTGTCATAGCAGCAAAAGTAGAGGTGAAATTAATTTTAATGATGGTACAGATCCATCAAGTGTCCCAGCAGCCATGACAGCAAACCAGCATGCACAACACCAGGATCCTTAACATAGCTCCCAGAATGGAAGCTGCTCATCATCTTATGTTATATTATCCACTGTGAAAAAGGTCCAGCCTAGAATTGCCCAACCGATTACAGTGTAATCTTTATTAAGGTTATGAAATACACCCATTATTTTCCTGCTGTGACAGGTCAGAACGTCTGCTGTGGAAAAGTGTATTATTTACCTCATGTTGAAATTCCACACTACATAGCGGTTCTAATCATTTGTTCACCATGCACTGTATTCACTCTGACAAAGTTACAAGGAAGTAAACATGTAATTTCTGAGTGTGCTGTTGTTGCACACTATTCTCCCACAATGCAATGCACAAAGGAAGAAGGATGTCATATAGTTGTAACAAATAAATAATGAACAAATATTTTCCCTACTAGAGGTATGAATCTATCGGACACAGCTTTATTCTCAGTAAGGATGCATATGCTGATGTCTTTGAAGTTGTACCATTCCAGATTTATAGACAAAAAATGGATCATGACGTGTATGCGGATTGTAAAATGGCTTCCTCGCAGTGCCAAACCCCCTCCAGAGCTTCTTATCATCTGTTTGGTAATTGTTTTGGTTTTACAGCTTGCAACATACTCACTAGTCTTGATTCTATCAGGGAACTATTTTCAGTGAATAAGCTGACTACTGTACAGTTCGTCACTAGTTGTTTTACATAGTGGAACATTTAGCAAGTAACACCCATAAATTACCCATATTAGTTTGTGCAGAGTAAAACAAATCTTTGATATGCTGTAATTTACCTTTTGCATAATCAGCAGTGGAGTTTAAGAAAGGCTGATAAAAAAAAATACTGTTTTTTCTCTTTCCCTCAGAACTATGGAGTTGTCAGCCCACGAGACACCCCTGTTGCCCTTAAAGAAAATGGCTCCCCTGTAAGTGTCTTTATAGAGGAGCTATATCAGTGATGGTGTGTTTGCGTGTGTGGTGGCACAGTAAGATACTCCAGCTATTCTTCTGTTGCTTTATTCTTTTTGTAGCCTTGACCTTTATTTCATATCTTTCTGAACAAGTGTTAAAATGATGCTGCTGAATCCAAATGTTCACAGGTCTTTTTGAAACAATCGTTATTTGACGTAAAGAATTCTAAAATTACGTGATTTTAAAGCAGCTTGACTCAAAAATTGAGATACAATTTGAGAGTTTTTTTCAGTAAAATTGCAGCAACGTTGTGGAAAATTTATTTTTCTGAAGTTGCAGGTTAATGTAACAAATCCTGAGTTATAAATATGAACTGCAATATAGAACACATAGGGTACATGAGTGTTTTAATTGCTTTTTAAATTATATTAGTTCAACACATACTAAGGGCAAAAAAGCAACGTGCACAATACAAGTGGAAGGCTTTATAAAACTCATACTGTACATGCATACTGTATAATTAGTCTGACGTGTAAATGTGCAATGATTAGAAGTATTGTGGAAATTGGCGAGACTTACTAACAATTCCAATCAGAAGATAGCGATTTCCTGGATGGACTGATAAATGACCAGAATCAGCATATCTCGGCCTCTCAAACTTCTATTTTGACTATTTCTTGGAAAGCCAACTTCCTGTCCCTCATCTTTATGAAGTGCCAAGCTAAATTGCTGAAGTAAGACTTTGAAGGAGGAGTGTTTCCTGTGATGTTTGACCTGTTCTTGTGCAAATAAGACCTCATATGGTTTAATTCCTCCATCAGAAGTTGTCCTCCTCTGCCTTACTTATTTAGAGGCGAACTTTGCCATTGCATATGTATTATATTGTGTCAGTCTGTAATCACCTTGATACTCTACTTTGCATCATCATGGTTATGTAGTATGTGTCCAATAAATACCTGAAATCTTTTAGAAAATCAGCAGACAATTGTAGTTTAATTCTTCAGCAAATTATTAGTTAATTAACGTTAGTGTGAACATGAGTCAGTCATGATTTTAAGCTTTTGTCATTTCAAACAGCTGAGAAAGTGTCAAATTAGCTTTTTTGTCGAGGGCGGACGAAGACCTAGATAACACCTCCTGAGTTGTTCACCCCAGGAGTTTGAGCCTCCCTGCTAGTAGAACAGTATGTGTTGTTGTGTATGATCTTGTATGTGCTGATGTATCCCTCCATATGTGAGCTGCCATCTAATGAATATGCTGTAGGTGAAAGCAAGCATGCAGGGGAGGGAATCCGTTGTGTCCCCACTGACCATCACCGCTGAGAGTGTCACCTCAGCAACCACCACACAAGTTACCAAGGTAACACCTTATTTGTTCCCATGGTTACAGTTTAATGACCACAGTTTAGAGTCAGCACCACCATGTGTTATACAGTATACGTGTCACCCATCCATGTTGGAATAGATGGACAAATACAACAAACAGATAATTGGATTTTTGCATTAAATAATAGATAAGTTAAAATATATTTAATGCTTAGTTGCCACAAAATCTAAGGTAACAATGAGATTAATTGCAATAACATTTACATTAATACTAATAACATCATTCAGGTTTTTTCATCATCTGTTTCCATGTTAGGAGGTTTACACTAATAAACAGTTGGAATTCAATCTCGTTGCACTTCATGAAGGCTTATTTATTTGTTGTTATAATCAGTAAGACAGGTGCTCAAAAGATTAACTTAGTGTTTTTGAAGACAGAATTGGCACACAGTGATGCGTTTATTAGAACAAAGGTGCGGAGGAAAATACAACAAAACAATTATATCTTTGAATCTCTTTTCATCAATCAAATGGGATTTTTCATTGGAGGGAAGAAGCTCATGATAATTAAATGTATTACCTACTGCATTACACAGACTGTGAAAGGAGGCTACTCAGAGACCAGAATTGAGAAAAGGATTATAATCACAGGAGACGACGATGTGGATCAACATCAGGTGAGGAGGAGTTTCGAAGAAATACTGCAACAGTCTTACTGTATAATGAATGACTACTGGAAGCTTATATGTGAGGTGTATGACCTGTGCATTGTTGTTTTATGTCCTCAGGCGCTCGCCATGGCGATCCAAGAGGCCAAGCAGCAGCATCCCGACATGCTGGTTACAAAAGCAGTGGTTATCAGGGAAACAGAGTCTCCCACTGAGGAGCTGCAGCGGAAAGCAGAGGTACGTGATAGTCTGATCATGTGATGATAATGCAGGTTGGAAAAAAGACTGCAATAACTAGCTATAAGAGATACAAAACGGGCACTCGAACATGCAAAGTGACTATAATGAAATGCAAGAAAGAGACAAAGCAACTACAGAGGGATGCCAAATAAACAAAGAGATGTAAAATGACTGTAAAGAGATTAAGTTAGAACTGAGGTGAATATCTACTTCAAAGGGATGCAAAACAACACAAAAAGATGCAAATTGATTGTAAAGAGACATAAAGCTGCTACAAAGGTACACAACAGGAAAACAAGGAGATACGAAAGGACTAAGAGATGCAAAACAACTACATCGGTGTAAAGCTGCTATAAAGAGACGCAAAATGAACACAAATAAATGCATTTTGACTGTAAAAGCACATTTATGGACCACAAAGACATGCAAAATCAAACACAAAGAGATGCTAAATGACTACAGCAAAATGCAAGACACCTGCAAAGAGATGCAAAGTAACTACAAATCGATACAAGACGTGTAAAATGATCCAAAAGGATTTAAAATGACCTCAAACCAATGCAGAATGCCTAAAAATACATAAAACGACCACAAAGAGTTGCAACACAGCGACTAGACAAAATTACTAAACAGACTAAAACTAGCACAAAGACCCAGAAAACAATCACAGTGAGAAGCAAAACTTCTACAAATTTGTGCATATTCATGACTGATCTGTTTGGTGGTCTCCTTGCAGTCCTGATCGGACATGGTGGAGAGGATCCTCCAGCTGTGGGTCTCCTGCCCCACCCTGCATTACGCCACCAACCTGAGGAGGACTCTCTACCCCACTGTGTACACATTAAGAACAGACTGCGTTCCATGAAGCAGTAGGAACTCCACCCCTTTCCCTTTAGACAAACCAACTGTGACTCGGCCTCTATCCCGACCCAGCCTCCCGTCCTGTCCTGGTCCATCCCAGCCCTCCAGCTTCTAATGGAAACAGAAAACGTCTTCTGGATGATTCAACAATTTTTGAAACTTTACTTGCAAAGTATTTAATGGAACACGTTTTGGCTCGTGTCAATGAATGAGTCTCCAACTCTCAAATTCTACTTTCTATTTAAAGGTTACAACATCTGCCATGTGTGTGAATGTCATATATGACATGACAACATCATTTAAATATAAGGTTTGGGGGAAGTATGGGGCCAATGCTGGTGGTATGGGTTGGGTGGGGAGGTGCCATGTGGCAAGAGGCAGCCTTTTTGCTTGTTGTTGCCACCTCCTAGCCATGATACCATCAGTATAATCAACTGCTGTCTTATTAGCTTTTTACATTTTTATCTATAGAGGATCTAATTTATGTTCAGTGTTTGCTTGTTTATGAAATATGTATAATATCAGATGATTATAATCTGCATGACTCAATAAAAAAAAAAAAAATAGCAGAGGGAATGAAAAAAAAAATAATTACATGGATCTGTCCACATTTGAAATCCATGAGAAGCTCTGTGAAGTTGGGACTGAGCACCTACAGAAAAATTGTCAAAAACACTCGGCCAATACGCAGTGGAATCATTCTAATGTTGACAGACTGTACTGAAGAATATAAAGACACTTCAGTGGACAGCTGGAACTGGTCCCATTCTCCAAAATACAGACATCACTGTCCTCGTCCAACCTCACTGTTCCCGTTTCATTCCAGTGTCAGTCACCACCAACAGTAAGACATGCTGATCACACATTTTGGACACAGGTTTAGGATTTTTAGAGACATTTTAATATAATGTTACACTGTATCTAATAAGTTTCACGTGATGCTATGTTTGTACTTTTTTTTCTTAATTGATTTTGCTGACTTCCATTTTGGAACAGTTTGTTATTCTTGTGTTTTTGGACATTTTAATCATCGGGTGTGAACGTGTGCTGCAACAAAGACCTTCATGTTTTTGATTTTGTTGTTGGTTTTTTGCCTATTAATTTGCTCGACGCCATGTTCGACTGGAGATCTTACAAAGTTCAGCAGAGAGTCCAAACTTAAAACTAGGAATGAGATTGCCAAATTGTGAAGTTGCGATTCGGGGGGGCGTATGTAATATATCATTGTCAGCATCATTGACATTCTTTTAACCCGCTATAATAATTATTTTTGGCCAGTTGGAGACAGCACGACAAACTGTACACCCAACATTGACATATTATTACCATAGAAACTTATCAGGCTGAATGTGTTAACATTTATTTAAATATTGAGCCAAGAAGGAGCAAAATTAATCACGTTTCTGTCCAGCCAATGAAGTCCAATACTCAATATATTGTAGCTCTGGTTTTATCTGTTGAAGGAAATGTGATTTTTTTTTTTCTTTTACTATAAAGTTCACCACTACATTAATTTTTGTTACTTTGTCTGCAGTTTGGTGGTGAGCACCAGACTGCACAGGTAGAGCACAGTGGGTTGTGGTTATTTGTTTCAGTGAAAACGGCAAACCACAACTGGAAATGAATGCAATGAAAGCCATACGAATAAATTAAAATAGTAGCAGACTCTAAAGCCAAAACAGGGAGCTAAAAGAGGCTAACAAGCTAAGAGAACTGCAGAGTCGGGTAATAATTCTCTGATGTTTTGTTACTATGATTTACACCTTCACGTTAAACCCAGTCATCAGACTCCATTGTGATATAAGATATTGATCATAGCAGCTTTATAAAACAACTCAGAAATGTGGATCATATAAGCATGTTAACAACCACTGCCTGAGAATTTCAAAACCACAAGAATAACGTGGGTACTTTTTTATTTCTGTTGGAATAACTCTTTTAAGTTATGGTGTACGAGTTTTGAGTTTGCACTTATATTTATAGGAGTGGTGAATGTGAATGCCTCCCTGTTCCCCTTCCAGACAAAGCCGAGACCATACAGTGTGACATACATGAAGCGGTGTCCATCCACAGAGGGTGCTGGCTATCACATGTATTCACATATATCCTTTGCGACCTTTAATACTATACTATGCATCATTTATTAAACATAAGAGCCCCTGCAGATGGAGCCTGATCCATGTTAGCCGTGTTGCCATTATTGTTACCTTTGTGCTACTGTTAACCGAAGCAGTGAAGCGCACTGCTCGTGAGATTTGCAATAAGCAGCCATTACTCTTATCCTCTGTGCTCTAAAGGGAGAAAACTGTGAACTCTCATGTGTACCGAACCAAAACCTATAACACAGAGTTGTAGAGTGATATTGGAAGGAGATTTTTCCAACACTTGGCTTTGTCGCCCTCAACGTTTTATCCTCCCATCTCCTGACTTGAAACTGTCGACCCACTGTTGATGTGTCTGTGAAAACAAGAGAGTCCCAAACTGATGATTTGTATATTTTATTTTGCTCTATTTTATTGTACCTGGTCATATGACACTGGACTGTTGTGAAGGCACTTGCTTGCAATGATAGCAGCACATGTACTGTAAACTGCTGGGAAAACAACCTGTATAATTGGACAACACTACTGATGGAAGCTTAACAGCATCAGGAGAGAAGCTGTGTACTGCAAGCAAGTGGTGAGTCGAAGGATGACAGGCCTGTATTTATTTCTAAATATCCATACTTCTGTGTATTATCCTGTACAGTATGTGGAAACTGTCAGGAGGAGAGATGTGTTTTTTAGGTTCGAGGGGATAAGGCAGTAAGTAAAATCTGAAGGACAGCGGTGCAATAGAATTGTCACATGAATGGATGCCTTATGTGTGGAGTCATAGTTATGGGAGCAGGGGCTGCAGTTATCAGTACTCAGCTGAAAGTGCTCTTAATCACCATGAGGCAGATGGAAAAATGACCTCTCCTCTTCATCTAAGGTGAGGAGGAGCTGTCTTGAAAGTCAATTTCTGTCTTGTAAAAGTACATGACATTGAGTGCAGTGGGAAAAAAAACAAGTCTCTCAGACTGGTCATGAACAAGATGAAAACATTTACTATCCCCACTAACCTAAAAAAAACAGCACAGTGCGGATCACGGATATGAGGTTTTTCTCTGTGAAGACCATCAAATGGCTTTGCTGTTCAGCCTCCACCTTCAATTCTCCACTGCCTTTTGCTCTACATCCCCCTAGTGCTTGGTGGTGTGTATTTGCTGTATTTGCATTCAGTCTAAATGGATAAACATACATGCATAAATAAATGTCTCAGTATGATTCAAACGCTGTCTCTGATTCTGAAAAGAGGGAAAGAGGGATTTCATGCTGAATAATAAATAAGTAAGAAGAGCACTTTGGGAAAATGTTTTTCTTGATGTTTGAATACATTTTACACACTAATAATTCAGCATAAATGAAATAAAGGGCTTCTCTTGTAATAGCAGAGTAATGGAGGAATATTACTGTAGTTAAATACAAGGGAAAGTCCCTTGTTTGTTATCACCATCTTGTGGCCAAATTCAGTACATACTGTACAATATAAGTGGAGTCAAGTTATTTGTGTGATCTGAGTGCCATCTAGTGCATTTTTCTGCACCCAAGAAGTCAAGCAAAAATCAAAATATTTTAGACTGCCATTAATAGTGAAAAGCCAGGAATTTCACACACCATGATCGGTTCAATTCAATATATTCAACTCAATTCTATTGATGTCTTAGTGTGCACTTGTCATAAACACTTCTCAGCTTGTAAAAACAATTGCACAATATCTTCAGGTCAAAGTTTTATAAGAGTCCCTGATGATGTGCAAAGTGAGAACGACCAGAACAGAGAGACTTACACAAACTCGGTATGTATAGTTTGAAAGATGCAGCTATTTATCCGGCATGAAAGGGGTTTAACAAAGAGAAGGTTTCATGTTGCATCATGGGAATTGAGGAAACCACTGTTACTACTGGACTTTAGGGACTAGAACGTCATTATATCTCTGCCTCTGCTGCTATGAAAAACCAAGGAGGTTGTAATTTGCCTCCTCTTCCCTTCCCTTCAATGTACTATCCCAGTTTTTATGAAGTTTCATATCACCGGAGGTTATTTTTGTACATGAAGGGTTTAGTGGTTTCATATTGCATCATGGGAATTGTTGGATCCACTATTTGGAATTTAGGGACCAAGAGTGTATATTGGCTACTGCTCCTATGGAATGGCAATTAGGTTGTAATTTGTATCCTTTTTCCTGCACCTGTAATTTTGTTTTATACCAGTTTTAATATAGTTTCATATTTCGTGCTGACATTTATGACACATATGGGGTTTAATGAAGAGATGATACCATGTTGTTTTATGCGTAGGATCCAATGTTTTTTGGTGCCCAGTATAAACACTTCTATGGAAAGTCAATAAGGTCAAATTTCATCTCTTTTTCCCCCTGCCATTTGCTCTACTGAAATGCTACCATATCCAGTGATCGTGGCAACCTCTTAGTTTACATGCTCAGGTGAGAGAAAACATAACACTTACAAAGTATCCACTAATGGACTGATGGGTGTGTTACATGCTTTGGCATGATGTTGGGTTAACCTAAGAAAGTGTCCAAAGAGTGCATTTGCTTATTCCTTTATATGTCACAGAGGTTGATATGTATTGAAAGACCAACAGAGCTTGACATTGTTCTATAAATCAATAATCTTTATTAACACAGTATAAACAACAAACAGCAACAGAGGAAACCCTCCTGAAAAGCGTAGATGGACAGTAAACCCAGCACATCTCAGAGGGACTGACTGAGACAGAAGCATAGACACAGGGATGATCATGGTTCAGATATCATGGTAAACGCACACTATACACAAACCTATCAGATGCATGAACCTTGCATGTTCCTAAAGCCATTCAGACGGTTTGCAGATGGACAGAAGAGAGAAGACAAAGTACAGTCATGCTGAGCAACAGTTAGCTACAGTATGAAACAGAGATGTTACATAAAAACCAAGTAAATCATCTCTTTAGAAAGGTTCTTTTATATAAATGATTTGAAGTGTACAAAACAGTTTTTTTTACACAATTCTTGATGCATGATTCTGAGCAGAACCCAGTAGCCTACAAACTAATTATCTGGATTACAAGCTACATACAAACTGCACTGTGCTCGCGCAGCACAGCAGTCCCACATGGCATCAGGAGACTAATGGAAAAGGAAAAGATCAGCAGCATCGTCTTTTATTAAGAATACACACCTATAAAAATCCACCAGGCCTCATATATTGCCAATATCCCATGCGAAACAGCAAAATTGCCATTCAAACTAACCTTAGTGACCTCAGCAAAGGACGCTGACACCCGACCACATACAGTTTCTATCAACACAGCAGCATGTAAACATCACCGCGGCTGATTCATTGTTCTATGTTTCTAATGTTCTCGATATACATATGATAAGTTAAGGCTCTTTAAGGACCTGAGGATTTTGAACATATGATGAGGCACACAGAAGGCAAAGAATAGCTCTAGACACAGGGCTGACTGAAAAAAGGGGAGCATGAGACAGCCACGAGGGTCCCGTCACCAGTGTAGCTCCAAGGTAGAGGAACCAAAGAGAGAAGCTCTCCACGACAGCACGGTGCTACTTCTGGAAATATGGTCAGCAACTACCACATGGACGGCTTTAAGTACTCTATCAACTTTTTTGGAAGCTCTTGGGCAACCTTATCTTACAGAGGACTAGCACCAAAAACATGGCATGCTAATGCTTTAGCCTCCAGCATTATAGAATAAGCCTCATAAGCTATATGTACAGTCAAGGGTTAATGCTCGCTTTACACATTCCTTCTGTCCACACTGGCAGTAAAGCAATCCCTTCCGAGTGCAATTAAAAAGTGATATGCAGTAGCTGTTTTGTAAAAAAAAAAACTGAATTCTACACTAAATTCTTGAAACTAATATGACACTTTAGCGTTCGTAGGGAGTCGGGTGTAGGTTTACCGTATGAGTAATCTCCTAGCAGTAAATTTGCTGCAGCTCAACAAGGAGAAACACAAAAAGGGGTTTGGTACTAAAAAGAACAAAACTTCGGAAGACAGCTACTGAATTTAGTTCATGTTGGGTTCAGTCTACACAATATCAACAGGGCAGCTCAATCAGCAACTAGCATCAGTGGCAGAATGTGATGACGCTGAAGGACAAGCATTATTTTTTTTTTTTTTTTTTTTTTTACCAAATGTAATAGAAGCGACGGTAGAGTTTTGGCCAGTTACGGCGCATATCGATCGGTCAAGGGCTGTTCCAACAGTTACAAAAATTACACTGAGGTCTACGCCCACTAGGATGCAACTACTGCAAACAATTCCCTATGAAGTGTACTCAGACCCGTATAGTCACTCAACGAATTTAGGTCTGCGAACAGCAGGCTACCAAAAATGGGCATTAGAAATGTTTTGTCCTGTGTTATGTATCATACTGTAATTGACAACAGCCAGTATTGCATCTTGGATGCCTTACAACATCCATGTGCTAATTTTTTTTTACCTTCTCTACCATTGTGTAACTTCTACACTATGTTCCCTTGCCTGAACAATAGGATAACAGATTGCTGTTTTGTGCAGAACATGGTGAAGTGAAAGACAGATGGCTCATACTGTGCTCCTGGTGCGACGACTCAGACTAGTCCTCTCTGGTTTCTTCTTTTGTGTTTTTGATAGCTAGTGTCCTACACAACCTTGAATGCCATTGCTTGTTTCCATTCTTGTTTTAGGTGCTTTGTTCCTCCCATTATGCAGGTCATGCAGTTTCTCTGCCAAATCATGGCATGAGGTTATGACTCTGTCGTAGCTTGATCTGACACAGTGACCATCTTAACAACAGTATTGTGTAGTCGGAACCCCGGCATATCTCAGACGTGGGCCTCATGTTTGCTGAAGATAAACTTGTTTTCTCACAGGGCGGTGGATTTTGCCCCCCCCTCCCCCCAATCTATCACAGGGAAGCCACACTTTGGACAGGAGAAATGATTAACGACAACTCATAACTCTTTAGATGTTCACATGGCATGTGAGTATTTCAACTTCAAACCCATCTATTTTTTTGCCAGTTTATATTAGTTAATATTGCTTTTTTTTATATTCTGCATTTTTTTGCAGCTTCATCGCATGTCAAAAATTTAAAAAAAATAAAAATGTATGATATCTATTGTGAGTAATCTTTACCCTGCTAACTTTGAAGTTTACTAACTTTAACACTTTACTAGTGTTGTAAAGCATTAGCATGCGGTGCTCAATGCTAATCCTCTCTACACACAGGGTTTTATGACTGATAGCAACACCTCCACCAAAGCTGTGGATGCCGTCCTTTGAGTGAAATATTTTTGAGATGATTCAGAGATGTACCAGATAACAGTTTATTAACATGACGGAAAAAAAAAAAAAACACTCTGGTCTGTTGGAACCAAAGTTACAGGTATTATTTTAGAAGACAAAAGGTGTGCCGTCAAATCACATTCTTAACCTCCGAACTGGAAAATTTGATGATGTTATTTGCCATGCACTTAACTATTTTCTCCCAACAAGCCCAGACCAACTTTGAATTGATTAAGAAAAAAAATATATAAAAGCTCAACATTTCATACAAAAAGATGCATATAAGACATTTTTCTTGTTATTTTTTTCTTATGAAAGCTGCTTTGGTAACAACATAGTCAACGACATCGGTCAATCTCCTGTTTCTTAGCCTGGGTGCTGAAGGGGAATCCTTCCCTGTCATCTCAATGGCATGTTTTTTTTTTAAATTATTTTTCATCACTGTCTTCCTTCTGCCCCTAAAATCTAAATGAATGGATCTAGTTACACCAGAGTGGGCTATGTTTGTGTTCTGCTGGAGAGCTATCTCCACATCAGATGCAGTGTCTGCTGGGAGCCGTTTGTCATAAAGATGTCCGCGCTGTGAAAGACAGTGCTATTGTACTGAGGGCTGATAGAGTGGAGACCTTGGATGCTGAGCCGACTGCATTGGGGCCTGAAAAGGTATTGAAAAGAACGAGGGTGTTATTCTGTATGCTGTGGAGGAAAAAAAACTGTTTGGCAACTAATGTCTTTGAAAACATTCATTTTCCAAGATGTTTGAGAGGTATTACCCAAGCAGCGGAATGAGATATCTTAATCTAAATACTCTACAGGGAATTATCTACTTTACATACAACTCTGGCTTTATAGTGTCACATGGAGACCATAATTACACAAATGTCCTATGTAGCACAATATTTTCTTACTCTCGCTGTTCCTTTGGAGATGATGACAGTTAATCTGCTCTGGGGAGAAAGCAGCAGGGGAGTGGATTATTCAGCTCAGCCATGAGGGAGACACTAACTAGCTCTCCACTGACCTGGTATCCTTGGGATGGTGATCTGCCTGCTACTGCTGCCTTCCCCTCCCTCTCCAAATGGCTTTATCTGGATAATGTAATCCTCATCAGTAGGGAGAGCGAGCTCCACAGAGGTGGTGTTGGTTTCCATGATGCTGGGGCGGCTGTGTCGATTCTTCTTGTACAGCACCTGAGAATGAGGTCAAGCCGAAGGTCAGGTGCAGACTTCGTGGTAACAAACACAAATACACAATTTTCTGATAAAACAAGGCGACTGGGTACTCACTTTGTAGCCAGTGACCTCTGATTCGTTCTCCAGGGCTTTGACCTGCTCCCAGTTCAATATAATCTTAGAGTTTGATGTGTTCCACATCACTTTAACCGGTGGCTGACTGGGTGCTTGAGAGAAGAAAAAAAACACATTATTCACCTCAAAGAAAAGCTGAGCAGTGGCAGCGAGTGACCAGAAGTTCTAATTACATCTGGTACTTACGTGGTTTTTTGGTGGTAACATTGACAGTGGTGCTGGGAGGCCCCGTTCCGGCAGTGTTATATGCCCTCACTGAGATGTAATATGTGGTGCTGCCTTTCAAGCCGTGGATAATTGTAGACGTTTGATTTCCAACAGTTCTTTGCACATTGGCTGTGTCTTCCTTCTCACTTCTCCTCCAGTACCTCAGCTGAAGAGCAACAAGGCAAAAGCACAGACGTGATCGGAGAAAACACGGTGGACACCTTAAAAGCTTTTGGTTACACCCTGTCAATGAAGTGCCAACTGGAAACCGGGAGAAGTGAAGTCAACTGCATGGATGATGTGAACCAGTCTGAAAACAAGCCATAGCAGCATGTTACCCGATGTGCCTCCTGAACTATGTGCCCCTGTTGTCCTTATCAGACATGTGTCGTGGTTTAGGGTACGATCTAAAGAGTGGGTTCAAATATGCAAAAAGGAGGGAAAAAAAGGAAAAACAAAGAAAAAGAATCCTCAAAATCCCCTGACATCAACTTCCACTGATAACAGATTTTCTTTGTCACCCTCCTCGTCAGGGCTGAAATAGCTGGCACGCTTGACAGCACAAATATAATTTGTCTTCCCTCACAGAAATGGTTTGCTCAGGCCCTGCTACTCTGTTGACTTTGAGTGGTCAACAATTTATAATTCGGGCTCTTTATGTAATCCGAGGATGAAAACAACCCCTTTGTTCATTTCTTGGATTTCAAGAAGGAGCGGAATTAAAATGACAAGAACTAACTGAGGGCAAAACCACTGTCTGAAACTGCTTTGTTGTGTGGATTAGAAGCTAAACGTTCTATCCCTTAGAGTGTTGCATCAGTACGCTAATCAGGGTGGTTACAGTACTTAGGTAAGCAACAAGAGAAACAACTAAACCCACAGGCTTGGGACTAGTCTGGACCATTATGCATGCAGTAAGCTATTATCTTGTACGCCTAAGGTGCACGAGTCTGAAACACTCATCAATAATAGAACAGAACAAGACTCAACCGCATTAGTTGCTGTGTGCACGCAAACACAAACAGAATTGCCCCTCATGGAAACACACACAAACAAGTAATTTTATTGGAGCTCACCTCATAGCCCAGCACTCTCTTCTTGCTGGTATTCCAGGGCAGAGCTTTCCATGAAACTTCAATCTCGGCTGCAGAGAGGCTCTTGGCACGGACCCTGGTGGGCGCTCTGCCAGGCTCTGGAGTTAATGTGTACAGATTTTAGAAGTAACACTGAGCTTTGAGGACCCCTCAAAGAGAAAACATCAAAACTCTTTCAAAGCAACTTCTTTCATCAGGACAACAGAGGGAGGGAAGTATGCGGAAGACGTCTGCAACTGTTGATAGAAGAACTCTGGCTCTACCTCTGTTCACACTCAGGTTGGCCCTAATCTTACGTTCATGCATTAATTAATGCTATCTGAGAAAGGAGATCTACTCCGTAACATATTGTGTATGACATGAGATCATACGCACCCTCCTCAGCAGAGTAGATAGTGGTAACCGGTCCAAATGGCCCTTCCCCCTCATTGTTGTAAACCCTGACCTTCACGTGGAAAGGCGAGAAGGGCTGGATGCTCTCATTTTTAAAGACGTATCTAGATACTTCAGCAGACGGTACGGCTGCCTGCATCCAGCCAGTGGCACCGTGGGGGCGAAAAGCCAAGACGTAGCCGAATCCTGCTCCATTCTGCAATTCCTCTGGAACAGGCTGCAGAAAAACAACACCATTTCAGCACTGTAAACACCAAATAAATAAACCCACTAAACACAGAGATCAAAGATAAGGCTTTAAATTTTTAACGCAATGCTTGGCTGCAAATATAACATGCTTAACTCACAAGAATTATTACTGGACACATCCATTACACAGTACGGAACACCCAGCAGGATAACATGAACTCAGCAGTTTTCTGATAACATGTCTCAGACATTTATAGCTGCAGACTTCATTCTAGTGGAGGAACCAGCCACCTTCACTCCGTCTACTGAAAGATACATGCTCATACACACACTTCATTTCTTTTTTAGTCTGGTCAGAGGTAGAAACTATGTATACTCAGACTGTATATGTGAACTCTGGACCAGCATTGCTATTCATGGTCCCAAGTTAATCTTAGTGACTCATGAGCCCCTGAATTATTATCAAGAATATGCTTTGAGGACACTATTAGAATTAGCAAAATATTTCTTGCTGTGGATCATAAGATTTAGCTTTGAATTTGCGACATTATGGGTTGAAATAACTGACTTATGCATATCTCTCTGAATATACAGTATTACAAATCAGACACAATTGCTTTTGTAAAATGATGGATTTCTCATGTGGTATGAATAATCAAAATGGTCAAAATTAGAACACTGAACAGGATATGTCATAATCTAACAAGCAGATTAGAGGGGGGTTAAAACAAGGTTAACTGTCACCCTCTGAGCAAAACCTCACTACAGATTATGCTCTGACTACAACTTGTTAGCTTTCATGTTGGTTCCTATACTAGGCTGTGGGTTAAAGCTTCTATGTGCATAGACGTGTCCAGCCTTTCCCTTTTTTTTATCCATGAGCAAAAGTTAGAATTACAAAAGCAACCATCCATCCCCACTTTTATGTAAAAAGGGTAGAGGCGAAATTGTGGCTTTGTTAAGCAAAAGTTACACTTTAATTGAAAACATCAACACTGATTCTCTGAAACAGCCTGAACAAATAGAAGCTCTTGGAGCTGGGTTAGTACGCTGGGGCTTTGTAGAAATAAAGAAAGTAAAAGAGAGAGAGAGCAAGCAGGAGAAGTAAAATAATCAGGGACAAAAAGTTGGGACTTCGAAGGAACCTTTGAGTTTAATTATCTTATTGAAACCTCAAAAGCATTTTTCTCTTCCCCTGGGTGACAGCAGCAGTTATTGCCTTTCTGTTCTTAAAAATGAAATGCCATACATTAAGCCATTCTGTTGTTATTAATGAAACAGGCCTATATCCACAGAGAATAATGACGTCTGGCTGCCTCCACCATGGATGATGGGGTCCTAAGCAAGCTCGCTTACCTCCCATGTGATGACTAATTCCGAGCGACTGCCACCGCCTCCACTCACATTAGCTGGTGTGACCTTCGGAGCTGGAGGAAGAGGACAGATCAGCTTAGCTGTGTTGACTTGATGACACCGTAAAAGCACATGTAATCATTTTCTCTGTTGTTACTCCCAAATCGTAAAGATAGGTAACCTTTTGCACCCACAAGTTTGCACTTCAACATCCAGATATCTTCATCAGTAAACAATAGATGCAAAAAGACAAGAAACACAAAGGACTGGACCTTGATGAATTGCTTGCTGCTTTTAGAGATTGATTGGAATTTGGAATGATTGGTTTCATTTAAATAGGATGTTGCGATTTTTTTAAGGAGAGAAGTAAAATTATCCGACACCCAATATGCTTTTTGGCAAGTAATAAAAGTTTATGGCAACATGTTTTGCTTCCATTGAAATTGATAGGTGCAACAGAGCATATAGACAGGATATGTGGGGAGGAGCATTTGTTTGGCCCATGTGGTATGCGCCCTAACCATCGGGCAGGGAAATTTGCTTCTTCGATATCTTGCCTAAGGTTAGTTGAGAAGATTGAAACCACTCTCGTGTTTGAACACAAAATAATTAAGCCACAGCTAGGAGGCTGTTAGGTTAGCGTGAAAAGACAGGAAACAGACCTGTCCAGAGGTACGACAATGTGCCGACCAGGACCTCTGAGGCTCATTGACATTTCACTTTATATTTGTTCAACCTGGTTTCTTGCCAAAGCATTTAACACACCCACCAGTCCAATAGAAGACAGCAGGTCAGTGTCATGGTTTTGCCTCACCTAGGCGTCAAAAACCATGTTGTCAGGCGAGGCCAACCATCACACTGACATCCTCTAGTGGACTAGCATGATACTGGGCTGATTTGTTGGTTAAATACGTATAAAAACGAAAGTGTAAAAAACAAAAAGTTTCGGTTTGGTGGGGAATTATCTGATAGACATGGCTGAGTTTGTCATTCGATGGCATAGAAAACATATAATCAGTTGATTATGGAGCTTTAGAGGTGCTGGAGGAGAGGTGTTGGAAGTTTGCTTCCAAAAGTATTGAGCTATTCCTTAAAAATGATCAAATTAAGTAAATTACAGTCATCTTGGATAGGAAGAGGAAAGATACATTTTGTGAAAGAGATTCAGCACATACAGGTGCCCTTTGTCCTGGCTTGTTTGGATGGCTTGCTGGGCTCGCCGGTCCCGATGGTGTTGCTTGCCAGGACTCGAAACTCATACTCCACCCAGGGGCTCAGGTCTATTACTGTAGCTGTCAGCCGGTGGCCCCCCACCACTTCTGGAACTGGCAGAAAACACACACAGTGCCCCCTTCAATTTCAAGAAACTTTATGTGTATGTGTGTGTGTTGTTTATGTATGTGTGAGCATAGCATTAGCAGCAGGCTATCCTCCAGGCTGACAGACCTGGTAGGACTCCGCCACAGGTACAAAGGACAGGTGTAATCCCTCACAAGGACATGCTGAACAAACAAACTCGAAAACAAACAACAATACAAAAACATCTCATGTAATACAAGTCAAGACATTGACTATTAATTTACCAATCTGGCAATATTTATTTCATGCTTTGATAAAACCTGAATGATATTCCACATAGCATTTGTTAACTAGCAATGCATTTAAATCTCTGTGATGCTGACAAATATGGGAAAAAAATAATGGAAGTTCAATTTCCTCAATTAACTTCTGTACAACTACAAGGTCATTTTGTAGTTATGTTTCAAATATATGATCCTGATGTGGCAAATCAATGAGGCCAGTAAAACAATCTTAGATAAAAGTGTCCCTAATTCACAAAAATATCAATAGAGCAAGGTATACAATATGGGATAAAAGCACATTACACCAATCATGCGTGAATGCTAAGGGTCCTATTCAAGATAATGTGCGGAAAAATGACGGTGGTGCTATCACTTAACTACACTATCAAATTACAGCCTTGGCAACAAGCTTCATCATCAGGACGAGATCCATGTTTCAGGGTTCCCGGGAGTCCAATAAAATGGTGGTCAATGGTCCTGGTACAATTGCGTAGCATTTGGTGCTGAGGTAAAAATGACATGTCCGATATTTTCACAGGCAAGGAAGAATGGAGAGCGGCCCCCTTCATGCAATTGGAGGGAGCCACGGCTGGTTGAAGAGAGCTTACCTGTGGTGACAGCCTGCCACCCGAGGGAAAACGGTGTCCTGGCCTGGATGGTGTATGCCGTAATTGGACTGTGATTATCAGGACCAGGCCTCCAGGACAGAGAGGCTGTGGTATCAGTGATTTCTTCTACATGGATGCTGGTGGGGGGGCCCGGGGGACCTGATAGATGGCCCAGCCAGGCAGGGAAAGACGAGGGAAAGATAGAGAGACAGACAGGACATGTAAATCAGGAAGAGATGGGAAGATGGTGGAAAGAGTCGCATTGGATTTAGCACCTGCGGCTTCTGCAGCGAATTCAGTTCAGTGTGAAACCTTTGGGAGCTATTCACTCTAATTAGACAGTAAATTTCCTTTAAACCTTGCAAGAGAGAACATTCTACTTGCCTCACTTTTCCTACAACCCCTTTATTTCTTGAACAGTGAGGCACAACCAGTCACAGTAAACATGAATTCCAGACTTCAGTAGTAGATAAATAATAAATAATTTAACTGATTCGTAACCTTCAGCACTGTCAGCCTGAATTATCTGGGCAGCAGTTAATTTTGAATGTCCATTGGAGTACAAGCGAAGCTGGAATGTGTGCTCATTATTGTGACTCACCTCTGACAACCAAGTCAACAGCAATGGAAATGCTGTCGACCTTCGTTTGCACAGCGCATGTGTACTTCCCCGCGTGCCTCAGCTGGATGTTTCGAATCATAATGTCTCCTGCCGAATGCTGCTATCATTCAACACATGCATACACACAAACACACAGAAGTTCCATAAGCAACACGGTAAACCTGCAGCTATTGTAATTCAAGAACAATCCAGACTTTTCCAAACTCGTGGGAACAAAAAGAAAATGCTTACTCTCATATGTGTGGATCTTAAAAAATAAATCCATACTTCCTCATGTTGCCTTTCCTTCAATATTATACTGAAGACACCTCTCTCTTTGGACACACTCCATGCATTTATTTTATCACTGTAATTACAGAAATGTACTTGCCCAAATAGCTTGATGTGGATTGGGGTATGAAGCCATTTCAGTTATATGGAGCAGCCTAATGGCCAACCTAATGGTTAGTTCTTGAAAAGACTTTTTCATTCCATCTTTAATTGCAAATCCCACTCCTACATTATCATTTTATCAAAGTGGAGCTGAGCAGGTTCTGTAATAAATTGGACATGGTGAAAAGCTGCGGCACAGTGGCAGCAACAATTCTATGGAGTGGCTGTGTAGCTTAATCAATGCAAGTGTAGATGAGCAGCAATTTATTAAAAAAGGGGAAACTATAAATTATGCTCCAAGAAACACCTAAATCATAAAAGAAACACATGAATGCACCATTTTTTTTTCTTTACGACTGCAAAATTTAAAAGAGCTTTGAATTTTTTCCACACAAAAAAAATATGACTGCGTATTACATGCTGAGATGTGAACTGCAAACCTCTTAAAGTATACAGCTGCTGACTGGTTGCAGGGTGTGTATGTAAATTTAATTTTAAAATAAACCACAGGCAGCAATTTTCCGGCCATAAATAGTAGAGTTGATACAAACATTCCCCCTGCACTGCGGCTGAATTTATTATGACCCTGCTAAAAGGAGAAGTCTAATATTGATGTACCAATGAATCTTCAGAGTCACCTCTCGACCTTTATTCAATGAAATCTCTGAAGGCGGTTGAAAAATAAATCAATGTCTTTTATGTAGCAAGTTTTAATATGAGCACAGTGGCACTAATAAAATGAAAATTATTCAATAAACCCCAATAAGGTTTATGTCTTAATTATTCATGAGGGATTTCTTTCTTAACTGTAAAATGCGTTGGAAAAACTGTGACAGAACAATAGACAGATTTCTGAATGATGTCAATGTGAGATGTGCACACATGCAGGGGTTTAAAAACAATTGGGAATTAGTGAAATCAGCAGAAGGTGTTGAATGAATCATAAAAATAATGGGTGGAAAATACTTAGTATCACAAGAAGCTAACCTCCTTGTTAGCCCAGAGCACACAATTAGCTATTTTCATTTAGAGATAGCCAATAGAAAGACTGCTGTTGTGGAGGGTTTAGACCTAACATGTTATGCCTATTTGTGCAGAATTTTTTTTTTTGTGACATGTGTGTGACAGATTGGTGAAATAAATTCTGAACCCTATACTGGCACAGATGGTAATGAGTCAAACTTCTCGTGTCTAATGAGGTTTTGCTGGCATGAATCAATGAGGTTGAATTAAGAAGTTCAGAGACTGTTCCTGCTGTGAGTGAACAGAGCTTAGCACTGTGAAGTACATGGATCAGAGGAAAACTAGAAAATTCACAAGTATTCCAAGTTGCATCGCTTGATCAACATCAGCACCTGAGTTGCTCCCGTTTTTGTGACCGCTGGCTTATGTGCATTTGTACAATTTGAGCAGAGAATGTACATTACATTTTGGGTGACATTTTTGGGGCACAGTGACGTAACTTGGAATACTTACTCATGATGGTTATAGCTCACCCTGCTCCTTACAAGGTGAAAAGGACCTGGGCCTTTTTTTTCCATTTGATATGTAAGCTGACAGATGCCAAAGCTTTAGAAATGCAAGCCGGAGTTCCACATCCAAATCTACCCTTTGTGAAAATAATAAGCTTATGATTGATCATTGTCCGTATGCTAATTATCTCTTCATGATGATTTACTTTTATGTGTATTTCAGTGATGGTTTGCTCTATTCAGAAACTAGATGTCTGTGACTGTGTGTATTTTAAGTTTGACCCAGTTTAGTGTGTGTGTGTGAAACTGGGATACGATAGCAAAAGTCAGAGGCACTGGTTATAAATTAGACAATAAATGCTCTTTCTGTACGTTTTCAGTTGCTTCCTGAATGATTTCCTGTGTCTATAATAAATATCTTCAGTCTTTACATGGTTATGAAAATGATCAGATCATGCCACTATGTAAAACTGATTCCTCTGGTATGTGTAGCCATTCTGTTCAGATGGTTTAAAAAATAAAATAAAAAAATTCTCCATATTATCTTGTGCAACCTAATATAGTGACTTGCTGCAAATGTTTTGTGTTTTTCTTCAAGTTCTGACTATGAAACAATTTTTCCAAGACACTTTAAACACCTGTTTTATTGGTTTCCAGTTGGTTGCTCTGTGCCTTTTTATAGGGAAAGTGTTCAAATACTGTATCAGCTATTATATCAAAGTGGCATCCTGGATTGTTTGTAAAAGGGAGTCGTGCCCACACAGCTCTCACAACATGACAGCTTGTTTGAAAATCAGAGGCCTGATAGTCTCGCATGTTGTCAGACACCATGAATGACAGATTATGGACTTACACCGCCCACTTTCTCAAAGAATCCACCGTGGCTCCCGAAGTGGATGAGTTGCTCGTTGAAGAACCAGGTGAACTTGAGCTCCAGAGATGGGTCGTGGCTTACTTGACAGGGCAGGACCACGCTCTCCCCCACAGTGATGTCCAGTGTGGAGGGCAGGGTGGTGATGATGGTTGGCTCTGAAACACACATCAGTGCACATTTGATCAAGCACACTTCTCTGTTCCCCTTTTTTCAAGGCATTATAATTCAGCACAGGAAATGGCTTTGCAAAAAGCCGAGCCCTTCCATCATCCTTATGGATATGTCAGACTCAGTTAATAGAAGGATGTACGGGACAGAGCACACAGCAAAGTAGGGCGCACAGCTACAATAACTGGTATTAGTTTCGGCCTGAGCTTGTCTCTGTGGGGACTCTGAGACATGTCCCTCCTGCATCCTGAGAAACCTCCATGTGTCACTGTCAGCTCTGCCTTCAGCACAGAACTCCCCTCGATCGGCCTGAAATTCCCAAAACGCACTGAGGAAAACAGTAAACAGCACTTCTTCCAGTCCTCGCTACTCTCTTTTCAAGCCTGCAGTGCATTACAGTGGCATCACATGGGAATAAAGCAAGCGTCCCTTATCTGCACTTGTGTGTGAGCAGCAGGAAGAAGGCGGAAGGACATGAGAGAGGCGAGATGAGGGGGGGAGCCTTTGTTCTCTGGATGTACAACACCTGTCTCCCTCTTGGGGGTGCTGTGATTACTTGGTTGAAATTGCTACTCTGAGCACATGGACTAAATTAACCATGGCAAATGATCCCTGGACAGTACTAGATTCATGTAGAAAGTGCCGGCAGTGCAGTCTTCATCCAGAGTGAATTCGATACCTTCATTGTATTGGTTCCCTCACACACACACACACACACACACACACACACACGCACACACACACACACACGCTCCCAATGTGATTTATCTCGTGGCTTTCTGATTTCAGTCCACAATGCTATCAGCTGTTAGGTTTTGTCATACACACAATGTGTCTGAGGCCGGGTTTTCTATTGCATGGGGCGGAATGGTGAGCGATGGCGGTGCAGTAAAAACATTGTAATAACACACAGGGGGTATTCAAGGGTCTGTGTCTACTCTTGTTGCTCTGCTTTGTAAGGTTGCCTACACCGTGTAGAACAAGTGCAGGAAGGAAATAGAAGGCCTGAAAAATTTAAAGGGTAAGAAACGCACAAAGTGTCAGGACTGTTTTGCAGTGGTTTCCATGGGGTGACGGTTACTCGTAATGACGTGAGGAGAAGAAAAAACAGAAGACTGTGAAAGGATCTGAAGGAGAAATACTTCCATGGATCCACAGCCCTCTGTCTGTGCTACATGGAAACATACTGTAAACATGTCCTTTATTACTTTTCCAGCAGGATTGGTGTAGTCTCCTTGTGGTGAGTATTGCCTGGCCGCTTAATGTCTCCAGGGGATTCACTGTGACAATGTTGGTGAGAATATGCTCCCTTATTACCCTCCTCTGTCATCATTTGTGACAGATTATATGGACAATCAAGGTTGGTTACACAACCACACACTGAGCTCTTGAGCATAATTTGATTGATTTCTACTTTGTATAATGTCTTGTTACCTACTGCCACCGCTCAATTTGTGGGGTCAACGTGAGACAAGACAGAGAGCGTGTTGATGGACTGAGACAGACTGGGTGGCACCTTGGGAAGGTGCAAAGGTGGGTCAAACACATGTTGCCATCTTTCACTTTGCCCTTTAAAAGGTTCAGTGTGTATGATTTAGGAGGCTCCATTGGCAGAAATGGGATATAATATCATAATTTATATATAATTCCATTATATAATCATAATTATCCTTTTAGGAATCTATAGGGGAGTTTAGTTGGTCGCAAAATGCAACCTCACCACTAGATGTCACTAAATCCTACACTGCTCTTTTACGATGCAATGCGTTTTTTACTGTTTTACTGTTAACCCTTAAACCAAGTGCTGCGTTTCAAAGTTTCCGTCTGAATTACACCTCTTAAAATTCAGTCAGTATCAGCTCCAAGGCAAAAATGTACTACCTTGGGCTCTCTGTCTTCATCATCAGGTCAAAGTGTGATTTGAAAAAAGCTTGAGCATGAATTCACAGTTATACTTTTGTTTAATCAAAACTGTGAATTTGAGAGTAAATAACACGATTTATAACATTGAGTCAGTGATAGTGATGTAAATGAACATATTCTGAAAATTCTAAACTGCAACTGATGCAACAGAAATGAAGCGCAATAAATGCTGCATCCATTTTTGTCACAGTAATACCAGGCGGCCTCATCGCCAAATGTGCCACACTCAGCAACCTTCGACAAATAGTGGCAGGCTGCGTTTTAATAACAGATGCAGCCTTCTCTTGGTAAAGGGAGCTCCAGGGGTGGGAAGGGTTAACATGACACATAAACTTATCATAACTTTAACATGTAAAACAATGTGTGTCATGTGATGTCAAAACAAAATATTTTCAGATGTAACATGAGCTTGATTTCTTCACTCAGAAATGACAAAGTAGTAGGTAGATACAAAACAAACCTAATGGTTGTCACTGAGTGAGGCTGTAGCATTCACTAATCATGTTTAACCTAATTACTTTAGCTTTCATGACTAAAAGAAATGAACTGTCAATAAAAAAAAAACATTTTATATAACAGGATTTACCACATCTTACCACATCTTATTTAAAAATAGAGTTATGGCATTTATGGTTTTGTAGCTGAGTGGCTGAATTTCATCATATTTTCATGCGAATTACTCTCACTTTGTAGTTCTTTGTGCTTGTGTAAATCTGAAAAGATTTATTTTGAAATTTTTTTGGTGATTATAGTATGTCTCTTTAAATCCCATTTATCATTTAACATGCACAGATCAGGTCAGGATTTTGTTTTTGGTGAGACTAAATAGCTTCAGAACATTAAGTTCTCACTGAATATAACAAAATTGATCTTTTGTTATTGTCTTCTGAAGCTGCTCATATAACTGCTCTGAAAACAACTCAGTCAGCGGTTCTCTGACCCTCCTACGGTTAAGGGTTACTGTAGGTGGTGCCATCTTTAACTCTAAGAAACTCCCCAATAGGCCTTACTTAATCTGGTGCTCATTATAGAGCAAACAGAGACACTTCGGAATAATTGATTCCAAAGTAAAACCTTGAGAATCTTTTGGTTTGGCCAAGACAGGTCAACCGAACAAGCAAAAAGCTAACAGGTATATATTTCAACATTGAACAAGAAAGATCCAAAACATAAATACATTATTCGTATTTACTTTGACCTATTTTCCCTATAACTAGTGCCAAATCATCTAAATCTTTTGTAAACCTTCCTAAGAAATCCTTCATAATGAAACATTATGAAAAATCTTTACTTTACTTCAGTGGGCCAACCAGCCATCCATTCGTCTTCCCTCTAGACATTTTAAGAAGGTAAAACAATGTCATGCTGCATCTGCTACTAAGAGACATATAGAAATCACCCTCATCACTTCAGGAGATCAAACAGCTGATGCACTTATTCTTCTGCTGAGGAGAACTATATTCAAGTCAAGTAACATTCATCCCTAAACTAGAATTTGAAATTGAATGTATAGCTCCGTCAACCAGTCAAGTTGTAGTTTACATCCATGTATGTCCAGTCTCATAAATTATGTTGTGAAGACTTCGAAGGAATGTTTTCATGTTTTCACATGCTTGGCCAATACAGCTGATTGACAGCAGACAATGCTTAAGATATAGATGTTGCTTCAGAAAATAAATCCTAAAATGTGGATGCTTCACACACATCCTGAACCTGACAGTACAGATCCATTCAATTAGTTCAGTTTCAAGGTGGACACCTAAGATTAGAGTTACCAATTTAAAGGTCAACATACATGTTTATTATGGTCACATTGTCCCCTTCTTTTGCTGAATAACGGTATAGAAGAATGGCCAGAAAAGTGTTTATTTATTATGATGTCAAAGTGAAGTTGGTCTTTGACTTTTTGGAAATACAATGTAATAATTTTATTTTATTCTAGTAGACATTTGTGTGAAATGTTGTCATGATTAAATAAATTCTTGAGTTATGGTCACAAACATGTTTTGTGAGGTCACAGTGACCTTTGATCTTTTGCCAACAAAATTGAATCAGTCCGATTAAATGTTTGTGCCAAGTTTGAACATTTTCACCCAAATATTGCGTTTACAAAAATGGGACACATGTTAGGTCACAGTAACCTTTGACCCCCACCATTTAATAAGCTAATTGTTGGGACCAAGTGAATGTTTGTGCCAAGTTTGAAGAAATTCCCTCAAGGAGTTCTTAAAATATTGCATTCACAGGACATATGGACACACAGAGAACCCACATATATATTGCCCCTGGCCTCAGCTGTCGCCAGTGTGAATGCATAAAAAATAAAGAAAAACTGTGTAATCTCTGATTTAGATTTTAAGCTAAAGACCCACAACATTGCTTGGTGCACATATAAATGAAATATTTGATTATTTAAGTGACATTTGGCTGTATTAGCATAGAACTAGCGTTGCCATTCTAAGACAAAGGAATTGAAGAAGTGTGGGACACCACATATCTAGTGTAGACAAACAAATGACTTCCTGACACTGGCTCACAGTGGGAACGCTGTTAACAATAACATATGGTTGACCATAAAACAGCGCGAGCTAACGGTTACCAAATGACTTTTAGCTTCTCTCTGAGGTGCACTGACATGCTTCACATGGCTAGTTGCTCCAATCTTCCCACAAACATTATGAATAATTCCCACTCTCTTCTGTCCTGCTGTGAAGAGTCCCTCCTTGTTTTAACGATCGAAAGCTGCACTGCATAAGTGTGTTCTCTCCATATACGCTCTACAGTTTTTCTCACACGATGAGTGATGTGAGGTTGAATAATGCATAGAGGAAGGCATGGAAGAGCCACGGGTCACATGGCGGGCAGGTGGGTGGGTGGGGGGATTTTAAAAACAAATTTACAAGAGCAAAACCTCACGCTTCAGGTACTTCAAACTGAGACTCACGCAGATGATCTAGAGGCATCCAGGTTTAAGGCAAACACAAACCCGCCAAAGGAAATTATATTTCACTGGCGGGACAAAAGCTTTTTTTTAAAAGGACCTACAGAATCTGACAAATCAGGCAATGGTTCATCCCATTTATTTCAAGGTAAATCACTGTAGCATTAAGCATCACCTTGGTGAAAAAGCTCTTCAATAATCAGTGTAATAGCTCAGGTCATTTTAGAGAAAAAAAATGTGGCAACCCTTACAAAAAATAAATCATTCGACTTTCTATTTTACTTCCTCTTCTTTTTCAAATCAACAAACCAAGAACAATGCTTTCATCAGCACATCACAGACTCCTCCAATGTACCTTTTTGAGCTCCGCTTATTTTCTCCAGGACAAATCAAAGGTTTCTCAAGGACAAACTTTAATAGCGAGGAAAACCTTGTCGACATCGCTCAACAGATAGATACGAGATCCTCTCAGTGCTGCATTCATATGCTGTGCAGTGGCACATCTGTAGCAACCTGCTGGTGATTACTGACAGATGGCTGCTCATTATTTTTCTATATGGCTGTCAGGAATCACACATCGCGTTTATTTCACATCGTTGCTGCCATTCAACATGGACGACAAGGTTTGCTTGGAGAAGCAACTGCAAGAATTCAGTACAAATTTTACGTGATATTGAGGTCTATTTCTCCCCTCCAGTGTGAAGGCGAGCAGTATATAAACGGGTCACATGATTTATCGTCTGTCTAACATCTCCAAAAGCCAAACTGTGACAACAGCAACAAGCAATGCTGTCTTTCTGATTGATTTGTGTAATCTGAGAATATATTTTTTTCAGAAATAAAAATGATGGGCTCTATTTTAACAATCTAAATGCACAATCTGAAACACATGGCGTGAGTGCATTTAAGGTGGGTCCAAATCCACTTTTTCTAGGTTAACAGGAGATAATTTGGGCACAAAGTAAGGTGCATGTTTCAAAGGGGTTTTACTTAGTGCCCGAAATAATCATATGTGTTTTGGGCCAAACATGAAAAACAAAAAAAATCAGAGTGCCATCTCCCATTCCCTTTAAGAGCCAGATTCACTTGCATCTTAGCAGAGAAACATTCTTACTCCTTCTTGGGAAATCTGACGTTATAATAGGGTGAGTACGTTGATCTGTTCGTGCTCAGATTGATGTACACTGTACTAATATTTTCACAATGTCATACGCTGCTACATTTATCTATGTGTGTAACAAGCAGAATAAAAGCACATTGTGTGGCGACCTCTGTAGAAGCATATTACCATCTTAATAATGAGTAAAACTTTACACCCCTGACTTAAGATAATTTTTTTGTTGGTCAATTGCGCAACCGCTTTCTATAGCCTCAAACGTTGCGCTTGGTGCCGCTGTGCGCTGGGTGTAAGATGGAGCGTTTTCAATGAGGTTAAATTCTTACATTAGCCTGCTAACATGCTCTTTATGACAATATCAAGATGGCAACAATGAGGATTTTTGGGGAGTCTGTACCAAGGGTCTTAATATTGAAGATGTTATATGTCATACAGTCCCCTGAGGCAAAATTGTGAAACTTGGCTATTTAAAAAAAAAAAGACTGGACGTTAGTTTAATATATTTCAGATTGTACAATATTAGTTTGAGGCATGTTAGATGAAATGAATGCATGGTAAATCCTAGCTCTACTTACATGGGGAAGGTTTATAAGAGCAAAGTTTAAGGTCCTAGATTTTGTTTGGGAAGCTCCAGATGGACTGGTTTCTTTCATGTATGTGGACTTTTACCTCAGAAAGCCCCAAATCCACCAGTATTTAAAGGGGGCTTATAGTTCGTTAGCATGATGACATTTGAAATTTAGTTCCAAACACAAACTACATCTGAGGCTGATGGAAATCATTTGTTTCGAAGCAAATTAGTCATAAACTGAGGTAAAATGAAAATTTTGACCTGATCATAGCACTTGAATTAAAAGTTCAAGGATTGCTGAAGCGATAACAATTCATCCTGAGGGAAGCATAAATGTCTGTACTAAATTTCATGGCAATGCAAAAGCCACATACGTGAACCTCATGGTGGTGCTAAAGGAAAAGTAAGAGGATCATTCTGGCATCCATAAATGTCTATACTAAAAAAGACATCTGTGTCACTTGCATGGCCAAAAAGCTTTAGATTCAGTGGAAACACAATGAACATTCCTTCTGAGCTTTCCAAATACCTCCACATCAAATGGCTGATGTGTCACAGTGCTGGCAAAAGTATTTGTCTTCAGGGTTTGTAGAGGCAAACAGAATTGAACGCTGTATGATCTCAAAGTTTTGAGTTCACTGACCATCTCTAATGATCGGCAGCACCACTAATTGCGACGGCTCATCTCCAGTGTAATCAAAATTCAGGGAGCACACCTATAATCAAGTGCAATTAATCTGCTAATATCCCCCCCAGTGTGGGAATAATGGGGACATTAACAGGGCTCATCTGTTGTGACTGCTCCTCCGTTGTTTGCTCGGTGGCTTATTCACAGCGGGAGATGCAGAATGCTTTTTGACAGGTATTTTTCAGCGTTCATATCACCAAAGTCAATTTGAATAAACTACTGTCATCTCCCATAAGGGCTGATCCCACAATACAAATTTCTCCCCGCTAAACAGGTTTCCAGTCCCCAATGAAGTAGCGCATGTAAATTACCCCGTCCCATTTTGCGAACAATATCGATTGTGACAGAGGCACAAGATCATATGCAGGAACATTTGTACATCAGCTGCAGAAAACAGCTTTAAAATATGATGATGGAAAGAAAGCGGGAGAGTGAGGGTGTCAAATAAAACCCATATTCCCTTTCACAGGAATAATAAGTGGATAACAGTACTGTCTTTTTATGCTGAGAAGACATGTGCGGGTTTGTTTCCTTGCGGCTTGATTGGAAAATCACATATAGGCCATCAACCTGAACCTGCAGCGAGAGCAGCAGGTTCCACAGCCCCCCTCCCTTTTCACTCACACTGATTGGCTGGGGGGGCTCTACCATTTTCATTTCACAGTGTGTGATAAATGGGAAAGAGGAGAGAGTAACTGGCAGAGTGCAGCAATGCCGTGCTTTTTCATCACGTCTCAAACTTGCGCTTAAAATTTTTAAAAAGAGTTAATACGCATATGCACAAAAATACAAACACGTTTTACATTGTTAATTTCTTTGCTTCAATAATGCACAGGTTACTGATTATTTTTGTAGAAATAAAGCGTCGTCAATGGGAGGCAGAGGGAGGCATCAGCATAAATCGGCAGCAAGGTGCACTTGAAGCTTTCCCCACATCCTTGACTGCTGCTGACTTTGAAGCATTCATAATATATGAAATCTGTCGTTTATAATTCAACAGAAAAAGGAAACATGCTTTGATAGTGATTTACAGGAGACAGAGCTGGTCCAGAGTTATTTAAAATTCCATTATGTGATGTGTTTTCTGGTAAAAAAAGGGAATTACTGTATACAGTAAAAAATGTTCTTCTTGCTGTTATTCATATTGACATTAATCAATGTTTTTTTTTTTTTTTAAGAATTCAGTCAAACACTAGCCTATAAGGCAAAAAAAAAAAAAAAAAAAAATCAATTGATCCAGGTTTCTATAGCAACTACTTGGAAACTTGGAGGAAAACATATATTTTAGCAGACTGCTGTTCTGTTGACACTGCATTTCAAAGGATTTTACAGATTGCTAACTTGTAGAAGAAAGACAATTAAATTAATTGAACCTTTGAGCACGGACCATAAACTACACAAGAAGACAGAGAAGCTCTGTCATCTAGACTATATAAAAAACAGATTTTACTTCAGAGACAGGTGGAAAACATACACTTCTCATCACTGAGGCTGAGCTACTGTGAGGATTTTGGCACCATTTGATTAGATTCTCTTTTTTGAACTCGTGGTTTATTCTCCAACAGGTGAAAAGGTTTTACAGTGGTACAGGCAAATGATCAATGTGTGCCTTATGTTCACATGTGGTTACGGTGAACCGTATTCTCTCTTAGGTGGTAAATAAAATGTGAATGAACTCGTAGAGCACAACCTGGGCCGCTGGCTTTGCCCTTACATATCAGAATATATCACATAGTGAAACTGAGTAAATACAAAGGCGGCTGTGTGAACAGTCTACACCTTTTAATGGGAAAAGTCTGTTAAAATACGAAGGGAGATCAAAACATTTTGAGACTGTTTGCACAGTACTGTGGATGGAGCACGGGAAAGCTATAACTTTTATAACTATTCAAAGCTATGTCACTTGATTAACATTAGCACCTGTGTTTTTGTGACCACTGGTAGATGCACATTTGTGATTTCACCGTGGACCTGGTGGCGCTCCTGACCACCCTCTTTGGTCATGGACATTCTGCCCCTTTTGAAATGCAAATGCCACTTAAAAAACCTCTCCTGGCTCATTGCTTTATTGCCAGGGGCTTTCAGAAGCATTTCAAGGGTGTTTGACGCTAAATCTGAATAGTGCTCTCTACTCAAGTCCATTGTTGTGTATTTCACTATGTCGGTGCACAACAGGAACAGTCTCAGAAACTCTTTTATCAAACCTCCTAAACACTGCATGTAAATCTATATGAAATCTTTACATATATGAGACATGAACTTTTCTCCCCTCAGGCCAATACGTAAGATCAATAATTATATAAATCAACCCAAGCCAGCCAACAAAGAAGGTCAAGAAAGACCAAATAACAATAACACAAATTAACCATGCAACCTCTGTGAAAAGGCAGTCGCAGTGAGGGTATAGTTCACTGAATATGTCAGCGAATCCCCCAGGAACTTGGGGAGGTGAGAACACTATCCCTTATGGAAATGGAACAGAAAAACAGCAGTGTGCACAGACTAAAGCCACAGAACACTCAGCACTTCATACCCAGCTCACATTCATTTTTAATGAAGTATAATAAGTCATAGCGCCGGAGCAGAAATGCAATCCCCAACCGAGATGATCTAACAACACTGGGACTTTTTTCACACAGCATATCCGAAAGTACTGGAGGCACAGAGGCAGTGAGATGCATGTTTTCAGCATCTTTGCAAACAGACATGGCAAGTGAGGTGTCTCTTTCAATGTAATGACAACACAGCTGAATTATTGGACGAAGAGGGCGAGTTTGCTGGATGTTTCAAAAATCAATGTCCTTTTTTAATTTTTTTATTTCTGAATTCACAGAAAAAAAACGTGCATTTGAAAAAAAGTGTCTAGTACGTTACTGGACAGGGGCCCTGCTGACTGAGCTGCAAAATAGACTGTTATGAAATGTAAAGAGGGAACTGGAAGTACCTTTTATTGTGATGCTTCCTGTGCTGCTCGCCACACCAAACTGGTTTCTTGCCACGCAAGTGTAGAGGCCGGCATCGGATTTGGTTGCATTCCATATCCGAAGGTTGCCATTGTCCAGGATGGAGACCCTGTGATTTAAAAAAGCAGATCATTCATATCACTGTCACAGCATCAGGTTGTACTATTAGTAGCAAATGCTGCTATGCATACGTTGTAAAATGTCCACCGTGGCATGGTGCTGGCTAAGCAGAAAGGATAAGTGACTAATACAGAGCAGAGAACATTTCTCAGTGTCTCTAATTAAGTTCTTCTTTGCAGATGACAACAATGAGAAATAGGAATGTATTTTTGTATTGTATTTTCAGGGTTGATTAATTCAGCACACGGCTTCAAGATATCTAACAATTGTGGCTTCGTGGCTTTTATACAATGGCCACAAGTGCTTCAAAAAAGGTCAAAAGGCCTTAACAAAAGTTGACATTTTCTAAATAACAAGCAAAAATGGAAATTGTGCCCTTGAAAGTGAGGTACTGTGGGGAATCAAGGGTGGACCACCTCATCAAAGCATACAGAATTTTAATTATCTGAAATGCTCTGCTGATTCCGCAAACTGTAAATATAAAACGGCGTCAGCCTGATTGTGACGGCGAAAAGGATGTTAGGCTGGTAAATTGCTCTGTTCACCTATGAACACAGTCAAAGGTTTCAAAGTGAACAGAGTCATCCAGTGTTTCATGGCAGGGAGCATTTTAAGATCCAAGCAAACTGAAGAACTACCTGAAATTTTTCAATGAAAACATCAGTTTATTGGCTGAAAATTCTACTATGGGCATAAAAAAGGGTGAACCTGAAAACTAAAGTTTTGAACCCATATCAAAAACAGCTGAATGGTGGCATTTGTGACAGCCTGTATTCCATTGTTAAAATTAAGGTATTGATTAAAGGTGAATCTATTTTTCCAAAGAAAACCCTTTTAAAGTCTAGTTTTTATAATCATAATAGAAAGTACAAAATGAGATGTATTCCCATTTGGCAACAGAATGTTCCTTTGACCGTCTATATTCACTGCCCTGTGAAGCACCAATTAAAACTATGTGTCACCACTGTATTCAACTGCATAGTGCTGCATTAATTAAAAGTGCGACAGGGCTAAACATTTGATTCAAAACAGCTATTTGACAGTTCAAGTTTCTTCCTGATGCAGTTTGAGCTCAAACAGAGAGGAGTTTAACAGCCATGGTAGAAGTCTATGACACATGACACAGATACAGTTCATCAACTTTCATTGTTGTAGCGTGAGCAGCGTGTTTTCTTGTTTGCAATTAACTTGATGTACTTGTGAAATGCGGTTGATACGGTGTGGCACAGTGTTACATATTCCCCCTGCTTCACTGGGTCTTTTTCCAAGTGGCGGACGTGATAAAAAAAAGTGCAGTGACAGTTTGTGTAAGTGCATCTAAAACCACATGGTGCTGCTGAGTGGAGACTTCTTGGTTTATATCAGGCTGAGAGAAAAGTGCTGAATACGGAGTGGTCCACACTGACCATTAGTTACATGAGGGCATATCGCTGTGTGAGATGGCACACAGTTAATGACATCAAACCTGCAGGCTGATAAATTTGAAGAAAATGGCCCATTAAATGGTATCACAGTCCTGCAACTGGCCGTGACCCTGAGCAGAGTAAGTACAATTGAAACACATGCTATACATTAATTACGTTGTACATTGCTTGTGTTCTGTGTTTATAGCAAAACCAGCCTGTTGACTCATGTTATTTAAAAGAAAACAAAGGTAGCAGTTGGCTTCTACCACATATGTATCAATTAACTAATAGCTATATTGCAATCAGTGCAAACAAATTGAAAAAACATGCTATTTTAACTGGAACAAGCTCTGACCCAATTCAAGTCTAAAGCACAGGGCTCACAGCAATACCTCAACATAACTAAATACCTGCGTGTGTGCTCTGCAGCCCACAATCCCCTTTTCCTCAGGGACAAAATAGCTATCATATGACAAGAACACCATGCATCTTGTAAGAGGAGGCTCTTTGGAGTACAAGTAGTGCCACATGCAAGGACAAAGACAGTTAATTCCTCAGAAGCCCTCTTGTGGAGACTGTTCTTAGCCATTCACTACATCGTGTGCCTTTTCTGTAGCTTTACATGATCGCTGGGGAGAAACTTTCTTTCCAACATTACAGAGAAAAATAGCAGACTGCCTGTCAACATAAGTGTTCATCATTTCAGTCTGAAGCTAATGGAAGAGAAGAAGAGGTCACATACACTAGGAGTCGACCGAGGCCCGGCAGTGGTGAATAAGAGATGGAGGCTTACTATTAACACATTTCAGTTTTGTACGTGTCTCCCCTCTTCTCTTCCATAGCCCGTACAACATGTCTGCACGATGTGCCCATTATGTGAGGAGACATTTCCCACCTTCATCCCAAGAGGAGCCAGCGCAGGGGCAGGTATCAATAATTCACAGGTGAGATGAACACAAGTGGCACTCCTTTCATCCCTGCCTCACACAGGTTTAATGGACACGGCTGTAATTCTCCTAAAAGGAGGCGGTTATTTTGAAAATGGCGAGATGTACAAATGTAATCCTAAAAAACACAGGTGTGTATTTTGGGTGAGATCAAGCCTCAGAGGACAGGGGCTGCGCAGTGTTGATCCTCCCTGCTCTGTGACAAGATGAAAGAGACAAATAACATCAGTCACAGAGCAGCTATCACGGGCCACTGTGAAGTGGAAATCGCAGGAAAGAACCTGGTCCAATGTAAGAGCCTGTTTTTGTTATTTCCTTACATTCTCTTTGAGACGCTGCAAACAGATGCAGACGTTGCCTTTTTGTAAGCTTCCTCATAATCAAAAAGGCACTTGAAAGCCTTGTTTTGATGTTTGATTCAGACATATTTTGTCTTTGATGTGTTTGATAAATGCTACATTGTGAGAGGAAACTGTCACAATCCAAATAATGAATCACAAAAAAGGCAAGAAAATTGTGTGTTGAGTGCAGCGGCTTTGAACTAAGTGCCGGCCTGAAATGCAAAGCAAGCTTCTACTGGCAGCAGCAGGGGCCTTGTGTTCAAATAGAGAAATCATATTAGCACGTTTTCTACATAAACACACTAACTCACTAATGCTGTCGAAGAACAGGCTCATCAAAATTCAACATGCAAACAATATGCGTAATCACAGATCAGATTCTGATTTCAAAGTTCCAAATGGGACCGTTCTTGAATACTTATTATTCTGAGATGCCATGGCTGATTGGCAGCATGACTGGAGAATGGAAGCCTATATGCCTCTCTACTTAATTAACAGGGTAAATAAAGCCGGCTTGTGGAAATAGGGGTTAAGATTCTATCAGTGGAATCAGTCAGCCGTGAGACCACAGGAAGAGAGATCGTCGCAAGCTTATGGTGATTTCACCAAATAATTAGTCTCCACTAAGGCCTTTTGTACACAAAGATGATTGCGTCAGTGCACACACAGCTTGCTCAACTCACCACTTCAACAGCCATTCACTTCAAAATACCAGTTAAGTAAATGGAAAAAGTAAGTGTGAAAAAAGTCATGCAGGAAATGTGTTTGATATTGTGTTTGCCTGCCGTGGTGAGCTCACAGATAAGGATGAGGTGTGTCTGCATTACTATTTCCGACTCACGCTGGCCATCGACCTACCTGCAGGCGATGTTTCTAATCATAATTGTATCAAAATGTCGGCGTTGCTAACAGTGCTGGAGGCGAGAGGCTGTAATGTGGCAAGTGAGCAACGAAAAAAGGTGAGGTCGCCATATCCTCTGAGCCGGGACAAGGGGTGGGACCTAACTTCAGGTGTTGATCTATGCTCTTGACTGCTTTAAAAACCCTGAAGGGTAGAGGAGTAGGGAGGGGCAGTTTGTGATAAATTGAAAGGCTGTCTCTCCAAAGGTTCCCCACAGCGTGCTGTGTTGGAGAGAAACGGCCTTGTCAGCGGCATAAATCAAGCCCAGCTGTGCAGCGTAGACCCGGGACGCTAAAACCTGCAGCACGCGATGCAACTGCGGAATAACTTCTCAGCTCTTTATGCAGCATAATGTCTAAGCAAATGTGCCTTCTATTTGCTAGTAAAGTTGTTAACATCAAGGTTGATGCTCGATTAGAGACCGCAAAGCAGGTATGCTCTTTTTTGGGGAGGGGACGGGGACGGGGGGTGTGGTGGGTGTGGGTGTGGGGGAGGGGGGGGATCTGGGCATTTACTTTCATCAATTCTCCAATATAGGTGTAATTGATATTGATTTTTACCGTAGTAAGACCTTTACCAGTGACTCTCACCTTGTCTCATGGATCATTGGCTGCATACAATTATCAGAGCTTATTGATAGGAGAACATTCTCTTTGAAATGACTTGAAATGTAAAGCTATGTCCAAGTAAATATATGCTATGACAGAGCAAGCCAAATCAAACCCCTTGCAATTTTGTTTACACAGTATTAAACTAATCATACTGAAGATATTTCCACTGCTTCAATAGCAGCTTAATTTTGGCAACGCTCAACGCGACCTTTATTTCCCTTCTTTTTTCTATTCTTCACAGCAATTGTTTGGTCCGTCATCCACCTAAGTCAAGACTGACATATCTTTACAAATCTATCCTTAGCATCATCAAAAGTTTGACAGTTTTGGTTTTAAGCAATATTTTGATAACTGTTGTTCAGTGAAGTGTTCTCCACATTTTCCCTAAAACACTGACTTTTCCAATAGCCCTTGCTGTGGTTTTGTGTAGTAGGCCTACCAATTAACACATGTTGTCATGCTAACACACTAAACTATCATTGATAACATGATAAACATTACACTTACAAAACATCAGCATGTCAGCATTGCTGTGTCGACATGCAATTGTCAGAACTGTGGCATGCATTAGAAAAAGCTTGATATCAGTGACCAGTAGGGATTTTATGACTTTGAAGTAGTTCCAACAATGGTAGTAGAGTTTTGACACACAACATATGGTAAATGATGGTTAATGCTGATTGGTTCAAGACTTAAACTTTACCTGAGGTCTAATACCAGTAGGATGCAACAACTGGACACAATCCCTTTTGGAGCATAGTCAGACCCATATATTCATAGTATATTTGGGTCTGAAAACCGTAACTAGACTTATACAGCCAACTGAGCTCGCCAAAATCTTTACTTTTCTGTAACCAGTATGCACCAAATGGTTGTCAGGACATTATTTAATTTTAAATTCAGCCCAATAAACCAGTGACCCAATAACTATGACTATTCATTTCAGAAAACATTTCAGATGACCTAAAGCTGAACATCGATGGCTAAATACCATTAAAGTGTATCAGACACTTATTAGGCAGGCCTACTTATCACATACATCATTTTCCATCACATCAGACTCCTTACAGTAAAGTGAGGAACCACTGTGTGGAATCTAACATGGTTTCCATGCTTTTAAGCATGAAAAAAAAGAAAAAAGAAAAAGTACTTTAAATACGCCAGTGAGACAGTGCTCAGGCTGATCACATTAAAAATGCCCAGTAGCCAAAAAAGGACCACAAATCCCTCCCTCTCTGTTAGAAGTTATTAGGCAGCTCAATTACAGTTTCCCCTACCAGTCTTTGAGCTGTAATAAAGTGCTGTACATTTCAGACAATCAACATCCATTGTGTCAAAAATGTTCGCCTGACAGGGATCTTTTGGAGGCGTCAATCAAAGCACAACAACAATATGACAAGTGCCTTTGTGACCACTGTTGCAGGGAGCTCTTGTTTGAAGTTTGAATGATTGACACTGAATAAGTTCTCTTTCTCTAAATTCCAACAAAGACGAGCAACTAAAGGCAGGGTTATGTGCATTTTTGTTTTGTTTTTTTGTGATTCATTTAGTAGTGTAGTAAGGTGCAGGCACTACTTGAAATGACTTTCCTTTACATTCACAGTGTATTGACACTTGTCTCCAGGGCACTGGCTAACATTAAAACTTTGGCAATATTGTCGCTTTATAAAAACACTGCCAGGGGACAAGGGTGTTGGGCTGCGACGCAAGTATTAATCTCTCACTCTATGAACTGCTCACAACTGCTCCAGTGTGAATTACCATAATGTAGGCAGGGTTAGTTTTTTTCCCTGAGCCTCAACAGTAATTCTCCTTTTTTTTTTTTTTAAACAAATTTATATTACTTATTTGATAGATACAGCAGGAATAGTACATTTGTTTACAGCCTTATGAAACTAGTAGTCCCAAGTACAGTTTGTCAGACCATTTGAATAATAAATGTTCAATTCCAGATATTTGTTGTTATTTTTTTGATTTGCAAGAAATGTTAAGCCTCAATATTCATAATGTTGAGATAAATGTAATAAAACATATTTTGTACCACTTTAACAATAAAGGGAAAACGTGCATCGGATCACATGAGTCTCCAGGCATGAAAATACTGTTACCTTATCAGTGCATATAATGAAACAATAATATAAAACTTTTTCTCCTCAAATCACAAACATACGCACGCATACTGTCTAAGGACATCAAAGCAAATAAACCCTCTCAGAATAAATGTTGTGTAAAACTGAGCATTTTTAATAGGAAGGTGTCTTAATGAAGCAGGCTGATGGAGAACATCTTAATTCCTGCCTGTGGAACATAATGTGATTTTGTTGGTAATTGTATTGCGATGAGAGAGAGTTTATCGACCTGGACCACAGAGGGGTTTGTGTATGTACTGCCAGAGGATTCCTTTAATCACAAATGCTCTCCTGGTTTATTCCCCCTTCCAGAGATATTCATCTCCACTCTTGTGCTGAGGTATCCCTTCAGGAATAAAGAGGCACACACATGTTCCACAGGAAATTGTCAGAGGAACCAAGATGGATTGCTCATGCTGCGCTGGCGGATTCTCACTTTGAAAAATGATATCAGCCTCAGTCTTCCAGATAAAAATAATCCCGGCGCACAGTACATGGGATGCAGACGGGTAAAGAGGGTTCTGACCTAATCTCAGCAAACATCTTAGAATTCACTTTATCGCTGTTCTGAGATTTATTTGAGTTTAGTCAAAAGTCAGCATCAGATTTTTCTCAGACAAGTTTTTACAGTCCCTCCCCCTGCTGCTCCAGAAAAGGAAAAAAAAATGCTCATCTAGCAAATGTTCAGGTAGATTGATCAATGATTGAAAATGTATGGCACCACATGATCCAAGGTCCTAATGTCTTAAAGGACATATTATGTCTGTGAGTGATGCCGTGGAGTGAAAGCTGCAAGGTAAGTTGATCTACAAATAATTTTTGATGGTCTCTAAATACAACAGCAAATCAATTAATGTCTGTGCTCATGACTGACTAACACAATGTAATGTCTATCAAGGAAGTGTCTTTCAATGTGAATCTCCTCTCCCATAAGTTTAAGAGGCATCAGAGGCATGTTAAATTGTTAAGTTTAAAATTTCATTCCTCTCTTTTTCCCTTAGTATGCAACCGGGAATTACTATATAATGCATGTCATCTGTCCTCACAACAGATGACATGCATTATATAGTAATTCCCGGTTGGTTCAATAAAACTTATGTGGGCAGTCAAAGTACCATCGTTTTCTTGGCTATGTTTAGAATACTGCTGGGTTGCTTGGTCGCATTTTGTCCCTAGAGTTTGCAACTCTTTAGATGCTCCTGGCAAAGGTTTTTCGATATAAAATACGTGGGAGCACAACAAATATTTTAAACCATTTTATAGAAAGTGCTACTGTAAAGTAGTCAAAATACATACCCCTTTTTGTAAGTCTTTACAGATTAAAGTCCAGAAAATGTAACTTTCAGTTAACATTAGCTAGTCTCCCCCCATTCCCTCCTTAGTTACAGGCTATTAGTTTTCTGTGAAACAAATGTGCAGTTCAAAATGTTAATTGTTTTCACCCCGTGAAAATGTATTAAATATGTTATATTGGTGGCTGCGTACATAATATTGAATAACACCTGAGACAATAAGTCTCCAGCATCAAGTGAGCATCCTCCATGATCCATGTAGAAGACATGGAAATAAAGACGCTTGGTCTAGTTACTACTACTTGGGCTAGTTAGCCCAAGTACTATACGTGTAAGAGGAAATGTCTGACTGTTAGAGTTATCACATAACTTTGTTTAGATTAATTGCTTTCATACTTATACGAGCAAGGCAGGTTAGAGGTATGCATTCATTTTCATATTCTTAACAAGTAAATTTCACTTTCGACTGACTAAAATTTCCCCTCGGGGATTAATAAAGTAACTACCTAACCTAACCTAAGTGGCAATCATGATGTCTTCTATTGGTTTGTAAACTGCCATTTTGAAGCTTCGAGTCTGGCATTTTCAGCGTCACCATCATATTTGGAAGAGCTGAGGAGGAGCGAGGAGTAAATCTGACTGAGAACCTGAGGACAGTATATGCCCCGCCCACCTATACTGGCAACCTGTCTGCACCCCAGGAATGTCAATCAAACCATGCACATTCCCAAACATACCTCTCGTTGAGGCCTAATAACCAAAGAATGATCACATTATTATTAAAAGAACCACCAGAACACTGATCAGAAGCAGAAAATTCAGCTCGTGACACGGTTTTATTTCATGAGAGAAGTTTAGCCTTTTTGAATCAGTCTATTGGAGACAGAGGTTTTTTGAAGCCAGCCCCAAGTGACCCTCAGCAGTATTGCATTTAAGGCACTTCCATATTGCCTTCTTTTTTCAGACCCGGAGGCTATGTTAAATTCTAAATACACTATAATATTCTAATGCTAGTTCTTATGTCATAATATCCAGGACTGGTCTAAACAAGGTAAGGTAATTATTTAATTCTTTATTTAACAGGTTTCTTATACAATAACCTTAAACCCCACATACTAATGTTACATGAAATGCCGCTTGCTTTGTTAGTAACGCAGGTTAGATTACACCCTTCAAACTCTTTATATCTGTAGTATCCATGGATGTTTTAAGGAGGGCTGGATACCAAAATACAAGTTTGTAGCACTTTCGTATGCTTCCTTGAGTTTGGGCTCATGGAACATGCAATTTAGCTTTCTTCTCAGTCGAGGCCCCATAGAGCATGCACAATTGATAATTATTACATGAATGGTTACAATTCTGATCATAAAAAAGCAGGATATGTAAATCTTAGAAGTTGTTTTACAGACGCTCCTTTGCAATGAATGTGTGTGTGTGTGTGTGTGTGTGTGTGTGTGTGTGTGTGTGTGTGTGTGTGTGTGTGTGTGTGTGAGGGGGTGGGGGTGCTTTTTACATCAGCGTGCATCACCTGATGAATGTAGTAGTAACATGGTTTGGCCACTGCACTAAAAAGGCCACACATCCCGGTGCCTGGGGGTGCAGCAGTATCACTGTCACTACAAATCCAAAGCTTGAAGGAGAGGTTCAGTGAATTGTCACTTGCGGTTGAGCCTGCATGACTTAAAAAAAAATCTGTCAATGGTGGGGCATGTTTACATAATTCTGTGACTCATCACATCTCAAAACTCTTAACCTCTCTCAAACGAAAATATGTACGTGTAATTTCTGCTACATTCAACAAATGCATGCAGTTGATTAACTTTAATCATTAGGTTTCACGCTAATGTCTGAGTGAATAAACTGCCAACCACATACAACGGACAAAAAAAAATACATTGTATGTCTGTAGTGCAAGCAAATGCCTATAATTCACCTTTGCTAGACCACAGGGTGTGTGAGGATCATGAACTACTTGCTCATCTAATCTGAATTTATCTGTTGATCACAGCATGTCAAACAAATGGTGCAGCCCCCCCACCACCCACACCCACACCTGCACCCACACCCGCACCCGCACCCGCACCTGCACCCGCACCCACACCCACAACCCCCCCCCCCCCCCCACACACACACACACACACACACACACACACACACACACACTTAAAACCACAAATACATCAAACTCGTGATTCATTTTCATCTGCAGTGAAGTTCCTTTTTTGGGGTAGCCATGTGGCACAGGTTTAGAAATATCATGAAAAAAAAGATGAGGAAAAGCCTGTGTTATGAATCCTTGGAATATTGCTACTAACTGTTAATAAAATATAATGACACCTGAATAAAACAACCCTGCAGCCCTTCCTACTCAGTGGTTATGAATGAATAACAAAAACACGCTTTATTTTATTTATCAAAACACTGTGATTGCTGATCAATCGAGCCATTTACCTGACATTGCCTCCAAAAGAAATGTAGGACTCTGACCACTGAGGTTTAAACCAACCAATGAGATTATTTCCGCCTCCTGAGCAGCTCTAACTCTGAGACATGTTTGGATAAATAAAACATTTAATCTGCTATGCGGATGTGTGTGCATGTGTGTGTGTGTGTGCTAGCAGGCACCTCTGTGTCGGGTGTTGTCTGCAGCTGCCAGGATCAGCAAAGCACTAATCCTTAGTTTGCTCCCATTCTCAGGCGAGAGGGGGGGGGGGGGACCACACTCCTTCGCATGGCTTTTTTTCAAAGTTCCAGACAAGGTGGAGATGGGGTAGGCGAAAGCACAATGAAAAGCACCAGTCAGCTGTCCATGGCAGCCTTGTCAGGTAGTAAACCTTTCCTCAAGGCAGAGTAATGAAATAAGTCCTTCTGGGTGCATATGCCTTCAGTATTCAGACCTGGCACTGCTCACTCATGCTGCTAACCTCCACAGAGTCAGAACTCCACTTTACAAGCAGATGTTCAATTAGAGGCAAATGAGGAAATTAGAACGGTGATGAGAAAAAGTGTGAAGTGACATTTAAACATGATAAACAATGTTTTTAATAACTATGACAGCATGCAGCCTGAGAAAGAGGAGACTGAACTAGCAGCGATGGGCTGTCAATTCACACAGATCATTTAATCACCACTTTTATTAATACACCTGTTTCCATACAGAGCTTATTAACTCCCAAGTCTTCATAAAATTAAGCCCTGAGACATTTGATGAGACTCTTATTAAAATCCCCTTGAAACAGAACAAATGAATTATGGAAAGATAGGAAGATATGTGATAAGTAAATTAATGCAAAGTTCACTGCAATGCCTCTTCCGCAGTTTTGGCATTCTCCTGACACTGATTCTTTCTGGAGTGCGTCTGGCTGAGCAGATGGGCCTATAAATGGAGATCACTCTGCGAGACATCTCTTCATTTACGTGAGAGCCATGCTTATTTGCTCTGCCAGTGTTGAAGGGATATATAATACGCAGGAGGGACGGTGAACCAGTGGGTCATGACTACATATCAAATCTGGCAAATCTAGCTCCAGCAAGTGTTGCTCTCTCTACAGACTAATCAACATCCAGTCCATGCAGAAAACCTCCTGCATTTTCTTACTTTAACTCAGTGAGGCACTCCATAACTTGTGTTGTGCTGGCACCTACAACTCAGATATTAAAAGATGACACTTAAAGCTCCAAACACACCTTGCAGATGATTTCAAAACTGCTCCAGGCACGAAATGAGTCAGAGAACATCCTTCGATAGTAATTTCTCATGCTCGCTGATTCACACACTCTGTCAATAGTTTGGCAAGAGTAAAAAGCCGAATTAAGGCAGGCTATATGTGCACGTGAGCTCAATTTGTGATGAGTGATACAAAAAATAAAGCAGGGGCTGATATTTGTGCCAATTTCCCGACAGCATTTGATTTCTCAAAGTAAATTGCCCACACTTTGAAACCACTGGCCCATTAGTATGTCAGGCAGCTGATGTGGCCACTTTGAGATTTGATGGTGTTTTCTTTATGGCAAGGGTGAGTGTAATTTAGACATGTTAAAAATGGAATTAGTGTGCAATAGGATTTACAGCTCAGAGAATAATGGCTTTTTAAACTATTCACTGGGTGTTGACAGCTGAAGAAGTGTCTTTCAGGCCTGGTGTATGATGCATTTTGTTCTCATACAGATTTAAAAATGACTAGAAACCATAAAACCATTTTCCAACGTTATTTAGACAGTAGTCAGTGCAGTAAAGGCGTCACTGGAATTTGACAAATATAAAAATATATACCATTCAAAGTTACTGTAAATGTGGCTATACACAGCATAATCATCACTAATTAAACTCCAAAAGAAATCACATCTACCCAAAACAGAGTAAATTCCTGTACCAGTAAGATGTTTGGACACAACTGCTCATTTATTTTAGATGTTTCCTTTATTTTTTACCATTTTCTAATTCGTACAAGAAACGTAAAGACATCAAAATTATGAGTCAAATGGAATTATGTGTAAGCACATGCCTGGTACTGTATCATGTGGCTCTTAGCTTTTTTAATGTTTATGTATAAAACTGATATTTCAAAGAAATCAGTATATTTGTCATGGTTTGGGGCAGTGTAGCTATTTTGACAAAATATCGTTAGCCGTTGCTTTGGATAAAATTACCAAATAAGTACAGCATCATTACTTGGCATCCCCTGTGGAGTGCTTTAGGTCTAACTGACAATGTAAATGGAACATTGTCTGCACTCACACAACACTTTATCACCTTTGAGGCTTGAAGCGCTTTGTATCATTTCCCATTCACACACCAATAGCGGCAGAGCTGCCATACAAGGTGCCCGCCTGCCATCAGGAGCAACTTGGGGTTCAGTGTCTTGTCCCAAGGAAACTTCGGCATGTGGAAAGATTTTAACCACCAACCTTCGAATTAATGAGCAACATGCTTTACCATCTGAGCCACAATCGCCCCACAATGTAGGTTATATAGTTGGATTGGTGTAATATCTGTGGAGACGGACATTAAAACATAATTCAAAGCATCACTTCGGTTTTAACAATCACAGTAAATGATAAATGGTCTGCACATATATGGGCTCTACAGAGTGATTTTCAATTTTTGCCACCCGTTCTCACACACACACACACACACACACACACACACACACACACACACACACACACACACACACGCATGCACACACCAATGGCAACAGAGCTGCCATGCAAGGTGCTTGCCTGCCATCAGGAGCGACTTGGGGTTCAAAGTATTGTCCGAGGACACTTTGGCATGTGGATAGGGGGAACCAAGGATCTAACCACCAACTACTTAGTTAGTGCATAACCTGCTCTACCATCAGCCAGCCCGGTACTGGCGGCTAACCATCTAGTAACTACTAGTAGCCATGTTATCCATTTCTAATTGATTTTGAGCCCGAATTACCATACTAGTTTCTGCTTTTAGAGCTTTAACAACCTTAACAGTACAATGCATCTTCCTTAAAAAAGGCTATTGTGAAGACACAGCTATACAAAGAATGTTGATAATTGCTCACAACCATTGCAAATACAAAATAATGTATTAACATTTTGAGGCTAGAGAGCTACGACATGACAATTTCGTCTCAAGTTTTCACAGTGAGCTCTCTTGTCCATGTGATTTGTAAGATCTTTGCATGTCGTTCATGCGAAAACGTCTTGCCATGTGACCAGGGGACTGCTTGTCTTGTGACTGCTTGTCTGAATAAGATAAAAAAGGATTTACTCACAATGTGTGATGAAGATGCATCATGTTTGCTGTGAGCCACCATGAATGCACATACAGAATAAAGCAATGTTGATTTAGCTGCTTTAAACCTCTGAAGCGGGAAGCAACAAGATTAATGCTCTGTCTTATCATTTTTGTCCAAAGTGACCTATGAAAGTTATTTTTGATCACTGTGAAATGTCTTGACTGCAGCATGCATTTATCTTCAAACTAATTTGTACTCAATGTATCACAACCAAAGTGTATCAACTTAATGAAAACATTGATAATGATGTTATTGTAGGCCTATTTTACTTTTAATCTTTACATTATATTTGTTCATCTTCACCTCCCACAACTATTTTTATATTAGGTAGGATTAGACTCCATTGTCACACACATTTAAAGTTGTGGTCTGCAGAAGCAGACACTGGAAAAGTTAAAGAAGTGTGAAAGTTAGGGATTTTTATCCATTTTACAGTCTCCAGCTTCCTCTTCCTTTCAGGAGCAGTTCCAGTTCTCTTATGTTTTTTTCTCTCTGCCGAGGGACTTAACATCTGTGGTTGTCTGAAACCACTAATCCGGGGTAAAAAAGCAAAAAGGAGCCGATAAAACTTTGAACAGATGTTACCTTGGCAACAAGCTTCCTGTACTCACCTTGTTCAGAGATGTCATTCAAACAGTTCCACTCCCTAGTGCACAATGATGTCCACAGGTAACACTGGTGCACTATTTCACACTGTTCACGATATCAATAGGTGTGTAAGTAAATTAGGGCTTGAAATCAATGGAGAATTAAAGTAAATTTGAAACATAAAGGTATGCTCAACCTTTTAAAATGACCTGCTATTAGCCATCAAAAACACGGATTGCCCACAGCTCATGTCCATAACATATGCAGTGCTGCCAAGTAAAGCATTATGGCACACTAGAAACTGCAACATTCGTTGATAATTATCAATCCAAGTTGTTAGGTCTTAGAGACCTAAATGTCAGCATGTAAAATAACATCTGGTGTTGTACAACTAGAACAAGCTTGTCTCTTGTTTCTGTGAGTTCTGAGAACTTTTAATTTGATCTAACACAGCGATTAAGTTATTTTAAGTTTCTGTCATTTAGTTGGGCAATGCGGGAAAACCAATTTTGACTCTTTTGTTTGTGCTGTAATTTACCAATGATATTAAATCTACTTTTCTTTTTATTCAATTAAATGGGAAAAATGTAAAGCTAATTTTGAGTTTAACTATCATTTAATTACATATTTTAGTTGACTAAATGTCCAATGGATCATCTACCAAACTCATCAAATTAAGTTATGAAAAGATATTGTCACTAATAAGCACATACAGTATACTTTCAGCATGCATGGCATTGAGGCTGAAGTAAACAATACAACAAAAAGTTAACCTTTAAAAAAGCACACCTATTTTTTAGGCATCTACTTGAAAATTGCATACCTATAATAAAAAAAAGAGTAAATCTCTGCAACCACAATAAAAAAATATAAAAACAATATATTTGTAATAATAAAGGGAACACTTGTGAGCTTTGTTCAGATGTGTAAATATGAGTATTTATGTCCATATTTTAATAATAGTTTGGCTAAGTCTTCTCCCTGGTCCCCAATTGGGCGCCTCTAAGGCTTAAAAGGTTCAACCTGACTCTTACATTTTGTGAATGTCACAAATACGATTATCAATATTTAGTTCTGTCGAGATCTCAGAAGATGTTCATAATTGACCGTAAATTACAAGTTATTATTATACCTGTAATGATGACTTTTATTAATACACTACTTACAAATTACTTGAATATATATAATAATGTCATCTGTGTGTTGCACTTACATACACAACAGGAGCCCAAATGGTATTTCAGCTTGGCAGCAGTTTGCCATCTCCTCTGCATGATTATAATACACATAAAGGACTTATTTCTCTTCCCCAGGAATCGAGCCACCAGCAGGGTTCATATTGTTTCCTCGGGTCTGTTTTCAGAGGTTATGATGCATAACCCAGAGAAAAAAAAAATTATACATTTCAATAAAGGAAAATAAACTTTTAGCATAAAGCATTTACATAACACTGCCATATCCCCGACCTATTAGATGGATGACCTTTTGGACTGTCCTCACTAAAAGGATGCTGAAATTCTGACTGTCGATCAACTCCTTGGGGAGATGAGGAGGTTGAGGGCTGTGAATGAATGCAAATGAGTTTAAAAAGTATATATTTATCTACAATTTTAATAAAACTCTAAAAACTTCAGCATTATAAATTATTTTGCAATGTGCACTAAAACACACAACAAAGCAACATGTATCCACTGTGTAGTTGAGGAAACACGCTGCACCATTAGAGGGCCTGAAAACAAAAGGGGGTGGGGGGTGGGTTGTCTCAGCCACACCCAAAGGACTTTTACAGCCTCCCTTTGGGGGTAAATACCGACTTGAAAGGACTGAAAAATCCAGCTCAAATATAGCATGACTGCCAAAGCTGATAGAGATGAATACTCGTGGTTTTCAAAAGGCGCTGTTTGAGGAAGGCGCAACGTTGGGACGTCAGCATATCCTGCGGCTGCTCGTGAGAGGACAGTTGATTGAGTGCGTCTGGTGTGGATGGCCTAACAAACTTGATTTCTTCCTGCCAGTGACATATTGAAATGGCCTGTTTTGTAGGCTGCTTTCCATGGCTGACACGGCCCACTTACACACTCATCAGCAAGACCTGCTCGTCTCTGCGCTCTCAGCTGCTTTGTTCCAGCTGATGTCATCTAAACCTCGTCCCTGCAGGGTTGTCTGGGGTAGATAAGACATCCCCTCCCTCCACTGGTCTCCTGCAGAAAAATAACGGGGCTGCTGCTATGAAGATGGATTACCCAGCTGGTGACACTAGTTCCCTTTTTTGCCGAAGCCACTGCGGAGTGCTAACGCAATTAAGGCAATTAATCTTCAACAAAAGGGTTTCACAGCTGCCTCTTATAGTTTCACACCTTTCTGTAGGTGAATAACCAAACAGACCTGCTCAGACATGCACACACACTTTATATGCACGGAAACAATTCCTTTATCTGGGCTTAATAGTGCAAAACAAGCAATAAACATAATACGTGTGCTTATCACACGGCTAATGAGTTGTTTGTTCCTCAATTTGGAGTTCACTCATTTGTATCAGTGTCCCGCTATCATCAAAGCCTTATGACATTCCACACAAATAGCAGGAACAAGACTAAATACTGTAGTCACCTACAAGAAGGACAGCCATTAGTGGGCAGTCATAAAATACATTATAATAATAATAAAAAAACCAAAAACAGTTTTGATTGTAATGATTGCCACAGCAGATGTTAAAAATTTGTATTGTGCGGCATACAACACATGGGTGTGTGTGCATATGTCACAGCCACAGATGAGGAAAAATGGATATAATAGGAAAGAGACTAAGAGCCATAAGCAGCACATTTAAAGGCTCTGGCATGTGTTTTCATGCTCTGTTACTTTACTTCCAAGCTGGCAATAATGTTTCATGGCAAAAAAAAAGGTTTCCTTTTAATGTAATACAGCTCGAATGGTTTGATTTTTAATTTCAAGTCTGCATTTTTTCTTTTTTAAATTTTGGAGCCACTGGAATGGTGGTCTGAGTCAAATATAATATATTTAGTGAAACACATTACTGAAAATCAAACAGACTTTCAAAGTACCAGAATTAAGATGGTGTTAAAGAAATATATCCACTAATTATCCATTATCACAATACTTAGTGAACTGAGAAACGAAATAGCTGCTGTAAATCTATCTTTCTGTTACAGCTGCAAACAGAAGAATTCTTTCATTTGAGTTATCCAAGAATAATTTATTAAGTACATTTTAATCATTAACATTTTTAATCATTCATTATTTATTACAGCTGCTGGTCATTATGTGAATTTTTACTTAGGAAAAAGTGAGAACACTGAAGGACAAGTACATACAGTGATAGTCATTCAAGAAAACAAAGCATCTGTTTCACTTTGGTGCAGACACTGCCATTTCATTCGTCACTTCACAAAGACGTCAATTCATGTCGCAGCCATGACAAATGTGAAATCAATCCAAACTATGAATTTAAAACAAGAGAATCAAAAGAAGAGCAGTGGGGTTGAGACGCATGATGGAAGTGACACAGGGCGAGTGAAGGGCACCAGCAGCGAAACCACTATGCAAATTTCCCCGCCACTTTGTTTGACAAGCAACAACACTGCTTTGTATATATGCAAAGCCTGGCAGGACACTGTGCACACAGCCCTGCTGTCAGAGCGGAGTCATGCTAGAGTGGTGACACCCAATAGGTGACCCCTGTCTCCAATGAGGCTACTGGGCCAGACTTTCACTTCATTCAGACAGACGCACGCAAACACTGCAAAAGTCATCACAAGCAGCACACATCGCTTCTCAGGGGTCGGACGTGGCTGGACACTCAGATCACCCGCTGTTCCATGCAAACTTGGAAACGTGTAAGAAGTTGGGTTATGTGATTTCTGGGGCCTTGATTAGCACTTTGTATTTACTCAGCAGCCAGTCTCTTTTGCCGCCACCAAAGCACTGGAGACAAATCATGGTAGACCCCATTAACCATTACTCAGTTAGGCTTCATGCTGTGTTGCTTTTTTTTTTTTTTTTTCTCTTAGCTGAGTGTTGCCACATCTGAGGAGTGAATCAAAATCTCGCAGTGGAAATACAGCAACAAACAAACCACAGTGACTAGACTGGAGCCTCTTAGTGTACGCTAACACGGAACTCTAAAATCCCCCCCCCAAAAAAAACAAAACAAAATAGAAGGTCAAATATAACCTCTTGCATGACAAATTCAGTATCCTCTTATGTTATGGAAGTGGTCAACTTTGTGCACTTATGTCGCAGGGGAGCAACTGATAAAGTAACACTTTTAGGTTGTTTAGGTCTGTTGCCAGTCCAGGATGTTTACATTGTATCTTCCTGTTATGAACATAATATTTGACCCACTTGTTTTGAAATGTACCCATTTGGAAATAAAACCATTTCAAAACGTGTAATTTCCTTTAGTGTATTACTTTAATAAAGTTGGGGAACTAATTTGAGTGAAGTAACATAATATTTGATTTTAATCTCAAGTATGTATCAAGCACCAAAAACCCCATTTCCAATATTTCCCATGATGCAGTTTCCTAGCACCTTTAGACAGGAGTTGTTCTAAAGTTAAAGTTTCAGACCCAAACTGAGATAGTCCTGATGACATTATCAAACTCTTAACTTCATTAAGTTTATGTTGATATACTTATAAAACACGCAGGCTTTAAACAAGTGCTAATACACGAATGACTGACAACTGTTTCTCATACTATGTGCTTCTTGTCCAGTATTGCAAAACGCGTGGTGTATGACGTATAGAATGTTACATATTCAAATGTGAAGAAGGTGTTCCATCTGGAGTGAGCGAGTGTTGTATAGCATAAGCTGTATAAGTATAAGATGTGATCACACGTATGAATGCAGCCTCCAGAACAGGAAATATTGTCCTCACAGTGGGGTAAACAAAATCGTGGGTGAATGTTGTTACCTGTTACTCTCTCGGAGAGGTTCGCTTCCCTTCCGCCAGGAAATCACACCCCAAGGAGACATCTTGGGCTTGCACTCGATGAGCACATCTCCTCCTACCTTCACCAGCGTCTGGCTCCTCAGTTGGTTGTGAGAAAAATCTGGGGCAACGGCTGAGACAAGAGCAGCATATTAAAGCCTGTGATTGTAAAAGCTTCACATCTTCTAGCCTCCAATTTATCTCTGATCATTTATCTCCTATGAAATGAATGATTTTTTTTTTCCATTTGCAAAATTAGTTCATAAATACATTGAATTATTTCCATGGATAATTCAAAGACACTAGATTACGGATCTTTATAATTTGAATAATTAGAAAAAGAGCTGCATGATAATGGTCACGACTTATGTGGAGCTGAAGAGCTTGATGTGAGTTTATTATTATTCTAAGTTAGGCAGCATGTGAATCTTTTCTCTCTGTGATCATTCCCTCATAACGACTTTCCTTGGCTATAAACCGCTCCAAAAATATGTGCCCTTTTCAAAAGCTGTGCAGCTGTCTGATACCTCCCTGACATTCTTTTCTCGAATCTCCCCTGAGTTTGACCAGCACAATCGGCTGTATTGAGCCTGATTCCAATCAGCAACATGATCAGGATGAGACACGCTGGAGGTTGAATGGTGAATGAGAGCTGCTGCCAGCAGAGACTGGAGAGTGACAGGCTTGACAGGGCAGATGGGCGAGGCTGGTGAACAGAGCAGCCCTGGCATACATCACTGTCAGCAGGACGCATTCATCTTATAATTAATGCTTTTCAATTAGTGGCCAATAAGAAAGAGGCCAGAGGTCATCCGGCGGTATTGAGCTAGGGGAAGAAGATGGGGGCAAATTTGAAAACAACTGTGGGCAAATATATCCTTGTGCACTCCTCCTCATGCCAACGCATATACTGTTTGCACCCATGCGTGAGTCTGCAAGCACACACACAAACCTTACCTATAACTCGGAGCTCCGCATTGGAGTAGACCTCGCCATGCTTGTTCCCAGCTACACACTGGTACATCCCTGTGTCGAACAGGGTCAGGCGACTGATCGACAACACCCCATTGGCCACCTGTATGCGCTCCTATGGACACAGAGACACATGCCTTTAATATGCCTTTATTCCCAGAGCTCATCTACATAAAAACAGGCAGCCAGTGGGCCAGTGAATTATGGTCTGGAAGTGACAGACGTGGCAATAAATCTAGGTTTTCATCACTAATGGAGGGAAAGGCTTGGGTGGATGGAGGCAGGCTAGCAGAAAATGACCCTAATCAATCTACATGTTTATGAGAGTGAAATAAAACCATGCCCTATTTATATCTCTGACTGCACCACAGGGCCTGTTTCCCCTTCAGAAGGAGGAGGGGATATTAGGGGAAGGAATATCGTAACATCTGAGGTATGCTGCATTGTGAAAATTGCTTTTTAGATCGGTATGCCCTATACATACTAAATGTTGTGTATATGGCCACGCTGTTCCTCCTCTTCATCTGTTTGGACTATCACTTCTGCCCGCCTGTGAGGGAAATCATGCTCGTCACTGAGCCATCAAATTAAAATCTATTTAAGGACGGCTGGGACGGATGAACTAAAAATTCAGTTGGATCAGTGTATCATTTAGACATTTAATCTACACTATATATATATATATATATATATACAGTATCTCTCTGAACTCCAGTTCTTGCACAACTCTGTCACTACTGTATTGGATCTGTGAGCAGTTTTCATACATCTCTATGCAGCTGTGTCAGGTTTTGTCCTGCGTCTCCTCACCCATAACGTCACTAGAGCCCATTTCCATAGGGGGGTTGGAGGATCCTGAACTCCAGTCACAGGGGATTAAGGCACTGTCACATGAAAAGAGAGACTGTCCTCACTGAAAGATCACAAACTAATCCTGTGTTTGAGCAGGTTGTGCCTGAATTTCCATAACGCTCCGGATGTGCAGGGGCGAATATCCCTGCTGGCGAGGGAGGCAAATGGTGGCGTATATCAGTCTGTGCATGGAAAGCACTCCCATTTATGGCTGCTATTAATTAACCATGACGTTCCTCTCAAATCAGCAGTTTTTCATGCGGGGACCTGGGGGGACCATCTGTACGCCTTATGCTGAATGAAAATGATTGGCAATGTCATTTGCCAACAACACTGGGTTGATTTGTTTGATTTAAAAGTGCAAAACATAAAAAAATATAATGGATTTTCTTTTTAAAAGGGAGCTTCTTAGGTTTGACTTCTGTGTTGAGCTATGTTCCCTTTAAATACTGATTACAGGGAGCCTTTTGGATATTGATGCAAAACACCTGTAAAAAAAATTGACAATTGTATTATCATATCTTGAAGATATGATAATACAATTGTCAAATTGATTTAAGAAAAAGGCGATTATTTTCTATTTTCTTATTCAGATGTAATGGTGTAAAAGAAACAAAAAGCAATAGATAAATAAAAGTAACTACATTTTAATCTTACACGTTTAATCTTTGATGAATGAGAAAAGGAAAATGTTACTACAGGGCTTAACAACAAATTATTACTGGTCACCGGTGTAGAACTGGAAAAGAAATCTGCTAATTTTCCATATAGATGTTTGATTATTGTACTTTATGTGCCTGAGTAAAGAATGAAGGCATAGACATGAGCTAAGCTTTGCAATAACAAGAACAAAAACTTTAAGCTGAGCCTGTTTGCTCCACTTGAGCTTGAATGAACAGGAAGGGGCGGGAATTTCAACCATTTCAATCCTCTCATCAGCATGATGGAGTAAACCTCAATTAAAATGCGTTCCTAAAACCCAATGGCTTCAGCAATAGAGCCCTTAACAGAAATAACCTCATATCAAGTGCAGAACAGTAAGCCATGTATGTTGGTCCCATACCCCAATTCACTAAATCCTGGCATTTCCTTTTTAATTGCACAGCCACTTAACCCTGCAACCATTGTCAATAAAGCAGCAGAGAGTGAGGTCCTTCAGATGAAAACAGCCACAAGAAAAGACGTATTCCAATAAACCATAGCTTTTTTGAGATAAGGAGGTTAACAAAAGCATCACCAAGTAAAATACCTCAATTGAAGATAAACGCATTGTTCACCCTATGTCCAACACAAAGCCCAAGAATTGTAAAAACCAGTTTGACAGTTAGTATAATTAAGAAAGAGTGAAAATGGTTGGGGTTTTGTAACTTTTATATATTGATATGGAATTATCAGTGCACACACAATGCACCCCGGTATCACACCAAAATGTGTAATGCAATAGTCAGTCCACTAAAGAATCCCGCTGCGCAAGTACACAAATGTATACCCAGGGTCGAAGACAGAGGATAATTGACGTAGGTCATGTGATGAAGTACAAAGAGTGATAAAGTATTTGCACAGGAGGTGCTTTAAATTTGTGAGAAACTCTTTACTCTTTACTAACTGACCATTTTCTTTCTACCTTTATGACTTGCTTTTGTTTGACAAGGATACACTTGTGATGTGCTGTGTGGAGCTTTGTATTGCGTGTTAAGTTATTGTGTTGTTTCTTTTTGTTGTTGTTTTGTTTTGATTGTCTATTTGGACTTGGCGAGGGACTAAAGATGTGACCAGGTACAATGCATCAAATGGTAACATTTATGTTTTAAACTGTACATGATCCCTCTTAAATAAAATAAACAATGGTAAGTATTCTTCGTGACTTACATAATATCACTTAATTAAAATTACTTCTTTTAAGACAAACCATAATTTTCCCCACCCTAACCTCATCAAATTGCGACTGTGTCATATTTAGCCCAAACATTAATCTTTTCCTCAATTTAACCATGCGGTTTTAGGTGCCTAAACCCAAGGCACTTTCCTTTTCCTGCCAAGGTGAGACAAAATGTGACACTGACACGGTATCCTGCAGTGGACTGACAGGTCTATTACAAGCTTTGCCATGATACATGCATAATCAGAAATATTACCCTCTCGAAACCTACTGGACCGACAGATATGGGCCAAAAGATTGTATCTTTACGTGGTCATTGCTCTATGTGTGTTGCTCAAAGTTCAGCACAGTCAAAACAGGTTTAATTGATTCACTGCAATAAATAACAACAAATGGTGCATCCTCTCCCCACTGCTTCTTACATCATTGACCTTTCCCTCTTGCCTCTCATTAAGCCACTGTGGTTAATGGTGGCATTTCAAACAATGTAACACCTTTGCTGATTAATCCATTCAGCCATGCATTCTGAATATTTCAATTTATTATGTCTATGTTAAGGATAAATCTGCTGCATAAACATCTAGATGGCTGAGTGTGTTGAGGTGTTTGTGGCTAGTAGGAAAAACAATAATGGGATTTTGTATTTTGCACATAAGAAACAGCCACGAGTTTTACCTTATAAAAGGTGTTAATACAAATGTTTGGCATTGGCTGAACAGATTGTTGATTATTCCTTCCTGATAGCAAGCCAAATCTTTTTTATTTTTTTTTATTATGTGAACAAGGCTATTCTGCATGGAGTGCTGCCTCTGTTAATATAACGACACACTGGGTTCACTCCTACCTCAGGTGTAACATTCAAGTACTGATCGATATCCTCTGATGTGTTTGTTGCTTTTTTTGCATAATTAGGTACATTAACATAATGCATCTTTATGTATCAGGTGCAAGCTGTGCCTTCGTGTCCAATCGATCTTGTCTAAACAACCTGATATAATAATCCAATATGAACAATGAAGGATTTATATTTTTGAAAGTGTTAACAACAGAGTCGAGTTAAAGTTGGATGTGCAAACAGGCCGGTCGGGGTCATATTGGACTCATTTCTCATCATAGTAGTCATGATGGTAATTCAGAGGGGGCAAAAATAAAAGTAGGATACACAGTGTTTATGAACAGAATCTTACTTTTTCATCTTTGGTGGCACAGGATTAATAACTGCATGGGGCGAGGAGAGATTTAGCAGTAGATTGGAGTAGCTCTTACATCACTGTGCTTTCCAGACAATCATTAAGTACTTGGCCTGTTTACAGTTCAGTCTCTTGGCCCAGCAAAGCACAGTAGGCACAGTCAAATTCTTTTGAAATAAATGCTGTTTTGGAGAAGTTAATAACACAATGTATGACTGCACAGTGTTGTAGACAGTAATGCATGGTAATTACTCAGTAAAGCTCAAACACGCGGCACAATAAAGCTTTGAAAATACAACACACGGCAGCTTCCATTCTTCTTTTAGCGGCGCAGAGTGTGTAAGAGACATCTATGCCAAAGCTGTAGTCGTATCTTCAGGTCTAAAGACATGCAAGCACTTGGCACATCTCACCTCTGCAGACTCCAGGTTCTCTCCGTTTTTCATCCACCTGTAAGAAGGCTTCGGCTTCCCCGTGGCTTTACACTCCCACACCAGCGAGTTGTCAATGAGCTTCTGGACATCTTGCGGTTTCTCAATAAGATGAGGAGGGGCTGGAAACATATAAAATGCAAGAGTGAACTGGATTGTTGACTTTTGAATTAGATCAAATAATACGGCTGCAGGGAAATTAAGTTAGTGGGCATCATGTGCACTGGGAATCAAAATCCTATTTTGATTTCACATTGCAATTACGTTTTGTCACTATCAGTCTTCATGTAATTTGTTTTGCCCTGGGTACTGCCAGTCAGGCTACAAACAAGCTGTATTATCTAACTGCTAGGGTTTTGTGTCATATGCAACTTCAGAGAAAGAATGAAGCTCAGGGTGGCAAAACCAAAATTGTAACATTGTCTTTTTATTTGTAAATTAAAACAAAAATATCAGTTTTTATATGCAGTAAATCGACTTAATAGACAGTATATTTGACTAAATCACAGGCAGAGAAGCACAGTGCTCGTGGTTGTTTATTATAACAAAGGTATAAAATAATTGTGACTGGCACTGGTGCAAATATTTTTCTTGGCCCCCTCCCTGTGCTGCTAACTTCTCGCACCCAAGAGAAAAAAAGTCTAACCGTTCAGACAAAATTTTCATGATAACAACGCAAGTCAACACAAATCACAAAGGTGCAAGGTCATCTGGCAAATAAATTTGCATTTCCCAGCAAGACTTCTTCCTTGATAACTTTTCAGAATAAAGCTACCACATAGGTCCAAGTGATGAGTAAAAAATATTGTATATTTATTCCTGATAAATTGTAGATTTGTAACATTTCAATTGAAGACAAATGAAGATACATAACAGAGGCTATGACTCAATACCATAATTAATCAAAAATCATAAACAATAGTCAACAATTAGCTAACATTGAATATATTTTTTTACTTTGTGAAGCAAGCTGTTCTGTAAGGGGCCCATTTCAAAATGTACCGTACATTTCATGGACGCTATTGTGCTGCAACAGTTGCACCATCAATATTTACGCCATTCTAAAATGTATTTATGAATGTAATTATAAGTAGGGTTTGTGCATTAGCGATTTTATCGAGACTTATTTGCTAGATTTATTTAAATACAGGAAATGTCATACTCCATAAAAAAGGCTATCTATTTATTTTTTAACACAAGTTCTACTTTAGTTGTTGCGTGAGTCTGTGCATCTTCTGTGATGGACCAATAAGTCAATCTCGAATAGAAATCACCTTTCAGTCTTTGTGTTGTGTGTGTTTAGTGACAGACCTTGAATCCCAAATATATTGCTTTTAGTTTCAGACGAATTGTCCCTAATGTTCTCCTTTCAGGGTTCCTTTTACTTTCCCACCGTGCTTATAGCCTACCTGAACAAAAGCAGATCCATATACAGTGCATTAGGGGGGATACTGGTGCCATAAAAACGCTCCATTCAATACAATCTCTTTAAATGATGGTATAATTATACAGGAGCAGAATTGATTCCTGCTTTGTCATGCAAGTAACTCAAGGCTAGTTAGTGATTAAGCCAAAGAAAGGGGAGGTGCATAAAACTAGATCTGTAAAGCTTTATGTGTTTAATGCTCTGTGTATTCTTCTTAATGTGTAGGTCATGCTACGATCATGCTATATCACACAAGGCCAGTGGCAAGACAAGAGGAATAGCTGACCGCACTTTTTCCTTCCACACACTTCACCTAATGCCACTCTCAAGGACTGACCTTTGTAAAGGCTTTTCACTAACAGTACAAATCCAGCTCTAATTGGCCTCCACTATGTTGTATTCTGCCTTCTAGTAAAGCAGGACAACACAGTGATAAATTCAATAGCTGCAAATGTATCTCAGCACTAAATATGTGCGCAATAAAGCTTTAGTATACAGTCATCGTGTTTGGGTCCTTCGATGTTCAGCAACGCACAGTAAACACTGATAAAAAGAGGTGAATGCACTGACCAGGGGGAGTATTTATGCGGTCTTGTGTCCTTATGTTGGAGTCTTGCACAGATTCAACATCAAAATCTGCCCAGTATCAAATCATTATTTGTGTTTGTGGATGATTTGTTGTACTATATGTCTCAAACATCCCTCTGGCAGATGAGGTTGCTGCATGAGGTTGGCTGAGGTTGTTAACATTTAACTTTAACGCTGTGTTGTTACCATCTGTGCAAACAGGGGAAAATATGGAATTTGCTTTGACTGAAAGCTGCTGAAATAATCTTTTGCTATTTGTCCAATAACAAATATTTGTTTTACCAAACTACTAGATACAACATTTACATTAACCTTCTCCTTGCTGTGGGTGTATTCTTTATGAAATGATAGAAAATAGAAACATATAGTAATATTCTGTCAGTGTAAGCTGTGTGTTCATTTAATTAGTGTACTGTATGTGCCCTTGTGGGTGATGGAACAAATGCTCAGTGGGAGAGACGGTAGAAACTAGTTACTCTATAGACTTCACCATCACCAGTCATTTTGCATCACATCCATTCATGCTACTGCAATTTTCCATCAGAGCCTGACTGAGCTGCCCCACCCAGCACCAAAAGGGGCCGCATTGTCGTTGATTTTTTTTTCCCCCTCACTGTCAGGGTTCCTCACTCCATCCCTCGCCTGCTGCGAATATATTGACTCTCAGTCAGCGCTTACCAAATGAGAGCAGGCAGCCCATCTCAGCCCGCGTTGGGCCAAGTGCACATACAATCACGCCAAACGTCAAATGGCTAAAACAGAGGAAAGATGGGAATTTGCCTCATCAGTGATACCCCTTTGAGATAATGCAGTGGTAAGTCTGCACAAAACACAAATGCGAATACAACAGGGAAACTGACCTGTCTCATTGTTGTATTTACTTTCTCTTGGAGTAATATTGACATTGAGAAGTGAGCAAAAGCCCATTTCTTTTCTGACTTTTCCTTCAGAGGTAGAAATCATAAAAGATCATGGTTTGGGTCAAGATATAATATTTTACATAAGCAACGCTACATACTTTAGGTAAGATAGTTAAGAAAGACTTAAGTTAAATATGTTACGTAAGTAACTTACTTAAGATGAATCCAGGTTGACTTATGCTTTCTCATGGATCTAAACACCGGCTGACGTAAGTCCTGTGTTTTCCATCCAACTACCAACAAACCTCCTCCCTAAGTGGAATTTATCACTCTTTGTACTTTATTACATGATCTCTGTCAAGTCTTTCCTCGAACTTGGCAATAAATTCATGTGGTTTCATGTTTCAAAATGTGACACAGACACAGTATCTTCTAGTGGACTGTTGGGTATATTACACACACCGGTGTGATATTGGGTTGCTAATTTCACCTTAAGCTGAGAAGAGATTCAAAAGTTTCCATGCAATTCATGAATTTTAGTTTGACTTTCTATGTATTTTCTATTTAATGAACAGATTTAATTAAACTAAATCAAAAGAGGATGAAGTAAAATTAAAAGCCCAGTCATGAATTTGAAATATACATTTTTGCTCCCTCATGTCCCCTATATGTTAGAAGGATTTAATATGAACAAATCAGCACTTTAGTTTTGTGGTACATTAATAAAGGCATTGGAAACATAACAATTTAACAATGACTATAGTCCAACCATAAAGTAACACCTTAATTTATTCCTGTCTAAGACAAAGGCCAGCTCTCTTCCCTCTGTAGCTTGCCTGGATTTACAAGAGATACCCTTATCGACCCCACTCCCCCCCCCCCATTGGCTTACAATGCCAACAAATGTCTCAAAGACTTAATTCAGAGGGAGTTCAAAATAAGATTACTGATTTGTATCACCTGGCTGCAGACAGCCAGAGAAGTAGAGAGGGAGAGAATGACAAAAGATACCAAAAATGAGAGGGACATGTGTGAGGGAGCTCAAAAGGACAAATCAAGCCTTGGCGGATCACAGCGTGCTCCTGGGCAGTTATCGGGAATGAGCATAAGAGCTTTCTGCGCTGTTGTAAATAATGGCAAATTGTTTAATGTACCAAATGAGTTATTTCTGACAGCTGACACAGCATGACTGCAAGGGAAGAAAATCACAAGGAGGAAAATAGAGAGCTGTCGAGGTGGAAAGAAAATCCATAGACTGTTCAAAGTTAACTGCCTGGTACATTTGAATACAAACAAAATACCCCACTCAAAATGTAATCCAAAAAAAAATAAAATATATATATATATATATATATATATATATATATTAGGGCACCATTTTATCAATTCATTTATTACCATTTCACTAGTTGTCATAGAAAGTCACCAGCATATTGCTGCTTTTGAGCATTTATGGTCTGGCTATTTATATGGATACATACATTTCATTCAATTAGCTTTCTCCTTTATGTTTTTCCTACTCCTTAAAATTGAGTCTAGCATTGATATGTAAAAAAAAATATTATGTGTGCTCTGCTCCAGTAATTTAAGTTCAACTCAAAGAAAATCTGTCCAATCTTCAGATACTTTGTGACCTGGTTCCATACCACATCCTATTATCTAAATTATTTGTTATGTAATATACATTACAGTATGTTTTTCTGCAGTAAGTAAACAAATAATAAACATACTTGAGATGACAAACTGAAAACTGACAAGATATACTATTTACATTTGGAAAATATACATGAATGCAATAAATGTAGTGCAGAACAAAGACTGGTTTTGTCTCACCCAAGAAATGCTGCCAAAACCTATTACATTTCAGTGTTACAATGACCAAATCCTAATCTTTCATACTTTAATACGTAGTATCATTTAGGTTTCTTGTATTATTACGGCAGATAGGAAAGAAGTCTGTGGAATTTTTTTGAGAAATACTTACACAACTTACAACATAATACAACTCCTACATTATATGGACAAAAATAAAATACAAAAAACAGTGAGTAATTTAGCTGAACTCTTCATTTCATCAGTTAATGTATTTATGTAAATGTCCAGTAATGTACAGTAAGGAAATAACAAGCATGGTTGAATATATAGAAAGGTGGACATCTTAATATCCAAAGTTATGCACTTAGCAAAGTTAGTGAAATATTTCAAATCCTCTGTAGGAAAATGTAAATCTGATAATCCACTGTATTATATATACATACACATTTCAGATATGAATATAAATCAACATGTTTATAATAACATGTTTATAAGCAGGAGGTTCTTTTAAAATTGAATGATTAAATGTGTGGAAATGTGTCATTTTGGAAGAGGACAATGATTTTTCTCATGGTGGATGTTTAATTTCAGAATGAAATGGCCTCTTATCATGACTTTGGCTATCTGCGCTCAGTAGGTGTGACTCCAGTCGCGGGACTATCGGCAACAATGAGTGAATCTCCTAACCCCCTTCCCGTCCATCCAGATGCTGCTGTGCAGATTATGTCCCTGACATATGTGGCACTGGTCTATGTATAGCACGTTTAATGGCTTTTATCTCTAGTCAAGTTGGATGTCAATCATGATGCCATCTGGTGGAACCCAATACAAGTCTCACCAACAAGGTCGTATCCAAGGGCTCAGCCTCATCCGCATCACTCCTTTAATCTGGATCAAAATATTAGAGGCATCATGACTGACAGCCTTTAATCATTTTAATGTGCCATTAAAACGAGCCACCCTCTTCATGTACTCTACCACACGAGGCTCTGCTGATAGTCACTGACTGCTTTGTAAGAACAGTTGTATTCTGCTTATGCTGCCTCAGTCTGAACAGGTCTGACAGATGTGGCACACGGTGGTCAAATATTCATGCAGGACAGGATCACCTACCGTAGAAAGAGAGCTTGCCTTTCACCATGTTCATTCCCCTGGAGTTCTCAGCCATACACTCGTACGTGCCGGCATCCTCCTGCTGGAAATATGGGATTTCTAGGACGCCACTGGCCTTTCTCATGTCCACTTTTCTGGGGAAGGGTATGCCGTCCACTCTCCTCCAGTTTATAGAGGGTGCAGGGCTGTGACAAAAGACATACAGAAGGCTTGCAGACAATTTTGTGTCAAAACTAAACTTTTAATAATTTTTTTTAAGTATTGTGATGATACTTTGCTTAATGCACGTTAAGCAACCCAAACCATTATCTTTTGTGAAATCTAACCATATCGTTTTTGGTGGCTGAATCTAAGGGACCTTACTTTTCATGCCTTGGTGAAGCAAAACCGTTTGTTCATGTTTCTACTTCGTTCTTGTAACCGTGTGAGTCCACTGAAGGCCACTAGAATCCAGAGGCAAATTCCTTGTAGGTAGAAACATTCTTGGTCAATAACGCTGATTCTAATGGAAAGTTTAAAGTCGGTTTCACTCTCCGGGAATGTGAAGCTGCCCAAATAACCTCACACACTACGTAGAATTCAGTACTCTTATCTTTAGGCATTTTACCTAGTCTTGTACGCTGGGCTTCAGTACACCGTGTTAGAAAACCTGACACTTTAACTGAAGATTTTATACCAAAACATGTGCCCTCTAATTTCTCAGATGTGCAGCCTAGCTTGAAACACTCGAGGAAAAAACATGAAAAAGAAATATCCCAGCGCTTTCTCCAAAAACTCTTCTCGGTGCGCATGCTGAGCCTGTACTAAGAGTGGGCTTACTTTCCCAGAGCGAAGCATTCCAGCTTTACAGTGGATCCTTTGGCAACATGAACAACCTCAGGAAATTGAACTTCAATCTTTGGCTCATATTCACCCATAACACCTGAAACAGAAACACAAATGAGGTGCAGTGTTAGTAAAAAAAATATTTTTTTCCATATGAATTTAAAAAACTCAGGCAAAACAAAAATAAACAGAAGTTGCAGTTTCTTCCACCCAACTACTGAAAACCTTTTTTCAAGTACAGCCCTCTTTTTGCTATAAATTTAAATGTTTTTTTAACTTTCAACGCTGTTTCAATGTGAGCAGCAGAGATGCACTCTGCTCTCAGTGCTGTCACAGAATGATCTTCTATTGAAAATAATGAGAAAGAGAAACCAAAACACAGTTCTCTAGCGGACATGTGACATACTGATGTTCAATGGCAAAGAAATTTTATTTTGAGAACTCATAGACAGTTTGAGCTTTTACATCCAGATGAGTTTCATCTTGTTGTACTGCTAACAGCTATGAACTAGAAAATGTGCACATAAAATCCCCCTGGGGTCTGCCACTGTGTCTACAAAGCATCCCATTCACTGTCGGTGGAGCAGCTCTGGTGGATTATAATATTGCTGCTGTGCATGCTAAAAATCTCTGGATAAAGGAGAAGACGAGGAATGTAGTCTCTGGTGTTCTAGCTTTCGTATAGACTAATTGATAAATCAAGATGGAGGTGTCTGCCATCACTTGAAAAAAAAGCATATGTGTGTTCTGTTCTTATCCTTAGATTACCTTAAAGGTAAATTATGTCAATGAATGTATAGCTTGGTGTGCTGTCATTTCTCCTTGCTCTGCCGATTCCCATTCTGGGTGCACGTCACCCTATTTTAGGCCCCTCTCATCCACCGGTGTGACAATAGGTTTTCCCCTTTGCTGTAATTCCAGGTTGTGTTGAACAAATAGCTCTAGAGATGGAGGAAACAAGCCAATTTCATCTGGTTGATTTGGTGAGGCATGTGCTATCAGGATGGCTCCCTGAGTGACTGTGAAAGCTAATTCAGATCCTTATCACAACTGTCTCACACTGGAATGTAACCACAGCACTATCACCCATGTTAAAGCAGACAGGTGGAAGTGGATGGGTAATTGTCTCATACCATAACCTTTTGTAGGGGACACCTGTTTAATGTGCCCACCTGCACCCCTCCTTCCTGTGCTGGTTTCACTGTTTCCATGAAATAAAGGTATAATGAAAAGAGAAAGACAGAAACCAGAAAGGGGCATGCTTTGGAAATGTGGAAATGCTTTAAAAAAAAAAGTATTGACAAACCAGTTTACCTGTTATCTTCAAACAGAATTTTATATCACTTGAACAGCTAGTTTACATCTCATGTTAGATGCCAAGAATGTCAGCTGCCTCTCCTAAAAGTGCCTCCGTGTCACAGTTTTCATTTTGTTACAAATTCAGCCTTTAATCCCCAAAATTGTGGGCTGAACCCTGTTTTACAACAGCAGAGCTACACAACAGTATTTTTTAATTGATATTCTGGAACAATCTCTGTAACAACAGGTACGAACAAAACATACTTAACTTTAGGTTTACAGCTGCTACTGTACTACTTATACACATAAGCAATATATAAATATTATTTTAGTAGAGCTGGATTTCTGTATTTATGATGTGTGTGTGTGTGTGTGTGTGTGTGTGTGTGTGTGTGTGTGTGTGTGTGTGTGTGTGTGTGTGTGTGTGTGTGTGTCAGCAGATATGTCAGCTCATATGAACCAGTCACAGCAACAAAAAGCTATTTGATGATTGCTATATTAAATGTATTGAATTGTAATCTATTGGCCATAAAACAAAAGTTTAGAAATTCTTTTGAACAATATTCATATCATGTGTATTGCATTTATGTTTATATAAAAAATGAATTTGAACAATTTAACATCATTACTAAATGTAAGAAGTGATAAGATGAGTTGAGCAAAACATAAGCAATATTGTGAGTTTAAATAATGTATGCATATAAATACAAAATAATGGGTTAAAAATCCTTAAAATGAATGTTAAGTTACTGTATATAAACATAGTTTCCAATAACAAGGCCTACAAATTCAGATTGATGAGTGGTCATTTTCACTCTTGGAAGGGTTTTCGATCAGATATAATTAATGGGAAGACAAAAGCCCACATAAATGTCATAAAAGGTATTTCTAGTGAATATTACATTTAACTTTATATTTCTCTGGATTATTATAAAAATGGTAAGGACCATGTTTCTGGGATAGAAGGCTATTATATTACTTGCGGACTATGACCTTTCTTCTGGAGCACCTTGATAAGGCCAGCCTAGAGCATCAGATGCATATGTTAAAGGACATGCTGAAATTAGCAAAGAAATATATATTAACCTTTGAATTACATTCGTATTCTTTGAGACCACTTGCCCTATTTTCAGGTACCAACAGCCACTTTAGATTGTTGTTGTTAACATGGCGGGGACATGTACACATTTTCCGTGTGCTGTATTATATCAACCAAGGGATTTATAAATGTATCTGTCACAGTGGAGATGATACATTTATATTGAAACTGTAGAAATAAAAACAGAAGAAAAACAACACTCAAAGATCTAATAAAAGGTATGGAGATGTGATTTTGAAACAAAACATTCAAGAAGGAGACTAAGGAGGAGAATGAGTGGACTGTTACTGTGACACCACTAATCCACGAGAGGATGCAGTGTCAGTGTAATGTTTTGCTCATGCATGAGCAGCACACACACGTGTGACCACGGTCGAAGAAAGAGGGCATGTCATGGAGTTTATGTGACAAAGTATAAAGAGTAATCAAGTCGCATGCTGCGTTCAAGTAGGGCTGTATTTAACAAAAAAGAAAAAGAAAAGAGTGCATATGAACGGCATCCTAACGTGGCATTCACAACGTCAGAACTTAAAAAAAGGCCATGGAAATTATTTTGTTGTTGGATGTTCAGCTAATATATCGTAATTTTTGTCATGTAGAGTCTGTCGTTATAACTTAGACAAGAGTCTACGTCTGAGGAAAATGTTCTCGACAGCCTTGTCTTTTTACTCGGTGCTTTTGCATTTCCTGCATTTCAGTTAAGTTAAGCTTTCTTGAATTTCTCACGTCATCGCTTTTTTGATTTCTTATTTTATTCTATCGGCTCCACTATCTCTAATAGGATCAATAGCTCCCTTTCAACAACCAATTTAATAATGCCATATTCAGCCCTTACTAAAAAACAAAATCTGTACCCCACCCATCATACAAACTATCGACCAATATCCAAGCTGCCTTTTGTGGCCAAACTGTTTGAAAATGTTGTCACCAAGGAGCTCACAGACATTTTAGAAACATACAAGATGAATGACTACTTTTAATCAAGTTATTGTAAACTGCATTCAACAGAAATGGCACTTCTTAGCGTCACAAATGACATAATAACTGCAGGCAATGTGAAATGCTCATTTCTAGGGATACTTGACCTTAGCTCTGCCTTTGATACCGTCAATCATTGTATTCTATTACTGCCTTGGATTGGTTCACCTTTATATCTTGCTGGTAATTTCTCAGTTTTTGTGGGTCAGTTCATGTCAGACACGCACACAGGAACTTAGGACACTTTTTTTTCCTGTGCCCTCGATAAGCTTCAAAACGTAGGTGTCATTTTTGACCAATCCCTTACTTTTGACAAAATGTTAAGCAAATAATGTGGTCATGTTTTTTTTCAGTTAAGGAACGTTGCGGAATCAAGATACGTGGTGACCAAGGTTGAGATGGAGATGATTATTCATGTTTCTATTTCTTCTCGTTTGTACTATTGTAATGTACTTTTTAGATGTTTAAGTCAAACCTCTTTGAACTGTCTCTGAACTGTCTAAAATGCAGCTGTTCGATTTTAAACTGAACGTAAAAAGAGATTATATATGACGCCAGTTCTATCCTCACTTCACCGCCTTCCAATGAAGTTCGGCATCATTCTAAAACACTGGTGCTAACTTTTCAACCTCTGCATGGTCAAACACCCCAGTACATTGCTGATCTCATCCTTACTTATATGACCAACCGTGCCATTAGGTCTGCAGATCCCAAATTACCAGCCGTCCCTCAAACCTGCTTTAAAACCCAGCTTTTCAAACGGTCACACCTATTATTTAAGAGACAGTTGAACATGTTTTTATTCAGACAGGCTTTTGGTTAACCTGTCTATTGAACTGCTCCACTTTATTTATTTATTTATTTTCATTGGCTTATTTCTCCACCTGTGTTTAGAGCTTTTGTACTTTTCCTCGTCTCTGTCCTCGTTTTTGTTGCTGTGATTTGAAATGTTCAGCATAGTGATGTTTGTGGGCATTTACTGCTTTACTGATGTCAAGCACTTTGTGATTTTATAATCGTGAAAGGTGCTATATAAATAAACTTACTAACTTGCAGTAAAACGGCATCATTTGTAGTCAATGTCAACAGCAAAACCATTTTCCAATTTTATGCCACAACTACGTCATATGCAGCCCACTTGACCAAAACAAACCTCATAGCCAACAAGTCAGATCTCTTACGTGTTGTGATTTCTCAGTGTGTGTTCTACAAGTAGAGCTCACCATCACTGCGGAGCACTAGTGGAGTGGGTGGGCCCTGGACTCGGGTCTTTGTGACGGTGTTGGTAACCACACAGGTGTAGTTGCCGACATCTGAGGGCTCTACTTTGGCGATGTACAGATTTCCTGTCTCCTGTGAGATGAAGCGCCGAGAATCTTGCTTCACAAATGTTGGATACTCGTTGAAGATCCAGGAAAATATCAGATCTGTGGATAAAGAAGAAAAAGAGAATTCTCAATTTAAATGCAGGAGTGGGTCCTAAAAGGGGGGATGAGAACTGAGATATTTTGGTTGTGCTGGTGGTGTGAAATAAGATTTAGACCACCTCTGAGTCGTGAAAATGATGACTAAGTTATATCACGCTGAGGTGAAAATTGATGACAGGATCTGTGAGAGGTTACAAACAAATCTAATTATATGGACTCACTTCAAATGAACATTTTTCATGTGGATTAGGTCTGCATATGTAAGTAGGGATTTAGGAGATACTGTCATTGTCATAACTAATTACAGTTCCTCAGACAGCTAACTAGAGTTAGATTTAGCAAAGGCCACAACAAAGACTCACTGGTAATACTTTATAATAGGGTACACACAATCTCGAGTAGGTAATAAACCAACAAACAAACAACAACAACAAAAAAAAAAACACATTACAAACTGCTAAAAATAATATATAAACTAACTTCCCTCATAGTTCTGGCTCAATGTATTTGATTTCAGACTGTTACAATTTTGGGGCTTCTCAGATAACATTAGAGCACTGTCCTACTCAACTGACAAATACATGACAGAAATAACTTAATAAATTAAGATAAACTATAAATATTTATGCATAATATAAAAATGTTGTATAATTAGCAAACACACATTATAAGCTACACTACATGCCAGTCAGGTAAAAGTCCCATTTTGTGCCCCTCATTGACTAGCAAGCATTTGGGTCAAAAACATGGTTGTTTAAAAATATTGTTGTTCAAGACTCATCTGACAGCTGGAATGAAAAAAAAAAAAAAAAAAAAAATCTATCCACTAACTGATAAAATAAATAAGTTGAACATCATTTTCAGTCATTCATTGAGACAGTTTGAGTAGTACCACTGAGGAACCGGATATTTTTGAAAGACTTGTCAGCAAAATTTAAAGGGTTTTCTTTTTATTATAATAATACATTTGAAATCGTCTTTTCTTAATTTTTTTCTGAATGTGACAATTTGTTTGATAAAATCACAGGAAACTAATGGCAATACGATCCCCAGTAACAACAACAACAACAACAACAATGTATAAAGCCCCAGCAAAACAATTTACATCAATCTCATGTGTTCGTGGTGATCCGATGCTTTTTGCCAGATTGCATAATAATTTACCCAGAATCACACTCCCTCACTAATTCACAGTTGCTTATTATCAGTGAATTTTATATTTTCAAAATGTTTTCTTTGTTTCAAACTTTTAGAATTTGACAGTACTTACAGAGACATGCTCTTACGAGCATAAGCGCCAAGTGTACTTTTACCAGTTGGCCTCAAATTCACAGACAACAGTGGTACTGTATATGTTTCTGCACATGGGTGAATGGCTTCTGAAAAGGTGTGAAACTCAGTTAATCTAAATTATAATTATTGCGTCGGTCAGAAGACAGAACACTTCAGTTCATGCAGTTATCTGGTTCATTAAACCTATGATTTGACATTATGAGATGCTTTAAAGGAAAAAGATTAAATACAAAAAGTAATTGCCTCGACAAGTATTAAGGAGTTAATTATATAACAATTATGTAATTGCTATGTAATAATAATTAATGACTGACTGTTACCGTAGATTGAATACATTCATTATTGGACTTCCTTGACCTGGTCAATAATCCAATTTGGTGTAAACTAGTGTTTAAATTGAGACAAATGCTCAGCAGAAAATAAAAACCACAAGGGTTTAAGAACCAAATACACATCATGGCCACTGTCACTGGTAACATAATTCAACTACTGACATCATCTTTGCTGTAAGTTTCACAGAGAAATAAGGAATACAATTCAGCCATGATTGCAAAGCAGGTTGTTGCTATGGCATCTAAAATGAAGTCTAACCTCATTTGACAAGCTGGTGTCCTCCAACTTCAAGAAATGAGCATCACATGTGCTCCATATGGAAGAAAAACTGCATGTTTATCACATAAATTCATAATTCACGACACCATTTATCTTTCAGAGGCTTTGCTGAATACATTAGATATATAAGTCCTCTATAGAGCAGGTTTGTTTATTTACTCTTTAATGACTTCCTCATTTTATTGATGTAAACTCATTCAATCTGAATACTGTTGGACATAATCTGCTGCTGTGGAGTTCTGCAGTTGTTCTGACCGACAGGCACGTGCTATTTTCCAGCTGAGCTTAATCAAACCCTGCCTGTTAGAGGACTGGCAATTAAACAAAACAATCTTGGAGGAACCTTTCCTGTGTCCTAGCTGCTTGGCTATTTATCACAGCAGGATCCTATAGTCCTGCTGGCTGAAAGGAGCATGTACTGTACCGATCAGCACTATTTGGGGGTTTAATGTTTTGCTGTTGTACGTGTGCAGCTGAACACAGAGTGATGGCACAGCACAGATCCATGGGGACGAGGGACACTTCAAGGCAGGATAAGGCATGTTGTTTGTGTTTGTTTCTTCTCCAGTGCTTTTGGACTGTGACTGCACCTGCTCATGTTCTGTGTTTAAAACCCATATGACTACATGGCACAACATGAGCTGCAGAATACCACAGAGAGCAGATACATAATGAGATGTCTCACAGCTGGCCGAATGGGCTTCAGAAAATCATCCAGGGCATTGATTTTATGGGTTACACAACGCTCTCTTGTATAAAAACAGGACATCTCCAAGACAAATTGTAATAAAAATCCAGATGCCCTGCAGCATTACAATCACTGCCATGGTGACAGAAAATCTTACAACAGCAGCCGTTTCAAATGAGCAAAGTGGTTTTAGACTGAATTTAAAAAATTCATGTTGCTTCAAAGCTGAAATTGTACAATCTTTTTAATGTTGTACTATTTAGACCCATTTCTACTAAAAGTCCTTCACTTTTGTATTGTTATGTTGTTCCATCCAAAACACGATCCATTGGAAAGAGGACTGCAGAAGTCCCAGACGATGTCTTTGTGGTTCCCCTCTAGGTTAAAGATCACTTTTCAGGAGCCACAATGAATAAAGCTGCTTCACTCACACAAAGAGACCCCGGAGCAGCTTCAAAGGACAGGCCTCACTGAATATTCAAAGCCTGTACAAGACGTGCAAGTCAAACATGCCCGTGTCTTTGCACAGCTAAGATCACACCCGGACAGATTTGTGATCATGTAAAAAAATGGAGCACAGAGACAAAGACGGTGGGCAGTAATCCCAAAGTGGCTCCATCACCCTTTATGATGGCCTGCAAAGGAAACGACTTAATCAAGGTGGGGCACCTGTGGATGGACACCCATGCTGCGATGCATGTGTATCTCAGCTGATATGGTAATCTGTAGCACAAGCAGGAAGCTTCTTGAAGTATATAAATTATAACATTCTTTAAAAATGCAGTGCCAGTATGGAGTGTATAATAAGAATAGTACAAATTATTCAGTTAGATTACTGATTCACTTTTCTATGATTTAGCAGTGTACAGTATTTACTAATACATTAAAAAGTGATTTAGTTGAATACACCTTTAAAACTCAGTTCTGTCTATAGCCACTGCTGGTGTCTGCTCAACTCTATACGTGCTCTTTTGGTTCTTTATTGGTCAAAAGTTGTTGATAACACCTGGTACTGTTTTTGGGTTCACATCCGGCGAGGTTTACTCACCACAGATCAGTTAAACTGAAGTGTAAATTGCGCTGTATGCTTACAGTTAGGGGGACTTGTAAGAGAATGGTCAAAACTGATGAAGCAGCAACTGAAATATACAGATTTAGTTTGGTCCTATAATTTGACTTAATGGCATTTTATGATACTTCATCCCGGCCTCTATGTCACGCCCATATTTTGCAAAAACAGGCGAGTCTGTTCTCACTTCCAGGGCGTCAAATACTGCCGTTTTGTAAAAAATGCACAAGGTGCTTTTTGGCATTGGTGTTGTGAACACTTGATTCAAAGTCAGATGAAATCGGCAAAATCCACATGGGGTTAGATCAACAGTGACTGAATGGGTCAAATATAGGACATTAAGACCAGTGTTTCAGTTTGTAAGGAAGACATTGATTATTTCTAATAATAATTAATAGATTTATTTTAAGTAACGTAAAATTTGAATTACGTGACATACGTTAGATTACTTACCAAAGTAATGTATTCATCTTAACCCAAACAACGATGCATTTCTAAACTTTACAGCATGTTTTTGGTGCCTAAATCGTAGGTACATTGTGTGTATCTCTGAGATGTCAGCAGACTTTGACAAAGCAGAAGTACACCCAGGGATGAGAACGGGTTGCACAGGCATAGTTGAAGAAGTACATTAATAACAGGTAAACTGATCTTTATGTGTCCAAAATACATATAATGTATTCATGTATTCCTATATTTAATAATTATTTTGTACACGCAGCCAATTAACTCCTTGTTTCGATATACATAGTGCACAGTGAACAAATCTATGAAAGGCATTTATTAAATTATGCATTACGACAATGCTGCAATTCAAATGAATCTGTACATTCGCTGTAACACGCTGTAGCATTTTCTCCAGCTTTGCAATTATCCTCCAAATCAGCAATGAAAAAAATGAGCATGCATCTCATGCTGACAATAGATTTTTAAGGAAGATAAACAAAATGCAGTAGATAAGAACTGAACAGACTCATGGTGGAGTCAAGTAATACAAGATTGCTGTTACAGTAAGTGACATCAGCCAGCAGTTGAAAAATAAACAGCCAAGATTTTTTTTTTCTCCTTCAATGTGATTAATTTCTACAGAATCCAGGCCCTGGCCTGCTTGTCATCCTCCTGCTACAGCCCTAAAGCAAAGCCAGTCGCTGACGCTGTCCCTGAGGATGGGGGGTGGGGAGGGGGATGTTACGCCCCTCCTGTTAAAAGCAATACATATTCATTTGGACACAGGCAACATTTATGACAAGTATGAACAACAACAAAAACAACAACAACAACAACTATGTTTGGGTTTTTTTTCGCCAGCAAACAAAGCAGCCATCTGTCAATACTGAAGGATTTACGGAGTTTTACTGTTACATCAGGACGGTTTGGCATTACAATATATTATAGTATTATAGGCATCAGCTGCCTCATCACTTGATATGAATAACACATGTAAGGGCACACTGTGACAACAATATGCATTTTTAATTATCCAATTACAAAGCAGCGGGTTGTGTGCATGCTGTAAAAAGCAAAACATTTGCAACAAAGCGGTGCACACTCCTTGTGAAAGCTGAATAATTCTCTGACTACAGACGTCACTGTGTGGCATTAGGTTTATGAGTAGGAGGGGTTGCTGAGTATGTGTCAAACCATGTAAAACGGGCTGATCTGGCACAGCATGAACTACTTTTTCTAAAATACTTCCGGAGCCATGGAGAGGAGCGCTATTGCAGCCAAACAGCATGGCCATAAAATCATGAGGAAAGTCCCAAAGTCAGCTCAGAGAAAAATAATCACAGTTTGGTCCTGTTAGATTCTGCACATTCACTGATTTAGGACATGATATTTGAAAAAGTTGCCTTTTTGCACAAAGACAAACAAACAGCAACAAAAAAATAAACTCAGAGAACCCCTCGTCTGTTAAACTACTGTCATCCCACATTGTGTTACTGAGTGCAGCACTCCCATATCTGCTCCGGGCTCCAAGAATCCTCTGATCCACTGTTTCCTTTACAGGACCGGACAGGATGCACATGCTCGGTGCTCTCAAAGCCTCGGGTGGGAGGAGAAACATACACACACACACACACTATAAAAAAAAAAAAAAAATCGACTCTTAGCGGAGACGCACACAAGTGATTTCAGTCTTGAGTGGCCCTCAAAGGTCTCTCCCCATTAGAAAATAGAGGTCAGCGGCATTAGGTCCACCACGAAACAAAATAATCATGTAGTGCAAGGAGCATGGCTGGGTCACACTGGCAGCACCATTAATGCGGTTGGCTTTGAAAAAGACAGAAGCTGACAGCCTCTCAGCTCCTCTTGCTGCCTGTGATCCGCAGTGACAGACAAGGAGGGGGAACTGGATTGCACATTTGGCAGAAACAAACATTTGTAAGGTAGCTTAGTTTAACAAAAAAAAAACAAAAAAAAAACACCAAAAACGTATTACTTGTGTAATCTAGTCCCCTTCCTTGAACTGTGCAGATAATAATTACCATATATTTCTGCCATGCTCTGACATTGGCCTGTCAGATGGAGAGTGAGGGTTTGAAGGCAGCAACGCGCTCTGTCTTTGTACTGGATTGTGGCCTGGCAGGTTGTGTCATGCCTGATCTGCACTCAGCTCTCGTCTCTCTGTCTCTCCAATGCTGACTGTGAGAGCAGGTAGGGTGTCTGGATGACACTGATCACATCAGAAGACATACAGTAGAAAATATTAGCTGTTCCTGCTGAGGGAAACTCACAATGTGCTTTTAAAAAGCCAGCCCCTTTAGTTTTAGACTCAAATCACCAATAGTTATGAATAATACAATACATTATGTTTTGGTTACGGTAAAGCCATTCTGTACACATGTACTATATTATTCACATTACACTATTTTAAACCTTTTGCCTGCTCACCGTTCATTTCGATGTCCCTTTATTTCTACCAATAGAAACCCATACTATTATAAACTATCCTTTTAGGTTAAGTTATATAAGAATATTATATTTTTTTTGCCACTGTCATGTCTAATAAAAATAGGAAATAGGACTGAAGTCAATATGGTTTCAATGAAAATAAATGCAGATTAACATAATTGTAAATAAACAACTGACAATTAATGTGACGGAATATTGAAATCTGCAGAAGTATTTAAAAAAAATAACCATCAACAAAAGAAATGATCAATTTAATTTCAGGTCATTAAACTTTGACGTTCAGCACCAACTGATTTTAAAATAGATGAATACATTGGACACACGTGTCCCTGAGACACTCAATTGTTATGACTATAAATTCTGCTCCCTGAGGGAGAGGAACAATATTGCAACATCCATGCTGCATCTATCTCACGCAGGTTTCGCACAGGCTCTGGCTTGCATCATTCTTTCAACAGGTAAAACTGAGCGCATTGGGATGTAAGGGACACAACTAAACCTCAACGGTCCTGCACTTGTGAGACACCAGGTTACAATAATGCACAGCTCCTCTGTTGCCTCCAGGTCAAATCAATCTTTATTTTTATTTTTTTGTACCATCAAGAATAACATTTGTAAAAGTATATACCCAAATAATAGGAGTCATAATAAACATCTCCACCAGTACCGCACCAATTTTAGTATGTTCTCATGGAAGTGACAGAATTGGTCTGGAGTATTTCCAATAACTTCTGAAATGAGTGTGTTTTAAGTGCCCTTTAGGACCAACACGTTTTCATACCTAAACGACAGAATAGTATGTTTGCCAAAATTACATTTAAGAAAGTGGGACAGCAACCAGACCTTCATTGTCATGGTAACAATGATAAACACGCGGTTACCATGGTGACATTAGATACTTTATGTGGGTAACGGAAATTAAATACATTTACAATATGGTTAGCTTACATAAATAATTTGAAATGAGTCAAGGCTGACTTTTTTTTTTTTTTTTCACAAGGGACAGAAACAGCGGTCTAATAAGATGGGAGTCCTGTGTTTCCTCCATCTGGCCACCCCCAACCTCCTTCCTATGAGGTCAAATTTAATGCTACGTTACCGGCCTTTCTCCTTTGCTTCCGTCATGATTACTATGGGTTGTATTAAGCTGCTTACACATATTACCCATACGGCCATGTTTTAGAGAAGGAGGAACTGACAATATAGCATTGCACTTTTTTAGCATTGTCTAATGAGGGGAAGTTGGTAACAATGATCAAACCTGATGCAGCACAATCACATATATATATATATATATATATATATATTTATTCCAGGAATTAAACTTGCTGGTCAAAATGGAGCATCTACAGTTCCCACAATGCCACGAAACTACTGACAGTTTGGTCAGCGATTTGGATAGATTATGGAAGTAGTGGCCAACATTATTTTCAAACGTTAGCCCCTACCGATGCTCGGCTGGGTTGCATTATTTGAAGCAACATTTCAAGCTTCATACATCTCCCTCTAGATACACAAACAACACCTGTAAACAGACTTTGGAGCGATGAAGACCATCGGGGTATACTATGAAGCAAGTTCAACATAGCCAGGCTTTCTTTGCCTGAGATGGTTCAACAAAGCAGAAACTTGCAGTCTGAGATAATCGGTACTACGATGGTAACCCACTAATCTCGCTTCATAGTACACCCCTTGTGTATATTTTAATGCAATTTTCATGTTCTGTGGTATTTTGACCTGTTAATGAAAACCTGAGGAACGCTGAACAACATTTAGTCAACTTATTAAATAGTTGACTGTCAAAAACCAAATTGCAAACAAATTCCAATTCTCCCATGTCAGGTTTTCCTTTGTTAAAACAAAGGAAAACCTTTGTAAATTAACTTAAAACAAACTTCCAACATCTAGTTGAATCAATATATTTCCATTCATGAAACTAATAGAAGCGGAATGTTCTAAAGAATGGGAAAAAAAAAAAATCAATTCACTTGTGTGAGAAAATGATTTGCTTAAAATGTAATAGGTCCTTTTGTTTTTTCTTGAGAATATGACCATGCATCAAGATACAATGTTGAATTTTCACATGACCATGTTTTGCAAACTGTGGCCTGCTCACCATTAATATAAATTGTCCTTCATTTCAATCTTACAATATAAACTCCTTTACAAACACCATTTTAGGTTGACATAAGAATATTATATTTGTCCATACTACCACATTTATTTCATTCAAATAGCAAATTGGACATGGTATTAAAGGGGAACTTCATCTGTCCAAAGTCTGTGTTGGGGAGTACTGTATTGCCTTTTGAATAAAATAAGGCATCTAACATATTTTAACTGTAGGTTCTTGGAAATTGTGACAATAATGTTTTGCTATTTGCTAAATAATTGAGAAAATAATAATAATGCAAATAATTGGGAGTTGCAGCTTTAAACAAAAGTTGGTAACCACCGCCAATAAATACCCTGGTCTCTTTCTCTGTAGATGCAGTAATATACCTGTAAAGGCCAGCCACATTATGGATTCAACTTTAAACTGCAGTCCAGTGCTCTGTTTAGCAAGCTATCTATGTGGACGGAGCTGTCATGTTTTCAGCAATTGTTATTTTCCCCTTGCACAGCAGGTGACAACACATTTCTTCTGGGATGAAATCCCTACAGGCACTGAGGGATTTGTGTTTATGTAGCAGCACAGAGGAGCCTGAGGACACACCATGTGACTGTGGCCCAGCAGAGGGGATGTTGGTGCTTACACACCACAATAACTACCATTAAGATAGGGGGAACAGGAACGTGCTTTACACCTACACACACGTGGAATCCCATGAACATATACATGCGAACATATGCTCCACATCTTTTGCGTCACCCTCCCTTTATTGCTTCCATACCCCACAAACAGGCATGCACACACTCAACATGCAACAATAAATACAGCTATGTGTACTGTAAACTTTAAGGAGCTTAAAAGGAGATTTAAGAAGCATGTCACTCACACATCTTCTGGGAAATGTGCACGCAGTATGCTCAGACTCTTCCGTGACCTTTTCATACGTGATTAGCAACTCCAATCAACTCACAGTGTCACTCTCACAAAATACAGCATATCCCATTTCATGCTGCTCATGCTGCTGTCATGTTGTTGGCTGCTTGTCAGTGAAGTTTCTCTACACTACGAGGTAACTGCTACATTATGTCAAAACTGTAAGGGTTTGTGGAGAAAGGATTCTGTGAGCTTGCCATGGATGCTTTGACAATGACATGTGATATTATTTCAGAGAGCTGAAGTGCCCAGACAGATTGAGGGAGAAATATGATTGAATATGGGATTGTGAAAGAAGATTACTCATGGAGATTGTAAATGTGTCGTCTGCTAATCAGATTAAGAGCTGAATAATCCCAGATAAAAAAAAAAAAATAAAAAAAGAGTAACCACTGAATATGAGTCATATACAGTATCATCAAAAAGTAAGGCAGGAATAAACATGTCCTTCCTAATAGTGCAAAGAGAGATTCAAATGTGTCACCATTTCAGGGGGCCTTCAAAAGGAACTTCAGTGTTTCATTTGACAGGGAAGTCACAATTTGAAGGATACTGAAGTTGTTATTTAAACATTGTTGCTATGTGACTGAGGAAGCAATGAATTCAGCAGACTTTTTAAACCAAAGAATCATCATATAAAATAGCTTTGACAAAATTATGAATACCATAATCCTAATTGGAGACACCAAGAGCACCCACATGGGTATTTGCATTACTTCTATTAAATGTGACTCTTTATTCATCTATAAGTGGTTACATGATCGTTAAGAACATGTATTTATCTCAAATGTCATACAGATATAAATTTATTTTTACATTACATTACATTTCATTTAGCTGACGCTTTTATCCAAAGCGATTTACAATAAGTGCATTTCAACCATGAGGGTAAAAAACCCAGAACAACAAGAGTCAAGAAAATACAATTTCTTCAAGAAAGCCAAACTACAAAGTGCTGTCAGTAAGTGCCATTTTAAGTGCTACTAAAGTTCTACTGTTCAAGGTAAAGTCGGAAGAAGTGTGTTTTTAGTTTGCGGCGGAAGATGTATAGACTTTATGCTGTCCTGATGTCGTTGGGGAGCTCATTCCACCATTTAGGAGCCAGGACAGCAAACAGTCGTGATTTTGTAGAGTGTTTAGCTCGCAGTGAGGGAGCAACAAGCCGATTGGTAGATGCAGAGCGGAGTGAGCGGGCTGGGGTGTAGGGTTTGACCATGTCCTGGATGTAGACTGGACCCGATCTGTTCGTAGCATGGTACGCAAGTACCAATGTTTTGAAACGGATGCGGGCGGCTACTGGTAACCAGTGAAGGGAGCGGAGGAGGAGCGGAGTAGTGGGAGTGAATTTAGGAGGTTAAAGACCAGTCGAGCTGCTGCATTCTGGATGAGCTGCAGAGGTCGGATGGCGCTAACAGGTAGACTTGCCAGGAGGGAGTTACAGTAGTCCAGACGTGAGATGACCAGAGCCTGGACCAGAACCTGGACCAGAACCTGCGCTGCCTTCTGAGTGATTTATTATGTAAAAATTACTTGCAGGGCTAGCTGACTAACTTCTGTAGAGACAATTGCTCTTTAATGATCTGCTTTGCTGGCAATAAGATACCTCATTTACTAAAAGCAAAAACTTCATGTATTTTTACAAACTGTAGTTTCCCTCTTTTTGTTTAGCTGAAAGGTTTGTATTTTTTTGTAAAGCATGTTGTACTCAAGTTTATTCAAGTCAAGAGAATTAACTAAAAGTTTAAAAAAATTGTGACACAGCTAACATGCTTTTAAAGCTTCACCTGTAGCATTATTATGCCACGTTCACATTACATTTAAATGACCAGTTCGCGTCGACTGTCAAGTGGTAATTACAACTGGAAAGTTAAAATTTAGCTGACAGCTCCAAAATAACTGACTTTGTATCGAACTATTGACATGCTAGCAAAAAGTAAGCAAACATGGGTGGATTATATTAGATCTGTTGTCAAAGGTAAATAAATGCTGGAATTTAATAGTGTAGTATTCAACAGGCGTTTTTACGACTGAAATGACACTCTTGTACAGTAGCCATAGTTTTTGGCTACTGTACTTTCCAGCTGTAATTACCACTCGACAGTCGACGCGAACTGGTCATTTTTTGCTTGCTAAGTAGTGTGAAGTTCTCTGAAGAATTATAGCTATTGTTGGCTCTTTCTGTATTGTTAGAGTTAAATATGGTAATATGGGTCTCTTTTGGACCGAAGCGAATCCAGACTATTCTTCAAGTGCAACAAAAAAAAAAGTACTAAGACAGCTAAAATGTACAATATTGTGAGATGCAGCTGCCATCCTGAACTGCCGTGAATGCTTGCTATTTATAAACGTGCAAATTATTCCCATCTTTCACCCATTCTATACAACATGAAAGTGGCAAAAGTTCCCTTTGGAGTCAGCATTGTAATGACAGTTTACGATTGGTCTATGGCACAAATTTGCCCATCAAAGATGAAAATGATACTACAATTTACCCCTGGAGTAAAACCACTGATCACAGTGATTCCATTAAAATACATTGACTTTTCCTGGACATTTTGCCATTAAATGATAGGAGAGGCATGATAAATGCAGTGAATCATCTGCTATGGCTCTTACAATCACCATATCTCAACCCTTGCAACTGAACACTTGTGGGAGATTGTGGAGCAACTTGTCAGACAGTTCTCTGCTGTCATCCTTAAAAACACCATAGGAGGGACACATATTTTGGAAGAATGCTGTTTATCCCTCCAGTTGAGTTTGTCCAGGAATTTTACAGCAAAGTTCAGAAAATGTTGTGGAGGGAGGCAGTGTTTGTAAAACAGGTTGTGAAAACAGTACAAATCTCATGACATTGTCATGAACTTAATCTTAAAAAAATTAGTTGACTGCAGATCCGTCAGCATTCACACAAACAAATGTTTGCAGCTTCGGAACAAAATCTGAGAAACACTTGTGTGATCCATCATTTTAAATGATGGAGATGTGTTCACTACAACATCTAAATAACGAATTTCATCAGGTAGCCTTAATATACCCATTTCCAGTCAAGGACACGTTTGTAAAATCTTTACAGCAACTTGGAAGACATGTAGTAGATGTCTAATAGAAGTTACGTTTGGCAGTATCTGACCTAGGCCCTGGGAATGAGAACGGTTTGTATATTTATGTCATTACCATGTAATTTATCAGTTACCATTGCTTCTATTGCTAAATTTACAAACTAGTAGCTATACACATGAATGCACCCTATATAGTCATGGGTTATAAGCGAAAGATGCATCCTCTTCCTGTGAGTAGCATACTAATACCTTCCAGTACTTCCATATTCCCTTGGAATCTCTGTATTACCATCCCCACCCATTTCCCAGGCCTTTTCTTCTGTCCGAACACGTCTTTCTGCTTGGACAAGCCCAGGCTGCATAACGGGCAGGACAGCTGTTTGACATGCATAATGTGTCCTCTGGGAGCGCCTCTGGCAGGTGGAAACCCACCAGAGCCTCAGGCATATACTGAGGGTCCCACCACTATGGGAAGGTCTGCAAACATATGGCATTGGATAGGGATGTGCAGAGGTTTTCCTTGATGTGATTAAAATGCAACGAGGTCCTCATGAGGGAGGGAAGATGGCGTTGGTAATAATGACTGTCAGGCTGACAGTCATTATTCTGTTGTTATTGACTGTCAGGCTGCTGATGCCACACTGAGATGCATCTGCACTAAGCCAAAAGAATGTCATGAAATATGACTGCACATGACTGAATACGTGAAAGATTTTCTGCAAATCTCAGCTTGCGGTGGAACATTGCAAGCACATAATACATATAATCTTTTTTTTATTCATGTTTTATTTTTCCATATATAGTTAGCTATTCAGGGTTTGGAGCAGGGTTGGATTGCTGCCCAAAGCAACCAGATGAAACATGAAACTGTACAATATTCTTTCTATTCAGAAGCAAGGAAATTGTTTCTCAAATAGGACCTTGAATGGCCATCCCCCTTATCAGGGGGGTGTCAACTACACAAACAAACATGACAACACACAATTCCAAATTAATTTTGACCAATTGAAATTTTGACCAATATTCTTTCTATTCAGAAGCAAGACAATTGTTTCTCAAATAGGACCTTGAATGGCCATCCCCCTTATCAGGAGAGCGTCAACTACACAAACAAACATGACAACACAAAATTCCAAATTATTTTTGACCAATTGAAAATTGTCAGGACAGAAAAAGGTTTCTCTTTGGGTCAAATAGCCCTCAGAATTTGGAAAGATGCATTTCATGAATATAAAAGCATATTCTGTTGTTATCGCGTCACATTCCCCTTTTAGACTGCCAGCAGACTTCTGTATTTCTTTGCATCCTGGACTCATTGCGCTATTGGCCTTACCCTCATTAGTCATCTTGTTACAGGAAATTTACTTGAAAACACATACCATTGCATATCTTCTGAAAGGCCAAACTGATTTGCAATAAAATGAGAACACAAGTCAGATTGATGACTGAGCTACTTCCTGAATTCATGTGCCTAGTAGAGCATGAAAAAGCTTTGACACTTAGGCACCACATATTTTTACTAATTTCCAATATAGTACTTCTAATCACATAAGCAGTAAAATCAATCAAAATAATGTCAATCAGTCTGTATCATTGACTTAGTGACTTTTAAATGATTGCTGCAAGTCACATATTAATTGTTGACTATTGTGCGTCTTTTAGAAATGTGAATATTTATTCTACTTTCCAAAGCATCTCTTTTCTTCAAATTGTCTTTGTACAGTGTTAAAATTAGCATCAGCGAACAAAATATAGCAAAGACAGTTCAATTATTATTGCTTTGAAATGTTGTTTGAGTTCATACTTGAAGAGTCGACATTGTTTCATATCTTTGAATATCAGAAATAAACAACATTGTAATTAAAATGCATGACGACCTGACATAATAGACTGGTCATTTTTTGAATATTCTATAGTGAAGTGAAATAAATTGGGCTGCACGAATACTTTGTCAATTATTGCTACAAACAACTCTTACGGTATAATGTTGATAGCAATGCATTTGTTACACAATTAAACTGGTTTAATACTTGTTTCACTTGGAAAATAAAACAAATACAATGTGTTGACGGCCTGGCGATTTTCACTATCAGCTTGACGTCTGGCTTCAGGGGAGACATTTTAAGGCTTGTTGTTAGCTCAGCTAACCTGAGCTTTTCTGCAGCCTGCTGACCCAAAGTGCAACGTTGGGGCTTGACTAAGCAAATGGCCGATGCGGAGCAAGTATAATTCTGTTGCAGTCAGTCATAGCACATGCTGTCGCTAACACACATGCAGGGTTTCTACTGATCCTCCCCATCCTCGCACTATCCTCTCGCCAAGGTTACTCACCTATATTGTCTATGACTCAAGAAGCACACTGCTGCTGGCTTACGCCTTTATATGTCTATGATTCTCAAAGTAACTCAGGCATAACCTGTACTTAGATTTTATTCATCACATCACACACATGCCAGCCGGATTTGCAGGCAGCCTCTTGCAGGCCACAGAAACAAATTGAAAGGGCTGTTTTTTTTCCCACGGGCTGCTGCCGGAAAAGGCCTGCAATAGGATGTTAAACTTTTCATAACAAATCTAACCAAAAGAGCAAAGCAACGCTGTGTCACCACTTTTTTTTTTTTACTTTACTTCCGTGTCTGTGGATTTCAGCCTCAAGCTCATTAGTTCCTGCTGAAGCTAAAGCTATAAAACCACTCATACATTTGTACTTCATTTTTTTTCAAAAAGCCTTTGTGACATTCCAAAAACAGTGGGGGTACTGCAGTTTTAAGAAAACATTACTCAAAAGTAAAAGACTGCATATTCATAAGGGACATATTCTCAGCAGCGCATTTGGTGCTCGGCTGAGTATTTAAGGCATTACACAACAAACATGTTTGTGGGATTAAGTGTATATAAACTGCAGTGTGTTTATGTCACCTAGTAGAAAGGTATAGAACTCTGTGACATGTGGATAAAGAAGCTGAGAACAAAGTCAATACTTGTTAGCAATAAATTGATGGCTTTAGATTCGATGTCCACACGGAAAACAAAAAATACTACCAGACATATTCTTCAAGGAGCTAAAAGCATTTTCTAAAGGCAAGCACAGCCTCATGCTACTGATATTTTTTTTACATGTGCCAGTAAAAACAACTATAAAATAAAATATGTCAAATTACAAACATGCACCGAAGCGTTACAATCATGCCTCCATTAAACACAGCACTGCATTGTTTCTCAGTGTGAGCTCCCACCAATTTTAAATCACTATATTTAATGCCCCTCATGTCCTTCCAGGCTAATGAAATCCAAGTGATTTAAGAATAAGAAATTTGCGGAGTTTTGGCTTTAGGTCAAAGGATAGTATACCTGGAATTTTCCCTTTGCTTTCGGCATGATGTGAAATAAACCAATCTAAACTGCCAGATTACAGACAGTGTTCCCTGCCACGAGCAGGGGCAAGTGCCATTTTAGATGCAACAAAGCAGCCCATCAGGTCAACAAAGAAAACCAGTACTGGCAAAATGCTTAGCTCTTTGCCTGCTGATTGATTGCTTTTCATTGTTGCCAGTTTGAATACTCTGATCCTCTGATGGGCTGCTTGGCTCAACGTGTGTGTGTGTGTGTGTGTGTGTGTGTGTGTGTGTGTGTGTGTGTGTGTGTGTGTTTAGTGCCAACAGCCTAGCCAGGATGTGTGGGGAAAGCCTGTTGAATCTTCATTTGGTGTGTGTTGTTTTATATTCTATTCTGAAAATGAGGACTGCAAGTGTGTAGTTATGTGCCGATATTTACAGTATGTAGTGGCACGTCAACCGTATTTCGGAATGCGAGTGAAAATTAAAGTTAAAGGGCTAAAACCTGCAATCAAAGACACCCTCAAACATTCTAAACCCAAATTTTAACGTGTGGGCACTGGAGCAGAATGAGCCAAAAAAAAAAAAAAATCAAAATACTCTGTGCTTGAAGCATCCACTCAATGCAAGGACCAAAATAGCAACCAAGTGACTAGTTAGGTTATCCAACTGAATGAGATGGTGATAGAAGCTTCTATTACAACTGAGAGATGTAACTCACTAAAATGGACTTCTAATTGACAGCTTGTATTGGCTCTGTTTATTAGTGAGGAGACAAGTGTCTTGAGGGTGCTTTTTATGTGCCTGAAGATGCCTGACATGCTGGAATTATTTCTCCGTTGGTCTTAAAAAACAAACCCAAATTGGATTACTTCAGCACAAATAGTCAGAAAAAGTCCATGAAGCAACTGTCCACAGAATAGAGAAAATAAAATGCAGGCGTGTCAGCTGAACCAGTTGGAAATGAATCTAAAATTGCAGATTGCCACAGAGCTTGCCAAATTTTCACCAGGTAAAACCCCAAAAGGATACAAGCTCAAAGTAATTAAAATCAATTCAAGGCAAGCATTAGTTTTACCACGGTAGGCCAGTGTATGAATCAGTGATATCTGTTTGGTGGATATCAGCTTGGGGGATGTAATCCAAGCAGCTGTTGCATTTAGCGGTTCCAGTAAGAGATGAGAGAAGGCTACAAAAGGACACATCTGCTGCAATTACAGAGAAAATATAAAGAGCGTTGTTGGAAAGTTTGAACTCGGATACTGATGAGCTCAATGCCAAAAAGGCCCATTCAATGCATTCTTGGTACAAGTGTGTGCTGCAGATGAAGGAAAAAAAGCCCCATATATAGAAAATTACTTGTGTATGTGCAGTGTTTTAACAGAATTGTTGGGCATTTTGGGGAAACCCCCTTCTTTCTTGCCAAGATTATTCAGAACACTAATGCCACTCTCATTTCTGAAGCTACAGCTATAGATTTTTTGAATGGGAGTGTTTTTTGGGGTTTTTTTTTTGGAGCCAGTCCCGATAGGCTCGTCGTGGTATTACACTGTTGGGGTCTTTGCATTGACTTCAATTTATACATTTGTATATACAATCTTTAACAGGGACAATTTGTTCATGTAATTATTTATGTACATGTTTGATATTGACCACTTACTCCATAGCTTTTATGTACAGTACGTGAGACTTCCAGTCATCCCTACTTCAAATAGTTTCCAATCTTAATGCCAGGCTAAGATCAGTAGAATATGGTTAGCTGGAGCTTCACACGTCCTTATGCCATTACCTAAATTCACTACTTCTGATGAGTGCTCTGGCAGGCCATCTGAAAATAATCCCATAGTTAATTTGATATTGGGCCTTAAAAAGTGGAATGTTTGGGGGCGTATCTGGTTTGATTGACAGCCCTGTGGTGAAGTAAGGTTTCCTATATAGGTGGGTGGGAATAGTGTCTTGGGGTTCTCAGTCAGATGCAGTCAGATCAAGTGGCAACCAACTTTGACCTCACCCATTGGTTTGTGAATTGTCGTTAAAGCCTCAAGTTTGATTTGTTGGCCATCACCATCTTGATAGTTCAGAGCAGTTTGGGGACATAAGCGACCATATTTGGACGAGCTGGGGAGAAGTGGGCGGTGGACCTGGCTCAATCTGATTGAAAACCAGAGAAAACTATGCCACGCCCACTGATACTGAAACCTGACTGCACCCTAGGCATGTCAAATAAACCAGATATGCCCCCAACCCTCCCTGTCTTTGAGGCCCAACATCTGATGATGTAGTGGTAGTTTGCCGCTTGGCAATTTATTTATTTTTTCTCTAGCTGTCGACAAGACAAAAATAGATTTAGTGTTTGGCTCCTGACAGAGAAGCTGTCGCACTTCCCATGACCCAGCTACAACTAATCACACCAACACAATGCAAAAATCACTTGGAAAGGTTCCAGTCCCTAGAGCGAAAGATTTATGGTGTTGATAATCAAGTCAGAGTTGCCACTGAAACAGCTGGATCTTAAAAAGCACCAGTCCAAGAAATATCTAAGAGCTTTAAACTACAAAACACTTTAAACAACCCCCCCCTCGCCTCTTTTACAGCTAAATCCTATAATTTTCAGTGTGAAACAGACATCTGTTTGCTTTCCGATTAAGTCGAACAGCCATTTAAAAAAACAAAGAAAAAAATAATGCATTGTTTTACCTCCGGAATGGGGTGGAGGGCCACACAGCAAAACCACTCCTTGACCTTCACGGACTGATACAGAGCTTCTTCTGTGAGTCTTGAAGTTTTCCAGGTCTGAAAAGTAAAATGAAAACAAACAGTCACAGGCAGATACGTCTGTACACAGAATACATGAAAGCGCTGTCATTAACAAATTGCTATTTTTCCTCACTGCTGTGTTTTCCTTCGATTGTTCTCCTATTCAAGGTCACATCATACTAAAACAGTGTGCAGCAGGCGGGGTAAACACTGCTGGTTGCCCGTTTATTATAGAGCTCACACAGATAAACACACCACACACTCGCACAGTACCAGAAGGTTCCTGGCCTTTGTTTCTCTGGACTGCGGGAAGAAAGTGAAGCCTTATCCTGACAAATACAGTAAACTGTAAGGGCCAGGGTTCAAACTTGCAATGTGTCAGATCGCAGTGAAAACCACTGGACGTCTGTACTTCCCTCGTAAGCGTGTAAACAAATGATATACAGAAACATGAAGCTTTGCAGGTCTGCTATTGTACAGAACATTTTAAAAACTGAAAATAATACTTTAAGAATATCTGAACCTTCTGCAGCAACCAATATCAACGGTCTGGGTGGTAAACAGCCTTTGGCAACACCTCAGGCCAAATTGAACCCCGCGTGTATCTGTGCTGTGGATATCTAAGACTCATTGTGGTGGTGCCACAGGTATGACAAATACGTTGATTTAAGGGGCCCCAATTGGGACATTTCCTGAAAAGATACAGCACAAACTGGTTAAAAAGTGTTAAAAGTTAAAAGTTTTATGGAAAGAGGCACAGCTAGAAAGAAAGAATTAATGCTAAAAAGTCTGAAAAAAAAAAGGATTCCACAAACATGTCTGAACGGTTGTTCCTGAGGACTCGTGTATGTTAGACATCATATTAAGGTGGTGTTGGAAGGCTGGATGCTTTATTGTGAAATTAAATAGGTAAGAATAAATGTGTCTTCATGATCCCCCACACACATCCACGCTGGGACTTTAAAGATGTTTGTGTGACTCGATAACATGACTATCGCCTCAAGTTTTAATACTGACTGTTGTGTTTGGAATGTAGGGCCTCTTCATTATTCACATGACCAAGTGAAACACACATATTTTAACTTTGGTAATTAATATATGTTAAGAAGTAGGAAATCCCGACAGAAACGCAGACTAAATGTATTTTATTGATATTTTGCTGTTTTCTATGCATTTGTGCTTTGTCAATAATTGCCTCTTAGCTGACACTGAAGACACCCTGATCTGTAGATGAAGCACACATTGAGTTAGCAGGTTTGACTGTGCAAATAGAAAATACAATTTTTAAATTGTGCATTCTCTGCTACGTGGTTAATTGAAAGACTGATGTCTAGATGCAGGTTTGTGTAATGTTAGCGTAATATCTTACTAAGTTGCTTATCTCCCCTGTTGTGTTTCCTTTACAAGGTTTTCAGGCCAAGAGTCCCCAGAAAGTCAGAACACCATTTCAAGGTTCTGGAAGGTACCAAGTATTTGATTGAGGAGGGCGTGAAGCAGTTTTTCAAATTGAAGCTTGAGATGATTTCCTTAAATGTGATGGGGGAAACTTTTTTGAAACATGGTTATGAATTTTTTTTCTGAAATACCATTGTAAATATTTCTATGTATGCAATTTGTTTGCTAGTTTTGCGATTTAGGGCAAGTCAGGAGCAGTCTATACAAGTCTGCTAGTTAACGTTAGGGGATTCTGCTGCCAGGACTTCATTCTACCTGTGGACCACAGTGGTTTTGTCTGGGCATCATGTTTTTGCTGTGTTTTCTTATAGGATAATAAACATGTGGTTGGTCCCCACTTCATCTCTGCCGAAACCCTCCTGCTTTAATTTAGCCTTACCCAGGCATCTTAAGCGTAAGGCTTGTTATTCTCAATTATATATCATTGAAAACACAACAGATTACACTTAATCTGGAATCATGGCAAAGGATGTAATACACCTGTCTGTTCACTATTGTGTCATGGTTCCATTTTCACCTCACCTTGGCATGAAAGTAAGGGGCTTTGCTTTAGCCACCACAATCCACGTGGTTAAGTTTATGACTGCTTGTCCAATCCTCGCTGTATGTTTGTGTACTTCTCATACCCAAGTGACGCAAAATGTTACACATACACAGTATCTTCTATTGGACTGATTGGCGTATCACATGCTTTTGCGTGATACTTGGCTGATAGATTGATATTTTATTAGAAATACAAACTAGAAAATAAAATCTTGGTTAATATTTGTGATTTTGTTTTTTTCTAAATTGCATTCCCTTCACACCTGTCTATGATTCAAAGTATATATAAGTATCAGGAAGATGAAGTTTACTGTGAACTGCAGTTTTGGGAAGCCCATAATGTGGTGATAGACACAAATTTGGGTAAAAATCCGCTAAAACTAATCTGCTACTTTAAAAATAAAGAAATAGAACAAAATCTGGGAACATTTTGACAATTAAACTATAAAAGCCTTATGAAAGTTCCAATGAGGTAGGCCAGAAAGAAAAAAAGTCTCTAAATGTTTACATTATAGGGACAGATATTGAAAAAAATGTTTTAGAACATCTTAGAATATGTGTTTTATATGTTAAGAGATTGAATGCAATTACATTTTCGGGGATTCCTGGATATGAGTTAAGTTTCCATTCTAAACATTTCCAGAAATTTGAAATTGAATAAAGATAAATACAATGCAAATGTATTTGTGTTTCCTTCCAACTACTATTATCCAAATATTAGGTATTGGGGTTCATATAGATAGACAGCTGGTAGTTATTTCAGGTGTCATTAAACCATTGCAGAAGAAGAGGGTACGACAAGATTATGTAATTAAAAGAGCACTAGCATATTTTGCTGTTCCATTTTAGAAAAAGCTATTTATTTAGTCGGATCTCAATTGTTTCCAGACAGCTGTTTTTTTAAGAGAAAAATAAAATGCACATAAAACAGGTTGATGAAAACACACATATTGGTTGCCTCCCAGTGCTTAAGGACCAACTGCTTTGTGCTACACGACTGTCAGATCCAAGCACCACTTCCTACCTCGTAATATTATCAATATTATTTGTGTGGTTTCATTTCTTTTCCTGGACTTATTTCTTTTGACAGCATGTTGCTTGTAACAGAGGACATATATACCTCCTAAATAAATGCATACTTAAAAGAAAGGACAAAATAAGGAGGACTATTACTGAACCCTGCACTAAAAATACTAAGTCCAGAATGAGCTAAATATGATTAAAAAAATAATGAAGGTTGAAATCAATAGTTACACACACCCACACTAATATGAGCCAAACAGCATTCTGCAGTCTCACTGCTAAGCGGAGAAGGGTTCCTGTGGCAGGTCACACATCAGGGGTTTTAATAGCTCTGGTGGTAATCAGGTTACCTTTCATTCATCATGCCCACCACCACTGAACATTACAAAGCTATTCCTGGTGTGGTTGTGACACCAAAAGTACTGTTAAACCAATCTAATTTTCTCTCGACAATTGATGGAAACAATAGCAGGTCATAACCACTTCCGACAATTGGCTGCACTAATGGTGGATAGAGCTTGGTAAATGTAATTCATACATCACATGGAGGCTTCATGTCTGCACTGATAACTGAAGTAGTGGAGGGATACGTATGTTCCCATGGGAACTACTTAAACCTGCCAGCTGTTAAGCAGTTTAATATAATAATGTACAAATATTTTAAATTAAGAGAAAACATAATTCAGTTACTACAAATTTAATTTAAATGGCAACATAATTAAATTAAATTTTTAATTATCTGACTTTTTTAAATGTATTATTATCATGTATTATTAGTTTACTTGTACTTTTTTTTTTTTACTTGTATTTAGTTCGTACATTTAGCATAGCTGTTTTGAAGTCAAAGGTCAGCCATAAACATGATCAGTTTATTGTAGAAATGCGCTAAAGATAGACCGTAAATTAATAGAATAAGACAGCTGATATAGTGTTGCAACTTTATCCATACATAGTCTCCAAAGTGGAATCATTAACCTTAATTAACCTTGCTCTATAATACGCAGCGTATTGTCACATCAGTGCGAGCAGCAGTGCAGACACGATCACTCTCTTCGCAGACCTGCTTGTCGCAAAACTGCAACCATTCCACTTTCAAACGAGATTACTGATTAGTTCAGCTCCAAGTGATCTAAATGTAAAATTATTGGGCTCACTGATTTATGAAGAGGACTATAAGGTCAGTTAATATGTGTCATATTGGCTTCAGGGCAAGTCAATTAAGAAGCAGCCTTTAATTATTTCTTTAAACATAAATCTCTTCTTAACCCAGGAGCGCAGTTTAACTAATAGCTATTTGAGACTCTTAAGCCCTATTAGGAGAGCCATTCCTAATGTTTTTCTAAAGATTAATGCCAGATTTGGCCCTTCGGGGTCAATTGGATGTGTCTATTTCATGTAAAGACTATGCAAAAACTCTTAAACTAGAAAAAACAACAACGCATAATGCACTAATTACCTGGAATTAAGTCATTCATAATGTTTCAACAGAGTGCTGCATTTTAAGGTCTACTACTAGTTTTTGACAATACAGGTGCAGCATCTATAACATCCAGAGAAGCCTACCTTCCAATTTTGTTTGTTATGTTTGTTAGCAGATATGTATTGTGATGTTACTGAAGACCAACAAAATACAGCAAGGCTTTTCTTTTCTTTCCTCCTCTGTACCTCGAGGGTGTTTGCACCTCAGCTCAGTCAGGTACAGGAGCTGAGAAAAGCACCTCGGACAGCTCAAATTCCTTCCCGGTGTATACACACACAGAGGACACTATGGATTACTTCGCATTTTAAAAGTAAGTTGTCAAAACACACTTGTACGAGTGTACTGCTGAGGAAGTGAAACAACGTGGAGCTGAGGTTCATGTTGCCTCTTGCTCTGGCGGGGTGGCAACAGCACAACTAGCTGTGTTGGTGGAGAGAGCCCCGAGGAGCTGATCCTAACTGGTAGTGTTTGCATTCCAGTTGCCCACCGGCTGCAGCAGAAACTGAGTCACTGTGCTGCAGTGGGTTTTATTTTATCAAGGACTGTTGGTGTTTGGTGGAGGAGCATAGGTGCATGTCTGTGAACGACTCCAAACTTTGAGTGATGAGCTCACAGGAATGAGAGAAACGCTGCTGAATTTGTCCGACATGCCCCTCCTTTCCTTCTGAAAGCCTATGTAAATTCTTTCAACAATTAACAATCACGGGTAAAATTGATTTTACTGAGCTAACCTTATAATATGTAGGTTTTTAGACAGAAAATATATAAATCTTTTCTGTTATATTGACATCAAACTTGACAGTAAAACAGACTTCTTCGTCTTTTCTTGGCTTCAGTTTTGACTGATGTGTTTGCTTGATATGCACCGTCTGTTTTTTCCTTTCTTACCTGTCAGAAATCTCTCCACTGTATTTTGTATTTCATGTTGCTGTCTGAATCCTGAATCTTGGCAGCACTGGAAGTCTAAAAACCACTCTTGTTGGTTTCTTGTTTCTGCATGAAGCAGATTTATTAAACTTTACAACTTCACTCCACAGTTTTCACCCCAGTCATGTGCTCCCCCGTACAATGACTCCATAAGCCCCTCTTAGCCCCCCTAAGCTCTTTAACCTGGAGGATGCGGCATCCATGATTTCCAAAAATAATCTAAAATTTTGATTTGTCAGACCAGAGGACAGCTTTCCACTTCGCCTCAGTCCATCTTAAATTCCCTCAGGCCCAGAGAAAGCGGTGGCGTTTCTGGATCATTTTTTATATTTGGTTTGTTCTTTGCAGAGTAGAGTTTTAACCTGCATTTGTGAATGCAGTGATGAACTGTGTTCACAGACAATGTTTTTTTTAGAAGTTTTCCTTAGCTCAGACAATGATTTCCACTACAAAATTGTGTTTGTTTTTAATGAAGTGTCACCCGAGGGCCCCAAGATCACAGCCATCCAATAATGGTTTTCTTCCTTATCCCTCGTGTACATAGATTTCTCTGGATTCTCTGAATCTTTTAATTATATTATGTACCGTAGATGATGAAATCCCCAAATTCTTTGCAATTGTATGTTGATGAACATTATTCTTCAAGTTTTGCACTATTTTCCCATGCAGTCTTTCACAGAGTGATGAACCTCTCATCAGCTTCACTGCTGAGAGATGCTGCCTCTCTGAAATGTTATTTTTATACCCAATAATGTTACTGATCTGTTGCCAATTAACCTAATTAGTTGTGAGATGTTTGACCAGATGTTTCAACATTTGACATGATGTCTTTGTTATTTGCAATTAAATACAGGTTTCATGGGATTTTTAAATCATTGTATTCTGTTGTTATTTACATTTTACACAGCATCCCAACTTCTTAACCTTGTAAACGTTGTAATCCTATTCCAGTCAAAATTATCTCATGCAGTTGCTAACACACACACACAACCACAGGATTTCCCTGACTCTCCCTGTCAATGTGCAATCCTGTCGCTGAGATTACCTGAGTATACCCATATAGATCACCTATGACTGAATATGTGCGATCCTACTTACATTCTTATATGTCGATGGTACAGCCTCTTCAGCATCTTGCAGACCATAGACAAATTCAAAAAGGCTGTATCCTAGTCATGAGCTGACTAGGCCTGCTGTAAACCATCAATGCTACAAAGAGCTACACGTATCTGCTGCAATAAGGCCTTCATTATTTGTGCAATATTTAGTCATTCAAATCATAGGAGGATTGTGAAAAGTGTGATTATTTACATGCCGTCAAAGTGGGAAAGGAAGTGGCGGATTAAATTGTGGGATCAAACTGTGTGTGCGTATTTGGACATAAACAGGAGCCAGTGCAGACACAGTTTAATTTCCCAGATTAGCAATATTAACCATAAGCACTTTACAGTATTTTAATGTGCTGAAGGCTGTGCATTACCTTAAAGTCAAAGGATTGTAAATAATTTAACCTCTATTGTCTGACTGAATCTTTCGCCCTTGTGTGTCCTTAAATCCACTCATTTGATTTATGAACTTGTTTGTCCCTGGTCCTTACTGAAAAGACAACCTGTCGTCCCCACACCAGAATAATTAAGCATGTGAATGCAGTGGGTCAATTGATGGGATGACAAACTCCCTTTCTACAGTCATTTTTACACAAATCACTGTCACTTCCAAATTATATATCCGGGGCTGTGAAAAGCTGTCACCGAACACTGGCAGGTAGGTGACCAAGTGCTTAAAATGGAAACACAGAGAGAAAATGTCTGAAGATCTGAACAGAAGATGCTTTCTTGGAGGTTTATGATGTATGTAGAATTTCAATCTGGCCTCGATGCTTAAATTAGGTGATTTATTTTTATTGCTTCTTTTCTGTAGCTTTTGAAGGAACGCTGGCTGCCTGGTTATCTCTTAACTGTCACTCAAAGGTGATTAATGTTGTAGAAAGGCTAATTGACTTCCCTGTTGTCAGCAGGCTTTATCTCTGGCTGTTGTTGCTCATCAGAGATCACTGATGAAAGCTTGTAGCTGAAATATCTGCTCTACTTTTTATCACCTCTGCCCCCTTAGTTAAATGAATTATTTAGGCTGTGCATTTGTCCCTTTTTTACTCCTGGAGGCACAGTACAGATACAAACACGAAGACAGTCCTTTCTTAATCAAACATGGCTTGAATTAATGAAAAAAATACAAGGTTTCTTTGGAAGGGGGGGTGGAGGGGTCTTGGCCACTCAAAAATGGCAACAGAAGCCTTTTCTTTGAATAACCCCACCACTTACTTTCATCTAAAGGCACGATAGAAGGTTAGATAAAAGCACCCAAGCCTTCCCAAAATACAGGCCTATAGAACAAAGTCAATAAAAGCAATAGACATCTGAGGTACTGAATTTATTCCCCCCCAAAAAAAGTCTTTTTGGCATTATTTTTGGTGGAGATCAAAGCTGCTGAGATTTATGAAGTGGTGATGTCTACTTCACTAAAGCCACTGATTGTCCCTGCCCACAGTGACAGACGTGGCCTGGCCGGGCTGAAAGCCTGTTGCAATAGTGGCAAAATCCAGCAGCCCCGCCTTCCCCTTTACCCAACCTCCACCTCTAACCATCCACTCTCTGTTGCCAAAAAAGAGCAAAAGAAGCATTGTTGTTGGCTTTGGGAGAACATCGAAAACCATACTTTACAACACAGTACAGCCGATGCAGGGGGGCTGGTTGTGCTGTTTGTGGGGCAGTGGTCTTGACCAAAGGCATGCTTTTTCTAAGCGTATACAGCTGTGTAAATGTTCAAAAGAAAGCATGAAAGCAGAGTCTGCCTGCAAGGAACATCTAAAATAACATATCCATTAAATTTGTCACATAAAAGAACAGCAGCAAACGCAAGTCCTTTCAAAATTTGATTTAAAAAAAATCACAGAATGGTGCTAATGTTTTCTACACAAAGGCCTCAGTGTAATCTTCAAAGAGGAAGTGGCTAACAAAGATTAATAGCCTAAGAATGAGTAAATGTGATGCCCCATCTAGATCCATTAGCATCAATTATTGCAAACCTGGGCTGGCATTACAAACAATGATCCAGATTAGGCTGATGATCACATCCTAGACATATGAGCTTCCCAAATGCCAGCACAACTTATTATATTCCAATACGCCTATCCAACCATGACCGTTAGATACATTACAACCTGCTACTCCGTAAGGATGTGTTGGGTGAAAAAAAAATCATGTTGGAAGGATCTTCTTGCTCAACACTTGGACTGGCCACTTGTTGATGTGAGATCAAAGTACACATTAAACAGAAATTAAGATGCAGGAGGAAGATGATTTTTGTCGATTTATTGTGCACTTAAATAAACCTTGGACACATTCATGAAGAATGGACAACAATGATGTGTAAACTCCACGTTCTTATAACCAAGTTATTTGTATAATTTAAATAGTCTAAATGAAGTACTTCAGTTATGTGGTTGCAGCTACTCATTAACAAGTGAAACCAGATACCAACAGTGTATAGCTCCTTTCATTTTCCATTCACTAAACTTGTAATTGGTTGCTAATAGCAGAATATTAATATTTATTTGTATTTCACTGTAGCCGCCAGCTATTGACACCTTTGCAGTTCTTTTCACTAGTTTGGAGATATTGTCATAAATAAAATATCAAAAATACTCAACTCACAAACTGAAACTGAGGCTGATATGATTGCCAAATTAGGCCCTCCTTCATTTTGTGATGCAGGCTTGTTGCCCACATAACCCTGATGTTGTCATCAGAGTTATTTTCTCAGAGTTGGCAAAGCTTGTATTGAAACGGAATATTTTAGACATATATTTCCACAGTCTAAGTGCTACTGATAATGACTGATAAACTAATTTGGATGTGTAAATTGGTGGACTCTTTCTTTAGCAACAATTTTCAATTTAGAAAGTGATGTAAAGCAGATAAGCGAGGCCAAGCAGATTGTGAGTATTCTTTCATTTGCTACAAGAATGTTAGTAGTTTAAATAAGCAGGGCCAATACCTTAACCCTCGTGTTGTCCTTGGATCAAAATGACCCGCAGCTGTGTTCAACCAAGTTCTATTTTATTTTCATATTTTTTGGGATCATTGGTGACAAGGAGGCTGTGAGGGTTTATTTAAAGAATGATGACCAATGATCCCAAAAAAATATGAAAATATAGAAATAAAATAGAACTTGGTTGAACACAGCTGCGGGTCATTTTGACAACACGAGGACAACACGAGGGTTAATACTATTTCTGGGGCTGGACTGTTAAATAAGTGAAGAGTAAATCCTGAACATGTTTGGTCACTTTTTGGCAGGTTTCAAGAGTGATATCTTGCTAGTATACAGCAGATAAAAAGTAAAAGCCAGAGTGCACCCATTAGCTATTTACACCTCATTAACTAAGTCAATATGCTCTCTCCACATTATCACAACAGCTGAGAGGAGTCCAAAGGAATTATTTGCATTTAAATGAGGTATTCATGTTTCCCCTTAAGGCTTTAAAGTCTACTCTGGCGACATCAGGAATTGTCACCCCTATATGCTCAGCAATATACTGCATGAGCTAGTCTGACACTGATGAGACACTAAGAAAGTGAAGATACACTCCCAAGCTGGAGCTTTTTAACATCTCTGCATGTGGAAACGTCAACACAGAATGAGCTCGTCATTGCATTCAAAGCACAGCCCTCTCAGTGCCACCCATATGAGGCCCACACTATGATTCCAATATTGAATATACAGCCTGTTCATCAGTATGAATTATGGGTGTACATCTTTTACATAATCACGGATATAGAATCGATATACATACTAATCAAGGGCAGTGAGTATTGAGTGGGAGCGCCCACTGCCCATCAGTTTTCCTTGCCTCGGGAGGTAGACAGCCACAAGCTTTGCTAGGAGTACCACCATCCATCAAAAGTTTGTGACACGGAGAGCAAGGCTGAAGTATTTGGAGTTCCGCCAATTTCAAAGAATAACCTTGAAGGTGTCGCTGAGCCTGTAGACTAACAAATGTTAACTGAGGAATATCATTTTGCACAAGAGTTTCATTGTATTTTGTTATTGTTCAACTAAATACAAACAAAAAAATATTTTTGAGGATGGAGAGCACTGTTTAGCAAATATGAATTCATGGTGAATAATGTATTAAAAAAAAAAAAGTGTGATTTAAGTTAGGACAGGTCTGAAGTAAAAATACACTCCAATTTCAAAACCCCTAATAATCCATTTTAGAAAGATTACTCACCTGGAACAAGATTAAGACACCACCGATGCCTATTTAATTAAAAAGAAGGCAGAAATCCCTCAGACACAGAGGTAAATGACTGAATTAGAAGGCAGAGCATGCTCACTGAACAACATGCTTTCCTGAAAACAAGAGGTTCGTGCTCACAATGACTCACTATTAGGATTTCATAATCAATTTTAACATCAAATTCCAAATTAAATATCATTTGACCTTCACGCTGAGTCAAAACAATGAAATATGGCAGATAATTCATTGGATTGTTTTTGAGAAAATCATGGCTTATTGGGTTTGCTATCACCTGCCTGTGCACTGGCAGCTTAACATAATCATGTCTTGAGTACATGCTAAAATGTATTTTAACAAGTGAAAAGTTCTCCAAACATTTCAGATCAGTTATCCCCTGCATGTACCAAAAACTGGGTGCTTTCCTTTAATGTAAGATTCCATCAACATCTCGAATATCACATGTAGCCTCAACACATACATCCCTTGATTGATTAAATGATTATTTACAAAGTTTATCAGCTTGTAAATATTTGCAACTCAATTGGTGAGTATAATATTAGTTCACTTTTATGTCAGTAATGTTGCTCATTTCATTTATTTGTATTATATAAAAAAATGTCTATGTTGGCAAGAGATTTGTTTGGTCTCTTCCACTGAAAGCTACAGCAAAGGACAGCAGGGAAAACACATATAATAAATGTAATGAGGTTTGTTTCATTGTCCAAACTGAGGAAGCAGACTGAGCAAATGGTTTTCTCGAGTGCCGACTGGCACCAACACTGGAAGGTAGAACTGTTCTCAGACACACAACAGGGCTGCTGCTCCAATGTTGTTGGGTGCTGCTAGTTTCAGATTTAGGCATTCAGCTGCCTAAGCACACTTCCTCAAAAAACATTGCTCTTGATCATACTAGGCTAACTGTTAACATTTTTCTATTCTGCTTCTCTGAAAAAGAGTGAGTAGTAAAAGCTATAGAAAACATACAAAAGTAGACTTCAGTTAAATGCTTTGCCTGTGTTGTGTGTATAGTACATTTCAGGAGTGAGGGGTGGATCTGACTGAGAAACTAAATACTGTATGCCCGCCCACCTTTATGAATGCACCCCAGACATGTCAATCAAACCAGGCATGCCCCCAAACCTACCTCCCTTTGAGGTCTAATATCTAATTAATCATGCAAATGTTTTCAGAAGACCACAAGAACAGTGATCAGAAGGAGTAAATTTAGCTACTGACACCATAATGTGTGAAAAGTGTATTGACTTTGCATTGCATGAGAGAAGTTGTTTTTTGAATGGGAGTCTATTGTAGCCAAATTTTACACTTTGAGTATAGTATTCTTATATATTTAATTTGATTGCGGGGTGGAGAGCCAAATACATGTGATGAGAAATATCGCACATATTTAAAAGTCACTATTCATAATAATAAATGTATATATATATAAAAAAATATATATTCCTCCATCAGTTATATAAATCTGCCGAAAATCCTGCCCACATACTGTGGCATAGCACCATGTGAATTCCTGACCCCTAAAACCAAAATTGTAACAGTAAGAAGTGTCTTCCTGGTCAGTGCTGCAGTGATTTGGTCTGATTTCTGATACCGCCTGCCAATCATGAAGTGAGGAACATTAGATTCAAGGGGTCCATCTTTAAGATAGCTGAGATTGACTCATTCTGGTGCATGGAGGAAAATAATAGCTGGCAGAGTCACTGCAGATATAAGAAGCAGCTCCTCCACCGTCACTGTGCCACAACATTAAAAAAAAAAACCTTTAAAACAAAAATGTTGTGCTTTTACTTGATTGTAGGGCAGGTTTTTGACTTTTTCAAAACATATTGTGTGGTTAAAAATTACATGTGTGGCAGCCTCTAATCAAAGCTTTACGTTTTACGATGTGCAGGACTGACTGAAACTGAAAGAGTGCTCGATTAGAATCTCTCAGTCCAAAAGAACAGTCATCTGTGGCGGCAGTACAGTTTGAGGCATCAAATTCAATCCTGGGCCAGACTACAAATCTGTTCAGATCTTGCTTGTCTCTGCAAGCTCAGATAAACATTTGCCATGTGGTCAGGTGGCTGTTTATCGAAGGTGACAGCAGAATGATGTATGTATCACAAAGATCACACACTACCTACCTGTATTATTAAGGAATGACTCCCCATTCCTGCAACAAATCACTGTAGGACTGGTTAAAAAATGGGTTTTAATCTAATATCACAGCAAAATACTATATTGTCATATTATTATAATATTGCATACTAGGATATGCATAACCAGGTTTCTTATGTTCCATGTAAACACCTTGATCAAGAGCAAAACAAGGCACAAACCGGAAAACCAATGTGCATGTAAACGTAAATCTTACTCAAACGATAGTAAAAAGGGCATTCGTTGTGGAATATTTTCAGCTGTGAATCGATACACATTCCATACACTAATGAGTATTATCTGCAACAGGATGGTGTATAAGGCAGCGCAATAGTGTGGCTTGATGATGTATTTTTAATACGTTGCAGTTTCTGGACAACATTGGAGGTCTGTGACACAAAAGACTAACAAGACACGCTCCTTCTCAGTGATATGCGCTCTCAGATGCTCACTCCCTGCATCATGCCCCACCCCAAGAAAAAAAAAAAAAAAATCAATTACAGGAAGTACATTCTCTCATGACGGTGTAGGATTAAATTAAAGATCTGACCATCTTTAAAGCTCTTAACTTTTGACCTTTCAGGTGTAACAGATGCGCCTTTTTATGGTTACAAATGATTATTACCATGTTGGCTCTGACAGCTGTAATTACCACGGGGTTGATTAGAGGTGTGAGCAGGTTCAAACTCAATTTTGTGTCAAAATCACAGTCAAAGTATGTGTAAAACTAATTACCAGCAAAAGGTCATGATCTTTTCCAGAGAGAAAAAGAACTGATGCTGAAACACCACCTCTTACACCTAAAGTGCGCCTGGTGTATGTTTGACTGGAAGTCTGGGTCGCAGCAGCAGGATGTCTCTCTCTCTCTCTCTCTCTCTCTCTCTCTCTCTCTCTCTCTCTCTCGCTCTCTCTCTTTCTCACTCTCTCTCTCTATAAAATGTATATATATATATATATATATATATATATATATATATATATATATATATTATATAAAGAATTACATGACACTCTCCAGTAATACCAGTTGCCCTTTAAATTATTCGCTTGAACCTTCACCATTCAATCATGCTGTGGAGTTAATTAAGCTATACCACGAGTAATAAAGAAGATAGATGACACTTGGTCACACATGCACGACATGCCTTTATGACAACAACTGAAGGCTGGTAAGGTCAGAGCCCAACAATTGATGGAACTGTCATCCTATCATAGTGGAAATCCACCAGCAGAATCAAATCGTGGATTGACTTCCTACTGGTCCAGGAGACCAGACAAATGGCCTGAGACATATTGGTGGCCTTGTCCCCAAACGCTAAACCTAAAAAGCTAATCTGAGGACGCGATCACTCACTTGCTGTTAATGTCATCATTTACGCCTGTCCAATAACTAGCACATACAGTATGCACTTATTGACTCTCTGCAGCTTTAGGAATATGAAGTCCAGAGGCTGTCAGCTAGACTCATCAAAATCTGTCAAACAATCTATATTTTTTCTGGTCAGAAATCCATATAAATGACTCATTAACAAAGCATGAATCTGCAACACGGCCGGTACTGACTTTTTTTTTTGTGACATTTTTATTTCTTATTTTTTTCAGGGGTGGGTGGGTGGCTGGGTGGGGTGGTGGTAAGCACCACTTATCGAATGAATACCTTGCAAATAAATATCACCAAGAAACCTGTGCCAAATGTGTTAGTTGATACATAATTCAAATACATATGCACAGAATGTGCAGGAAAATGCAACTTTACCTAAGCTTTCTATTATACCATTTTATTCCTCTACTCCGTTACTCTATTTAACTTTTTACAGTTTACAGATTTTACAGCTCAAAAAACAATGAATTTGTAATTCAAATTACCAAACAGTATATAAAAACTGTCTCTATTTGGAACAGTGACAACTACTAGCTAATATAATCTAACACTCTTAAAGTTACTATTCTACCTAATAAATATTTCAACCTAATATCATGCTAAATCATCAAGTACATCCATCAGTCCACTTCAGGATATTGTGTCAGTGTCATGTTTTGCCTCGCATTGGCATGGGAAGTAAGGTTCACCGTATCCCCAGTGGATTTATGGGTGTATTAAACGCTTAGTCGTGATAATGTGCTGACTATTTTTACTATAAACACTTAAGTACATTTTGCTCTTATTAAACCTAATAATAGGTGAGGTATCACTACCTTATTATTAAGTTGCAATGCACTTTATAATCAATACATAAATTGAACTGAATTTTATATGGTGATCATTAACAAACAATGACGTCTTTACTCTTACTGCAGTGTTACTTTGTTGTGGTGTTTCTGGCCAAATGGTAAATGCAAGTCCAATATTCAGTCTTCTTTTAGCTCTGGTTTGGGCTCCACCAATGAATTCAAGCTCAATATACAGACTATACAGCTCCATAAAGCCAAGGGGAGTTGGAGATTCAGTTGAATGTATACATTTGTTATTTAATAAAACACAGCATCACGTTGCATTTTTGTCCCTTGTCACGTACCCCTAAAATGTAGACAATGTCCTTCATTTTGAATGGCTCAAGTTTTCAAAAAAACAGCACTGCAGGACAGATGCTTTTCTAAAATCTGATTGGAAAATACAACAAAGACATTCCCTCTGAAACCCAAAGATGATTGCCAGACAGATAAAGAAACAACAGTTGAAAATAACTAGTGTTTACCACACTTTGCAGCACTTTGAGTCATACAGGTCAGCAGATTGTGGTGGTAACCTAAAACTATGTCAGACCGAAATCAAATTAAATATATTTTTGTAGCATGTTAAAGGCCTAACCATTAACCTGCATAGTATATTGTGTGTCTAAACCATGTTCTAAGTTGGATAGACATACACATTTTAGACTATCTCTCACATTGTCCCACAAAAACCTACTCTTTGCCCCACATTGGTTTGTTGGAATCTGGTTACCCTACATTGTTTTTTGCAGGCTGATGTTTGATCTGCAGCTATTACTAGTGTAATCTCCAGTCAGCACACACAGGGAGCTAATAGATCCCCAGAGAGATGTTTCCCCCTGTTGATCATGTCATCAAGCACAACTCACAATGTTATCCTCAGTTGCAACTGCTGTCTTTTTTTTTCTTTCTTTTTTTTTTTCCAGATGAAGCTTAGTTTGCTCAGAGAAAGACAGAAAAAAACACTCACATGCAAAGGTTAGACTGGCCTCTCGGCTAACGATGGTCCCGAAAGAGTTGGAGGCGAGGCACTGATACGTTCCAGCATCTTGGTCTTTGTTCAGATGGCTGATTCTGAGGTTGCCTCCAGAAAGGCTGTAGTGAGATCCAGATTTGGGACTGATTTCCGTGCTATTCAGTTTCCACCTAAACAAAAAAGGAGAAAAATGAACATGTAAATTGACAAATTAAGCACTATTCTGTGTAGACTGAGGCAATGGAAGTAATCCAGACTACAAGGAGAACGTGATTTGTACACTTAATTGTTTTTCTGGAGGAGAGGGCCCAGAAACCATGCCCTCCAGTTTAGTGTTAATCTAAGCAGCAATGAACCACTGTGGTGCCAAGGACTTGACTCTCTGAAAATAGATAGCATTGCAGGCCATCCATCTTGCCAGACCCCAGTCAAACTGCATAAAAATCCTGTTTAATCATTATAGTGCGACAATTAAAACAAATGCCTGCAAGCTCGCCTCCACACTTGTGCATTCTACACCCGTCCACATGATTATCATTGGTGTTAGGGGGTGATCAACAGAGGGTATAATTCACTTAAAATGGCAACACACTCTCCAATCTCTCCACACAGATGTACCTTATAAAAAAGAAACACAGGTGGGAGGAAAATCAGTCATTTCCAGCCATAATTTACTTTAGAAAAAAAAAAGAACTCACACGCTGTTGTTGTTATCAATGATGTATGACCATTGAAGCAATAAAAGCCTTTGCACAGATAAACAAGCATGAAAATAGCATTTTATATTGTATTGTAAAATGGACAATCTAGATTTGATTAGAGCCCAGGGTAATTCTGTGGCTGATTATTTATTTTAGGAAGTTAAAAATATCCTTCTCCTTTGATTTTTTTTTTTTTTTTTCTTTTGTCTGGATGATTTGAGGTTCAGGTGGGGAAAAAAACCCTATTGTTTCATTTAGAAAATAAAGCAGCTTTGATGTGAAGAAAGGGGCTTTGCGAAAGCCTTTTTGTACTGTAGACATAAGTTGTGCAAAGCTGTTTGGTGCACTGCTATCTTAACTCTCCTTGTAATGCCAATTTGGTGCCTTTGAGGAAAAATAACCTTTCAGAGAAAACGCTGACAGCGCTGTTTCATTATTGTTATGGTATATGTTTATAATATTACATCTTCTATAGTATAATATGCCAACATAGAATAGACTCGTTTGTTTATTATGTTGCGGAACATTTACTATGTTTAGTCCTATGGGCACTGACTCCTGCAGTGTAGGTGCAGGATTGTCATACAAGTAGGAGCTGATTACATAAAAAACAATGTCAGACTGTTTTGCTTACCAACCTACCCTCACTGATATGTTTCACAAATAGTAGCATATCTGTGGGCCGGGGTAGTGTTGCACTCTCAAAGCACCCCTCCAGGGTTTTTTTTTTCTTTTAATAGACAAAATTTGTAGTACAATGGTCTTTCATGGCCCTTCTTCAGTTCAGTCGTAAGTAAGTGCACACTCTCCAGAGCCTTATTACTACACACAATAGCGAAGAGCCCGAGGTGGGGGAGGGCGGGGTGGCTGAATTCTCACAGGAGTATAGCAGTGATTAATTTGCAGCACAAGTGGAAGAAACAAAAATCAACATAAATATCTCAGCCGAGTCGCACCTTCGACTTGAACACCAGCGAAAAGTGGACAGAGGGGGGAGGAGGAAGTGCAGCTCAAAAAACCTCAGCACCGCACTCAGATAGTGGCTTCCTATGTTTCTGAAAAGGCCTCCCATCAAATATGAAAGCAGCCTTTTCACAGCCGTAATTGCTCGGAGAGTCGGCATTGTATGCACGGTGAAATGGTTTAATCGGTGACAGCTTGAAAACCAAATGTTGCAAAAGATTTTGTTTTGCCAGTCATCAATTCAGTGCTTTCTCTGGGTCTTTTGACACACATTAGACTGGATAGCTAATTGAACCCTGGAAAATGTTTTGATGTATCTGAGTGAGCAATCATGTCCCATGCTAAAAAGGAAGAATTTACCCAGTTGGAGGCAGATAGTTTGTGAATCTCTAAATGTACCATATTGTGGATGTGTGTGGTGGTTAAATGTGCTGGTAGTTAAAGATAATTGCTCACCCAAAGCTGCCATTTTTCTTTTGTGACGAATTATATGGCCTATGACAACCCTTGTCACTTTAAGCCAATTAGATAACAACTTAAAGCGGCCAAGTGACAGATATTTAACATACGTGAAATTTGAGCACACTGAACACCAGATAAATTGAGTGCAGTAATCAGAATTAAGCATTTTGAGAACTTTGAATCGCAAGATAGTGTTGCTGCATACCCACCGTTTGAGGTAGAGCAACAGATTCCACCAAAGTCAATTAAACTAGATTATTTAATAATTCTATTTACAATGATTTATGATAGCAAGCAGGCCATAACAGCAGCTCCATTTGTTAGGCACATGCTTTATCCAATCATGTAACAACAGGCCGTGTACACAATGGCATAATACCACACCATCTGGCTTATGAGGCTGTGAATGTTACGCGATCTGTTCCTTTTCTTAAGCCTGGTGCTTAAGAGTATTTAAAAAAAAAAAAAAAAACACTACTTGAACGCAACACCTCAGATAATTATTGTTTTTCAATTTGATTCTAAATCCAAATAAGAGACATTTAATATGTAGAAGTGCATTATAAAAAAAACTCAGTCGAAAGGAAGAAGAGGAGGGGAAAAAAAGTATGCGCTCGTCATGCATGAGTGATGGAACGATAAAGATTCAAATCAGCTTCCGAACTGGTAAATCAACTGGTGTTCTGAGGCTGCTCTCAACAGGACAGCTCCTTCAATTCTGGGACTTGTGAACTGTATTTACAAACCATGTTGTTTATGGATTTGATTCCCCTGTGGCTGTTTGTACATAGGTCAAGCTAAAAGATGACTGAGGGACAGGGCTGATGAGCATCGCAAAGCTATTTAAGCACAGTATTACGCTAAAACATGTAATACACCCATCCGTCCACTACAATATACCGTGCCAGTCACTTTTTGCATCGCCTGTCGCTGTTAAAAGTACATGTATGTATGACCAGGTTCAATGAAGGATGTCATGTGACAGAGATCCCATGATGACGTGATGGTAGAATAGATCAAATCCAGGACTTTCTCCCAGGAGTCCAGGGGTTGAGGTTGTCAGAAAGCAATGTGGATTTCTTCTAAATACTTTCATAAAATGACTTATTTTAACCTAAACCGTCATCTTTTCCCAAGCCTCACCACATGTTTTTGTTGGTTGCTAAAGACGCTGGTTGATGTTCAGGCCACTGGCATGCACACATAAATATATGTGTGTGTGTGTGTGTGTGTGTACAACGTATATATATATATATATATATATATATGTATATGTCTATTCTTGGTAGAGCCTCGGAAGATAAACTTAAGATGTACAACTGCAGTGTATTGAGATGGTTTTTGGTACTGACTTTCTTTTGGATATCAAGACAAATAATGCAAATAAAACACTGTAAAAATGTAAAATATTGGACCTTTACAGCTAAGCATTTCTAACACAGTTCTCAAGTAAGTTCTCAACGCTATGTAAGGATGTATACACTTCCATTTATAAAGCTGGACGTTAGCTTGGTAATATGTAAAAGTAAGGAGAAGGGGACTTAAAAGTAAATATATGTAGCTCTTACGTTTTGTTGTGTACTTCTTTTGTAGTTTGTGCATTAGAGATGCAGCATTTTTATGTGTCTAACCTGTCGGAAAACTAATAAAGATTCAGCTGTTTGGTAAAGTATACTCCGTTATGGATTTGCTGGTATTTCCAGTTATGTTCTGAGCTCTGTCATATTTGTGGCCTTATTTTAAACAGAAAGATGAGAGTGGAGTAAATATTTCCATCCAACTTTCCATTTTCCAAAATATATTTGACCATTCACTTGAGGCCCTCGAATTGGATATTTATAAAACAATATTATTTTTTAATTTTTTTTAAATCTTGTTTTTTCTTCTTCTCGCATAGAAAGCTTCAAACTTTCACAGTTTACCTCTGTGTGACATGCAATTAACGACCTTTGAGCATGATTTAGCTCTTTGGGAGGCGGCAGCTGCTCTGACAGCGACCTTGAGAGGAAACAGCTGATTAGGTCATCCTTTAAACTGGCTCAGTCCCAAGTATTAAATGTACCAATCCGTCCAAATCTCACCCCAGTAATTTCAGTGAGCAAACATGATTGATTTGAACTTCTAATTGCCAGAGATGCTGCAACACAACACAACACAACACAACACCCTTTCAATAACCTAATGGTCCATGCGAGGAGGAAATAAAAGGGTTGAAAAACAGCTGATCTTTGAACTCTGCAGCAGGGAAAAGATGTTTGAGGTGGGTGCATGCAGAGTATAACACGTATTCTAAGGCCAGAGATAGATTACACATGTTTCCAGAAGCAGGGGGTTGAAGGGAAAATCCAACACAAAATAGAATTCATGTAACACATTCCTATGATCCTGATCAGCTCAGGCTTGATTTGCGAGGATGAGTAAGTCTTTCCTAAAGCTAGAAACAACAGAGCCAAGACTCTCTTGCTGCTGCATCGGGAGACAAATCCTGGAGCGGTTTCATTCAGCCTGAATCTGAGGACGCAGTTACAATACCCAGCAGGATAATTCAGGACATGGACACTTTCTCTGCTCTGTGACTGTTCAAACTGCAGTAACGTAGAACACATTCGAAGAAGCTCCAAACACTTTCTGAGCCCATGAGAACCGAATCTAATTCACTGTCAGTGAACACAAGAGGAAGCTGCAAATCCATAATTCTGGATAACTTTGTATTTTTACTACACTATCGAGAATTTCATTGATTAAACTCAAACACAATGTGAACCTTGATGACAAACCTTCGACCTATTCTAGTTTCCATTTACATTCTTACGTCAAATGAATAAAATAATAATAAGATAATAAAAAAAATAATCTCTCTTCAAAATGACAGATTTTATGAGCTTAAATCCTGAATTGACACCACAGATGCGAGATGCATTTCAAATGTGAACATTTTGAGAACCAGCATATCATTTTAATTACTTTTTTTTTTTTAAAACGTAATTGAATCACAGACTTATTACTCATTAAACTAAACTGATAATGTCCATGTGTACTCAACACTGCATAAACGCATTAGCAGAGGACAGCATGTGTCTTCTACAAACATAACAACCATGTCGTTCAGACATCTGTCTTTGTGACTACTGTTCCTTTTAGCTTTTATAGGGATTTATAGGGAGTGTATTATTGCATTGGAGTCAGTGACTGAGGTGCTGGCTAAACCTGATAAATACATTGTTCTAAATTTGTTCTTATTTGAGTGACTTTGCAAAATCAGCTGGCAGTATTATAGTGTTAGCTACTATCAGTTATTGTGCAAACTGTACCCATGAATACAGATAACCCAATTAATATTTGATACTAACAGAAAGTAAGAAAAATACCATTTGAGGCAAGATCCGACGTTAGCCTTTTAATGAGTTGTCATCATATGAATGTTTATCTTCATTAGACGAGTTTCTACTCCGACAAAAAGCGACCCCGTAGGTCTTATGTTCAAATAGCTTATAACAAACCACAGCTACGTTTTAAAGTGAAGTGAGCTCTACCAGGTATATAAACAACGACAATCTGGTGTCCTATAGAATTGACGCAATTCAGATGATGTCTATGAGTCCTCCTTGTTTGGAGAGTTGGTTTTGGTGGATGGTTGCATACAACAGTGGACTAGTGTGCAAGAGAACACGGTTCACTTCCCGTTTCCACTTACGATTTGGGAAAGTATTAATGTTAAAAACTGCATATACTGTTGCCGTGACAATGAAGGTTGCATAACTTCAAGGAAGTAGTAACTTTAACGCACAACATGTTTTAAATGATCATTTTAACCCACACCAATTTCTCTCCCCAACCCTTGTGTTTTTTGTTCCTAAAAGTTACCAGGGGTGCTAATTCAGAAAGCACTCCTATGGATCTTATTTGAGGGTAGAAACGACCATAAATGACATAAATGTTGGATGATTTGTTGACATAACAGAAATTCCTCATTAAAAAATGTCTCACTCAGTGCATTATGTGTTCCCTGCTTTATCTGTATTTTATTATTCTTCATCATTTATAAAGAAAAGGGTAATCATCATTCCCTAAACAACTGGGCAGCTGTAGGTTTCAGAAAATGTTACTCAGACAGGTGTACTGTACATACAATATTTGTTATAGACTATAGGGCGGCTGTGGCTCAGATGAAAAAGTGCATTGCCCACGAATCATAAGGTTGGTAGTTCCATTCCTGGTTCCTCCTGGTCCACATACCTAAGTGTCCTTAGGTAAGTGTCGTTATTCCGGGTGGCAGGGGAGCACCTTTCATGGCAGCGCTATCCCCATTGGTGTGTGTGTATGAATGAGTGGGGAATGTAAAAATTTCCCTCTGAGGGATTAATAAAGTATATATCTATCTATCTCTATCTAAACATTCAAAAGGGTTTTGTAGACCGCTGTAGCTGCGGATTGGAAAACATTCCGTGCACTTGAGAATATTCCAAACAGCACTATGGCTTTGTAGAATTAACTCGAAAGAAACTAAATGTTCGTTATAATGAAGGAACATGTCACATAATGCAGCAGTGTGGCTCAGTGGTGTGTTTTTAATATTAATTCATTAATTTTGATTAACTACGGAGCTCAAAGACACAGGACTAAGATACATAAGGCTTTGTATACAGACTAACCTACTAACAATAGCTAATAACAGTAGGATCAGTTCTTTGTTAGTATTATATTGATATTGTCTCAGAATGTGTTGACAGTAAGAACAAGTATTGACTATCACCAGACTGAGCTTTGGCTCAAATGAGACAGGGAGCAATTTTGAACATGTTAGTCAAGCAGTAAGAGTAAATGGGAGTTAACAGGTAGTGATCTGTCTTTCAGTATATGGAATCACAGATAAGTTGAGTTGGAGAAAACTGCAAGTGCTCTGCAAGACTTATCGCTGTTTAAATTGTTTCAACATTACCCGATTATTGGCATTCAGAACTGCAAAAATGTGAAAAGGGACTGCTGAAGACAACATAACAGACAAAACAAGTGATATGTTGTCAAAAACTGAAAAATGTCAGACTGTCAGCGTTATAAAAGCAAACAGTATTGATGGGGAGGAACAATGTGCAGAGGAAAATAAATGCAGTCACAAACTCACCGGTAGATGGGAGGCGGGCTTCCCTGGGCTTCACAGCTGAACACCACCTCCCTATTTTTCTCCAGAGTCTCCACAGGATACACAATGCTGCCAGGCTGCTTGGTGAAGACAGGGCTCTGCAGGACACTGCTCTCTGTATGACGGCAAGAAAGACAACACGTTTGACGAGAAACTTATCCACTAGCCTGTTTGCAGCCAATTAGTCAGAAACAAGTTGATGCTGCTTTAACTCTTTAGAAAGGCAATACCACAAGCAGACAAAACATTAATTTGAACTGGCTGTCACGGCATGGTGGCACACAGAAGAATGATTTGAAGTGAGACGTGCCTTCAAAAGCTATTTAGGTGGTAATAGGATATAGAGCCTGATTTATGTTGAGCAATTGCCTGGAAAAATGCGTTCATTAACTTCTGTCAACTTGTTTTTATTTGTTCCTTTATTTATTTATTTGCCAGTGATGTTAGGACTATGTACCCATCCAGAGGTGTAATCATTTGGTTTCATGTTAGAGCTCTTTGAAAATGACACAACTGAAGTCTCAGTTACTCCATTAAGACAACCATTAAAGCCTCTTGTGCATGGCTTTTTAAAGCCGCTCATTTATTTTTCACAGCTTAAATTGCAACCACAGTCAGTCTGATTCACTTGTATCTGGTATCAGTAAGTGCATATTTGGTAAAGGAGTCTTTTTATATTTTGATGCTTTCATCAAATTGAAAAGAAATATAACTTGTGGATTTTCCTTACAGAAATCTGTAATCTAAAAGTGAAGCATGATTTATTTCTTTAAAAAACATGTTTTTCTTTAAAGGTCTGGGTCCAATCATATTGAAAACATTCAACCTGTTTTGATTGTAAAGTATTTGAAGAAGCTTCTTTGAAAAAAAAACAAAAGAAAGACATGAGATAGACTATAGAGCAGCTCATCGAACAATTACAGTGAAGGTGCGTAGAGCTTCAAGTGCAAGATAAATTCTGGTGGTCTATGTCCAGTTTAGTGTGTGGTTGGAGGGAAGAATGTATGTGCGTGTATAGATTTATTATATAGATTGTGAAGGTATATACCACCTAATTTTAAGTCATGGGCCTTTTTATAATTATTTGTCTTCACTAAAATGTTCCAAAATGGCATGTTTTGGTAAAATAAAATATTATTTTGACCCATCACCTCGACCAATTTGATTATTCTGCAAAGCTATGGAGGAAAAAGGCATGGTGGTATCTTGAGCTTTTGGAGCCAATAGTGACCATATTTGGACAAACTGAGGAGAAGCAAGGGCTGGATCTGATGTAGAAACTGAAGACACTGTGCCCACCCACATATTTTGGCAAAGTAACTGTACCCCAGGCGTGTCAATCAAATCAAAACACCCCTTCACATATCTCTCCTTGAGGCCCAATATCAAATTATTTATGGAATTCTCAGTCAGACCAATAGAACACTGATCCAGAGTGAATTTAGCTAATGACACCATAATAATTTGTGGAAAACTGGTATTGACTTTTTATTGCATGAGAGAAGTTGAAACATTTTAAATGGGAGTCAAGCGAGCCACAGGAGTTTTGGAGCCAGACCCTAGTGGCGCCACCGTAGTATTGCACTTTAAGGCACTTCTACAGCAGCTTCAGTTTTGAGACTCAGAGACTACTTCCATTTTTCTGAGTTAACAGGGCCTTGTAAGGTTGCAATTTTGCAAAACTAACCCTTGACCAGCATCCCCAAAAAGACCCCAGTCCACCCAGAAGCTTAGAACTACACGTCAGGGTCTTACCAGGTTGTTTTCTTTTGTTGATGAGAGAAGATGACATTATTTGAACTGTATCTTTCAATGCTAATACAAAAATTAAAACCTGTAGGCATTTATGCAGATACTCCTTTGCATCAAACATGCAGTGAATGTGACTCTAAGCCTCAAATCAGTGCTCCGATACATTTTTGGCCTTGTGACCCCTTAAAACAGTGCACATATTATTCTGAATGCAAACCAATGATTCATCATCACAATCAATTTGAATATCAGAAATAATTGTGTCATGTTTCACATCTCTGCCAGCCTGAAAATGTACCCTTTGACATAGAATGACTATGTAGAAGGATACACAATGTATGTTTGAGCAGTTTCAGTGAATTATGGAAACCGATAATTATTTAATGACACAAGGTTCAGATTAGGTCTCAGCCTACAGCAGAAGATTAGATGTGACTGCTGTTCTGACTGCTGTGGATAATGAGCTCTCCAGTATTCACACAGGCTGCAGCATACAGCTGAATCATTGTCTAAAAGTATGGGACTTAAAGCCAGATGATAACATTAATATATTATCAGGAAGTCAAGTAATTTTTTTTTGTGCCCTTCCCACTTCCTTATTGAGTTTCCATGCTTGTCCAAGTGGAGCAGTGAGCGGCATCATGGAGCCTTTCTTGATCGGGGAGTTAGCTTTCTAATGACCGTGAGCTGGGAGAGGTGGAGAAAGACCTGGACAACGGTTAGTATTACATTTGAATTGGATCCAATAAACACAGAGCTGATCGAAATCCACCAAGCTTCTGCTGAAACAGATTGCAGCTTTATTGGGTGTTTTTGAGTGAGAATTTAGTGCCAGCCAATTGTTTGGACAAACCAACTACAGCCTGACCACTATTCTGACTGGCCAATATTTTGATATATTTTATTGGCCAAAATGGGGTTTTCACAGATACGTTGATATTGGCATTTACATTGTCCGATATGAAAATGTATATTTTTTACAGGATATAGTGCAGACAAAGTTGCATGGGGTAAATAGATATTCTTCCCCCTTTTTTTTTTTTTTTTTTTTAATAATATATCATTTATAATTTGTTTTTAATTCCCAGTGAAATTTACTGTTTTAGTGCACGGATGTCAGTGCCTCCAGTAGCCTACATATCATTGTCAGAAGTGCCAAACGTGTTTGATGAGATAATTTAAAAAAAAATGTATGTAAGAATTTTGAGAGCTATCAATATACACCCCTGAAATATTTTACCAGTTGGGCTCTAAAACCTTTTTCAAAGGTTTCTCTGTATTAGTACTATTTGTATAACTAAAATGAAGACTATACAACTATGAAATAACAAATTTGGAATTACATAGTGAGGAAAAATGGGTAAACAAAGCAAAATCTGTTTGATATTTTAGATTTCTCAAAGTAGCTACTGTTTGCTACCGTGGCAGCTTTGCACACTGTTGGCAATATCTGAACAAGCCTAATGATGTTGTCACCTGGAATGTTTTTTAGCTGACAGCTAAGCTTTGTCAAACATAAACTGGTGGAATTTCTTGCCTTCCTGAAGTGTTTGATACCATCAGTTGTGTTGTAGAGAGGTAGAATCGGCATACGTACAATAATAATTCATACTATGGCAAGAACCACTCGAGTAAAAGGAAATGACAGTCCATCATTACTAAAAGCCATGAAGCTCAGTCCGTCTGGAAAATTTCAAGAACTTTGATGGTTTTTGAGACTGCACTTGAGGAAAGTTTCAAACACCTTGATGAAACTGGCTCTCATGACCGCCACAGGTAAGGAACGTTAGTGTTCCCTCCCCTGCAGATATGAAGATCATGAGAGTTATGGGCCTTAGAAATCACCAATTAACGGCACCTCAGATAAGAGCCCACTTGCCCTCTCAGATAAGAGGGGGGGGGGGAATCCTCAAAATGCTTTGCAATTTTACAGGGAGAAACATTGGGCCTCATTCACCAATATCTTCTTAAGATTTTTCTTAAATTTGTTCTTAAGAAATGTCCTAAGAAAAAGTCTACGACAGATTTACATATTCTTAAACCCCGGATTTGTTCGCAACTCTGTTCTCAGACTGATGAATCTCACGGTCCTAGGTAAACGCCCTGCCAATGCCCATAAAAGGACATGAGACTGCAGTGCAATGTGCACAGTGTCACAGACAATGAGGGAGAGGAGAGAAGTTGAGAGAAACGTAAATACTTCTGAAAGACGGTGGAGCAGCGGACCGAAGAAAAACCTCAATTTTGAAGAGGAGGTGCCACTGCAGGAAATTAACAGAAAAAGCGCTCCCATATTTAATAGCGTAACATGGATGTAAAATCATTTAAAAAAAAAAAGATACATGTGATGGGATTGCTCACTCAGTGAAAGCTGTATCAGGAGAACGGCGCAAAACCGATTCATGTCAAAAAATAACCAGGAGCTCGCAGACTGTACCCTCCTGCAGCAGCACCTCAAGACCTGCACCCAGATCCTGAGATGTCGGGTTCACATCCAAGAGGGAACAGCCCAAACACTGACAGACAACCTCAACACTGATTACAATCCCAGAAACACTTCAATAATTTAATTAAAAACAATCTTAAATAGTAAAGATACACATAAATGTCTTAATTTTTTTTGTGATGAGTTGATCGTGTAGATAAAAGACTATAATATGATGCAGGTGAAAAATTTAAGAAAACGCAAAAAACTATTATTTGGCACAAACATGTCAGCATTCAAATGTGCGTAAGTGTAAAAGAATCCCTAATAAGAAAACATTGGTCTTTGAACATTTTTGGAATTAGCACAGTTTCAAGGTGGACACACAAAAGTAGTGTTACCAATTCAGTATCTGACCAAATATGAAATGTGGTCACCATCTCTAATTCTACTCCATAGTTATGGCATTGAATAACAGCCAAAAATAGTTTTTGCAGAACATTATGATGTCACAGTGAAGCTGACTTTTGACCTTTTGGAAAATAAATGTTAATATTATTCTGTTCAACATTTATATGAAATGTATTATTCTTGAGTTATGGCTGAAAACACGATTTGCGAAGACGCAGTGACTTTGACCTTTGACAACCAAAATCCAATCAGGTCTTCCTGAGATATCGGGTTCACAAGAATGAGATGGATGGATGGACAGACGGATAGATGGAAGGACAACCCAAAACCAAAATGTTACTAACCACTGCTATCTCCAGCGCTGAGGCATGGAAATAATACTGTGCTCCTCAAATGGTGAATGCCAGCCGTGGGAAAAAAAAAATAGCCTTTTGTTTATACTGCGTAGTGTCCACAATGGAGATCACTACTGTTTAGTTTGTCTTCAGACTACAAAAGAGCTTAGGCAACAGGAAGCTTCAGCATGGTGTTGTGAAAATAGTGACAGCTCTATGGATAGCTCTATAGAATGACAAGCACAGGCTGATACATAATGCAAAGAACTACTCAACAGGCAATCTAATTCAAGACAATGTTTCTCTGCACACCACCCATTTTTACAGCATCGGAGCGCACCTTCAATCCCCCGGAACCATTCAAACCTCATGCTAATTTTAGTGTATGGTAAGCACTTCTTTTTTTTTAATGCAAATCTAAACACAATTTTTAAAGGTGTCACCCGCGACATGTGTGCAGTCTGCTTAAGTCTGGAGAGTAAGATAATAGAGGGAACATTTCCAGTAAAAACGCAAAGGGAATGAAACGTGTGTAGTCGATTCAACCACTGATGCTCTCAGTAGAGTTGGCAGAAAATGAATGACAATATAATGCATTTTGCAATTTTAAACCGATTTCTTAAAGACTTATATTTCAATTTGTAATCATGACTTAAAACTACTCTGTGTAGAGAGAGCACAGTTTTTTGCTGAGAAATGCCATTGAGCCAATAACCAACATCCCTCCAAATAAGGATTTAGAAAACAATCCAACAACATGCTTGCTCATCTTTTCCCTTCTAATTATTTCTGGCATCAGTTAGTTGTTTCCTGATCATCCTTTAGTAATTATTCAGGTTGCTCAAGGACATTACGAGTCTTATCTTTTAAATATTTTGGTTACAAACAGCCCAGTTTGTTCACTGTAACCTCATAAATTATTGGACAAAATTAAATAACAATGTGCTCATTTCCAACAGGCCAACCATTTGTAGCAAAAGATAATGCTGAATGCATCATAACAGCCAGCGTGGCTGCATTCAAAGGCCAGTTTTGACTGCAATTTCAAAGGGCTTTCCAATAGCAATGCACTTAACAAACATTGTTGTGTTTCTGCTCTCAGCTGCAATATTATAGACTGTGTGAAGTAAAGTTCTACAAAGTGCACAAGACGTACAACTGCTACAACTGCTTTTTACGCTACTTCATATCATAAATTGAATCCTAGAGAACGACCCAAATCACGTGCTCATTTTATATTTTAACTACATATTTTGATAAAACTTAAGACTGATATGTAAGTGAAAAGGGCATTTTAGTAGTGTACAAACGGGTTGGACCCGTATGAGTTTTTAACCGAGGTCTAACAGAAACCTTGAGGTACACTGACGAGTCTACCTTAAATAATTTACAAAGACCACAGCAGAAAAGGAGATTTAATACTGTATTACTGGGTAATATTATAGACTGTGTGAAGTAAAGTTCTAGAAAAGTGCACAAGTCGTACAACTGCTACAACTGCTTTTTCCGTTACTTCATATCATAAATTGAATCCCAGTGATCGACCCAAATCAAGTCTACTTGTATTCATTTATATGCATTTTATCTGTTTCTTATGCATTTCATCGGTTTTATCTAATTTCTTTTTTATATTTTTAAATGTTCCTTTATATCTGTTTTTATGTGGAAAACTGCATGTAATTGTCTTACTGTGAAACACTTTGAGCTGCATTTCTTGTATGAAAGGTGTTATACAAATAAAGTTTATTATTATTATTATTATTATTTATCAGATCTATTCATTAAAACATATAATTAATTATACACCAGAAGTAATATTAACTCGTTATATCTCGAATCAGGTTTGCTCACAAAATATACAGTTACAAATAGCTCATGTTTGAATCATCTACCTAAAATAATCAAACAATGAGGCATGATTTGCAGTTGAACCTTCAAACAAAGAAAACCCTTCCCAAAGCAGTGTAATTGTGTAATATTCCTGGTGAAAATATACAATGGAAACAGATCAAGAGTTTTTAATAGTGGCAGTAAAATACATCTCAGAGTTGCATGTGGCCATTTTATTTCTTTAAAACCAGGGTTTGAATGTACAAGAGGAGCACATCCTGATTAACCCTCATGTTGTCCTTGGATCAAAATGACCCGCAGCTGTGTTCAACCAAGTTCTATTTTATTTTCATACTTTTTGGGATCATTGGTGACAAGGAGGCTGTGAGGGTTTCTTTAAAGAATGATGACCAATGATCCCAAAAAATATGAAAATATAGAAATAAAATAGAACTTGGTTGAACACAGCTGCGGGTCATTTTGACCCGAGGACAACACGAGGGTTAATGCAAGTTGAAAAATCTCAATATTATTGAAAAAAAAAAAAAAAAAAAAAAAACTATAACGGAGCCATACTATATCCTTAAAACAAAACAATGGAGATTTACAGATACATATTTATATGATGTGTGTTTATGCAATAGGAAGAGGTTATATAAAACTGTTAAAATGTTGGTGAATTTTTACTTTTAAAAGCTAGAGACAAAAATACATTTTTAATACATCTTTTAAGATCGTCCCCAAATATGGATAATCACTTCCCGTCAGTTAATTTGTGCTATGAGCTAGGCATTAATATCAGATCAAAAGGTATAAATAGCATCTCTCTGCAACATCTTTCACGCTTTATCCTAATTGTACACTTTTGAGCGTCTCCGGAGTGCACTGGGACAACTCTCTTTCACTTTTGTTTGTGAAGTGATGAAATGAAATGCTCACAGTCCTCTTGGAATGCATTTACATTGTTTTAGTGCTTGAAGATCCAATCATCTTTAAGCATATTCCATGTGAGAAAGAGATACAATATAAACAAATGGAATGGTCAAAGTTGCCAAATGGACACGATTAACGAAGTCAACTCTATGCCTTGTTTTGATCCAGTACTGTTTGCCCTGTTAAAGTTACTCCATTACGGGTTAATAATTCAATTCAATTCAATTCAACTTTATTTATATAGTGCCAAAGTCACAACATAGGTTATTTCATGGCACTTAACACATTAACGTCCTGACAGCAAGACGTTACAATATTATAGAGAAACCCAACAATTTATACAAATACAAACTCAACACTTCCTGTATCTGAACAGAAGTAGGTCAACATTAATATCCTAAAACTCTGTGTTTCTCTCAAACTCAGGTACCTTTACCAGGCCTCCCAGTAGGCCACATACACATGCGACAGGCTGTTTCTACTCTCCCTGCTACAGCTTCATTCATCTACATGCGTCTCTGTGGGAGAAACATGTCACTGCCACAGGGAATACCCCCAGCGCTATAGAAATTGGCTGTTGCCTACATTATGAAATTCAAAGATTTTTCAATCTAAAATTAAATGAAAAATATGTACAAATGCAGAAAAAGTTTTTGATTTTTGAACCTAATTTTTCTCGGTGGCAGTCCAAAGATTCTTCTTCTCAGTTAAACGTACAGTTGACTTCTGTATTTCTATTGGTAGTTTTACTTTTAACATTTATTTTTAACAAGACCTGCAGGATTTATTTTTTTTATATTCAGCATTATTTACACATTTTGCTCACATATTTGTCTTCATAAGAGTTTTGCATTAGATCAAATCTCATTAAAACTTGTCTTAAGACAAAAGGCTCTGTGAAAGTTTGTTCACTAACGCAATATGGAATAACAGCAACTAATTTGGCACTAATAAGCATTTGAGAGAAAAAACTCAATCTGAAATCTGTGTTTTTCTGGCCGTGGGTTGCTACCCGTTGTTAGATGAAGTGACATAAGATCATCTCTCCATTTCTATGATCATTATGTCCAAGATTTACTGCACATAGACAGATGAACAATCATAGCATCCATTTGCAAAGGTTAATTAAGAGGAAAAAAAAGTTCTCTGGTGTTGGACTGATTATGTCAGTCTTCACAGAGAACCCAAAACTGATTGCCTCTTTAATTGCAAACAGAAAGAAATGATCTAACCCCCATAACAGTTTAAATTAAATTATATAATTAGGGTGTGATGTGCAAGCTTCCACATTCATCAGCTGTGAACACGATACAAACAAAAATCATAGGACTGAAGCGAATTCAATTTGGAAAAGACATTATCAAACAAACAGTAGTGAATTTACAGGCTGATACAACTGTTAAAAAAGGGGAACCAAAAGTCCTGAGCCAGATCTTAGAACAACTGAGACAATTACTACATCAATTATCGACAAAAAAGATTCTTAAAATGATGTTTCCTAGGCAACGTTTGAAAAGCAACAAAAGCGACAAAAGCAGTTGCCTTTTAATATCATACAATGTCATCTTGTTGGAGCGTTACCCATGTTTGAGTTGTTTATTGCATATTGCTCAATTTTATATTTTCCACTTGTATGCTGTTTTAGGCATTTTATGTTTCTTATGCTTTTATCGGTTTCTTATGCATTTCATCTGTTTTATCTAATGTATTTTCTATATTTTTAATTGGTCCTTTATATCTGTTTTTATGTGAAACAGTACGTCATTATTTTGCTGAGAAGCACTTTGAGGTACATTTCTTGTATGAAAGGTGCGATACAAATCAAGTTTATTATTATTATTATTGATTTTCTACTTTATTAGATTTCCTCTTTGCGCAACTATTTTGATCACATTTCTAGGTGTCATATTTTGACAATGCTGCTTGATCAATATTAGAACAATTTCAGTTTCTTTAATGCTTTGTTTTAAAAGGAAATGTCTTGTTTATATTTTGTTGATTTCTTGGCTTCAACAGATATACTGTTTTGTAAAGTTATTTAATTAAAATTACCCACAGCTACAATTGGATTGTTCTGTGGTCAGTGTCTTCATTTATAAATATGATCTTTCTTAAATGTTGTGGACATATTTTAAAGTTGGATGTGACTGGTTTCTGTCTCATCTCTCCAACCTCTGTTTTGAACTTGTTTTTTTATTGTCCCCCAAAAAAAGTTCTTCCTACTGTCTATTTTCCTTTATTCTCATTTTATTTCTATGGATTTTTACTTCATGAATTATTTTTTATTTTTTATTTTAAGGAGTCTTCAAAGTGTTAATTTTGGACTCTGTTTTTTTTTTTTTTCTCGCCTTTTTGATTGGTTGGTGTAGGCTGTGCCGATAAAAGTGTATTTTCCACACTATTTTTTCAAAGGCCAGGGTATTGATTACATTTTTGTGTGTCATTGTCAACATATTACAAAAAAATAGAATGCTTTACAGGGAGGTTGTGTTATCTGGGTAAACTCCACTTCTTTGCCTCCCTACAGAATTGGGTGTACTGGGTCTTTGAAACTAATCCACTGAGGGCTGGCAGGTTTTAATGTCACCCAACAATGGCACAATCAAACAGCTATTCACATGGTATCAGCACCGATCTTCTAAGCGCTGGAAGGGAGATATTTTTGGTCAGACTATGCTGTCCTTCCCATAAGCTGGCCATGAAGGAGAAGATTAACGGCCTGAAAACAGTTTGGATTTGGCCATCCTGAACTGTTTTCCAGCGCAGACTCTGACCTGTTTGGAAATGTTTTGTCACTATTAGAGCTACAATAGAACAGAATAGAATAGATAAGATGCAATCTTTTCAAGGAGAAGAAATTTCAGGACATCCATGTGAGAGTTCATTGTGCGTGAAATATGATAGTCAGCAGGTTTTATTGTTCACTGTGGTTAGGTTAGCAGGAATAGAACAATTGTCCTGAAAATCTACTCAGTGGGTTAGAATAATTTGTATAGTTTGGCAAAATAATGAACATAATACTTTTATTTGTACAGTTTGATTAGCATTTTTTTTTAATCTTCAGGGAATGCATGGTATTACAGACAACAAGGATGAATGCACTGTTTTATATCTGCAGGAGAATGAATACAATCAGAAGAAAGTCCTGACCTATGGTTCCTGGCATAATCCCTGTATGCTCTGGAACACACAACACTATGAAATGACTGCTTCTAAATTTACTTCTTTTTTGTTTTGCCCATCACTACAGCTATTCTGTCAAGACTATTAGGCATGCTGTAAATTTATTGTGCACGGTTAGTGAACAGCATAGCACTCTAAGGTGGCTATTTTAAAGCTTATAGCACAGTCTGTCGTGCAAACACTAAGAGATTCAACATGACACGCAAACACTACGCACCAGTATACTTGTATGTGAGGAGGCTTATTGACGCAGAAGTAAATCATATTTTCTTATTACTTTGCTTTCTAATTATAATGCATCTGAACAGTAAAATTGGGCTCATGTTTTTTTGTTTCCACTCAGACATGTAGTGACAGCAGTCCTCGCTGGAAGGACTGAATTCCCTACTGAAGTGACAAATGAGTATACAAGCGTTAGCGCGTATGATGTAACACCTGCGTAGCATCCAGGCAGCAATGCCTGGCATGAAACAACAAAGGAAAGACCTCACTCCCACAGCAAATCCTATATGAGAGGACAAAACATTTTGCTTGTATGCGCCTTACACAAAGACACAAACAAGTGATTTGTGATCTGAGGTTCCCATTTGCTGGGAAATATCATTTACCGTTATACTATATTTATATCGTTTATATAAACACATATTTGATACAGCTAAGGTTTAATTAGGTTTAGGCACAAAACAAATCGTGTTTACAATTAGAGTTCAGAAAAAATGACTTTGTTAAGCAATAGTTTGACACCTCGAGGAAGAGATGAGAAGATTAAACCTACTCTCTTGTCTGTGGGTGTAGTGGTGATTTGTCCCCAAACTAGGTTATAAAAACATAAAACAAACTCAAATTAAAATAAAGAACTATGGTGTCAGCTTTTTCTCTTGCCCTGGTAAAAACCCGTCCTGGTACCTGGCTCTCCTATACCTGCCTGGCCATATACTGTATGTACATAACCCGATGTGCCTAAGCTGACCAGAACCACCAAATAAAGACATTAACAATGTATTTTTAATAACTGAACTAATGACACTGATATTGTTGTCAAGCAAATTCAGCAATATTCTGTAAACAAAACAGCAACAAAATAACGGTTTAATTATCAACCGTACAGAATTACAATCTGTAAACCAAGAGTGAGCAGTTGTTAGCTTTAGTTTCTAGACAGTAGACTGTTTTGGACAGAGAAGGTTAGTTGTTTTCCAGTGCTTCCAAGCTACTTATAGGGGTTAATGTGCTGGGCTAAGTCTTCACGGAAAAAAAACGTACAACATTGTATGTGTAAAATATTGATATGTAATTACAATACATACATTTTGGTATAAAACAAATAAGATATAACTTGACATTTTTGAGAGATTGGTGGAAAGTAAGTAGAAGCTTACCATTTAATTGTGGGATCAATTTTGGAGCGTCGTAACTCAAGTTTGATAAGGCGGAGCCCCTTAATGACCTTACTACCATTTCTATGGAGTTTCTGTGTGGCGAAGTCTGAAACAGAAGTATGTGTCCTGCGTCATAGCAGTTTGTGGTGCTATCTGATAATCAGATTATTAGGCAAAGTTTTAATTGGCTGCAATGCACTAACAGTCACACACATGCTCTGTTTTCACAGAGATGGCCTCCACCGCAGCGGGATCCTGAGATTTAATAAACATCGACATGACGGTGATGAAATCTTTTTTTTTTTTTAATAAGTTTACATCTTTAGCGTTATGATTAATATGAAGCCTCGGCTCTGTTAAAAGAGGTACTGCATATGTGCCCTTTGGGATGTAGGCAGTAAACACCTCCAGCTCAGCATCTCTTCTCTTCACCCGGCCTGCCAGAACCAGGAACATCTCATCAGTGTTCTATTCTCGCCACTCAATTAGCATCGCTAAAAACAAAACAAAAAACCTACAAGCTGTTGGAAGACTGAACGAATGATGTGGGATGTGCAGTCTGGGTTGTTCTGCACACTCAAAGTGACAGTCACATAAATCATTCATTTCTTTGGGTTGTATGAGTGTAAGGCGGCGTCACAAAATTAGCTTTGAAACGGCGACTCAGAGCACACATGCACATGGTGAACAGCTCTTGAGCCTTCACACAACAGCAAGGTGATCTTGACTGATTTTACTCCAACATCCCATGAATAAAACATGTATGATTTGCATATCAAAAGGCAAGAGTTGACAAAGCAAAACAAAGCAAAACAAAGATGCTGGGGCAGTGGAGAGACGAGAGGAAAGCTAGTTGTCTTGAATCTGCTCTGAATCTCTAATACAGCCAATTAACAAGGGCTTGGCTTGAATGCCATCTGGGGATTCCCCCCTCCCTCCTTCATCTTGACATAATTGCTCCTCCTGAGGAAGAGAAGGTGAGTGCACCTAGAGACGCCTGCTCCAAGTTAGCTAGACATGCGCTTCAATTTCATGAGCTTGAGCTGAGTTCTCACTAATACCGTCATCAAGCAGAGCAGACCTCAACCCTAATGAAATCTTTAGCAGGCCAGAGTTTAAACATTACAACTTAGTCAAGTAGTTTGAATGGTGGAGTTCTGCGGTCATGTCACAAAGTACAAATTTTCTAAAACGTGACCAGTTTTCATTGAGATGCCTAGGCCTCCTTAAGCAGTCCTGCGAATTAGATGATCAAACCCACCTCATAAAGTAATCTACTCCTAATCAGCACATAATGAAGTGGGGACAGCTGGACGGGTTTGGAGGTGTGCGTGTATACAGACCCAGGGGCAAAGGTCCACAGAGTCTGCCTAGCAGCATGGCTCAGCTGGCCTTGCACCAGCAGGCTCACCGCAGGCTGCTTACCCAGCGGAATGACAGAGGTCAATGTTCATCCTGTCACTGTAAAATGGCCTGAAGAAATCGGGGCAGTACTACTAGGGGAGACCTTGACATAGAAGGCCATCTGACATGTACGTCAACCTAAGAGATGCCCTTCATGGGCAATGACCGTGATTATGGAGACACATTAGGAGTGCATCATTTTGGGTGGCAGTTATTGCAACATCCAGTCGTGCTGCTGCTTTGACAGATGCCACGTCCCTTAGTCAGTCAACAACATTAAACTTCAGGATCGATTGAAGAGAATATGTTTACCAGTGAGCATCCTTAGCCAGAATAAATAGTTAGCATTAGAGGGAATGTTAGTTCCAATTGAATAAGTATGAAACACTCGTCTTTATTTTGAACTGTTAGATTATGATGGATAAATCCAAATATATGGAATTTAATTTAAATTCAACTGTAGTATTTTGCAGTTTGAAAAAAATGCATCCTACCTTCACACAGTAATTGGTTTTCATTTATTTTTCTCCATTTTTCTCCTTAATTTGTGGAGTTTTTGCTTTACTGAGATATGTCATCGATCACGGTGAACATCCTGTCAGCTACTGTTGGTGCACAGTTACATTATGACTCTTTAGGGGTGTAGTTGTACGCTCAGGATGATTGGGAAATTCTGTACAGCATTAAAGGATTTACTAAAATTTGACAAATAAAAACTGACATCATTGTTAATGATGGATCATCTGTCTTAAATAGGTTGAAATGTCTAAGATTTATAAATCAAAGAAAGGTAACTAGTGACAGGACAAATAGTATAAAAATGGTATAAAACCTAATAATAAAAACCTAATAATATTCCTTGTAAAATGTTCACCAGTATTCCAAAGAATATGGGATTTGTGGTGAATTTCATGTTGTCATTGGCGGCCAACAGTGGGCTAAGGGTTAATCAGCTTCATTTAGTCAGTTAGCCATAAAACACATGCAACAGACAGTGACATCACCCATTGGTTTGGCTGTCGCCATATTGCTATTTTGTAGGGATGAGACGAGTACTCGGCGGAAACGAGTATCCAGTACAGATAATGTACTTTTGACGAGTGCGAGTATCATCCGAGAAATGTGTCAATATCTGTGTTGATGAAAGCTTCTAACAGACACTAGCACACAGCTAGACACAGAGCCCCGACTACTCGCTGACCAACTGCAGCTCTGCTGAGATATGCGCTGTCAGTGTCCAGCAGCTACAGGAATGAAGAACAACTCGCAACTCTCCTGGTTAATTTCTGGCATCGGCTCGTTTCAATCAGGTTTATATAAAATATCTTCAACCGGATTACTCTGAAAACTTTGCTCTTACCGGACAACTTCCAAGTTACAGCTCATGACTCTGCCGGTTTATTTTCATTTTTTTTCCATCGGCTTGCAGCTCACTCCTTCCTCCCTAAGATATCTTCACTCAGCTGACCGCTTTGTGAGAATATAGTGTAAGGCTGAATGCATATTTTGATGTGGACTATGTCTGCATAATTCACCCAGCTTCCCGTCGTCAATTTATTTAATAAAACAATAAAACCAGGGTACCCATCTACACCCCCCCCCAAAACTTCCGGTTACTTCCATTACATTGCAGTTTAAGACATTTTCTCATTGGCAGCATTTTTAAGACCCATAGGCAGAGGCGGCTTTAGCTATGTTTCATCTGTTTCAAGTGAAACAGGCCCCAAGCCATGAGGGGGCCCTCAATTGCAGTGCAATAATTGATAACTAACCAACTTTTGACCACAACAGCAGTCGTTACTTAATTTACAGATGACATACTATTAACCACTTCACTCACCAGAGTCACATTTGGAGAGATGTGCCTCAGAAAGGTTGTTTTTGCAGTTTGTGGTTTATATTGTTTTGAATATTTTGACAACCTTCATACATTACATTGGGCATTAGAAACACCACAAAAACAAAACTGGGCATTACAAGCTTTGCAGATGTGGAATTTATGGGAAAGCCATTGTCTTGGATTGCATTTCATTGAAAGTTTGCACGAACAATTAAGTAGCCATTGAATGTATTTTGGTTTATATTTTGTATTACCACCGAATAATGTGGCAATGATGCAATACACTTACTTGAGCCAAGACGTTCTGTAGCAACACAACAAACAGATGTGTCCATCCTCAGTGTGGGCCAGAGTTGGTAGAAGGAATGCAGTTTCTAACTCTTTCATCAAGAAGGGATTACAATGTTAGATCACTGGCTGAGGAAGGAAGGCATAGTGCCACATGGCTAATTGGCTGAGGGGAGCTGATTCGCCACCCGCCAACTTATAAGAGGCAGCAGTCCTCCAGTCAAGTCCCCTAGATACTGCAAGTGAATGTCAAATAGCTCAAATGTAATTAAATATGTAATACCATCAGTTTTGTGGCATTACATTGATGTCAGAGTTTCCTACAGTCGGTCATTGTGCACATGTTCGTTGTACAAATTGTTTAACAAGAACAAGAACCTCCTGCCTGTATAGACCTTTCACACAGGTGCAACTTATAACTATTACAATGACTCGGTTCTATTTAAGTGTAAGAGAACACCATAAGTGTTGCAGCATGTACAGCGCAGTTAATATTAGTATTGATTATTACTCTTCTTTCTACAAGACATCAAGACAGTCCACCATGAAAAAGACCCACTCCTCTTTTTCCTTGCTGCAGTTTGAGCTTGCCATTAATTGAAGAAGCACTGATGAAATGTAAATTCTACACAGATGACATTACTTCTTAAGAAAATGTTCATAGCCAATACAAACCCAAATAATATCTCTGAAAACTGAGAGCAGGGACTCTTTAATATGCTAAAGAGTGCCATCTGTTGCCATCAATAACTTAATGTACTGAGCAGATAGCACCATCTGACTTCATTACCTTCAAAGTGTGTTTTGAAGTACAGGTAATGATCCCCCTCTTGCTCATAACCCTTTGCCAATACAAACAAGAAACGGCTGCCTGTTGCAGAACCTGTATTTTCACATGTTTGATATCACAACAGATAGTTATCATCTTCGTAGGAGCACAGCAGATGTGGGAATCGCAGTGCTGTGATACAATTCAGTTCTGGAGTTTATCTTATTGAATGTGCAGCTGCTTCATAATTTACTCTCAGGCCAAATGGAGCTGCATTCTCACTGCATGCTTGAGCAAAAATTGCCATAACACCTCCACGGGGATCTCTTTAATGAAATGTCATAATTAGGCCTACAAGTCATCTATCAGTCTGTCCTGATAATTTACCATATAAATTCTACCCATTAGCACCAATAGAAATCTGCTGGAGCAACTCATTACACAGAGTAATCAGTTTGGATAATGCATAATACATAAGTGTACTCCTGACCTGAGAGTCTTCAACCCTTATACAATTTCATTACAAGAGAAAAAAAGTCCAATATTAGTCTTTAAATTTTGGAAGTTCAGTTGCTTTCTGTTATGAGTGGAATGTGTGAACTGACTGTAAATGCGTATTATTATGACTGTTAATGTTACAAAGTTGCATGGGATTTCTGTTCTCAATAAGCAAGACTCCTTAGACAGCAGTCCACCGGTTATTATTGCCAAAGATTTATGTATATGAAAACTATTTACTACGTTAGAAGAGTTTGGGCTATGGCTAGAAGGCCTGCAATCTAAATATATCCCTGCAATTAATGAGGTTGCATGTAAGACCCCACCAAGCAAATTGCCATAACATAGGGTACATGCCATCTTTTTTGTACTGAATTTCATATTCGTAAAGTAAAACTTCAATTATGCATGATGCAGTGTGCTGTGTTTTGCAGATGTATTATTTGTGTGGTTCTATTGCAGTGTGTTGCATGTTCCTTATGTGTTCCTTAGAGTCAATACCCTTTATTTAAACAGAATTAAATCCATAAATCTAGACAGATTGGATTCACTAACTACTTCTCATGTTTGACGAGTCGGTAACAGCTGTAATGCCGTTTAGAAATGTGAGTGTACAAGCAGGATCCTTGTTCATTTAGCATTAGCATGATACAAAATAGTGTTTTAACCTTGTGTTTTAAACGTCAGCATTGTCAGCCCTTTGCCATGACTTCAGCAACTTGTCCTATTTTCCTATTTGTGATGACAGTAGGTTTGCAGTGGTCAAGAACATACTGTGGTCTGCTCAGGGCAGGCTACGACTCACTCAGTGAATCCAGTCTTGGGGTGACACATGGCTAAATGGCTACACAGTTCCCCCAGCTATGTGTCTGTCTTAGCTTTATCACTCTCCCAGCCTGTGACTGGAGTTACTCAGCTGCACGCTGAGCATTTGAGACGACGGCTTGCATTGGCTGCATTTCTGACAGGGTCTCACAAAATGTTGTAAAATGTTGAAACATGTTGACAAGGACACAAGTAATGTGACGAATCAAGGTAACTGGACATACAACTGGCATGTCTCCCGTGTCTAAAATGTTGGTATTGGCTGCATAAACTTAGTGAGCCTATATTTGCCCTTTGCAGACATGTCTCTATCAATTTGCATTTAACTGATACATAACGACAAACTCCATTGCAGAAATGCCAAGTCACAGTTACAGAGTGTCCACCAGACACCGCTCTCAATATAATTCTCAATTTAATTTAATTTAAAGTTAATCTCAAACAGTATTTACCTTGGTCACATTTATACAAATCTAACTGATTTCAATTAAGATGGGTTGTAAATTTGATATCAGCATCAGTATCAGGCTCAAACATCCTGTATCCTCACACTATATTTATTTGAAATAAGAGCTGGGTCTAATTTAAGGACGAGACATTGTGAAATAAATATTTACTTGAAGGCAAATAAAGAGTGTGTTCTAACATACCACACTGTTTTGTTTTATACCATTTGTAAATAAAAAATAGTCATTATATTTATAAAATTAAATCAAACTATGCCAATTGTTTGGAACTATAACAACTTCACTGCAATCATGTTTATGATAATGGCAGATCTACTAAAGACAATGAAAATGACATCAATGTTGATCATAATCCTGATGATCACAATGATGATAACAGTGCTGCTGATTATGTTTTCTTCTCTTATAACATAGTTTCAGTAAGCAGTTTTAAAGTCAAATTGTTGCCAAAAGCAGTAACCACACTGGTTCCTCTCACTGATTAATGGTGAATGTAATTCAGCACTAAATTATAGATCTGTCTGTTTTGTATGTGGGAAGATGACAGTGATTAAATTGTCACTCTTAAACACACTGTTACAAACTATGCTTATTTCTAATGAATACAAGTGAGTACAATTAAATATGTTGTTAACTTGCCATAGATCCCCTGATCCTGATCAAGGGTCCATCTTGGTGGCAAGTTGTTTTTAATTGCCTACTGTAACCATTTATTTACCATCAATCAGTGTTTCTGAATGTGTTACTATGGTCTATTTTACACCTTGTCACAAAAACATTCTAAAATAAACAGTCAAAGCAGAAACATTTAGCTAAACTGACAGGCAAGGGTTGCAAATACGAGGATATCAGCCCCCTATTCATCTCTCTAGCTAGTATTCACAGTATAATTAATTCCAAGTTGCAGTTTGAGAAGAAAACTTAAAAAAAAAAAAAAATATCTTGTCCAATTGCAGGTGACAGTATAGGAATTTTTAGAATAAGTCTCAGCATAAATACATTTTAAAAAAAAGGTTTGAGTAGCACCTAACTTAGTCCACTTTGAGAAATAAGCTTTTCATCAACACCCTCACATTTTCTAACTCTCAACAACCTACTTTCAATAGCAAAGCAAAAGATAGCACATCTTCTGAGGAAGCACATCAAACACCCTGTACCAACGTTTCTTTTTTTTTTCTTTCTGAGCCTTTATGTGGAGTTCATAAAGATAGTGTCCTCTGTGATTGTTTGAGATAATACACAAGGCTCTGCAAGTGGAACAGATACATCTGAGACACATGAACCTTGAAGGAAATGTACTTTCTCCATGCTGCACGCAGACAAGCTCAGCTACACGTCTGGGTAAGACTGTGGGGACGCAAAAGACTTCATAAGTGGGTTCAAGGTGATGAGAGTGGAGAATGTCTGCATAGCTTTCATGCTTCCTTGTGACTATTAGAATAGATAGTTCTGTCACAGCACATAAGTAGTTCACTGAGCTGGATAAAATAATTTTCTATCGTTGGGACACTGATGTATTGCATGGGTTTTAACAGCGAGAGTCCATTTCACATGCACTGCTCGAGTAAAAGCTCTGAAGGAAACTTAAAAGGATGATCATGGAATTTAAAACAAACAACTATTGTGGCATTCTCTTAATTTGGAAAGAATATTATTATCATTATTATTTGTAGTAGTGGTAGTATTTCTCCCACCTACTGCAGTCCATGTGAAAGACTAAATGGACTTTGTCTTATCATATTTTTCCTACAATATACAATAGAAATATTTCTATTGTTGATCCCATCCATCCATCCATTATCTATACCCGCTTCAGGAAAACAGGGTCACGAGGGGGGCTGGAGCCTATCCCAGCTCGCTTTGGGCGAAGGCAGGGTACACCCTGGACAGGTCGCCAGCCTATCACAGGGCCAACACATAGATACAGACAGAAACAAAGACCATTCACGCTCTCATTCACACAATTTTGTAGAATCACCAATGAACCTGACACGAATTTCTTTGGATGGTGGGAGGAAGCCGGAGGACCGGGGGAGAACCCACGCAGGCACAGGGAGAACATGCAAACTCCCCACAGAAAGGCCCGGGGACAGGGTGGAACCCGGAACCTTTTCACTGTGGGGCGACACTGCACCACTATGCCACCCATTGTTGATTCCCTTATAATTATTAGTATTGTTTTAATTGTGCACCTTTTGCCAACACAACTTCTTTTTTTCTTCTTTTTTTTAAAATTTTGCCTGACCTACTTTGGTTTAGCATAAGTTATTTAAAATGCCTCTGATTATATCTATACAACTTTTTAATCAGGCACTCTTCTTAAACTTCCTCTTCTTTTTAGACTCATACATTCACACACACACAAAAAAAATGTAATCAGCAATTAGATTTCCATTTGTTTTGTTGATTTATATGTTTAGCTATGTTTTTTTCTGTAAACTGTAACATGTTGTTTCTCAGAGCAAGACGGTGGCATATGGTATAAAATGCATGTCATAAATTGTTATTAAAAAGGTCTATATACAATAGAATTATTTAAATTCCTATTGATTGGAGTCGTTTAGAATTATCTTGTAAAGAGCCACCAGAGAGTGTAGCAGCTGGTGGGTTACAGACACTCACAAATCAAAAACTATGGGTGTTTTCACACTTATTCCCTTTCAGCCCTGGAAATAAACTCAGAGTCAAACATTTGTGTGCATATGTCAACACCCCAACTGAGCTCACACCCCTCTTTCCAGTCTGGGTGTGGTTCACTTAATCTGTGCATTGTGAACACAAAGTTGTCCAGGCTCGCTTTACCTTTTGTTTTCACACACTTCAATAACATTCTTGGAAAATTAAATAAATGTGCTACTCAAATTTTTGTTAAGAATTAGGGCATCATTTTTTTTTTTGTATGTTCCGACAATGTTATGGAAAAAAAACATTTAAGAAATGTTTATAACAAATATTTGTAGAATGTTCTTAGAGATCATTAATACATTTTAAGAGTAACACTCTGGGAACAACAACAACACCAACAAAAATTCTGGCTGATAACATACCTCAGCCATAATATTATCAGAATGGATTTGGAACAAAACGAGATGGCTGATTTGGCGTGTACTGTGAACCGAAAGAGGACTGAGGCTCCATCGGAGCTGAAGTGGACCAGCAAGAGAAGTGAGTCCTCTTATTAAATTAATTCACAATGTGAACGCCAAAAGAACTGAGTAACTTCTCTGTTGGTCCAATTAAAGCGGACTGAGTATGATTCGTTTAAAGATGAACATATGTGAAAACAACCTAAAACAGTATTGGTTATGAGGAGCTTTGTGTAACTGTGAGGATAACCATGTGTGGGTTGTCTGAATGTCTTGGTAGAAAATAGATGTACGAGGCCTTAAAAGAACACAGTATATCATTCAATCTGGTGTTCTCGAGCACAGACAAAAATTGATCAAATGATATTTTCTGGAAGATGTCTGCCTACCCAGTTGTGCTTAGGGCGCTCAAACTGAAAATGATCCTCGACAATGATCAGCAGGACTTATCAGAAGTAATATCCTGTTTATAGGGGAAAATCCACAGACATGACTGTCAATAGTTTAGAATGAGGTCTGTGGATTAAACTTTTTGATTTAAATAGATGTACTTTTTCAATGTTTTAAACATCAGAAATGAATTCTATTCACTTCCATTAAAAGTGGCAGCTTAAATTTAAGAACACCTGGGGAGTGACTGGTCCGACGTGCCTCGTCTCTCCCAGTGGCATGTCCCAGTTGTATTGCTTCTGTAGCCGTCTTTTTAAAACAGATTTGAAAACTTTCACTGCTCTGCTGACACCTTTAAAAACAATTAACCATTATTATAATTGTTTTAAATTTCTTCCCTGCTTACATATTTAAAAAAAAATTGTAATAAACTGTAGCTTGATGTTTTTCATTGAAAACTAAACAAGCTACTTGCAAGCGTCTATTAGCGTGTTAATTAGTTTATGCTAACTGAGGCAAAATGCTCATGTTCTTCATAGAATATTAAAAATAGTTATTTGCCAATAGTGTAATATATATGCATATTATTCATATTTGTATTTATGATAAATAGTACATGCTTTATTGGAGTGTATATATCTCTGATTTCTGTACTTTATTGTATTTGCCTATATTTTATTTACATGGTTATTATGTGTGTGTGCGAGTTTCTTTCAGATCTTAGCCTGTTCCTTGTGTTTCTGTGCAGTGAATTTCTCCCAGGGGATAAATAAAGTCTTATCTTAGCTTTCTCTCTGACATCTTTCTTGTTTCTTCAGGTAACTGGACTTGCAAAATCCTGTTCAGAGTTTATTTAGTTGTTACCTCAACGACAGTGCTCTTCTTAGGCTTTATAAAACAAAGCCTGCAAAGAAGTGAATATCACAGATGGGCGATGTATATCAGCGGATACTCTTACTTCAGCGGAAGTAAGAAGATTGAACTGATTCAATCTGCGAACACACACACGCACGCACACACACACACGCACGCACGCACGCACGCACGCACGCACGCACACACACACACACACACACACACACACACACACACACACACACACACATCACCCCCAATAACTACTCCTGAGCACAGTAGCAGCGCAGCTCAATGGCTAGCAGCATGCACAAATGTGATCCTACTGTGCAGTTCCCAGGAGAGATTGTGAGTATGAGCGTAAATCATGTAGTCATGGAGTTTGCTAAGCAAGAATCAGGTGACTAAAGCTCAGAAAAAAAACAAAGCAATGATATGATCCCCTACAATGAATATGCAAATAAATGAATTAAAATGATTTTTCATCATGTATAGCACAAACGTAGCGTTGTTCTAACAGCGTAGCTATTCATCCCAGCAGTAAGCTGGAGGCAGTTATCATAAAATATGAAATATTAAACGCTATAAATCATTCAATATTACTAACGTAGATATGATCTGTTTAATTGCTCTATTTGTTAGGCACTTGTTAAGTAACACACAGTTTTGAATCATTATCTGTTACATGATTGACTATTTACATTTTACACCCTTACAACATCTAAATAACATCAACCTAATTTATTTTCTTCTTATCCTCTTAAGCCCCCAGCTATTTTGTGATTTTTCCTAAAAAAAAAACATTCCCAAATCCAGTCAGTAAAAGCTGCAAAAACCTAATGGCTAAAATTAACAACCTTGGGGTCAATGGACAAAGCGGTATGCGGAGAGTTTTGAAATACAGTAAGCCCTTATCGCCAGGCCAGAGGGAGATTTCCAAAACTCCTGAAAAGATTGGCATTGCAACATCCACCAAATCAAAACTATGCAAGCAATATTTAGACATATGTGCTGTTTAAATCTATAAGGTTGGCTAAAATAAAGTACTGCCGTAAACAGGGGTTTGGTTTGATAGAGATGGAATGTGTCAGAGTGTAAAGGAAGTCAGGGGTCTTGGTGTGATGTCTTTGCATGCTGTAAGCTGTTTATTGAACAATATACAAGATTCAATCAAAAAGTTCTGAGGCTGTTCCTGTTGCGCCCAAATGGAGCATAAAACAGTGATGTGCATGGTGCAGGTGGATTCTGTAATGTTGTTGAGTAAGGACCTGACATGCTTCAGAAAGCCTACAGAATTAAAGCAATAAGGCCGGTAAGGTCATTTGAGTTTCAAAAACCACAGAACATCATAAAAAGGCATGTCAGGTCAGAAGCACGCCAGCGGTTTTCATTCACAAGGTTGTGCACAATTAATTTGTCCCCCAGGGTCAGACTGTCAACACTGACTTCTACTATGATGTTCTGAGGCACCTGCCGGAAAACATTTGGCACCGGAAATGTGGGGCGATGGGAACTGGGTTCTCCAACATGACAATGGATCCGTTCACAGTGCGTTGACATCACACAAGTTTCTCATTCACAACAACACAATCGCTCCCGGGTTCTACTGTGGATCTCTTCCACAGTGTCAAAATGGCAGCGCTTCAGGTTGAATGTTTGGGGAACAGAAAGAAGTCACAAGGAGACACATCTGGCGAGTAGAAATTACTGCATTATACAAACTCAACATTTTCTGTATCTATTTCAAATTAAAAGCCCTCTAGTTGATTCAGTGGAAAAATACCCTTTATTTCTTAGCAAGGCTTTAATGTGAAATATTTGCATGAACATGTTGTGACTGAAATTGGAAACATCACACATTAACTTTGATGCTAGACCTTAAAAATTGTGGTGATACAATTTGGTGTTTGAAGCTTCTGAACTTTGTACAAACTGCAGTTGTGAGAAAGAAAACAGAACCTTGCTATACTGTTAATGATGAGAGCGTGGGTGACTCTCTTTATGATTATTATTTTTCTTACTTCTTTTTAGGTCACAAAAGCATAAAACATTGCTTCATTGTTTCATTATTTTGTTTTTGAAAGGAACAGATATTAGGCAGTTGAATGTTGCATTGTTTTCAGTCCACATTAACACACACAAACAAACACACAGTATGGTGGTAAAAATTGGATGAAGTAAACAAGCCACAAAAAAAAGTAATTTAAGGTTGGCTCATATTTTACAGACTGTAGAATATACGTCTGCATTCGCAGTTGGTTTGGAGGCATTTTTTCAAGCCACTGTCTAAGAATATACCTAATCAAAAAAGCTGTGTTTAAACAAAGTAGGCAGAACACCAGAGTTCATGCATGTGTTGGTAGGTTAATGTTAAAGTGAAGAAAATACATATTGTGCACTAACTCTCATTTCAAGTCAGGGGAAATCTACTGCAGCAGCTAAAAAGGGTCAATTAAAGTACAAGGTTACACCAGGGAGCTGTAGTAAGGCCAACACGAGTCCTGTACTGCTGGTTAGAGATGCCATGCAAGCTTTTAGCTGAAACGAAAGCCATGACAGTGCATTAGTGGCCCAACTATCCAAAACAGGTCGTCCTTTCATGCCTCGGAAATGTTGGAAAAAGCGATGTCCCCTTGAGCTTACCTCAGTCAGTGGTTGTGTTTTGTGTTGATTGAATAGAAAATATGCAAACGTTACAGTCTGCAAACAGAATGTGGATTTCTTTATTACAGTGACATGTTTCGGGCATGACCGTTTAACCTGGTAGTTATTTAAACAGTAGGCTGACAAATCAAATAAAGAAAACAGCTTGTGTTAAGACAGCTGTTATTCACTGTTTTTGCAGTCCAGTACAGTACAGTACTGTGCAAATGCTTTTTACACTTCAGATGTGTAGTTTCTTTATCCCTAACGCAATACCATCATGGAGGCATCTGATGTGTCCGAGATTCATTCTGCAGCATGACAGAGACCTAAAATGTACGGCTGGAGTCACGAAGAACTAAAAGGAGTCCCGTAGCAGATGGTAAAGCCCCTTCAGAGTCCTGATCTCAACATTATGAAGTCAGTCTGGGATTACATGAATAGACAGAAGTCACTGAGACAGCCTGAAGCCACAAAGGAACTGTGGCAAGTTCTCCAATATGCCTGTAATAACCTTCCTGCCAAGTACTTTAAAACCTGTATGCAAAGTGTTTCTAGGAGAACTGGTGCTGTTTTAAAGACAAAGCTATTTACTGTACTTGGCATTAAGTTAATTGATCCAAAAAATAAAGTCATATTCAAGGCATTATTTTTGAAAACATCCTGATTACCCAAACCAGCCACTATACAACTGTTACTGATGTTGTAAGCTGGCTAGCAACAAACACACCAACTGTAGTTTCTGGAGGCTCTGACAGTCTCTCTCTTTTTTTATGTGTCCACTTGGGTTATCCACTGACTTGTGCTGCATCTAAAATGTACCCTTCTGTCTGAACACATCTGTAGATTAGAAGATTGATGCCACATCCAATGTCACTGTAGGGTCTGAGAGCCACAATCAGCAAGTCTTCCATAGACTTCCAAGAGGGCAAAAACACCCTTGTCCAAACTTAAAAATCCACAAACCAGCACCTTTAAACTTTAACAATTGTGTGTTCTACTCCTTTTAGTCAATGTGCACACACAAGACATGTAAAAAGTGATGTGAAATTAAGCTTTTAGGGTAAGTTATATGTTGGGACTACTTGTCTTTGAGGTTGCGTGGTCTGTTGCTGCATTTACCTGATTCTGACAGTGAAGAACCAGAAAATGTCCCATTACTGACTTGAATTTCATACTTACTGGATAAATATATAGCATAAATCTTTTGGCAAGAAAGTGAATTAGTGCATTCCTCAAACTTTTGATCTATTGCTGTACAGTGAGTCATTTCAAAGAGAAAGCAACTTTCAGTAAAATATGTAATTTTCCCTCAAAGCAGAAAACATCTCTGCTTGGCTTTTAAAATGGCAGAGAATCTACTTTTGCTTTCTGTTGCTTATTCTGTGTCAAATTATGTCCTGTTCCTGGTTGTCTTTCCTACTCAGAATCCTTTTGTTGGAAGAAAACATATTTCTTGCTTTTCATGCAGCGGGGACATATTAGCATTTTACAACATTGTGCCGATTTAAAAATGTGGAAGCCAGCTTTCACTCACAAAGCAAAATGTGCTGGTGTCCAAACTGTCTAAGGGGGTGCTTGTACTCTATATTTGTGTTTGTATGCGTGTGTGTGTGTGTGTGTGTGTGTGTGTGTGTGTGTGTGTGTGTGTGTGTTGCCCTGTATAAAATACTAAGCCAAAGAAAGACAGCCTCTTTAATCTGCTCCACAGCAACTTTCAGGGTGAAGGAATAAAAAAAGGTTCTGAAACAGGACACAAAAATCACACACAAAATGAACAGCTTGGTGAAAAATGTGCAAGAGAGCATAAACAGAAGTAAAGGGGGCTTGCTGCTATCATCATGGTAGAATAAGCTGGGGCAACGAGCAGGGAATTAAGATTCGGATGCGTGGCGAAGCAGGACTGTGTGTTTGTATATGTGTGTGTGTGTGTGTGTGTGTGTGTGTGTGGAAAACAAAGTAAACCATATGACCTACAAAATCACCCTCCTATCTGCACAAATCTTCACCCACCCAATTTACTTCTTGGAGGCTTTTGACAAACTCTCCATAAAAATTGTGGATTTGATAAATTATGGTTAGGTAGGTTTCTTTGAGTTTTACTATAAAATGATTCAGGCTTTGAAATGACCTTTTTTTTTTTTTTTTTTACCAAACCCACATATGCAACCTGTCTGGTTTGAAAAGGCCCTTTTAATAAAGCTGCAACGCTCTTCATGTTTGGTTAAAAAATTTTAAACAAGATTGCTACTTGCATTTTTAGTGGCGATGCAATTCAAAAATGTAATCCCTGGAGGAATGGCGACATGAGATCTCCCCTGTTTCATCAATTTATTTCACCTTTTTACAGACTTTTTCCGCTGATTAGAAGAGTAGGTGTCTCCTCTCATCCTTTACATTCTAAAAATGCCAATTTGCGACTTAACAAGTTAAGTCTCGGGTGACACTGTCAGCTGGTTTGAGACGAACTAAAGGCGGCCAGTTCACACTGCTGCACCTTTTCTCTGCAACTTTCTGAAACAGTTTGTCTCATCACAAATATTTGGTCTGAACTGGGACTGAAATGCACCACTTGCAGGTTTTATTTGTAATCAGCAGGTACTGTTAACATTACCAAAAAATGATATGTCCCTTAGGATCATTCTGACAATATTCAGGTTTTTTTTTGTTGTTGGTTTTTTTTATTAAGTCGATTAAATTATCTTCAAAACTGTGAAAGCAGGCCACAAATATTTTGTTTCACTTAAAAAAAACAAAAACAACAACAAACAAACAAAATAATTTTCTAAAACATCCGGACACTGCAGTTTTTGGCAAACTTTAATCAAACAGCAGTGAAGAGTGCATGTTTGTGGGGACGATTTGCAGTTGCGGATTTATACTCATTCATCCCTCTGGTGAGTATTTCCACAGGTAAAATATGTAGCTCAAAATAAAGAAACAAACAAAAAACATAGTGCCCATGTTTACTATGCTGCAGACACACATTACCCAGTGCATTTTTAGTGCCTTACATTAAGTCTAACAAAGTGAAAACCTATTGTCAATATGTGTATCATTTTCATTTGTAAACATTCACGAACACAACATGTTTGCAGTGACTGGCCCAGGATAGCTTCCATAAACCCCCCCCCCCCCCCCCCCCCCCAGCTCAACCTGAATTTATATTTTTCCTTTTTTTTCTGCTCAACATGAATGTTTTTCTTTTTCCCTTCTTTGGCTTCACCTTTCCTGATCTACATCTTTTTGGTCCATTTCTGCATTTTCCAAATCTCTACACCTGCAGTGAGTAAAGTGCTATAAAGAGCAATAGTAATAATGGAAAAATATGCATCAAAACACCAAAACATTGTGTCAGAAATGAAACAACCCCAGACTACAGGAAGGTGACTAATTTAAAAATGTAATTGGATTTTTAGTTTCAACTGGCACATATGTTGTTATCAAGCTTTTTATTAATTTGTGCGTGGAAAAGAATCAACTTATAACTCCCAGGGCTGAGGAGTGGGACTAAAACTGCAATAAACATCTGTACAATTATTTTATCCTATGAGCCTCTCTTCGATTTGCAAATACATTCTTACACTCTGCAGCACATGAAAGCCAAGGTCTTTAGGTCTGCATACACGGTGCCTCATCCGTGCTTCCAGTTTTCAAGTTTTAGCCACCTCTCTAATCCATATCAAGCCCATGTGATCCATTGTGAAGCGAGTTTTGTTGCAAACTGATATGGAGGAGGGTTCTGACCTTTTTGCTATGCTTAAGCTTAAATATCTAAAATATTTTTTTTTTTCTTAAATACTATGATTTCTAGCACAGATGAAAACATGAACTGGATCATGGTCTGCATTGATGTATCCCTGAGGAATTATTTTGAAGTATTTATTATTGCAATCATTTTGCAATGATAATAAACCCCTTTGAGTCTAAAGGTGACCCTTTCACAGCTGTGGTTCAAGGATGCGCTCAGTGGGTTAGTTGAAACGCACCACTTCCACTCAGTAGTTTAAAGATTTAGGGCCAGGGTCCTCATTACCACAGCTTTCCCCCATGATGTATAATGCTTCATACCCTGCTATTGCTCTTACAATGCTTTCTGAGTGTAAAAGAAGACCAATATAAATCCTAAGACAACTGTAGCTATTTAGCTGATATGACCTTATTCTGTGTTTCAAACTGCTTAGTATTTATTCTTGTTCAAGCAAGAAATTGAGTTGTAGTAAAATCTCAGCTGGATGCCAGCACAATATCTAGGAATTAAATTGAAATGCTGAATAATCTGCAGCGCACAATTGATGTCAATCTGTAAAATGTCAATGCAGGAAGTAAGTTTCTTTCCAAATCCGTCAGACATTTGTAACTACCCAAAATTTGATAGGTGACAGATGATTTGGCAGAACTGTTGGCAAATTTGAGGGATATTAACGAAATTAGGATGATGTTAAAGTACACACTCTGGTAAATTTGAATGGGAGCATTTGAATATAAACTAATTATTATTCTACTTTGTAAAAATGATGAGGGTTTAAGATTCAGATGCATTGTCTTTGAAGGTACACCACAGGGAAACGCTTCATTTTTACAGTAAAAGAAATGCTGAATAGGACATTGCACAGAGTTGCTGAAGTTAACTGAGGCCAACTGCAACTCTATAGTTGTCACGCACAAATATTGTGAAGGAAAAAAAATATTTCAATACTAATATCAGAGTTCTTTCTTTGGTTGGTGACACACTAAAGCTAGCACAATTAGCACATTAGCAGCTACAGGCTTAGCAGCAGCAGACCATTTTTGATACACTTTGGGTTAGACAAATTATGTTTGATCACTCAATACTGTGTTCTCACATTACAATATGCTGGTACATGTGTCTGAAGAAATTGACCACTCATAGAACACAATTGCCAGGTAGCTCATTCTGTTGGCCTCATAAAAAAAAAAGCTATTTGGAAAGAAAAATAGCTTATGTCATGTGTCTGATCTACAACTGCATATTCTGAGAACCCCTGATGAATTCTCCATGACAAAAATGATCGCTGTGAGGTTTTAACTCCATACGGATTAAGCTGCGCACCACTCAATTATCACCCACTGGTTGCTGGGAGATTTATGTGCGATTGTTAGACCTATCATAAGTTCAGCAGTGACATGCATAGGTAACCTTGCAAGGGCAAATGCAACGTAGCTCCTTGAAACAAATCTGATAATCGTGTGTGCTCACAAATGGCATAATGTGTGTTGAGTAATGAGAAGGAGGGTTTGAGCAGAACACAGACCTCATCAATGGAGCCTTTTTCTTCATCTTGATTCGTATAATACCTGTTGATTAAACACTGAGTGATTCCACTGATGCTCTCTGGTGAACCCTCCAATTTGTAAAGGAGACAAATTAAAGTGCTCCATCAAAATGTGATCAATGCCAGAGAGCCTCTGGCTGAAATCGGCACCACGACATAATGAAGCTATAATTCAACTTTACTGCATGGTAAATGAATGATGGACATTTGAGAGAACCCAGGAAGGATTTCCTTCTAACTCATTGCCTCTTTTATATGTCAACTTGAGAAATTAACCTAAAATCAATCTTCCTTTACCGCACTTCTTGTATAAAATAATTACTGTTGCTACAACATTTTATTTTAGAGCAACGTTTTATTTTCATGAAATCACTGATTCAATGGTAACTTACCATAAGAGTTGGCTGGCCTAAAATTATTTGAGGTAACTCTGTAATACCTAACAAAGGCTAATTTGAATTAGATCATGAGAAACTCTCTCAATCAGATCCCACTCTTGGATCTGTATTGTTACATGTGAAACATGAAAATTCAAGTATTTGGGAATAGTGAGCAACACCCATTTCATATTTAATTTTACATTAAAGGATAATGGATATCTGTTAACTTTAACTCTTTACTTACAAACTACAAATACTGGTCAAAGCTTAACAGGTTTGATCTGTGTGCACTATCATGGATATTGTAATAGCACTTAATTTCATTTAAACCAATTATTGTATCAATATTTTGCATGTTTATTTGTATATATATATATATACTTAATTCACACCAATTATGCAAGTGCATGACAATAATCTTTAAAAGATTGTATTTAGTTGAATCTTTAGAGATAGCATTACTTTTTAATACTGTCTTTTACTGATCCCAGTACACTGGGCTCCCGATGTCCCTTGCTGGATGATTTAAAAAAAGAACTGTCATGGGTTCAAGGGTTTACCAAAGCTATGGATTGATTGCAATTCTCCACTGGTGATAAAATCTTACTCTTATTTGTGATCTGCAAAGCCAAGTCAAAATGAATGTTTTTATATCCACTTAAATTCATTACACTCCCTTCATTCACATTCAGGATGAGGATGAGGATCATCTAACATTTTGTGAGTGCCAGGGACAGGACGAAATGAAAGCTGAAATACAATATTGCCTGGATTGGAAGATTTTAGCAGACAATGGTTTACTTTAACAATAACTCTCTTGTTGAATGGATTTTACATTCTTCTTATTTTATATCAAAATAATCATAATAACAATGGGAGACAATATGTTTGCTTGTGGCTAATCTACTTGAAGTTCTTCCTTCTAAAACTACAGCTTTCATACAGCCACCTGCCCCAAATACATATGAATAAGGACTCAGACTTCACAAAGGCAGCTTTGGCATGCATCAAAAGTTCTTAATACGATACTTTACCTGCAAGGCACCCCATAAGTGACTGCAGCACCAGCAGTTTCCATAGCAACATCATCTTCAATTCCGTCGGGTCAAAGTAGTCTCACATCCAATCACAAATGTATGGAATCCGATTTGCACCTTTCTGGTTTTACGATCTGTAGAAAAAGAAACAGGTGAGATGAGCTGCCAGTAAGTCTCATTAGCAGTACCTTTGAAATTCAGTCTACTTCTTTTCCTGTTCAGCATGCTGATTTCACAAGGTGTGGAACAAAAAGCCTGCAAAAGGGTACAGACAAGTTATCATATGTGCTAATTATGAACTGCATTGATGGGCAATAAGCCAAACCCAAACCTGTGACTTTGTTACATTTGATTATCCACCATTAGTCACGATAACTTTTTACTACTGGTTTCACTTTCCTTTAAGCTAACCTACAGCAAAAAAAAGAATGGCTCTCATTGTTGGGTTGGGATAATATATGGACATAAAGTATATATTTATTACCGTATATCCAGCCACACTATGGTCATTTTAAGTCCGTTTGAAAGCCAAGCCACTCATTTAAGTTCGCATGGCATTGTTTTTGCTAAAAATCCATGTAACTTTCACACTCATACAAGATAAAAGTCAAAAGATGGAAAAAGTTGTAACATTGGGAAAAAAAACAACAACAAAAAAAACTGCTAAAGAACTTTAAAATGGTTGTGTGCTTTTCCCTGAACACAGACCATCCCTGGAGTTGGAATTCAAACTCGCAAGTTTGTTTATCAGGAGGGAAGCACTCAGTGTCTCAAACTTTAGTAAAAGGAAAAAAGGCTGAATGAGGCCGAAGTGAAGAAATAAATTGTCAAATGAATACCACTATTGTTGGTCTTTTTATATGTCTGTTTGTCTGTTTGTGTCAAAAAAAGAAACCCAGACATTATAAGAAAATTGAGATCAGTGTGTTGCATTACAAACATATTAAGTTATACAAAAACACAAAACATTTACACGCAACTTGTGTAAATGTTTGAATGTAGTTTGAATTTTTACACTGTCTTTGGTTGTTTTCACAGTATCTACATGTCTTATGTCAAATTGTGTTAGTTTTAGTTAAAGTTAGGTCACTCAAGTACCATTATTTAGCATGTACAGAGTACTTTACATGTTTTGGGAAACATTTTCTGAAAAGCAATTAAAATGGACAAAGGTTTGCCTATATAGACACTGTCTGTATATGATTGGATTAATGAGTGTGTCAGTATTTTGATGCATATTACTAGCCTGACTCTGCCTGACTATGAGTCTTCTCTGTGATTATACTTTGGAAACCCTTAGCAAATAAGGTGTGCTAATCCATTCTGAAGGGTAGACTAAACATGGACCAGAAGGGGCAGCTACGTATGATAACATTTCCAACAGTGGCTGTGGTAAATTTCAGCACACAGCTTATGATATATGGTGGTCCATGCAGATTGGTTAAAAGCTGCTCCAGTTTTTTCAAAATGACCCTGAAGGCTGCCCCCAACAGGATGCAACAATTGGAAACAAACCCCAAGTTAGTGTGGAGAAATTGCAATGAATTTGGGATAATAGTGCTTTGAAGTGTCAAAAATTGAATAATGGTGGGAAAGGCACAAAAATATATATATATATTTTTCCAACAATTGTTTCACACCAGTAGCAAACATTTCTTAGATGTTGACACTAGATCATTCAACATCTTACCTCCCCCATAATGCTTTGGGGTTGGAAACAATGTAACGTCAACATAACACCACTATGGAATCAATGGGTTAGATTCATGCTGCACAGATACAGTTGTATTTTTTTTTTCTTTCCGATACATATTATATAGGTAAAACCAATATTATGTACAACTTGGGGTTATAGACATTCCATGGGGACTAATACAATACATTGAATTGATGACATTTAGGCCTTGTAAAATCAGCTCAGAGAATATCAGCTTTTGCTTACCGATTTTGATTCTTTGATTAAAAAAAAAAAAAAAAAAAAAAAAAAAAAGTTACAATAACAAACTAATTAGGCAAAGTGACTCTAAAAAACATGTTTCCCCAAAGTAATTTACATGGACTGTTTTTGAGCGATTGGTAAAAAAAAAAAAGATTTGTTCACATCGGCTTGTTGCCTTCTACTTCTTTTATCGTCATTGCTACCCTTTAGGACCCATAACCTTCACCACCTGCCAATGTGACTTATCACCCTATGCAGCTGCCAGAAATGTGTATTCTACACCTGTGTTCATGGCATGCGGATACATTTTGTAAAGATTCATTAGGTAAGGTGAGATAAACCAAATAATGGGATTAATTCTTTAAACATTGGCTGCTAAACACTAAACAAGGTATGTATTTATTTTCCGATTTCCAGGCTGAACGTTAAAATGCTTTCTACGTTATACCGATAGGTATTTGATTTAAAGTGGTTGTTGAGTAAAACCGGATGAAAATAGGGCACAGTGAAGGGAGGCAGATGTATCCAGTTTGCCGCTCACTCTGAGGGAAGAATACAGAAAAAGTTCTTGAAATGTCAGAGGCTGCCTTTTGAAAAGCTGTACTATTGTAAGAATGAAAGCAATACCAACAGTTGAGAAGGAAACAAGCCGTAATAATCTAACGTCTCCTGGGTAAAAATATATTTAGAGCTGAGGCATGTTCAACCGAAACCTTTTCAATATTACAACTACTTGGGTAATTTTGCCATCACAAAGAAGCACAGAAGAACTCTGTTATTCCACCCCTGCTGTGATTCAGTGTATAAACAGCACAGAGTTTTAAAACACAGACACAGAAAGTGAGACAAAACCACAGAAAAACACCTGAAAATGTTTGAGTAGGCCACGCTCTCATTAATCTCAGATTCTCTACCTTGCAGCTGTCTCCTGCCTCCACCTACAGAAAAGAGGCCTTTTATCTCCATACATCATGTAGAGGCTTGTCAGAATCTGTCTTGGCTATATCAGTGGTTCGAGGCTCTGCCTTACTCCTAGAGAGCAGTTTTATGCATATTAAAGCATGTCTTATGAAAGCACCGAGCCCGGTGCCTATTAGGCTAATGCCTGTTTTGCCTGTGGTGTTGGTTTCCTTTTAACATTTTACTCCAGTGTTATTTAATAGATTCAATTAGTACAAAACATTTAGTGTGATGCACAGAGGAATGACAGGTTTAATTGCAGGATTCTTTTTGGGGACACACCTAACCTTACAGTGTACTTAATTGGGGATATAAACAGATACCGTATCATATTATGACATAGGATCATGTAAATGCAAGCCTTTATTGCTTGTTTGCCTGAACTAAGAATTTTTCCTTTGTTATTTTACAAGAAAACAAAAAAACAATTTGGTAATAATGTCACTTTTAGCAGCAAGAAATATGTTGCATCCCTCTACCAACTAAGGCAGTCAAAAGAAAGAAATTCACAATGCCAGGAGTACACAAAACAGGCAAATAAAAACATAGAGCGCAGGCTGGGACTGACTACAAAAAGAAGGGTCCAAAATGCAAACAAGAACAGGTACGGTACAAACATGTGGAGCCAAACCTGCGGGGTGCACTACAAAGCAAGTTAAGCATACTCTGGCTTTCTTTGTACGAGCGGGCTCCACAAAGCAGAAACTCGCAGGCAATCAGCACTACGACGGTGGTGATCAAGTTTCTTTGTTAACCCAGACTTTCTGCTTTAGGCAGAGTGCATTCACATAAAATGGGAGGTGTTTGCAGCATTTGACCACTTACAAACATGGACAAGTGTATTGACAGCAGAATTACATGTTTTACAAAAGAGAAGCAAATTATAATTGTAAAAAAAACATGAGGACGTTACATGCATAATCAAGGCTGTGCTGACAAAAAAAATTGCAGACTATGTGACTGTGCAACCTAAGTTGAAAAGCTTGTGTCACCTTACCATGAAGTGCACAGGAAAATCTGACTCTAATTACATGTGCATATTTCATGAAATTAATGGTTTCTTAAATGTATTCTTGTGAGATGTTGGAACGTTTTAGTGTTATCCTTTCACCTGCGGCCCCGGAGGTGTCTAACGGACTGAGGAGCAAATAAGAAATAAATATACAAACATAATTCAAAGCAGTAGATATGTTTACTGTCATAAGGCTACAACAAGTGCAATGGTTTTGTTCTTCAATCAGTCCCTGTTGTAGGATAACATCAGTATAAAAACACAATGAAATAAATCTATATCTCATATAAAAATCGCCAAGGAAAGTCACAGATGTTTGCCGGTCTCTGAAAACTTTGCCCCCCGCAGAGAACTGTCTAACTCCGCGCAGCGAGCTCCACGGGATCTTGTACGATTGCCGATGACATTTTCCAAGAGAATTGATTCGTCAGTAAGCGGTACTTTCTTACATTTGGATCCGATATCTTGAACATAACCTGCTGGACCAGGTAAAGTTCACAGCATAAGTTACCGTGGTGATGTAGCCAGGTTAAAAGAGTCATACCTTTGTGACACTGACAACCCTGGCTTTAGTCTCAACATACCTCGCTAACCCACTAATCTTGCTTGGTACCCCTCTGGTAACTGGAAAGATGAACTGGCACCAAGTGAGGCAAGTTGATATCTGACTGACCAATTATGTTAATTGAAAATAATTCTTCATAATATAACTAATATTCAGTATTGTGTTTTATTTCTATCCATTTGCTGTATTTTATTTATTTATTGTTATAATATATTTTATAAGGTGGAACAAATTCTCAGCCTCTGACAGTCTGGCAAGTTCCAGAAAATGATTGTCGGAGGGAGGGATGGGGAAGAGCGATTGAAAATTGTACTTTAAATGGATACCGTGCATATTTAACGACACAAAAACATTTTATACCCAGTGTAATTTATTCATCTTTTTCAATTAAGCACTCAGCCATTTTTAGTCATCAAACTATATGCTCTGAACAATGTTCCAGTATCAAAATGTGAGATATGATAAAAAAAAATATTAGTTTTTCTATTTTTTTTTTTTATCTATTCAATGTTTAGAGATGCTAGCACCTAAGTTAATAACTGAAGCTTTTTCAATGACAGTATGCTAATTAAAACATTAAAACAGTGAAACATTGGCTTTCAGCTGTTGCCCCTGACCATTTTCGTAGACTTACACAGTACAGACAGTTGCTTTTGCAAGATGTATTTTACAGCATGTTTTGCACTTCCCTAGGCCCTTGCTTTCAACCAGATGACTCTGTGTTCCCCACCACCTCCACTCAAGCAAAAATAGTCCCAGTGGCTTGTCTAAGGGCTTTGGGTGTGTGCAGGGGCTAGTGTAGGCTTGTGCAGGGTGACACCCAACCCTGGTCGGTCACTCGGAAACTTCCCCATGGTGGGTGCAACAGCTTAGCTACAGTTGCACTGCGTGTGCTTCCAATTACCGTTGCCCTCCTTGCACCATATGGAGGCAGGCAGTGCGGATGTCTTCCAGGATTTTCTATTATTGAATCGGCTTAATATCTAAAGGAATGCACAACTGCATTTGCAGAACAGCCATCAGGAACCCCTTTCTCTGAAATAACATGTGATTGCCCGAACGTTTTTGTCACAGACTACATTTTCTAAAGCCTGAATACAGAGCCATGAGACTTGTGTTCTAGTATTTCTCCCTGCTGATTTATAGGTCTTGTTTCCACATGATTTGGCAGTTCGTATACTGATCTGTATCTGTATGTAAAGGAGGAGCTTCTTCCGGGTGTAAAAATCCCTTTAGAATTCCCAGAGCATACGCACAGAGATGGAGTTACTCTTTGTAACTTAGTTTTCCTCCTGATTGTTAAGGTCTATTTTTACAGTATCAGAGTCTTAGTTTGGCTCCTTCCACCCCTTACATTTCAACCCAATAAAGCACACTAAAGGCAGCTAAAGATATCTACTGCGCACCACACAAACTTTCTTGTCTCTTGTTGCTGTAATCTATTTAGTTACTTGATTCCAGCAAAATGGAAGTTGATAAATGTTCTGGCTACACAGAGCATATCCAGCTCTGGCCTTGTTAACGAAGTGACCGGCTCACCAGTGCTTGTTATGTTACATCTATGACAAAGATGATTCTTTCTTCTTACGTACTCATTTAGAAAGACAGCATTCAAAGCTTTTAATAAGCCAAATCAAAGCTAACTGGAGGAAAATATAAACAAGGTAGAACTGTAGTGATACTTTGATCCGCAAATACTTCAAGTAACACTGCTGTGAAGTCACATGATTAAATAACTGCAAATAAGACGAAATGATGAGAGGGAATGCATCCCTTCCCGGTGTGACTTTTTATTATTGAAATTAGTAAAGGACTACTGCAATACCAGTTACACCACCGCTAGTACTGCTACTTACAGTATCACTATTTATACCAGTATTTATAGGCTACTGTCACCATTACAAATACTGTTGTTAGAACTAGATACTAGACCTGGTACAAATAGTACAAATCAAAAAGTAATTATAATTCACAGGTATCACTCTCTTTTTGTAATGCTGATATTCCCTGATTCCCTGCCATAATTTGCTGTTGGATTCAGCAACTAATCAAGCATTAGTTATCATAGATGTAATACCGTATACTGCAGCTTCATCTGCCATCACAAAGATTGATGATGCTTTAGGGCATAAGGGGAGGAGATAATCAGTCTATTCAGTCAGCAACAAATTACCAGAAAATTGAAAGATTGATACATTTTCACCCATCATATAGTTAACAGCTTATCCAATCTTTCATGCGCAAAATGACGAGAGAAATTGTGCACCAGTATCTTTTTTTCTAAATGCACAATAGTAGTTTGGTTATTCTGCCCTGTGTATTGTGAAAAAAAACTACTGCGAGATGATCTGCAGGGAAAGGAAATGTATACGATTATACATGAAAAAGTGCTCATAACATGAGCAATTTACTGCTGGAAAACTATGGTACAGGTCTTTTGAAATGATTTGTAACCATAAAAGGCAGTGACACTCAGTTACAGTAGGGACATAGCCCAATCAATCACCCTCTTGAAAACAGCAAAGTGTTTGCCTCTCCAAACTTTGGCGATGCAGAGAACTGTCGAAAATCAATCGATTAAAAATGCTTGTTGCAGGAGGAAACATGTCTTTGCACAGAAGGTGCAGAATCGCAATTTGAATAAAATTAGCTTGGGAGGAGATAACACACTTGGTTAATGTACTGCACTGGTCCTAAGAAATCCATTGTCCAATGATATCAGGGCAGAGAGTCCAAAAGGAGCAGTGGTGAGCAAAGGAGCATTTACGACTCAGTTTTTAACACCTGTCGATGATGCAGCAACCTTTATGTAATGTTCATTTGTTTAGGTAAGCAGTGATTACTAGGTGCTGGTTATTTGAAAATCTGGCCACAACCAAATAGCTAGAGTAAAAATGTAAGCCGTGTGAAGAGAAACAGAATAGTCACTATTTTGAGTGGAATCTGCTTATACTCGCATCCTGTTCAAATAACACAAAACATAACAATGTTATAAGCTTTTGACCCATTCTGAGAGCAAAGGCCCTCACCTTGCTCTCAGAATGGTACAAATACCTACAACTGCTCACCACAAGGCAACATCCCGAAAGTGAACAGATTTATACACTCAAGGGTTGCTCGGTTCAGGTAGACCATACTTAAACAACACACCACCACATATATTTGCCTTCCCTTTTAAACAGACATCAATTCCTATATTTGGATTTATTCAGCAAAACAGAGCACATTTGATTAAATTATATTTTAAATTTGATAAAACTGTGGCTGTTCCAGCTCAAATTTTGGACTGCGCACAGTCAGCGGCGTGATGCAAGAGTATAACTTAATATAAGCTATAGTAGCTCAAAGGAAAACAATAATTGTGCCAGGAAAAGTGTACGAAGTAAAATCTTTACATGTAAGTAGTGTCTACACAGATCTTTGAATGGACTCAAGTCATCTCACCTTCAAGCTACATGAATTCTTACACTTTCATATCTGTTGTGGGTTCCACCACACTGCTGCAACATTATGTTTTTGTTTTTACCCTTGTTTAGCACAAGACACACAGACACACACATCAACACAGAGGAGCGATAGAGAGGGAGAGAGCGCTGTAAAACGTTGCCCTTTACCTGTTAAATTATTGCCGTGATATAATTAGAGCCAAATTGGGTTTCTGCTATGATTACATGATGCACGTGTGAGTCACAGATCTTTTCCCTATCTATTTTTGCTGGGAACCATGCACGAAACGCATGAAAAATAGCAGTTGGTGCAATTCTCTAGATGATGCACTTCACACGCGAGGCATGTCTCACACAGGCCGTGTGGCTGCTATAATCTGTTGACATGGACGCTGAAAGGAAAATCAAGACGCTTCACATGCCACACACAAACTACGCAGGTCGTGTGGCCTGGGCCTTAAATTTACTGCAGAAAACCTTTTCTTGCTGTTTCAATATGTGACAGAACATTGAATTAAACCACAAAAAGGTGCTCATGCAATTTATCCCAACATCCGCTACATGGCTGCTGAGATTCTGAGCTACATACAGTGCATCCGGAAAGTATTCACAGCGCTTCACTTTAAAAAAAAAAATGAAAAATGTATTTTTTTTTTTTTTTTTTTTTACATTTTTGCAAATCTATTAAACATTTAAAACAAAACAAAAAAAAAATCACATGTACATAAGTATTCACAGCCTTTGCCATGGCACTCAAAATTGAGCTCAGGTGCATCCTGTTTCCACTGATCATCCTTGAGATGTTTCTACAACTTGATTGGAGTCCACCTGTGGTAAATTCAGTTGATTGGACATGATTTGGAAAGGCACACCCCAGCCGTAAATTAAAGAAGTTTGGAACCACCAGGACTCTTCCTAGAGTCGGCCGTCTGGTCAAACTGAGCGATCGGGGGAGAAGGGCCTTAGTCAGGGAGGTGACCAAGAACCCGATGGTCACTCTGACAGAGCTCCAACGTTGCTCTGTGAAGAGAGGAGAACCTTCCAGAAGGACAACCATCTCTGCAGCACTCCACCAAGCAGGCCTGTATGGTAGAGTGGCCAGACGGAAGCCACTCTTCAGTAAAAGGCACATGACAGCCCACCTGGAGTTTGCCAAAAGCACCTGAAGGACTCTCAGACCATGAGAAACAAAATTCTCTGGTCTGATGAAACAAAGATTGAACTCTTTGGTCTGATAGCCAAGCGTCATGTCTGGAGGAAACCAGGCATCGCTCATCACCTGACCAATACCATCCCTACAGTGAAGCATGGTGGTGGCAGCATCATGCTGTGGGGATGTTTTTCAGCGGCAGGAACTGGGAGACTAGTCAGGATGGAGAGAAAGATGAATGCAGCAACGTACAGAGACATCCTTGATGAAAACCTGCTCCAGAGCGCTCTGGACCTCAGACTGGGGCGAAGGTTCATCTTCTAACAGGACAACGACCCCAAGCACACAGCCAAGATAACAAAGGAGTGGCTTCGGGACAACTCTGTGAATGTCCTTGAGTGGCCCAGCCAGAGCCCAGACTTGAACCTGATTGAACATCTCTGGAGAGATCTGAAAATGGCTGTGCACCGACGCTCCCCATCCAACCTGATGGAGCTTGAGAGGTCCTGCAAAGAAGAATGGGAGAAACTGCCCAAGAATAGGTGTGCCACGCTTGTAGCATCATACTCAAAAAGACTTGAGGCTGTAATTGCTGCCAAAGGTACTTCAACAAAGTATTGAGCAAAGGCTTTGAATACTTATATACATGTTATATTTGCATCCTTTATTTTTAATAGATTTGCACAAAAAAAACACTTTTTTTTTTCACTTTGTTATTATGAGGTATTGTGTATAGAATTTTGAGGGAAAAAAATTAATTTAATCCATTTTGGAATAAGACTAACATAACAAAATGTGGAAAAAGTGAAGCGCTGTGAATACTTTCCGGATGCACTGTAATTGACACAACTAAATTAACGTTACTGTACTTGTTCGAAATAATAAATTCCAGGAGAAAAAGGAGAATTTTAATTGTCTCTGTCTATGAAAAGGAAAAAACAGCATGTCACAATTCTGTGTTGTAATGTGTTTTTTCTAAAATGTACTACAAATTAAATATTATTAGAAGATTTTTCATTGATAAACCTTCTTGCTTAAGATAATGCATGAAAACTTAAATGTACATTAATATATTATTATCATATATTTGATATGTTTAAGCACGTGAAGAACCAACTAATCTTGATGTGTCAACGTTAAGGACACAGTCACAATTATCGTAAAAATGTCAATACAAATCTGGCAAAAATACTCCAAAAGCATTTTGCTTTGTAAAATAAATGCAACAAAAGGAACCATCATTTTCAATTACAATAAGCAAACAGTTCATCTGTCTAATGAAAACACTAAAACTTGCACTGCAACTGAATCCAGCATCACTGGATGTATAGCGGCATAAAACATGCAACACCTCTAAATGGGGCTTACAGTTGAAGACTTTATTGATACTTGATTCTGCAATTTTGAAGATACCCACACAGTGCAGGAAAAGCCAAAAATCCAATCATAGCTTAGTTAAACAGTCACATGAACAGTCCCTGATTTATATGTCAGCGTACGAGCGTTTTCATATGGCTATGCTTCTACAGCTGGCACAAAGGTAGAAGCTAGAGTACGCCACTCACTGCATCATTCGTTACTTGTCTTGTTATGGCAAAAAGTCTGTCGAAGGTCAAGTGATTCTGAAAGTCAGAAATAAAATGTATTTGTAAGGGGATGTGTCCCACAGTCTAAGTATCCCATAAAGGCTGAGGAGAGTGGGCTTGATTTCCCTCCCCCCAACTATGGACCTAGAATGGGTCTGCATTTCTTATCCAAAATATATGGTGTTGGGTTTCACAGCTAAACCAAGGAAGCATTATTTTGTTCTTTTGTTTTCTTGCTGTCCTTGGTTTAAACAGATGAACCAGCTAATTGCAGTTTGATACAGTGACTACAGAATCTCATTTATATGAACCACAGATGTATGAAATGGTCTGATAAACAAACAGTGCCTTTCTGGAATGCCTAATTATTTCATTGAAGGAACAGATGAGATTTTGAATACCTGCACTTTGCAACACCTGCAGTTCTCTCCAAGCGTGCTTCATATGAACAGGATGTTCATTTGGAGCCCTACTGTTGATGTGAAAACACCCATGAGGGATTTCTTTCTCTTGGGATTCAAAATGAAAAATAAGTCCTCAAATGACTTAAGTCAGGAACTAAATGAAAGTAATGACAATGACTAGAGATGATTCATGTTCACTGTCTGTTTTGCAGTAAGGGAATCATTTAAAATACTATTTTGTGAATGTTGGAGAAACTGCCTGGTCATGTAACCCTGACCGATTAGTCTCCTACAAAAGCATATGTATTACTGTTATAACAAACACATAGGCAATAAAATCCAAAGTCTCTTAAATTGTCTCTGTGATAATCTCTTTAGGCTTTTGGTACCATGGAAGGGCCCCTTGAGCAAGACCCTCGCAGGCTGTAGTAGCAGCTTGCAGCTCTACATGTGTACATTTTCAGCTTTGCATAATTAAAATGATTCACCTGGAGAAGAAACACTCCCTCCATCTGAAAATAGAGATTTGTGACTTCTCTATTGTTGTTTCTAATTTCTTAAATAGCTCGTTTAATCAATTCCACCTATGTGTGCATAAGAATAAACAAGTGTAAAAATGATATTTGTCATTGATTATTTAATTATAGCAGTAGAAGATGTGTTGATCAGTACTGTGAAAGTGAAAGCGGTATGTTGGTGGGATAATCCACAAAAAAAAATGATATAGATATGCAAAAAAGAACATATGGTTACTTATGATGTCAATTTAAACAATCAATAACATGTCTGGTATAGGGTTTAGTAACTTTCCAACAGATAAACTATATGTGTTTATAATACACAGTATATTCTGTTTGGTTAGTATTGTGTTTTGTGGTTTAAAACAGCGAAATGTGACAACTGAGAAAACTAAAATATACACAGCACTTAACCTCAAATTGTCATAGCATACCGTATATGTTGTGTTATACCCTGAGATAGCAAACTACAAACAGGAAAACACAAACCTCTACTACCTCTGGTATATTATTGTCAATTTACTGCCAGTTTACCACTATTAAACCAGAATTGTTGCCTATGTGCAGTATACATCGGTCTGTTCAGACTCATAATATACAAGGTGAGGGAATTCTTATGTGTTCACATGCTTGGCCAATAAAGCCGTTTGACATTAGACAATGGTTTAAATATGGTTGTTTGTAAAGAGGCTATAAATTCTTAAACCTGGATTCTGCACACAAATCTTCCAACTGACAGCTCAGATCCACACAATCAGCATTGTTTCAAGGTGGACACCAGAGATTAGTGTCACCAATTTAGTGTCTGAACGAGTGTGAAATATGGTCACATTCTCCCCTTCTATTCCTGATTTATGGAGTTGAAAATAATTGTTTTTGCAGAACATCGTGGTGAGAGTGAAGAGGAACTTCGACATCTTGGATAAAAAATGTCAACACTTCATAATTTTACCCTATTATAAATTTGTGTGAAATATTGTCATAAATAGCTTATGAATTCTGCAGTTAAGGCCACACAGTTTTGATCAGCAACGTCTATTCAGTTCAGTTTTTAGGCCAAATAAACTGTTGTGCAAGAAATTATATCAAGGCAGTCATGAGAATAAGACGGACAAACAGATGGACAACCCTAAAACATAATGCCTCTGACATAAAAATAAGCAATCACACTTTCAAAATGAGAGAAAAGAATCGTCTGGAACAAAGCAGCAGAAGACAAAGTATCCTTACTTTTAGTCTCGGATATAGGTCAAGGAACAAACACACAGAGTCCTATGTTTTTCAACAACTCAACTCTAACATATTTCAATACATTCCCACTAAATCCAAAATGCACCCACTTCGTTCAAACTTCTAACTCCTGAGTTTGTAATAGTCTGTTAAAATATTCAAAGTCTGAGCTAAGTTTAAATTTTTTTCAAGGTCCCTCCAGAGCTGCAGAGGACATGATACAACTGTTTTCACAGACTGCATGCCTCGTGACAGTTCAACTCAACTTTGTGTCGAATCGGTTGAGTGCACCTTAATCCTTCTGGACTGCATGAATAGATACACTACATTAGTTAGTTATCCAGTGAAAATGTCACCTCTACTGCCTGTGCCAATTGGCAAAAGGAGTGTTGATTTGCAAAAGTTAACAGTTACTTGAGGCCTTTATTATTGTTTTTTTGTTTGGTAGGTTGGTTTATTATCTAAAAAAAAATGTAAAATCACCCCAAAAACTTACATAACTGGATAAAATGACCTCGCTACTTTAACTGCATTCCCATCTCTTGTCCTCATTTGCGCTGTTTGTTCTCTTTTTGTTTTTATAAATTATAAAATATAATCAAAACACAATGTTTGCTGTAATGTTCCAGTTCTGAGTTCATCAATCTTACGCACCATTCAGCTCCTGACAAGGAAGAGTTCAAAAATCTACGAGGTCTTTTGTATAACATCTTGTGTAAAACTGTTATTTTAAAAGTTCTAATGTAATGCAAATCAATCTGTAGCGCCACATGAATAAATAACGGTTCTCAGGGCATTGTGGGAGCAAACAGGACTGGTTTTCCAGAGGAAAGTAAGAAAACGATAATTAAGGAGAATATTCAAAAATTTGAATATGTCGCTCCTGCATCCAAAACTTGTGACAGAATCAATCAAAAGAAAGCAACAACATGTTTCAGGTAATTTTAGATACACTGCTTTCAGTCATCACAGTGGCTTTTGAGACCTTTCATATTGATATAGACAAAGAAAAAAAAAAAAAAAAAAAGCCTTTGGGGACCGCAGTTTTATCAGTTGCTTATATTGAACTAAATCAGGGAGAAACGCTGTCTCTCACGCAACAGCCACACCCAGAGGAGCACAATACACCTCAGAAAAAAAAGTACTCACTTGGATCCTCACTGACAAACGCACCCGTATTCAAAAGAAGAGTCCTATCAAGGAGATTCGCCAATCTGGCCTCATCCTGCGACTGCTTGAAGATGTTTGCAGGCCTTATATAAGTACATTTAATAATGCAGCAGTCCCAGCTCTTAGATCCTCCCCTGAAGTTGGTTGCGGTGTGGCGTAGCTCTTATTAAGCACTCAATTAAAGCCATTCCCAAGGAGAGGCAATGTGCAACAATGTTTGAATTAGGAAGCATCGCTGGCTCAGACAGTCAGTGAAGACTTACCCCAAAGGAGCGCGGCGGCGCCTTGGAACCAAAGGCCTAGAAGTGCAGCATCATAAAGCATCACTAAAGCTGCGGAAATTATTCTAATATGATTGGATTACAAATAGGGCATTTACAGAACCAATGACACTAGATAAATAGAACAGGAGATAGAGCTGTCTCGCTGAGCCATCTAGAATAATTATTTTGAATTCAAATGTTAAAAATGAATACAGCGATGGGACTAAGTGACAATACCGAGGAGCTCTGCTATATACTCAAGTGTGCATATTTCAGACAGCTGAGGGCTGCCAATACACAGCAGTGTGCACACAATCCCTTTGGATATTGATGACTGGGTGTATTTTTGTGTAAATTACAATTATTCATGACCTGGCTTTGACTGAATTACACAACAATTCTTACTCAGTAGTGGGTGGAGGATTTTGCATGTAGCCCCGTGCAGATGACAAAATTGTTTCAATGAAAGCTTGTGCTGTGCGAGAAAACATCAAACCAATCATCATTGAGAGACCCTGCCTTTTTGGGGCTTTATTTTTTGCCGTGTTTAAAAATATATATATTATTACCGAACGTAGTTTTTACACAAAAAAGACCAAAAAGCAAAAAACAGTGCGAGCTCACCTTGCGGTGACTTCACAACACCGCTTGTACTTTCCTTCCATGCTGACTATAAACCACAGTCCCTCTCATAGTGAAAATTAAATTAATCTTTCCTGTATCTGCTCAGTGGTGTGCTGTCACTCCTGGACTACAGCCTAATCACAACTACTCTAGCATACCTTCTTTTCACAGTTTGGCTGAGGAATGAACATAACATTTTCCAGTATGCTGCTTCGTAGGCGAGATTTCTTCACTACACGTGGCTCAGCTTGTCAAACAGCTCTATTATACCAGATTCAAACAAGTAATGCATGACATACGTAAAACCACACTGCAATTTGGTAAAGTTGTATCAGAGGCCCGCAGCTTCCTCAGTCATTATGCTGCTGTGGAAAATTTCACAGCACAGTTACTTTGAAAATCCAGCAGAGTATAGCAAAAAAAAGCAGCCGTGCTAAACAACTGACACAATGCTTTTTTTTTTTTTTCCTTTTTTTTTTTTTTATGTACAGCTTGTTACAGTGTAAACCTGCAAATAAAGATTTTATCCTGATCAGAAAGTTGGCTGCAAATACATATGTACTGTATATTTGTCAGATATTACACTGTTTATTAGAAAGACATTTGAAATGAGGTCAAAAACAAGAATCTTAAAGACTCCACACCAATTGTTCCAACCTGTGTCAGCACGCCCACAAGGGACTGGGAATATTCTGCTACGCAAAATGTGTGTTATGTGTATTGGGGGCCTCAACTGACAATTATTTTCATTACTGTTTAATCTGCATCTTATTTTTCTCATTTATTCAATTTTATTTGTCTATAAAATGTCAGAAAAAAGTAACAAATGCCCATCACAAGTGGTCTTTAAGTGAAGGATAGACATTAGCAAAGATTAGTCAACTAAACCATCAACAGAATATTGATCAGCAACTTTTGAGATGATAAATTCATTGTTTGTCACTTTTTTTGATTGTTTTGTATTTTCTGATTAAACAATGTCTTGATTATTTATTCATGTTATTCATATATATTTCCTGACATTTATTTTGTCAATATAAAATGTCAGAAAATAGATTGCTTCAGACAAAATTGGCCAGAATCAATAGATTCAAATTGCCTGTTTCGTATGACTACCACTCATGTTAGAAAACGAAAAGCAGCAAATCTTCACACTGAAGAAGCTAAAAAAAAACAAAAAAAAAAAAACAGTTCTGCAGAATTTAGAAAGACAGTTTTGCTTTCACAACAATATTCCACCACTGATGTATTGTTACCCCCTCCCCACCTTGACTCCCAACCTGCTCCTGTGTACACTTTAAACAGCTGCCTGACTGATGGTGAGACGACACTCTCGACTAATGTGGAGTCCCCATGTGGCTGTAATGTCAGCACTTACAGGATATCCTGTGACAAAACAAGTCAAAGTAAAGTGTAAAAGTGTCCCAAGGCCACACACTGAAAGATCACCATCGTACCTCGTACACATTCAAACATTTTGTACAAAAAAGTCTCCTCCTCCTCCACTGTTCCTCCATTTTCCTCAAGAGATATGAAATAAAAATGACCTTGATGACACACTTCTTTGATACTTCCTGAGGAAACCACGGAATTAAATTTGTATGCCACTGAATGCACCTATCCCGGGGTATTTTTAATGTCACTTCAGCGCTGTGTCACCCCTGACAGGCTCGTTGGCTTCCATGACGCTGTCAACCATTAAAAGGGCTGCTTTTCTAAGGAAGGTGCGAGGGTGCATCTGGGCAGACAAGCAACCCCTGATATAATTTGATGCTGCACAAAAAAAATTAAAAAATTAAAAAATAAATTACACAGCTATTAACATTTTTTTTGCGGCACGAGCTGAAAGCAACAGGCAGTTAATTGCACTTCAGTTTGTGTCTGTAGTGTCATGATTATGAATCTTTATGGTACATTTTTGGTCATTTGGTAGGTAAATTAGATGCACAATCTAGCCTCCAATCAACAGCACATTTAAAACAAAGATTAAATATGTATACTTATATCTCAAGAGAGTCTCTGCTCTCTTGTTTCAGGCTTTTGGGGAGATATTGTACGCTCGCAAAATGCGATTGACCTGAGGAATAATCTCAAATGCTGAACCCTTTTAAGGTAAAGTGTTTCTCTTTTTCCCTCTGCTAGCCTCATGAATAAATTCAACTCTTGTCAACTCAGATGACAAGTCTATACAACAGATCACACACAGTCACTGGAGCCGCTCCTTAGTCAGACCCAGATCTAATGTTGAATGAACTTAATACATATGTCAAACGATTGATGCTCATATGCAGCACATGGTCAGCTCTGCCTGGTGTTCTCATCACATTTTCTTCTGATTGTGTGCGCGCACTGTTTTTTTTTTTTTATGTATTTGTATGTATCCAAAGGCTACAGGAATCACCTTCAATTATCGTTTGAGTGAGTATAATGCTGGTAGATGTTTGGCATGTCAAATGTGCTGAAACTGCACAGATGCTCGTATCTATTAAACATATTAAAGCAGGCGTATATTGCATTTGCTGGCCATTCAACTCCAGGCCCAACACAGGCTACCCATGGACAGTTTATATTATGACTGACAGATGCACTGATTAACACCATTAGGGTAGTGTTATAGTGACATGAAGGCTGATTCATTCTGATCTGTATCATTAGGCAAACAAACGCCATGCATAAACAAAATATTTAAATTGAATTTAAATCTTTAAATTTGTGGTCACTTATTAAAGCCTAAAGGTGCATAAAACCGGGTGCACCTGAAACCATTCAAAGCGTAATCTTAAAAATGTATACATGCTGTATTTGGGTTCGAGCTAAAGTTTTTTTTTCTGATTTAATCGCGCTGCATCCAGGATTTAGACGGATTGCCGTGGTCGTTGGTCAGCAGAAACGGAGGCGGCGACGTAATCAGAAAAATCCGTAGGGATTATTGAAGGGAGGGTCAACTCTGGAGGATTACTAAACATCTGCACTGATCGGAGAGACGCTCACTCACATTTTCGTGGATTACTTTGCCTCCACCATGATAGTCCCACAACAAACTAGACACAGGCAAATGAGATCAGCAGAGGGTGAAATTCCGAGAAGGCAATCTCGCCTGCTGCCTTCTACATACAGCGCGTCAAGGTTTTTAATGTAATCTGGGGAAAAAGTTGCGATGTGGACTTGGATTTGTTTCTGAGCTGCCACTAACTACTGAGCTGAGCTGATGGATATTTAACTTGAGAGATGCTGAAGTTACTCCGTGGAAAAGAATGGGGTAGCCTAATCATAGTGAAACCAATAATAATAATAATAATAACAACAACAATAACAATAATCTTACCCGTGCGCACGACAGCGACGCCTCCGAGGATTCACAGCCACAGATTAATCCGTATTTTGCCACTAAAGAAGATTCTACAGACAGACATCACTGTCGAGTCGAAGCGACGCTCCCGGTCCAAAAAAAATAGCCTCTCAGTCGGACTTGCGCGCAAAAGATGCTGCTCTTTTCTTTTGTGTATCGCCACGAGCTGTATGTGCTGTGCTGCTCTGCGCGGCACCACTACTGTACCTCCATCCCTGCCTTTCTGTCTCCCTCTCCTCCTCCTCCTCTCTCTCTCTCTGAGTGTCAGTAGCACAAGTAGCTGACGGCGTGGCGTCTCGCAGGTTGCATATTGGAAAGTGTGCTCACTCACCCCGATGCGTCAAGACTCCCTCCCTCCTCGTACCGTGCTGGAGCTGAGCGGGACGCACGCACACGCAGCCGAGGGAGAAAACCCGGCTCGGAAGAGAAAGAGAGAGCGCTGTCTTGTCTGTCTTCCCTCCCGGTCAGCCTCCTCGCTGCTCCGGCTATCGAAGCGGAACAGACTCCCTCCTTCCGCGACCGCTACTCCTTCCTCCCTGCTGGGACGTCCAAGTAGTCTTGGATATTGATGGACCAAATACTTTTCAGATGGCTTGTTATACTGTGGTAAACATCCAGTAATATATGTCAGCATGACACGATATGAAACACACTGACACTCCCTTTAGTTTTTTTTTTTTTTCCATAAATATTAGACTAATTGGATTATTGATTTTTTTTTTTGTTTGGTGAATTTAAATATGGGCTGTTTTTTGGATTGAAACCCCAGAGTTTGCATCAACAGTTTAAGAACAAGGAAAAAACCTGCTGCTTTTACACCTAAAAAGTTTGTTTATAGGTCATAACAAGTAATGCTCCATGTGTAAAAGTTGTTGGCTATGAAGTGTAAAATGTTGTAAATTGCCTCAAGTGCTGTCACTTGAGTCAGCATTGGGCAGAAAAAGGCTTGTTGGCGTAGAAAAAAAAAAAGATCATCCCACTGTAGGCCAATGTCCATCTCTGCTTAAGGCTAACAGGCTAACAGCTCAAGGCTTTTTCGGCTTTTATTGGCCAATTTGCCACAGGGACCACTCCTGTTGTATAAAAATCAATGAAAAATTACCAAAAGACCGATAAGGATTTTCTCTACAAAAGTATATCGAAGTGAGACATACTCTTTGTATTATGTTTTGTAATAGGTTTTACATCTGCAAAGTATTGCCCTGCTATAGACACAGTAACAGTCTTGGCAAAGTGTTAATGTGCTGGAAGGACCAGCGGAAAAATACTGACGCACAGTGAGCCACACAACACAGAGGCAAGCCATTGACTGTTTAGAAAAGTGGACGTAACTTGCGGGTCTGAAAAATGAGACCAATGCTGAAGTGCCTCAAACCGCATTACTGTGGTTTCTAGACGCCGTCCATGTTGCCGTTGCTTAGCAGCTCACAAGTTCTATTTGAACGGAGCAAGTGTCTTTGTCTTTCTCAGTGAAATCTACCATTTCCTCCTATCCAGCGCGTCAAAATATGGTCACCTGTTGCTCCAGAAAACCAAGATGGTGACTGCAAAATGCTGCCGAACTCGGAGCTTCAAAACAGCAGTTCACGAACTAAAGTGTGAGGTCTTGGTGGGTTGCTGCTGGAAGCTAACCCAAAACCTTTGTTAACCCTTAGAACCGAGAGATGCAAATTGTGTCCAATTTCCCACCCCTTCTTCTCGGTTGAAAAGCACAGCGAGTATTCATGACGGAGATTTAGCCTATTACCCATGAAACTGCACAACTTGAGCTTGTCAGTGGGCCATCCGTGTGACGAAGCGTTGCAGAGAAAATTGACTTTGAAGTTGCGTCGTCGTTACACTGCATGAAGAGCTGCGTCCATCTACACCCCAGCTTCTCTTTATTGAATTACACCCGCAGTCCTGATTGCTTCACAAGGTATACCTCATCAAAATAAAACACTTTCAACGGAACATCTCACAGTTCATCTCTGTAGTCTTCAACATAGGGATGACATTACATTATGAAAAACAAAATATACATATATATATATACTGTATTTCTGGGTCTACCAGACAGCAGAGTTAGCACTTATCACATGGGCATGTGCCCTGAGTGTGTCCCCGGTTTGGGCCCCTGGCCACCCCACAGTCATTCATGACATAAATTTTCCATCAGGTACTAAGCACATTTTTTTTTTTTTTTTTTAATTCCTCAGCCATACAGTGTCCCGCAAATATGCAAATATAGTTCATATATTGCCAGATTCTAGACAATCTCAATATTTTATGGGGAGATAAATGTAGAAACATAATTTCATATAAGCGCTAATATAAAAATAAAATCTCAAATTAAGTGATGTAAGATTTGAGCCATTATCAACACTACAATACTATTTAATATGCCAGAAGAAGATTTAGTATGTCCCAATACATAATACTTGAAATGCCATGTGCCAAAAGTACAAGGATGTCCGATTAGATCCTATTTTACAATATTTAGGCCAGCATGTTACTTTGGCTGTTCTGACCCACACGATCCACTGCGCGGCAGAAGATACGTCAAATTGGTGGTGGCGCTAATGCTCTGCCAGGTTGGAACTCAGAAACGGAAGAAGGAGAAAAAGAAGAAGAAGAAAAAGAAGGAGAGGCATTAAAATGAAGCGTACTCATTCCAAATAGCATCCTTTTTCTTTTTACTCCAAATGTTGTGCTACAGATCGTGACTGATATGACCGAGAGGGTCAAAGTTCAAGGTACATTTTCTATGATGAAGTATGCCCCAATACATTCTACATGCAACAGTCCATACTTTGTAGCTGCAGTGAATACTAAAGGTAAAAAAAAGAAAAGTATACGATTAGGAACACAGCTACAGAGACACACATAGGGGATCACAGGTAGAGGAAGTAAAACCAAAAACAAACCACACAAAAGGTGACGCAGACATACCAAAACCGTGACAGCAATCATATAATCCATTGAATTACCAATAAACTGATTGTCTTTTTTCTTAAGACTGAATCCTTATCATATTACTGCATGTCCCCCCACCAGTTGTCACCTCTTTTTATTCATAAATTATTTACTCCTATTCATTGAATCAATATATTATTTATTTGATTAATTATAGGCTTCAAATTGAAAAACAAATATTCATTGTTTGTAATTATTCCCATTTGTGATTTCAACTTTGTCTTTCAATCTTATAAAGAAGTTGGAGAAGGCGGCGGACACATTTTGCCAGTTATCCGTTCCATAGCTGAAATTCTATACATCCTGTTTAGGTACCAGTCTATTTGACGTAGCCTGATTCGTGGCTAATATAGGGTTACCTATTTTGTTGCTGGAATTCTTTACTACTGGGCAGAAGAAAAAAAAGGTTTTTTTTGTTTTTTTTTCATCATACATTCTCCAACAGTCTGATCCAAATAATTGTTTATTGGAATAGGGACTTTGTTAAAAAATGACATTATTATTATTTTTTTTTTTAACTTGCCTTATAAATTATACTTTCACGCAATTGTATCTTGTGTTTCTGACGTGCTTCTTGAGTCAAATATAGATTTCTAGTTTTCAAAAATAGCATTTACTGTAGAACACTTCTTTAAATTGAATTCACAATCAAATTCAGCATGATCTCACTTTTCTTATAAAAATACATGGAAAGAAGAATTTTCCATTCGTACCACTCTAACTATTAAACAGGCATTTTTTGCTTCTTTTTCGAGGTCATGTCTAACAACAAACACGCTTACAGATCAGAGGTAAGTGAGACGGAATCTTATCAAATGAGGCGGCCCGTGGCAGATCTATCATACGCGTGCGTTTCTGCTACGAAGTCCGAAAAAAAAAAGAGAAAAAACATAATAATAATAATCTTCACACTGTTGTAACTATTCTGAAAAGCCTTTTTTGAAAAAGAATCCTCCTGCTCTCAGATCAATTTGTATTCAGGAGAGCATTTATCCATGCTGGAGTCATTAAAATGACTTGTTCATGCTTCTGTTTTTGAGAAAACTCAGAGACCACCCACAGGACTAATAGAACCCTTTGCATATAGCAAGTTTACTTGAAGAAAGAACCATGGCATTCCCATCAAGAAAATACAAGAAATTTAAGATATTATTTGTAAAATATAATTTCAGTTTGTTCCAGAAAATATGTAAATATTATAATGAGTTTCATAAAGAGAGATCATTTTAAACAAAATTGAGGTTTTAGTTACAGCAAACTGTTGTCAAAAGAGGTACAGTAGGTCTCTAATTCCCCAAAACATAGTACCAACCACTGTTCCTATTACAGTAAATGATGAATATCCACTAAGTGGTTCTTACACGTCACTGGCTTTTCAACCAATTTAGCCCTTTGTGTGGAAAGAAATAACTTCCCCATCATTAATCTCTTGTTGAGGCCATTCAATAGAAAAAAGAAGCTCAATTCAATTAAGCCGGATTGGCCGAAATTATCAATATTTGCCACCAATATTGACAAGTGATGCAGGGCAGGAGGTCAGGCAGGTCCATAACCCTCACTGTGTCCTGCACCCTAGTCAATAGACTGATTCTATTTACAACTGTGAATATGGCGGTATTCACACACATGGATTGTCACAAAGGTGTGTGCCAATGCGGATACACAGACATTTACATAATCACACAGCCTGTCAGAGCGACAGAGGTGCAGTGTATCAGCTGGATATCTAAGTGTCGGTGAGGGGAAATCTCAGTGAGGTTCAGCTTAAAACGTGTCAAAAGCTTTAAGGCATGATAACCAGCAGCTTTGACAGGCCATTCCTCTACTGCATCAGTCCTGTCTCAGATAGAATTCAAACTGAAGCTCTGACCATCATTCAGCAGTTTTCCCCACTACTGACACAGATGGTATATTCATTCAAAGCCAAAAAGTTAATGTTTGTTTATCTTAGTTTTGGAAACACTTTGCATATTTATTTGCATATGAACTCCCTGGAGACTTCCACAAGGACATTTAACATTTCAGCTAAAGCTAAATGCAGTCCACTTTCAAAAGAAGACACCTATTATGTCACTAATTAGATGCACTGTCCAACTTTCAACGGGTGTGAAATCCAAAACTGGTCCCAAATGTGACACAACACTGACCACAGACAAATACAAATACAGTAGAAAAAAAACAAAAACACCAACAAACCCCACCCAAACCCCATTTGGCAGCTCCATGCTTATTTCAGAGATGTAACTTTGGGGAAAAGTTGTCTCAGTGTGCCATAATTTATTCCCCAAGGAAAGTGTATTTATAATGATTTCATCTCCCTCATTTACGGGGCCTGTAATAAATATATTCATGACTCCTTTGGTTTTTAAGTGCCACATAGCATCGCGCCACATGTTGTTAAGAGTTTAGGCTTATAAAGAGCAGGAAGATTGTGCATTTACATAAGAAGATTTGTAAAGATGTCAAATGTGAAGTTGTGGGGTGACTGGCCACTGCAGCCTCAGCCACAGGCAAATATAATAAACATGAAAATAAATAAAAAAAAATATCCATTAGGTACCAGTGTTGTCCTACAATTTATTCAAGATCAGAAACAAAGGTTGAGCCCCCCCAAAAAGATCAAATTTACTTTCTTGCCAAGAGTTGTATGAGAAGATTGATATCACTTTCACGTCCGTACAGCAAATATAACGCAGACGATTAGCCTAGTTCAGCACAAATACTTAAAAAGAAAAAAACTTAATTGCAGGGAAGGTGGTTGAATAAATGTACTTTTGAAGTTATGCTTCATCCTTCAAATATTTCCGTTTGTAAAATAACATATCAAAAAACTGTTTAGAAACACTTCAAATAAAGCATGAATCCCCATTGTGTGGCTTGTCAAAATTGGTTTTCTAGTGTTGATCGGGTTCATTGTTGCCTCTTGCAACCACTGGGGGAAAATCATCTACTACAACTGTGTTTCTCATCAATCTTCAAGAAGCACAGGTTATTTTCTGTCCTCCTGGTCTCCTGGGGTGAGCCTGTCTTCACCTGCCTTCATTCAGCCATCACTAGTTTAAGAATGCCTACATTTGTTAGCCAGCACTAAGCACAGAAAACAGCCGAGGCTGACGGGAATTCCATTACCGTTGCTGGTATTTGGTCATAAAGCAGTGTTGGACAAATTAAGAATTTTACCAAACGATTGTCTTTGATTTCTTAATCGATTAACTGTGGCATTGATTTTGGTTGAACGCAACAGCAGGGCCAGACACAAACACAAATGCTGAGTCGTAGTGAGTGTAACGTATTAGTCATTACCCTGTTCATTTTTTTTTAATTTTTTTTATAAGTAATGCAATTAATGTAATACTTAATCAAAGTAATGTAACATATTACATTTGATAACTTTTTGATAACTTTTTTGACAAATGTTTTAAACTAAGCAATAAAGTTGAAAAGTCCTAAAAAAAAATGTTTAAGCCAGGCAGTGTAAACCTCCCAAAAGTAGTCAACACTGTTTACTGTCAAACTTGCATTCAAACTTCTTTAATACAACTTGAATTAAAATCGAAACGTTTTGATTTCAAGGCACAACCATCATAAAATATTGACTGACGTAAAAGGACGTAAATGTGACCATAACCTCAAATTGAGTTTACATTCAAGTCAACTCCGTGCTGAGTGATGGTAGTGCTGGCTACTATTCACATTGTTTTACACGCTGGCTCCTCAATCACTCTATAAATACTTTAGTGGCCCAACAATATGGCCTGTCGTCTTGGCATGTTTGCTTGGCGCGATGCACACTGATTTGATTGGCGGACGATAGGAAGTGTGAATTAAGGCTCTAAATTTTAGCGCATATTGCCAAGTGAATTGGGGGATCCTGTCTAGACGTGGACAGAGGACATTCTTGCACAGTGAAAAGATACAAAGCAACGGAATTAATATTTTACTCTGCAGTATACGTTACTAAAAAAAAGCATATATTCATATGTAGCCGCTTTATAACGCCAACATTCTGAATTTGCACTGTAATTTATTAGATTTGTAACTATATCTGATTACAATTACATTTATTTCATAATTTATTTCCATAACCCCCGTTGCATGTAACTAGTTACTCCCCAGGCGAAGGAGCCACACTATGTAAGTGGAGCACACTAAAGAGCCTGATTCACTAAAGGTTTGTGTGTGTAAAATCACGTGCAAACTCCACTCCACCCGCAAAAAAATGTCCAAGCTGATCTACTGAGGACGTGCAGTGAGGACTGCGTCTTTCAAATGTGCAATTTAACACACGTTGTCCATTTTGCGCGTTTGCCTGCATGCATATGTGATATTGGGGCGTTTTCTACCTGGGAGTGCAAAACACTGGGAGGGAACATGTAAATAGAACAATTTTGCACCAGCAACGATATTTACTAAACCTGAAAGTAGAAACAGGAGAAGTGATTGCATGTGTGTTTCAGTTCGACTGAAAGGCACGTTATTCATCAGGTGCACAAATCTGGAGAGACGGCTGCTCTTATTATCGTGGTGAGAAGGAGACGCGGGGAAAGCAAAGAATGTGATGAGAACGTGGTTTCACACCCGTGGAAAAAAAAATGTAGATGTCAGAGGGAAAAATTATTCAGACATATTGTTTGTCCAGCGATGACATTTCTGAGTTATTGAATGAACTGAATGATGATTGACAGCCAATAAGATGGAGGAGCCACGAAATACCAGCAATTAAAAAACTTCTTACGACTCAGCGTTTTCCTGCCTCTGGGTCGTTCCAGCGTATCGCCGCTTGGATGTCCCACCCAGTCCCGTTATTCAGGTGTGCTGTCCCAGGTCCTGAATGTGTCCCGCAGAATTCACATGTAGCGTCATAAGGCTACCGAGCACTCGCTGAATGAAAAGTCACCTGCTCATCACAGAAAGAGCTTGACCTGTTGATTGGTGTTTGTTAGAGGATCTCATCCACCGTCCCTCCTCTTTTATTTGCCGACGTTTAATTATGAAGGCTTTTTTTTTTTTTTCTCGCCTTTTTGTTCTTCTTATATTTATATTTCTTAATTTCAATGGGATCAGATTTCCTTTTCCTTTTGCGGTCGCTCTGTTTTCCATTGCTGGAATCACTTCAACACAAGCAAACCCCTCATTTAAATACAGCGATTTGCACCTGATTTCAATGACGCGGTTACTCTTAGTAGATCACCCGCAAAACGGGTGCTAAAGAAATGTGCAAACTTTTGGAAAGAACACGCAATTTAGTACCCGTTATTTGAGATCTTAGTAAATCACGCCCTAAGTGTTCAAACTGCCAGCCCAAATTCGATTTTTGTCATATCCAGATTGTACCCAGGGTGATTTTTGAAAGTCTAAACAGCAAAAAAAAAAAAAAAAAAAACAACACATGAAATGGATCCAAACCACATTTGGATTCCAATCAGCTTTCTGCCCTCGTGTCTCAGTCCGGACGCTCTGCTGGCTCAGATCGGATTCCTGGCGTCATTCGCAGTGTGACATGCCATCAGGATTCCTGTCTGCTCCTACTGTTTGCTGCTGTTTTCCCCTCATGTGTGTTGTCATACCCCTGTCGAGTTTGTTATTGTGTGCCATGTGCGTCTGTTTGTTGTCATCTCTCCCTGCAGTACCCTCCTAGGAGCTACGCCCACGGTCGCGCCTCTCTCCAGAAGATCCAGCTGCAGCTAATTCCTGTGATCATCTCCAGCTGGCTTAAATACCCCGTTTTTTTTTTTCTCCCGCTCACCGTCAGTTCGTCCGTTTACCTGCCTGATTCCTGTTCCGTAAGTCTGAGTGCTTGCCGAGAGAGAATCCTGTTCTGACTCCCCGCCTGTCTTCAGCATTCCTGCCGCTCAGTGTGTAGATCCTCGGGGATCACCTGTGTGAAGAGGTCGTCCAGCGTAGTACCACGGAGTTCGCCTGTTGACGTCCTGGCAATCCTGTGGAGGTCCTCGGGTTTCCCCGCAGTCGACCCTGCCCGCATCCAGCGTCGGTCCGCGGAGGTCACCTGTGCGAAGAAGCCGTCCAAGCGTAGTACCTCGGAGTTCACCTGTCGACGGCCTGGCACTTCTGTGGAGGTCCTCGGGTTCCACGCAGTCGATCCTGCCCGGTCCCGTTTCCAGCGAGAGAGAGGGAGAGAGTTCAGTAGAGTTTCCCTCCCGACTCCGAAGGAAAGACTTTTGGTCCCAGGGACCTGTAGACTCTGTTCCTGTCTTTCCTGTTCGTTCACTGCATTATTTTGTGGAATAAAGTCCATGGCTGGATTCCACCTGCTGTGTGAGTGTGCGTTTGGGTTCGCTGCCGATACCACATCATAACACATACGGTGACAATGTCATTTTCAGAGGGACAGCGTGAGCACAATCTATGCTACCGCTAGCAGTGCGCTATCAGAAGGTTTCCATTTTGTCGCTGTGGAGGACAACAACAACAACAACAACAACAACAACAACAACAACACTCCATGTACAGAAGACAAAATAAACTGTCTTCCGTATTAGCAAGCCGTATCACCAACATAGCTGCTTGGACGTCGTTACCATAGCAACCCATGCAGACAAAATGGTGATGTCTGGACACACCAAGTCCAATCTGTTTACTTGCAAATAGTAGAGCGGACAGTCAGTCCTAAAGATCTGATTTGAGAAACAAATTCAGATTTGACTGCAGTCTGAACACAGGCTAAGTGTACTGGAAGTTGTTTATCTTACATTGTGAGCTTCATATATCTGGGAATTTAAAAGGTAATCTGATCGAATCAAGTCAGTTCTGAGAAGAAAAAATAAAACAGCTCATATCTAAGAACCAGGTGTGTTCATGCTCTTTTAATCTTGCTAAAATATGGACACTTTCGGGGAACTGATGTTAGTATTTGTTGTGAAAACATACACTGTGTACTCTCAGTAGGAGGTGCAGTGTATGTGTGTGTGTGTGTGTGTGTGCTGTAAACATGGTCGCAACAGGCCATTATAACTTATAAAATTATAAAAAAGACATAATATAAGAAATGTAATGTATACACCTATACCTATTCCTGTCAAACAGCTTATGTGTATCTCGGGGTTTCTGTCCATCAAAGACATGACTTCACTGTACCTGAATTACATGCTCAAGTCTGCAATTAATTCAACCTTTGAGCCACTATTTTTCCATTATCCCGATACAAGCCTGAATTATAGTGAGAGGGATTTAAGAAGATCTACTACTTAAAAAAAAATCAATTTATATGCTGGACCAGGGGTAATTAGTAAGAATGTATGGAGGATATTGCGAGATGACCTGCAAAAGAGTGTAAAAAGAGTAAGATGATCTACTAGTAGAAAAAGAAATGGCAGTATTAAGCAGGCAAGTCTCACTACATGTCAAGAAGAAGATGAAACCCACTGACACCCTGTCTGGTTTGGAAGCTAAAAACACACCTCCTGTCTTGCACTGACAGCCACGCAGACTTGAATCTGATTCTAGATATCATCTGCTATTCTGTCTTTTTTGTTTTAAGAAATTGTTTTACAACATTTTCTTGCTTGAAAAATGACTGCATTGTGGCTGTATTGTGTTGAGTTCTGAGCTGAGCCCGCTAATGACCGCTTTGCTAACCTCCATAGGATCTGTCTTTTCTCTAAAAGACAGTAAAGCTTCAGAACAAAGACAGATTATTTTTCTCAGTACTGAATGGAATCTCTCTCTCACAATGTAAATGGCCAGTTTATTGAGTGCCTTCAGCTGGACAAAGAACAAAAATCTAATAATGGATCAATCAATTACTTTTAATTAGTGCTTCGATTGAAGGATTTAACTTTAGGACTTGATGTGAAACACGGGTGGTGGTTATTTGTATGACGCTTAAGACCACTGTGAACCGCATTCAAAGGAATTATGTATTATGTATTATTATACAGTTGACTGTATGCATGATATTTCAAGTTATATTCTCTCAGAGAACACAACCATTGTGTCTGAGAGGCAGCTATGAATGAGAGAACTCACACTGAGGTTTCAAGGGCTCCCCATGAAACCCAGCCTCCCTCCACCGCCACCCCAGAACCACAGAGCAGCATATGATATAGAGCAGAGCTGTCATCCTCGGCAGCCGGGGTCTCATTACTCAGGCCGCATTTATCCAGCCATGCTCAGGAAGTCTGCGTTTATCAGGCCTTTTTATCGATGGCCATTGGGGTCATTACTAGGGATGGACAGTATTTCCTGTGCAGTCATAATTAAGTCATGGTGCCGCAGTCATTCATCAGTGAGGTAATAGTTTGACTGAAAGCTGTAAACACCCTTATGGCCAGCCTTTCTGAATTGTGCTTCACAAAAGTTCAAGATCACCAGAGCCTCTTTTTCTTTTTTATGATGCCTTGTCAGTGGACATTGTACTAATTGAGTGGTCCACACGCACACACACACACACACACACACACACACACACACACACACACACACACACACACACACACACACACACACACACACACAGCATGATTTGTGAAACCCTCGTGTACATGTTTAACAAAACCTAATCCTTCCACATATATTAAAATCATGCTGTCATCTGGTAGACCCGAGTCATCATGTATCTAACCCCTGGGGTTTGAATCAGAGTTATGGGAATGCTAGCAGGTTAGAGATTTACAGTGCATGGGGATGCCTTCTATAATAGTGAGGGTTCAGCATTTTAAAGCAAATTTCAGCATTACTGTCAAGTTGACTTCTGCTGCTGCAACCTGTGTTTTGACTGTTCAAAAAAAAAAAAAACTACTGTATATGCGTAACATTCAAAACCAGGGAGGTGAAATGTTAGGACACATTGTTTAATGTTAAACATCTATGGTATAAAAATGTGCCAACATGCAGAATGGACTCTTGCTTTTTATGGATTGAAAATATATGGAATATAAGTGACAAAGTCACCGGAGACCCTTCTTTAATTTGTGGTATAAGGAATGTGTAAATGTTGCTGCGACACAACATACAGAAAAGACAGTTAAATCTCTATTCATCCCTTGATGAGGGAGAATAACCTTGTTTTATGGGCTGTGCCACAAAGCAGAAAATGAGTTCCTGAAAAAGTCATTAGCAACTTGCTTGTTTTATAGGGTGACATGCCCTCTTGTGACCAATACTGTGCATTTTTTTTTTTGTCTGTATGAACCTTTCCTTGTCATACACACAGGAGAACACTTTTAGTGGGAAAAATACCTACTTAGACATTAACATACAGTATATTAGTTTGGTGCTGGTTTGTGATTCATTGTAAACAATTAATTAAACACAAATGTGCTATTATGTGTCTATATAAGCAGGACTTCAGACACAAAACCATCTCCAAAGAATACAATTTTAAAGTGAAGATACTTATTTCCAGCATGCTCCCAGGATGTTAAAAAAACAACAACAAAAACACCTAAAAATACTAGATTAATGTGATAGTTTACATGGCGCAATCATTCATTTAAAATGGATACGTGAGGTGTACCATGAACATTTGACCAATTCGCAGCAATTGGCTGCATGCGTCGGAAGCTGATTGTGTATTCTTCCATCTATTGCCTGCCAATGTATGAAAATAATCAATGCAATTTAAAGTGGCTTTTGATATGATGTACTGTATGTACAACACATTACCAGCCCTCCTGCTAGTTTTCCAGTAGGTTGTATGAGGTGAAATATATTGTAAGAAAGTAAGTAAGTTTTGTCTATGAGAAACTCCCTTCAACTCACCACATTTTCAAACTATGTATACTAACACTAGACAAATCAATCAACCTATCAATACCACTCCCATGTACTAGCAGTACATATCAAATTATGGTTTTATGTTCATCCTGGAAGCCTCTGCATCAAACTTCCTCTAAAACGGAAACTTGGCACCTTGACACTTGTGATTTTGTGCATATGTGACAAGTTGTTGATGAACACGATGATAAGGTGACCTTAAAAGGTGCTGATAGGTAAGTTCTTTGTACCCGTGACAAAGTTACACTGTCTGTTCACCCCTGCATCCATCTTTTTACTAAGCTAAGCAAACTGCCAGTTTAGCTAACTGCCTCCTATCTGCCGTTTAGTGTAGGTGTACATTTTTGAGAGATGTTAACTCCAAGAAAGTGGGTATTGACAAAACAAAAAAGAAAAGAAAAAAAAGAAACGTGAGCTCTTCTCTTAACACCCTTGTTCATTTTCATAAAATGCTAAAACAACCTGCTCTGTCACAGAAGAGGCAGTTTTTCCCCAAAACTGGCATGTTCGTAGTAAGAAGAAAAAACAACTTGAAAAAGTCAGTGTCGGGATATCTCTTGAATATCCAGACAGTGAGCTGTTTGTCAAAAATGTAAAAAAAAAAAATTGAAGTAGATGAAGACATCACACCTTCAGTAGCCTTGAAGCCTCTGGGTAAGGCAGATACCTGCAGATACCACAGGACAACAAGCCATAATGTTTGGTACATTAACTGTATGTAAAAAAAAAAAAAAAATAAACTTGAATACGCTATTTCCTTTTCTAACACTTACAGAGATGAAACAGGTGGAACAAGGCATTTTGGCACATTTTGCTTTTTAAAAAGGAGTATAGACGTATTTGAGTGGAAATGACTACAATCCCTGACCATTGCTCATTAACTGTTAATGAACAGTGGCGACATGAGCAGGGGTATTACAGACAAACAATTACACAGATACTCAGTCAGAGTCTGCGCAGGTCTAAGTGCAGCAGATTAATTATCTCTGTCAGATGTAAATTAAAATGAAAGTCACAAGAGAATAAAAATACACTCGCAAAGAAACTACTGATGACATTTCTCCCAATATGTTTAGGCCAAGCTGTAACATCGTCCTTAGCTTAAAGCCTTTGCACACAGATCTGAAGAAACAAAGACAGCGGAATATACTTATACCCCAGATACACCCATGTGTATCCAGTGAATATAGAGATTTTGTTCCTTTTCTCACAGACTAGAAAAAAGATTACAAACAGAGGCAGGGTGTTAGGAGGTAGAAAGAAGGGTAGTGTGTAAAGGCGTGCCACCCCATCACCCACGAGTGACGGGCTGATCTTCATTTCCCTGCTCACTGTAGCACATCTCATCTCATCATGCCTTTCCAGGTGCAACCGTTTGAGCCGTTCCCTGATATCACCTGGGCCCAGTGAGCTGCTAGAGGACAGGCTAACAAGGATATGTGGAGGGTACTATGTTCACACAACAGGGACATGTTATAATGACTTGAGATCAAGTTAAGTAACATAACAGCACTGCAAACCCCATAATGTGGGGTTTTAGATTGTGTGAAATAAGAAGTGTGATTTCGCTGAAATCAACTAACTTATTACAGTAGTATCTTCTCAACATGACTAATGGTGGATGATTTGTATTCTACTTTGTATTGTGACCATGCTTGCAAACCACCATGTAATTTCCACATGGTTGTATAGATAGACTCTTATTATCACTGTACTCTAAATGCAATGGTCAGTTGCTGGTTGCCATGGAAGACATAAAAGGTTTCAGTCAGCCACAAAGCAAACCATGGTGAGCCATTGGAAGTTACATCATAGCTCTACAAATACAAAAATGTTTACTTTTCAAGAAAGAGTCAAGAAATCACATGTATCCACAAAGAAATGGCTGATCTAAGTAGTAGACAGTATCATAACTCTTATGAATGGAATGTTCACCTTTAACTTGTATTACTTTTTTAACCACTTGGAGGCAATGTAGTAAACTATAAACTGAAGGCTGTATATAAAAAAAATAGTCTGGATTGTTTGGCAAGCACAAGATTAGGACCCAAGTAAAAGTTCAAATTCTTGACTTGAATTGAAACAGGTGTAAAACAGGCAAACATCCCTGAAGGGAGATCCAGAGCCAATTTAAAAAAGAATCAGTCCAGAGGTCATAACCAAAGAGCAGCAAATCAGCAGAGGTACAAAAAGGGCTAGGCAAAAGACTTGGTCATGAGGAAAGCAATCAAAGGTCATAGAAAGGAAAAACTCACGAACACTAGGGAAAACGCTGGAACGAGTGACATGAAGGACAACAATAATTTGGCACAGGAGTTAAGGGAGACACATGAGGGTGGGGATAATTGGGCAAAAGTGGAAACAATCAGGGCAGGGAAGAAAATCACAAAGGCGGGACGACACGAGGAAGGGAAAAGAGACTAGAACGAGAGACAAGGTGAGTTTTTAAATAAAACTGAAAATAAAACTGAAAAATAACAGGGACAACAGACTTAACTATGGGGGAGTTGTGACATGGATCTGAAAAGTGAAGTCAATGTGGAAGTGCCTTAAAGTGCAATACCACTGGAGGCCACCAGTGGCTGGCTCTAAAAAATTCTGACTCCAATAGACTCCTATTCAAAAAGGGTCAACTTCTATCATGAAATACAAAGTCAATAAATGTTTTCCACAAGTCAATATTTGTTAGCTAAACTCACTCCTTCTGCTTTGTTCTAGTGGTCCTTCTGAAAATAAATCAATAATTAATTAGATATAAGCCCTTAAACAGAGGTATATTTGGGTGCATGCTTCAGGCGGCAAACAACAAGATAGCAAGGGCCAAAATGCCAGAATAACGGCAGTTCACAAAATAACGGGTAACATCACGGTGGGTTACCACCAATACAAACACACAGTAGTGTCATAGTAACACATTCAACAAATACTGAACAACAGTAGCACCTAGTCATATTTCTGATTATCTGATGAAGGTATGTACAGTGTAACACTGGTTCCGTTTATAGATTAAGAAGGTGATGTGGACCAGTATCAGAGAGAACTAGGACCGCAGGAGCTCAGGAATTGAACGTCAGTAAAGTGGCAAAAACACAGGAATGAACTTTTCAAGAACTGTATTAAGAACTGCAGTACAGATGGCTAATCAGCAATTGGCAAAATCCCCCCCCCCCTTAAAAAATAACAAACTAAAATAATAAAGTGTGCACCAATAAAATAATCAAACTTCTCTGGGTCCAGTCTGTGATGGTCAGTTACGGCTTGATGGTTGGGCTCGATCCGTGTTTGTGTTTTTGTCCGTCCTACCACTCCGTGAAGTGAAGAAGTGAAATACACTCTCAAGTAGTTGTTGGTCTGAACAATACTCCTCAAGGACTCGTAGGGCGGCTCGCCATCCAGTTAACTGGAATATCTTCTCTGACGCTGGATGATGTTCCTCTTTACCACCCGGATTTGCATCAAATCCGTCAATACCAAAAACCTGACCTATAGACAGGTCACACATTCATGAACAATTACCTCCACACCTAGTTAATACACAGGTCTCCTTTAGCTGCAACACTTAACATGAACGTCAGCAATTGCTAAAATAAGGTCTGGTTTAAATCACACTGTTAATCATCTCTGTTATACAACAAAATACAACTTTAAGCCCGAGTTCAGTACTGAATTAACCGAAAAACTCTTTAACCTTAAAGTTTATGGCCTTCACGGTGACATACCTCTGGACGAGCACAGAATCGCGGTTTTGAAAGCCATATTTCCCTCGCGTCACATGCTAACACCATTAGCATTCGTCTATGGTATCCAACACTGCAAAAGTTAGCGTAGCTGCTAGCGGACTACTCCGCCTGTCTCACGCTACGTATTCTGCTCCTATCAACCTCCCACTGAACTTCTCCCACTCCAAACAAATGCCTGTATGCTCTGACAGGGCAACAAAGCTGAATCCTAGCCTCTGTGTATGGGTTCAGCCGTCGAATCTGGTCGAAGCAGGAGACAAGGTTACACGCGAAAAGCCACAGGTCAGACGCTGAGTGACAGACCTGAGATCAGCTTGAGAGAGCAGGTGGAGACCTGCCTACTAGCCAGGTTGCACCACAATAGATCGTTTCATTGGCCCATCACAGCGTCTTAACTGCTTAACCTCTGCCAGCTATTGCTTTTTAAGCATGGGCTACACTTTCCCCCCCCCCTGAACTCATGCACATCCCGTTGCATGGCAGTGGTTGGGTGGTAATTTTCTGCTGGAACTGAAATGGGTGATACAAAGGGTTCTCATTTTCACTTAAAACATCAGTAAAAGCTGTGGCTAACCCCTGAAACAGAGACTGCACTACATCTATCAGTGGATGTCCAAGTCTCAAATACTGAAGTCGGTTAGGCTCCCGTCTACTCCTAACTGAACGTCTGGCAGAACTCGGCTGATCTTGACTACTAATATGGGTCTGATCTACTGGCTCTTGTTCATGTGGCTCATCTAACTCAATGCAAAGCTCGATTGGCAAGTAAGTTTCAGCTTTTCCTGCCTCTTCAACATCGTCTGAGGGTCTGCAGTAGCAGAAAGCTGCTCAGTAGATTGATGACGACAATCACTTTCAGTCACAACCTTTTCAGTTACATGTTCTGCTAATTGGGTTCTGTCAGGAGTTAAGTGTTCAAGTTCATGATCACCAAACACCGTTGGAATTACCAGGCCTGGAACATTTTGAGGCAAGTCGTGTGACTGGTCAACCTCTGAATTACAGTCAACATCTTGAGCACTTGCAGGACTCTCAACAGGAGAGCAGAACTCTGAAGGTCCTGCAGGCTTCACATCTTGCAAGGTTCACACACTGTAGTTGGATCAGGTCGTAGTGGAATTTCATGGACTGTCGGAAACCTTGAGATTTCAGCTGTACCAGTATGCTGGGATGATTTCTTCTTCCTCTTCTCAGAGTTGCTCTGTATCAGCAGCAGGATTAAGATGGGTGGCAGACCTGCGTCTTTGTGTCGGCAAAGAGGCTGATTACTCTTTGCCGTAGAGAGGTAGCCACAGTGCGGGGTTCTGAGTTGACCATCTTTATTTTCAGGTTTGATGGTATAGACCAGGAGGAAACTTCGTAAAGTGATCTGTGATGACAACAATGTCCTTGGTCCAAATTTTAACTGGCTCAAGTGAAAGAAAATCCATACAGACCAATTCAAGGGGCCTTGTGGTTTTAATGTTGGCTAAAGGTGCAGCCTTCTCCTGCAACGCCTTTCTGAGCACACACCTCCCACAGGTCCTTACTTTCTTTTCAACATCTAATGCCATCCTTGGCCAGTAAAACCTAGCCCTGACAAGATCCAAGGTACATTCAACACCTATGTGACCCATATGGTTATGCAGACTGGTTAGAACGGTGTCCCTGAGCCCAACTGGGAATACAAGTTGGTGAAATATTTGAGATCCTACTTGCCACTTCCTGTACAAGATATTATTTAGGAGTTCAAAGCGACCTAGTTCCCAAAGTAGGAGTGGAAAATCTGGGAGTTCATCCCTTAAGGTAGGTGGTGGCTTCACCCCATGTTCAATGTGGGAAATTACATGCCTTAGACATTGATCAGCTGTCCGTTTACTCATTAACGCTGCCTCAGTTAGATGAGGGATGACTGACAATCCTCCAAGCTTATTATCTTGCTCATAGCTGTAAGGCACTGCATCTGTGGACATGGTGAGACTTTCAACAAGAGCGACATCATTAGTACAATTGTCATCAAAATGGTTTCTACTGTAGACGAGTTGCCTTTCACAGAGAGCTTGCACAACAGCTTGATCAACTGCATCAATGGTTTCAGGATCAGAGAGATGGTCCTGTGTGAGCTGACAGATGCGTTCTCTCTCTTTTCAAGATTTTGGATCATCAACCAGAGTTCCATGAGGTCTGCGAGAAAGTCCGTCTGCAACTGCATTTTGCTTTCCGGGATGATACAGCAGCTTGAATGTGAAAGTGGACAATGCTGCAAGCCATCCATAACTGGTTGCATCAAGTTTTGCAGAAGTTAATATGTACTGTACATCAAGGGATTGCTATCAGTGACAACTGTAAAGTGATTGCCATATAAGTAGTCACTGAATTTCTCTGTCACTGACCACTTAAGCGCCAAAATTCTAATTTGTGCACAGGATAGCAGGACGCGCTACGTGACAACCCCTTACTGGCATAGGCTATGACTCGCAACTATCCTTCTTGTTCTTGGTATGAAATAGCACCAAGTCCGATGGCACTAGCATCTGTGTGGAGCACATAAGGCTTCTGAGGATCAGCAAAGCCTAGCACAGGAGCGGTTGTTAACTTCTCCACGATGAGCTCGAATGCTTGCTGACAAACTGATGTCCAGCGGTCCCCAAAGGGGTCCTTGGGGTGGTAGTACTGATCTGGGTTGTCCTTCGGTTTGGGCTTTTTATTGGAGGGTGGATAACCAGAAGTCAAATCATTGAGAGGCTTCACAATGCTGGAATAACCTTTGACAAACCTCCGATAATAGCCAGCGAACCTGAGAAAAGATCTTAAGTCTCGAAGGTTCTGAGGGACTGGCCGGGTGCGAAGAGCAGATATTTTGTCTGGATCTGTCTCGACTCCATACCGAGAGACCACATGTCCCAGGTACCACACCGACGTCTGGAAAAACATGCATTTTTCAGGGGCTAGCTTCAATCCAAACTCTCAGACGAGACAAGGTCACGAGAGACAGAAACTGCCTGATTTCTATTTTATAGAAATATAGGATTTCAGACCATCCTCTACAGACATCTGTGTCACTCAATGTCTGTTAGATGGCTAACACATTGATATTACAAGAGGGTTGGTGAGGTCATGTGTCAAAGTCGAAGGTGTCAAGGTAGAATTAGTGGTGTAAAACTGCCTGAGAAGTGATGTCACGATGGCACTACTGATTCTGATGAATGATATCACACCACCCTTTCACCCCCCACCCCCAACCTCTCCCCATCTTTACACCTCCCTCTGACCTGCAATCTTCTTTGTCCAAAATGCATACATTGCTGTCTGAATGGAGTATACAGTATCTTTCTCTGTTTAGTATGGGTTTGTCATTTATACTGGATACTGTTTTGTCTTCCCCATGTGCTGTAGTTGCCATCACTCTTGACACTGTAATGGCAGGCAGACAAATAAGTTCCTCTTGGCTTCTACTAGTATAGTCACCAGTCAGAGGTCCCCCCCTTGTGCCACCAAAATAGCAAGACATGAACTTCATAAGACTTCTAAAGTTGTCCTGTGGTATCAGGCCCAAGACATTAGCAGCAGATCCTTTAAGGCCTGTTTGCTGTGAGGTAAAGCTTCCATGGATCAACTGAGTTTTAAGCACATCCCACAGACACTCCCCTGGATTGAAATCTGGAGAATTTAGAGGCTAAATCAACAACTTTAACTTTTAGTCATTCCTGAATGAGGCAGGGCACATTATCCAGCTTATCATCAGGGAATACCATTGACATAAATGGGTGTATATTGTCTGCAATAATATCTGGGTAGGTGGTTACGCATTGGTAACATCCACATGAATGCCACAACCTAATGCTTTCCAGCAGAACATTGCCCAGAGCATCATACTGCCTGTGCTGGCTGGTCTTCTTTACCTCCATGCATTCTGCTCGCACCTCTTCTCCAGGTAAATGGCACACCCGGGGGTCAATATGATATAAAAGAAAACATCACACCAGACCACTTTCTTCCATTCAAGTTCTAATGCTCACCAGTCAGCTGCTGCTGTTGTGCTGACATGCTCTTTGTGGTCGACCTCCTGTGTAGACACTGAGTTATCCTAATTACAAGATGGACTCAGGACATGAGGTGTGGCACTTTCTGAAATGGAAGAAAAAGGCTGCGAGGTAACATAATCCTTACAATAATCACATTTCCTACAAGAAATCTGTGTCATAATAAAATGGCCTGGCAGCCATGTTTCATCATAAAATCATCATGAATTCACGATAATATGGAGATGCCAAACATGTCATTGAAGGGCATTGCATGAATCCTGCCACACTCAACTGAGGTGAAACTTGATAACTGATATGGGTGTCACGATTGGGTGTTGCAAAATGTCTAATTAGCATCCCTTACAAATTTTCAACAAAGTAGCAATGAGTCACTGTCACATACATATACAAAGCTCTTTAGGCACATGTATAATCTCTAGACTTCCAAAAAGCCTCCTGGAGCCATAACCTAAACCCAAGAGGAAGTCAGCTATTTTAAGTGTACTGCATAGTTTTTTTTACAGATGCTTCCATTCCTATACGTTGTACTTTAACAAACTCCTACTACAGAATTTATCAGACTGACTTAACAGCTAATCTGTCCATTCTTAAGACGTGTGCTAAAAAGTTAAAACCTTTTGTTGCAACGTCGTCAGTATTACAAGTACAGTAGAGAAAAAGGAAAAAAGGCACAGGAGTGTACTCCAATTGATAGGCTGACGTTATCCCCAAACTTGACTTTCCTCACACCTTTCATGGTTTTCTGGTTCCTTAGTCAGCTCAGTGGCAGAGATAAGAGGCACAAATCCTGTTTTGAACCTCAGCACAAAACAGCCCTAATGGTCTTAGATCATGTTCCGTCTCTGACACACCATTAAGTGCTAAATGTTAGGAATTGCATTACTGCAGCTTCTAAGATTAAGAGTGATAAGGAAAAGCTGTTATTCCTATCCTCTGTGCTCACCAGCACAGGCCATAGTTTTCTGCTGATGAATAATTCACAGAGCCAAATCATCCGCCGCAAAAGATAAAGGCCCTCCAACCACTCCTCAAGTGTATTGATTTTTGTTCTCTTTGTATGTTGGACTGAAAAGTGTCAAATGGATAATGGAAGCACAAACTGTAACAAAAAGTCATAAGCACTTTCAATCACTTTAATATTTTTTTTTTCAATATCAAGGACAGAGAAACATACAAAGGTTAATTAATTGCCTGCTGCGAGTTGTTGCTCTCATGAAAACACACATTTATATACCCAGTTTGTTCATAGTTGACTATTATGTCTAACATATTCACAGTATCACACGCATACTCTCTGACCTCACAGAATTAGTCTTATGGAATTTAATTGATGAACACCAGACCGGTGCAGCCTGGAGGTTGACTTCATCACAGACTGCAATATCTAAATCATCATTTTTACACTGGCAAAATCTGCTGATTGTTGGAGGCCTGAAATCAAGACCACCCCCAACACAAGCCTTCATGAACAACCTTACCATCACTACCAAGTCATTGCTGAGTGCCAGGTGGATTCTGAAGGGGCTGGCAAAGGTTGATTAGGTGGACAATTATGTCCTTCAAGTCTACTAAAGCAATATGTGTAGTGCTAAAGACTGTTCAAAATCATGATCATCTTAATTTTAAACAGTCAAATTCCCACCATCACATAGAACCCTGTATAAAGTCTAGGAAAGATGTTTGTTGCAAACCTCAGAGACAAGGCAACAGGAAGGAACACCAGTGGGGAGGTTGAACATTGGTTGCAAGAGGTTCATAAGACCGGCGCCCTAGGGCAATTCTATACATGGATTTACCAGCATTGTATGAAAGAAACTGCAGTGGAAAAACAGTGAGGGAAAAGTCAATATCGAAATCCTTGAAATCTCCTGTTTTGAAACAGTACGAGGTAAAGAGCAATAGAAACTGATCCAGAACGATATTAGGGCCGCTACGGAGGAGAAGACCAGCAGTAGTGCCAATGAGAAAGAAACTAGTTTGGAACAAAAGAAAGCAGCTGATGGAACAAAAGATCACGTGGAACAATCTCTGGAAGGTGGATCCACATTGCATTAAGTTCTTTATCCATGGCCGTTTACAATGTCCTTCCGAGTCCAGTCAACCTGCACAGCTGGGGCCTTGCAGAACAACCAGCTTGCCCCCTGTATGAGAACACCAGGACATTACAGCATAGCCTGCGCAGCTGCCCAAGATCTCTTGCTGATGGTCACTATCGATGGCATTGTGACTAGGTTCTCCAGACAGTTGCAGATACCATCTGCAGCACCCTTAACATCTGCTGAAAGACAAGGTCGATCAAACACACATCATCTGCTTTGTCAAAGAGGAGAAGAGATTAACTTGGATGAAGAGCCAAGTGCTGGCCAGGTGTTGGGGCTTTGCAGGCCAGTCACACTGCAAAGAATATGCTACATATTGAATCACTGGAGACAGAAGGAGAGCCATTCGCAACACCACAAACAGGCCAAAAAGCTCTCTCAAGTCAAGAAGCTGCTCTCTCAAATCAAAAAGCTTTGATCAATAGGTTGCTGGCAAGGCAAAAGCTAATCAACCATCGGCCAGGGTGTAGGATGTTTGAAAGACGCAAAACATATTATTATCCCAGGTAACGTCATTGATGATGCGCCCTGGTTTAGCTTCACATATTTTTGCACAAATAATGATTATGTACATCAGGCTCAGCCTGCTCAAATTAAGATTAGAATTCCCATAAACTTCATTTTTTGATTTGACTCTGAAAATAATGAATTGCATCTCAGAAACCAACACAAGTTGTGTTTTGAAGTTAAAAATGAGGTCAATGTTATTTATTTTGTTTCTTTCTGACTTTTTGAATGTGCAAATGCATCAGAAATATGTCTCCCCAAGGGTGGATCAAAAAGTTCAAGGAGTCATCCTGTTTCACACGAAAGGTGTGCACCCCATTAATGTGCACGGAGCAGGGAGAAGCAAAAACCTTCATGAGAAAGTATTTCAAGTTTTGTTGCTTGATTAACATTAACACCTGTGTTACACATGTTTTCATGACCACACTGTGAGTGTGTTGTCATGTTGGAGAACGTAAATGCAATTGCCCCACAATTTAAGCTGTTTGCACCAAAAGTTTTAACTCTGACACCTTAGAACATGACAGTTAAACTGAGTTGAACCTTGATGTAGATGGGCTACAGCAGCAGAAAACCACACCGGGTGCTGCTCCTGTCAGTAGAGAACGGGAAATCTACGTAACATTGTGCAAGGGGTAAACAAAATATGACAATGGAAGGTTGGAAAAAGGCTGTCTGGTCTGATGGGTCTCGATTTCTGCTGTCAGATTCAAAAAGTAGTTGTAAGAGCTAGACAAATCTATGCAATGAAGAATTAAGGCAGTTCTTAATGAAAAAAATGCCTCAATATAATACACATGCATTAAGTGCGGGGATCAAATTTACTGTGGAAGACAGTGATTACTTAAACCTGGAAGCTCCTGCTCCAAAGATAATGGCCAGCTTGATCAAACATGGATTGAATGGATGGCCCTTAAGAGACATCTACCCCCTCTATATACCTGCTTTACAATTTGTTTCCTTAAAGCTTGATAGATACGTTGCTTAACAGTTGCTCACCTTGCCCTTGTGTGCCTTAACTCAGACTGTTCTAGACACACCCCTGTCGGCCTGGGCTACATTAGTCCCTTTAGAATTTAATGAGAAATTTCATGGCATATCTCTCTGGGTCTGATGGGAATTGGGTTGGAGGGGAAAAGTTTTACATTGAGTACTTTATCCTTTCAACTTCATGAAGGGTTTGTGCAAGTCTGTAAAAAGAGAAGATGAGTGATACATAACAAGGACGAGAGGAAACCCTTTGCTGGTTTTGTTGAGATATGAAATTGTAGCACTGATAAAACAGTACAGGTCCCTTAAATTTATTCACTCACAAGTTTAAAGTAATATATATATAAATATATATATTTTTTACAGATAGTTGAAATGCAGACGTACAGTAATGAGTTATTTTTGCAGCTTCGTTAATATGTATGTCATGATATATCACATATGGTTATTTTTTAATTGTTATACCTTTTTGTGATTATGTTATACATAGTTTGCTCTCTTTAGACATTTTACATTTTCCTTAGAATTGATTTGACTTTAGAAAAGGCACCAAACAAAAAAGTATGTTTTTAACTTTAATAGACATTGTCAGAGTTGAAGCTACTAAAACCGTACTCACTAAGATAATGTTGTGCTTCCACCAGATTTATAAACCCATGAGTATGCGTCGTTCTGTTTTAGAAATCAAATTCAGTGTGGATCTAGTTGCACATATACAAGCATGATTTACACGTGCACGGTTGGCAATAGAACGCAATCAATGTGTGTTGTCACTCACTAAAACACCAAAACAAAGTGTGAGTGGTTGTAATGAATGATCTGATGATTATTGCATCACATACGGTAGAACTGCAGGTAAGAAAACAACAAACATAAATTAAGAAGGAACATGCTACAGCCTCTAAAAAAATAAACTTTTCAGAGTTCATTTCTGTCACTGAAATAAAAACTTAACTTTGAAAGCAAAATATCTATAAACTGATAATGCAATTATTTGCATTTCAAACAAATTGGTTCTGACAGTTTTGGTCACAGACTTCAGAATTTTACTTTTGAAACTAAGCTTTTTGGTTGCGAGCAAAATTGGATGTAGAGGGCGGGTCGATATGCTGGTGGAGGAAAGGGGAGTGAATATTGGTGATTTGACTTTCATCAACACAGTATGGCTGTGGACACACAATTCACTCCCTCCGACATCAGAGGATTGTGTTGAGCTACGTACATTGACGTCTGCTTACATTATATTGTTCTTTTATATTGAATTGCTTTAAAATGCAGTACACCTTTTAATTGGCACATATTGTTTCCAAGGTAATGAAGTTACAGCTGTGGTTTTCCACAAGTGGTGCAGATCCTTTCAGTGACATGTGCTGCTCATTTTCCACTGGCATGTTTCCCAACAGCTGTGCGTTATACCAACATGCTGCTCTTCATCCAGCGGAATATAAAATGATATGTGCTGGGGAAAATACGAGCGGCATACTGCTATATATTCCGCTGAGGGGATCGGCATGCTGATGGTATTGGCAGTCTGAAATATAACCAAAGTAAAAAGCCATGCTGCCACAATTAAAAGCGTTTTAATAGAAACGAGCAATATAACACAAACATACCTCCATGTACCTCAACACAATCCTCTTCTACCAGGTGTTTACAGAGGCAGTGAGGTGTGTATCCAGGCTGAAGTTTTTGATTCGCAACCAAAAAGTCTAGTTTCACAAGCAAAATTCTGAATTCTGTAACTAAAACTAACAAAACTGAGAAAATTTGTTTGCAATGCAAATAATTTCATGCTCAGTTCATATATTGTATTTAAAAACTTGATTTTTGATTGCAGTGCAAGAAATTTGATCTCAAAATAAATAATTAAAAAGCTCAACATCGAAACAATTTAAACAATAATTCAAAATTGAAAAAAATACAGGCTTCACCTTTCTCTGCTACAATTATTCAGTAAAAAAAAAAAATAGCAGTGTGTGGTATGTATTAACTGACATAAAACAACTCAAACAAATCCCTCAAATTAAATTAACAACAAGCACTTTACTTTATGGGGGAAAAAAACATGTTTGAAACTACTGGTATTTATCAATGAATTGTGATGCACTCTTTCAGCACCATGGTCAGCTCACTGCAAGCCTGTCCAGTAAAAAAGGAGAAAGGGGGGGAGGGGGGGCATGGCAAGCAGGAGAGATAAATTACGATTGCAGGATTGCTGCATGTACACAATGATTGAAATACGTAGTTTTTTTAATTGACGATGTTGTTAATACTAATTTAATTTCTGTGTTGACTTTACGTTGATTCAGTCTCCTCTGTCTGCAACAGAGGTCTCCAACCCGTAGATGGCGATCTACTGGTAGACCCAGTTCTGAATAGATCGCAGAAGGTTCAAACAAAATGCATACGAATTTGATAACCCACAGTCTCTTGGAAAATATGTTGACAGTTCTATCCAAACAAATTCACAGACATCCCGCCCCCTTGTGACACAAAACGATTCAGCTTTCGGCCAGTCAGCTGTCAATACTTAGCTACTATCAAGTTTGGTGTCGCTAGACGCAGTAACATCAGTGACGTTAGCAGGCGAGCAAGCACGCAAAGGATTTTACAAAGACCATGGATACTTGCAAGCCCAATTAAAGGCAAAAATGAAAATATATTTTCATGAGGAGTCATTTCATGACTGTAAATGACAAGTGTGTGTATCTAATTTGCATTGGGAGCATGTATTTGACTAAAAGATCTAACGTCAATTAGATCATGCAATCTTTCACAGGATTTTGTGGCTGGTCATGCTCTAGAAGGTGAATGACCTGAAAACATTGCTTAAAAGACGGCAGTGGCTCAAACGATCCAGTGCAATGAGTCGGTTGACTCCAGTGATACAGCCCAGCTGTAATTTCAGAACAAGACAGAATGATGAACATTCAAATGACTCCATAAGAGTGAACTTAAGTGGAAACATTTCATCCAACACCTTTCTTCTTGATTTCATGCAGTGCCAGTCATCTCATTGACTGTAGAAAAGACTGAATGCATAACCCACACATGTGAACTATGGAGGGAATCTAAAGTGAAGTGATGTGGTACAGTTATATGTGAACAGACAAAAAATAAAGGCAAGTAAGTAAATAAACATTGTTTTGTTTTCAATGACAGATGTGAGTAGTGTGAGCTTCCTCAATTGGAAATGTAAAGAAATGCATACAGAAACAAGCATGCACATGCTTTTCAATTTAAGCTGCTGTGATACAAAATGTGTTTAAAGTCCAGCTATGTGAATAAATGTTACTAAACATGAGGAGCTCTTGGATACTTTAATTTTGTCAAAGTAGATCTCCAAGGAAAAACAGTTGGAGACCCCGGGTCTAGAACATCTCTGATAAGCTCATGTTCGTCTAGCAATCTTGTTACCTCAATTGAACTGTGAGCGAGACCTGTGGGTCATCTTTGAATAAAGTAATAACAGCAGGTCACCAGTCGCAGTCACCACAATGTATATATCATTTATTTTAAAGTGTGTTGATTATTCAATCTTGCATGTCAATTGGAGGCCCTCGGGTGCACGGGCCTGTTTCAATGGAAACGAGTGAAACATAGCTAAAGCTGCCTATGAATACGATTGAGCATTCAACAGTAAGTAATTGTACCTTCAAATGCCATGTAGACTGCAATAAAAGTAGCACCAGTGACATTAGCCATCAAACTCAATGATTGTTGTTATATTATTAGAAACGGTCATTACGTTACACTAACTTTTTCATTTCCACTTTCCCAAGAACTTGGCTCTAGAAAACACTGATCTGAAGACATGATTTAAAATTACATGAAAAATTACAAAAAAAAAAGAGAAACAAAAAGAGAAACAAACAAACAAACAAACCATTATATATATATATTTTTTTTCATGTATATATATTTTTAGATATATATGTATAGTGGCTTCTTTCTTTTGCCTATTACGGCTTTGTGCATGCTCAGGCTTAATTTAATTTCCAACGCAAGGGAGAGATTATCTTTTGCTCAGTATTTGTGAACAAGAACATTTTGCCAACTAATGTTTTTGATGGAATGTAATACTTTGGAGTATGGCAAAAAAATAAAATAAATAAATAAATAAATAAGCGCCCAATCTTGAATATAGCTCCTATTTATTCCCATTCATGTAATGAATGTCATGACAGTAACTGCACAAAACATTGCTGCAGTGTTTTATCATTGCTTCAAAATGCTTACTCATCGGAGACAAAACTCTCTAGATTACTGGACCGCTATTTTAAACATATCACAAGCGTCTGCTGAGGATGATAAGTGACTATCATCACGGTCCATTAAGCACACACCAGTGAATGTTCCACAGAGTCAATTTAGAGTACAAATTGTCCATACACCAAGACCCAAAGTCTGCTATAGACTACTGTTGTTCAAGAGCAAATGGAATTGACTTGTGCCCTTGCCACATCCCAATCAATCTCTTTCCTATTGAAGTGCATAATATTGAAATGCATGTACAGGAAGAGGAAGAGGAGACAATGAAATAAACCTGTAAATGCCTGAATTGGCATGGCTAGACAAACAGTGCTGCCTCATTAAGCATTGTTTGCAGAAGTCTTTGTTTACTAAACCAAAATGAAGCTACCCTATTTAGTTGGGTGTACTAATAACTACACAATTTGCATATCACAGAATGTTCTCCTGTTGTATTGTTATATTAAGCACAGTGACACAGAGGAACAGGAAAACAGTCATTCTTGATTTAATGGTGGTAGTCTACCTCTATTATATGGTGGAGGAGCTACACTTTTGAAGTTATATTATGCCTTTGCTTCCTGTGCTAATTTGTTGACAGTCATGATTCGAACTGAAAATTCAAGATTAATATTTCCAATAATTAATAGGTGAGGGAGTCTTACATAACACAAGCAATGATTCAGCCTGCACTGTCTGTACAAATCCATAATGTTTTTTTAGCAGTAGAAACAATGAATGTTAGTCTGCCCAAAACTACTTAATAATGTAAAAAAAATCCAGCTCAATAACTTCCAAATCGAAAATGTATATCTCTCTGACTGAGGGCTATAGCACAGTACATTGTTTTCTGAAACTGTCTTTGTGTAGGAGAGAATGTTATATCAAAGTCTAGCACAAACTCAAACTTGTATGTCCCTATAAATATTTTGCAAGTACATGCCTTTGCTCTTTATGTCCCATTTAAACTTGACAGGGTAAAACTGTGGATTTAAATGCTAAGTGATTATCTTAGGGGCAATGTGAGGTTTATAAATAGTCTGACAGACATTTATAGCTCCATATTTCCTCTATATGTAGACTATTAAATCCCAACAGAGATCTTAGCTTTCTACAAGAGCTCTCACTGGTCAGTGGTGTAGCTTTCTGGTCACATTTAATACATAAAACTAAGAGATGCCAAATTGCATTGGGAAGAAAGTATTTGGCCTAGCAGAATTTATTTGTTCGTTTTCTTTTTTTTTTTTAGCGTGGTAAACTTTCTCAAAAATCACTATTAACACATTGTGGCTCAGTTTAAAATAAGGCTATCACCACAAACACACCCTCGGTCCCAATGGTATTGTTTCCAGTCCTTTTTTCACACATATCCCCAAAAGGTGCAAGTTACCACACTGATAACACTACTGAAAGTAAATATATCCTTTGTGTTGTTCTTTCAACCCAAATTAACTGATTATTGAGCAGCAAGTTCAAAATTGTCATGTTTAGTGTCAGGCAAACATGACAAGCAACCGTAACGCTGGTTAAACAGCCTGTGATAAACAACAGCTTAAACTGTGGTTATTGTCAGCTCTCCACTGCTGGTAATGACATGATAGCTCATTGAACACAAACTTTGTCACCTGCCACATTCCAGCGTGTCGCAGCAGACAAAGCTCAGTTTGAAAACACTATTAAAGCCTACATTATATTTAGGTGAGATGCGTCCATGCAGCATCCCTTAATGGCATTTAATAGTGGTAAATTTAATACAGCTCAGCTATCATTAATGTTTTTGTCAGATCTGTGTGTTTTCTACTACATTAAGTCAAACTGTCTGCCTGAAAAGTCTCTAATAAATGGAGATGCAGCAAAAGGATCAATGTTGGGAAGCTTACTTTTGAAATGAAATAGGTTGCAGATCACTGGTTACCCTGTTAAAAATGTAGTAATAAACAAAACAATTATAATTAAAAGTATTGCAACCTATTGCATTTGATTACTTTTCTAACACGTTTTAACCTGGGAAAAAATGTTTTTTAAACCAGGCAGCATAAACAGTACAATAAAACTTAACACTGATTACTGTTAAACATTTATTAGAAATTCTTCAATATAACATGACTATAAATAATAACATTTTGATTTTAAAGCACAACCACTAAAACAAATCACAAGTGTTAAGCTATCAACTGTCAGCAGTATGTGAAAATATTTTCACATAACCTTAAAACCAAGTCAGCATTCGGGTCAACTCTGTGCGGAGTGATAATAGAAATATTCAATAACATAGCCAACTGCCTTGGTTTGGTTACTTGGAGTGATGCACATAAAATTTTTTGGCGGATGATAGGGAGTGTAAATTCAAACTAAAGAGCCAATCAAAAACAAAGCTAAAAAAAAAATGCTGCTAACTCCAATCAAATAAACCCATTTAAAGTCACAGACAGTGTCGGTAACCTTAGCTCAGCTTTGGAAAAATAAAAGAGCCCATAGCAGCATTTCTTTACTTGGTCTGTGAATAAGTCAGCCAGCCCATCCTACTGTAACTAATTGCAGATGGACAATTGTGAATGCATTTTAATACCATGTGTTAATACAGACAAATGGATTGGATATAATTATCCAGGTCACATATCCAGATGGAGATCACATGCTCTGTTGTTGTAAAGCAAGATGTGAGGACAATCTATTCCAGTTTTTTCACAAACTGTAAGCAAGTACCGATTTGTAAAAGGGCAGTTCCGGGGTAACTTCAAAATCAGAGACAAATAACTGTAAAATATACATGCTCTTATCTCTGTCTCATTTAAAGGAAAAAACAAGAGACTTTATAGGAAAGTGCAAACTACCAAAAAAGGTGCATTTCTGCAGCTGTATATCCAACTGTAAATTATTTTCCTTAAACTCATCATTCAGAATGATGTTTTTAACCATTTTACAAAAACTGAATGTTCAGTTTTGGTTAACAAAAAAAACAAAAAAAAAGTATATTTTTTTTCTGTTCTGAAATAGTATCTACATCTCACTGTTCAAACCTCATAAGCCAAAGCAGATTCACAAAAAAAATCCTTCCAGAGGAACTTCATGCCCCAGGAATGCTCCGAGCATTTCGAGAAATGTGTGCATTTTTTTTAAACATTATTTTTATAGACATGCTGCTATGAGACAATTCAAGTCAAAAATGACAGTATGGAGGAGACAAGCCACAAAGATGCCATACCAGATTGAATCATTGCAGAGAGAGGATGTGTCTTCAATAGCAGCTGTGAGTTTCTCCACAGTGTTAACACAAGATTAGCACTGTTAGTCCAGTCAGCTCACACATGCGTCCATTTGGGACACAATCACAATTTTGGCAACAAGTCCCATACAATTCACAAATCAAATGCTTAACAATCACCATGCACAAACTCAAACAATTAACAACACTCACCAGGACAAAAAACAACGCTGACATAAACAGCACAATTAAAATTATTCTGCAAAAATGTAAGACCCATAATGGATTTAATGCAGGATGGGGCCATTAAAATACTTGCCTTCAGTGATACCAAATCAGAAATACAAAAAAAAACAACCACAGCTGTAATTTAGAGTTGATCACAAACAGGGCAATAGCAAATAAATGCAACACCACAGAAATAAAGATAAAAAGACAAATGTGATTTAAAAAAGGTGTTTGTCATTCATACAGAGCTCAAGTAGAACAGCAACAACATACTCAAACACTGAGAAATCACTGGTGATGTCTCAACTCATCTCATGTCTAAAAACAGACTAAAAACAGACACTAATGACTGACTTTTATTGGACATGAACACTCATTGCAGACTGCTGAAAATGATGGATTGGACATACCAAAAAAAACATACAGGGGGAAGAGATGAGTAAAACACTGCAAAGATCACTGAAGAAGCTGACAATGTTGTTTGAGATATAAAGCTCTTCCTGTACCATTTCTGGTTTCATGGATCTGCCAAAGTGGTAGCTGTTTAAGTATCAAGCACAGGTCATTACATTAATGGACCTCAATGGCTTTGTTCAAACATGGAAAGACCCAAATAGATAGGGCTGCAATGCTTGCATGCCACTTTCTATTTGTTGTAAGGGGGAAGAATTTTTTCCAGAAAATGTTTAACTTATAAAAATTGTACACCAATCTGAGCCAGTATCCATGACATTATGTTCATTTGATGTTCCTGTTGAATAAACATTCGTGTTTTTATCAACCATAATCTCACCCTTTTCCAAAATAGTGGAACGACCTGGGTAGGTTAACTTTTTAAAATGTCACAGTGTTCATTCTTGTGTTGCTGTATTTAGATACGTTGTGAGACCTGTCAGTCACCCCTGTACCTATGACAGTGAACAGTGTGGGACAGCCGCCTGTGATTGGCCAGAAGCCAAGAGGGGGATGTGTCCTCTTTCTCCTCGCTTGTTGTTAGACAGAGTTCAAGTGTGTGCGAGCGAGACATGCTGTGTTAGAGCGATCGCTCAGAATTAGCCGTTGTGTTGGCGTTGGCTACGGCCCACAGTAGCCTGTGTATTGTTCCGAATAAAGTTCCAGCAAACCGGGTACCGTCTGGCGGCTTCCTTAAGTAGGGGCGCAATATGAAGCTCTTTACCAACCTAACTTGATCTACATTTAATTTGCTATCACCTCTACCATAGTTGCCACGTGTAGATATTGTAAAAAGCGGGATGATTTTGTGTTGGCATCATACATGTGACTTTTCTGGTGATTGAGTTTAACATACAACACCAAGTTTTCAAATTCCAATATAACCCAGCGGAGGATAAAAAAACAAACAAACAATAAAACTTTAGGAGCCACAAAAGAGAGGTTCCCTTCACCTGGATGTAAAGATACGCTGTATATGTAGACACAAGTAGTGTCACATCTCGTCGTGGGTCGTGGTCGACAGTACCTCGTGGACTGGGAAGGTTACGGCCCCAAAAAGAGGTCTTGGTTCTCCTCCAGTAACATATTCGACCCTGTCCTCATCAGAGACTTCCATCGCCAACATCCCGATCTGCCTGGTCTGTGTGGTGCAGTCGCTAGAGGGGGGGAGGGGGGGCCCCTGTCACATCTCGTCCTGTCCGTTAAGTTTCTTCTCTCTTATTTTGCAACTTTCTGGTTCTTTTTCCTCTTTTATTTTGCTACTTACCTCGTGTCATTTCCAAGTCAATTCACTTCTTTTCCCGCCTTCTGTGATTGCCTGCCCCGCCCTGACTGTTTCCACCTGTGTCCTATTGTCTCCCCTCACATCTTTGCCAGTTTGTTGCAGTTCATAGCTCTTCGTTCCAGCGTTTCCTATCTGTGTGTTTGTTTGTGTATGACCTGAGTTTTTGGATCTGTCTTTGCCTGTACTTCTGCCTGAGTGGACTGATTACTGTTTTTTATTTACTTCTGGAATGTTTTTTGACCCTGCTTTTTTGGATTGTACTGTGGACACTGTCTCCTGTGGTTTTTCTGAAATGTTTTCAGTAAAATCTGTTAACCAAAGCTGTGTTTCCGAGTCATGCCTATTGAGTCCTACTTCCTGTCCTGTTACAAGTAGCAGGAGTACGCTTACAGAAAAATAACAAATATTATTGAAATAAATGGATTGATTACTGACTAACAATGTACTAAATAAATATTAGTGATTAAAGTGGATGGGACAGCTTTTTTTTTTTAATGTTTGTATTCTTTGATTTTATCAAAATGTTCATTGTGTAAATTTGCACATGTAACATATTCAAATGGACATAACCTGGATAGTTCATGTTTGTCCATGTTAGTGCTCAGACTGTATACAAAAATGGATGTAGTCTCCGAGTCCGAAAAGTGAAGCCAATGCATGCCCTGAGGTGCAATACCACTGAGGTCAACTAGGGGCTGGCTCCAAAACACCTCTGGTTACAATAGACCTCCATTTAAAAGTGTGAAATTGTCTCATTCAATAATGAGTCATTATCCTTTTTTTCCACAAAGAGTATCATTTGCTTGTTTCTAAAGATAACTGAATCATTTTTAGATATAAGGCCTGGAAGAGAGGTGTGTTTGGGAGCGTGCCTGGTTTAACTCTGTAGTCTGCTGGGGCAGCAGCATTGGAGCAGGCGACACCAACAGACTTAACAAGGCCGGCTCCATCATTGGCTGCAAACTGGACAGTCTGGAAAAGGTGGTGGAGAGGAGGACGCTGAAGAAACTGTTATCCATATTGGATAATCCGGACCGCCCTCTCCACCACCTGCTGCAGGGACAGCGGAGCACTTTTTCCAAAAGACTCATCCAGCTCCACTGTACAAAGACAGATACAGGAGATCATTCCTGCCCACCGTTATCAGACTGTACAATAACTCACCTCTGGTCAAATCCATCACACAACAATAAAACCATTGGTTGTTTGTTTGCTTAAATTCTTGCACTGTTGTTTAGTTAGTTTAATTTAATATTATTCTGTTATTGTATATATTGTCCATTTTCATATTTAATATTATTTACTCTGTTATTAGTATTGCTTAACCTGTATCTATAATGCTGCTGCAGTGGAAATATGTCCCCCTTGTGGGATTAATAAAGTAACTATCTGTCCATCTCTATCTGTCTAATTGACATGCTCAGGGTGCAGTTCACATTCCTGGTATAAGTGGCCAGGTGTTCTCTGGTTCTTAGTCAGATCCCCCAAATATAGTAATATCTGGCTCCAAAAAGCCAAGATGACAACAACCAAAATGCCAGACTTGAGGCAAAAGGGCAGTTCAATTAATGGATATCATCACATTGGCTTGCTACTTTGTCAGCGCAACTTATTACACTGCCAATTTTAGCCTCCAGAAACAAATGTGGGGAAACTCTACATTACCAGAGAGTTCACAACAAAGTTTCCTGTTAAAAAAACTAAAATTACATGAATTCAAGTGAACTTTTTAAGGTGAAAGGGTTATTAAAACTAGGACACAATTTCAATAAATGTTTTCCTAAAAATCGGTGACAGGGCAAATTAAAGCTTACTTCCTGAATATGTCTAATATGACTAAGAATAAAGTGGTCTTAAGACCACTTCAATTTCCAACTTTAACATTTTTTTGTCACTCCTATCATTCTTCTCTCGCCTCTCTTGAACAAGCATAGGACGTTTTTCCCCACTAGCAGGTCAACTCGAGCAGACTTTTATCCTCCTACACCAGGGGTGGGCAAACTACGGCCCGCGGGCCACATCCGGCCCGTTGGTCTTTTTAATCCGGCCCGCCGAAGATTGGTACAGAATTGCCCAAATCAAATCATATCATAATTATGACTGCGTTCATTTGACCTTGTCCTGTAATACCTGGCGGTCCACCAGGTGGCGCACTAGGCGCGGTGAGACATTGACTTGATTTTGCGGAGGCCCGGGCTGCTCTCCGTCGTTACTCTGCTGCTGCTCCGAACACATCTGCAACAACGAACGGGCCAAAGAAAAGACAAGTCGACAGCGAGCGCCGAGTGTTTAACAAGGAACGGACGACTAAATACTTTTTCACTGAAGTCCGGTCGAAGGCCGCGCGTCTTATTTGCCAAGAAACCGTCGCGGTTTTAAAGGGATACAACATCAGCCGTCACTTTTCCACCGAGCATGCTCGTTGCGCCAACAACCAGTCAACGCGGGAACGGACGGCGACCGCTCGGAGGTCGGCAGCTAGTTTGCAGGCTCAAGCCTTTCTCCGAAGGGGAGCTTCTCAGAGAGTGCGCGGTAGAGACAGCAGGTGTCTTGTGTCCTGAGAGCGAGAACAAATTAGAAAACGTGAGCTCATCACGCAGGACGGTGATGAAGAGTTAGCTGGCAAGCTAAACAAAAAAAAAAACGGAGTCATTTACATTATATTTCTTGGCACTGGACGAAAGTAATGACATCAAGGACACCGCTCAGCTTTTAATGTTTATCAGACGGATTCATGACAATTTTGAGATAACGGAGGAGTTTTTGGCCGTGGAATCCCTGAAGGGGACGCCGTCTTCAAGGAGAAGTTCAACTCTTTTAAACTGGGTGAGTTTTATGCTTCATTAAAGCGGCCACATTTCCAAACATCCAGAAGATGTCACAGAGGACGCTGGTGTTGTTTGTCTCTACGTACGTGTGTGAACAGACTTGTAGTGTGATGAACACCAACAAAGCACCTCACAGATCCCAGTTGAGCGATGAACACCTCAGATCTGTTCCGAGAACACGCGACAAAACTAACACCAGACTTCGATGCGCCGGCAAAGAAAGGTGATCGACAACACTGTTCCCACTAAAAGTGAATGTAAGTATTAACACTGTAATGCCTTTTTTTAATGTTTATGTTTGATATGTATGCATCTGGTGCTGGCCCAGCCCGTCTGTCAAATTTTAAAAGTCAATGTGGACCCTGAGCCAAAAAGTTTGCCCACCCCTGTCCTACACCATTACAGAAGCTAAAGTTCTACAGCTAATTACAATGTCCTCTCAACTGCAAAGATTATTTGAGAAATGTATTCTGTAATGAGCAACATTCAACTTAAGTTGTTACACTGTTCTATAGACATTGTCACATTCTAAAACCAAATGAATGAGATTTGATGGAGACCTAATCACTTGCCAGACCAACAGGGCTATTCAGACAACTATCAGCTAACTAAAAGCCTGCCCTCAAGTCTGCACAGTATCATCGTCCCCTGATCAGTCATTTACTTTGGGGTTTATAATATATATCGTGTATTTACATCGAATAAGAAGGCGATAAGTGCAATTTTAACAGTCTTCACCACCAGAGATCCATTGGTTTTACAGCCACTCACCTTCAACCGATGCTGCAGTACTTATATTTCAAGCTCAACCACTGTTATTATCACCTTTTTCAATTTCTTCAACTGAGTGGTCCCTACAGAGCCTATATGGACAGCTAGAAAAGGGAAGGAGCGACACTTCACTTTAGTTCCATCATTCATTAATTCCAAGTAAAGCTTCTAGCTTACAATAAACAGCATTGTACATTGTCCAGTTGTGCTGTGACGGTGGATTGACTCTCCTCCTTATGGGAATTGTCAGCCATGCTGTTGGATGTCAGGGCCACAAAGATTTTACATTTTAATTTGCCACTAAACCGCCAGCAATTGCTACACATGATAGTATGTAAGTTACTGTAGATGTCATTGTATCACATATTGCTTTAACATTTAATAAGTTTAATTCTATTTTTTTTTTTTTTTTTTTTTTTTTAAAAAGGTACCCAGGACTTGCTTTTTAAAAAAGCAGTGCTGACCTGTTACTGCTGTAAATCACCTGAAATTTGACTGTCAGTTTCACATTTTTCCTAGGCGTGATAAGTACATGCATGCATGACCAGGGTTTTTACAGAGGTTATATAACAAAGTAGAAAGAGTCAGAGGAAGGAGGAAGTTGGATGACAAACACAGGACTTTCACCTGGATGACCGGTATTTTAAGTAGGCATGAAAGCAAAAGTCAACATGAGTAAGTTAGGCAAATACTTTTCACGCCTTGGCAAGGCACAATGCAAAAGGTGACCTACGGGTGTCATACACTCTTTGACGTGTTATTGGGTCGACTTATACTAAGTAGACTCATTTAAAAAGTAAAGTATGTTGCATTGCAGTTTGATTTGAGACTAAACAAAGCAACCTCTGCTGTACAGCAAGTGTGACTTAAGTATCAATTACAGGAGAATGGTAAATCAAATAAATACATATATATGTATGTATCAAGAGACTCGCTAATTAGCAACTGTTCATAAATAATTCTGTAGGAACAAAACACATTGGCATTACCATAGCTTCATGTGAATGTTATCGAGATAGTGTCAGGGTCAGCTTTAACATTATAATTAAAAGAAACAGAAAAAGAATAAGTAAATACCTTACAGTTTTGTGGAGACAGTCGATATCACATACAAGCTTGGCTGCATTAAGACCAACAGCTGCATACTGCCTAGTTACATACCTTTGGAGCTACACAGGTGTCATCAATTTAGCATTAGCTGCAAGGAGAGGAGTGTCTTAAAACTACAGTCACGTACTATTTAATCACAATTTAACCATCTTTAAATTAAATGGAGGCTCCTACGTCTCCACTGCTCAAAGCAAGGAACATGGCTATCCCCACTTACATACAGGAACAGGTCGATGATATGCAAGAATTTTAACTGCTATTATTGAACTGATGAAGCCAACTTAGCTGGAATGTGTTTGCAGTATATATATATATATATATATGTTCAGATATCAAGCAACATTATCACATATATACTAACAAAACACGTTGTGCACACTGGTACAACTGTTTATTGACACAATTTTCCAATCAGCCAATCATGTGGCAGTAGTGCAATGCATTAAAATCATGTGCATACAGGTCAGGGAATTCAGTATATATTTACACCAAACATCAGAATCTCAGTCATAGGCTGCTGTAGTAATGTACTTTTGACCGCGAGCTGTGGTAGTTACATCATTCAAAAAGGGGTGAGGGGAAACGGAATGCACCTGTCCTAATGGAGCTGAAAAATGGAGAGAAAAAACAAAAAAAACTAGCTGACAAAGCAAATCGCCTAAATTATGTCCCAAAAGTGACCTCTTCCATTGGTCCAACTGTAAAAGGCCTGCCGACAGTTGCATTCTGTCAAGTACTCCATGCCATTATTCTGTCACCTGTACAGCTTATTTCTTCTCAAGTCCTTGCAGCTTGGGTAAATGCAGGATAAACATTGCAGCAGCATTTGGAATAGGATCTATTTAATAATGATAGGCCTTTATATCTCAACTTTTCTCCTTGCACGCGAGAGCTTATCTAGATTTGTCTTTGCTGAAATGTTCGCAAAACTGCCTCTTTTATGATAAGTAAGTATATTTTCTACCAATCACCAAAATCTGTTGAACTTTGTTGCTTTATTCATAAAAACTTCCCAAGAACAAAGGCAGGCTTAAAGATGGGAGGGGAGGAGACCAAGGCAAATACATGTCAATCACAGGTACGTTACTCTGCAAGCAGACACTTCCACGAAACAAGCGAGTGAAACAGACAGATTAATGTTCCTTACCAACACAGCGCCCCCATAAAACTCTGAATCGCCTTTTTTGCATCATAACTTTTGTGAGTGGATGCCAAGCGGCAACCAGCAGTGACATCACCCATAGGTTTGTCAACGGCTGTTACTGTTAGAAGCCTCGAGTTCGGATTTTGGCCGGCGCCATCTTACCAGTTCCAAACGGTTTGGAGCCAGAAGTGACCATATTTAGACGAGCTGGGTGGGAGCGCGCGGTGGCTCTGACTCAGTTTGATTGGAAATCTGGCAACACTACGTCCCTCTCACAATAGCTGTAACCTGATTGCACCACAGGCCAGTTAATCACACAGACACGCATCCAAAACCGGAGCCTTTTGAAGCTTATTTTCTAGTTATTGGCTGAAATATTTCCAGATGGACTGCCAGAAAACTAATAAGAAAGGAGGCATTTTAACTAGCAAAGCCGAAATAACACGTGGAAAAAAAATGTGTTGACTTCAAATTGTATGTGAGAAATGTATATATTTAAAACAAACTGTATGGGACAGTGCATAACAAGATTATGACTGCCAGCACCAGTGCATGCCAAAGCTTGTTGTTAATTTAATTTGATGGCATTTTTTCAGATGTTTTGATGTCTGCTAATAAATAGCACAGTGCTATGTACTGCAGAATAAGTGTTGCTGAGAAAGGCAAGGCTTGCCTTTATTCCAAAGCAAAAATGGCTTTGTTTCAGTTTTTAATGAGGAATTGTTTGAGCTTTCCATGATGCTGAAAGTGAGCATAATGCATTTAGCTTCATGTTCAAAAACATACCAGTATTGATGCAAACCAACTTGAATCTTCAGTTTTGTTTTTGATATTAGCTCTTATAATGGGCCCCCAGATGCTTAAGGCCAGTTCTGATCTCAGCTGCTTTGTCCGTGACATGATTGTTGGTGCCAGGCGAGTAGCATTAAAGTCAATCTTTCTGAATTTATTTGATTTTTTTTTTCTGTTGTCAATACCAAACACAGAAAGCCAAAGGTGAAAACTAAAAAAAAAAAATCTAAACTCAGGCCTTTTCAAAGAATGTATGTCTTTCCACCACATAAATCAGCTACACTTTGCCTGTTGAAAGAGTGATATCAAAGAAACTGATGAGAGAGCCACTGAATGGGTGAGACTGAACCCTCCATTTTTTTTTTTTTTTTTTACAGGGTTTGTCATTTGCTCCACACTCTCAGTATTGTCATGCTAAAAGCAATGAGTCGGTTCTGAGTAAATGCGTATCTTAAGGTCATGCTGGGGCTGCGCTGGATAAGCCCCGCTAATGGATGCTTTGAATGGAACTATGTTGAAATATTTTGAGACCTGCACAATATACCCACAGTGAAAAGAGAAACAAACAACAAATCCAAATTTTCCCACCTCAATGATACAGTAAACAAGAAATCTCTTTTGCTTCCTTCCTTGTAGGCTTAATTACATATGTATCTGTTGTGTGGAGATAGGCTCTTATCTTATATTGAATATGTTGACAGGAAGCAGCATGGTCTGTGAGCTGGATCCGATGGGATGGCATATCCTGAAGGCAGTGGCTCTCTGCATCGTTGAAAATTCCCCATGTACTATTTGCTCCAGATGCTCCAGTTAAATCCTCAGCAACGCAGCTAGTTTTACGATGTAAGCACTATTGTTTTTGTAACAGTTGAACATCAGTTATGGCCTTGTCCCTGACACTGAGCACAAAAGTAACATTAAAGTCAAGCCACAACAACATTGTTTCCAGGAGCAACAGGAAGCTTTTTTGGAATATAAAAGTCCTGACACAAAACCATAAAGACACCAGGTCTTATACGTGAGCCTGTAGAGGATTCAGGCAGCTAGAGGCAATTAGTTTTTACAAAGGAGAGATTGAATATTGGACCTATATTTGTGAAACGCCAAAAACAAAAACAAATGTTTCGTAGTTATTTCATAGAAAGTGTGTCAAGCGCGGTTTTGAGTTGTCCCTCTCACGCATCCGATGGAACAATAAGCCTCTTTGTCAATCAATAAGGCTGTCTAGTGTCTATACAGCTGGCATAATGGCTTGGGTGTCATGTGTTGCCGCAACCCAAAGCCTAATTTTGAGCTATTATATTTTTCCATTTTACACAAGTAATATGAGAGGAGGAATTATATGTTCAATAAACTTTCTTAGAATACAATGCAATACATAATGTTTTCAGTGGGATGTTATTTGTTGTTGTTGTTATTCCCAGAATGCTTATCTTAACCCTCGTGTTGTCCTTGGGTCAAAATGACCCGCAGCTGTGTTCAACCAAGTTCTATTTTATTTCTATATTTTTACATTTTTTTGGGATCATTGGTCATCATTCTTTAAATAAACCCTCACAGCCTCCTTGTCATCAATGATCCCCCCAAAAAAATATGGAAATAAAATAGAACTTGGTTGAACGCAGCTGCGGGTCATTTTGACCCAAGGACAACAGGAGGGTTAAAAGAAGGATAACTTCCCGCTGAAGACGTTAAAAGAACATTGCATCATTTCTTGCTTGGTAACGAAAGTCATCGCACTTACAAAACAATTGCGATCAACACTGTACCTGAGCGCCTCCTGTGGAGACACATCGAGGAAACACTTGTTGCTGCGCAAGAACACACTGCTTCATGCTATGCTTTCTGTGTGTGTATTGCGTGGATTACAGTGGGCATCGGTCTCTGAGCTGCGTCTGCAATGCAGTTTTGTTCTGTCCTCCGCACGGCTTCATGCCTCAACGGTACCATTGTAGAAGCAGAACGATTTTGTAGCTGTTTTTTGTGCCTCCGATATGGGTAAGTGAACTACCTGCAGTCCAGCTCTATTTCTTCAGACCTGGTGAATTTTGCTTTGCAGTGTGAACTACTTTACAGTTCCAAACAGCTTTCACAGATGCAATGCTGACTAGTCTACCTCATTACTACACCACTACAACTGACCAAACCATATAGCCTAAAACAGACTGTCTGTATGAAACAGATATCAAGATAGAGTTTTTTTATATATATATATATATATATATATATATATTCAAGTCATTGAAACAAATCTAAATAGCCATCCAATCTCGATGTCTTAAACATTCCCTCAATTTCTGCCTTCCTGCATGTTAAATTTATGTATTTCATTGTCTCAAATCTGCTGTGGTAGGGCCCTTAAGTTCACAACATTTTGGTTTTGTTTAATTGAAAAAAGATCCTCGGGAATATGCGTGGGTGCACCTTGTTAGTTACGGGTGGTGTTGTCACTGCAACACATTTATTCAAAAGCTGAATTTGTACCATTGGACAAATTTAAACGGGAATGCATCAACTTTGTTGTGTGTTTCAAAGTGAAAGATAATTATAGCAGCAGTGTTTGCATTTCTGAAGCTTGTTCTATACACCTTGGTTAATTAAATTATCCAATTTACAAGCAAAATAAAAAATATGTTCTTAGATTTCTTTTCACAACAAATTAATTGTATTTTTTTCCCCACATTTTTTCTTTCTTCTACATTATACTGGTGCAATAACGCCCTTGTGAGTCTAGCAGAGCATTTTTTTTTTTTAGAAATCCATGCTATAGATCATGCTGTCCTGACCTGCCATCCAGCATAGGCGAGAAATGTGCAGTAAGAGACTCTGGCACATGCTGGCCTTTTTTTTTTAGCTTGGGAAAAGATGAAATAACCTCATCCATGTACAGCTTCATCCATATCACATCTCAAGTCCACTTTATGCAATGCTTTAGAGCATTTAATATATATATATATTCCCCAATGATATGTCTATTTTAAACATAATTTTTTTTTAACGCAATATAATCATCAGGCTGTAAGCAGCCAAATATAATTGTTATTGTACTGAGCTGACAAAAAAAAGTTCAGGCCATCAAATTGTCATATTGTTAGCGGGTCTTCCCTCATTCAGGGAGGAGAAAAGCCATTAACAGGTCAGTGCTGCAGTGTGACTTATATGAAACAGGTTGGGAGATTGGCCTCAGGTGACAGGGCCAGATTCTTCCCAGCAGCAGGGGGTTGGTATATATAATGGAGGACTTGTCAGGGCTCAGAAGAGGAGTCATAATGATATCTTTGACAATACACTGCCCGACTGCCAGTGAACTGCTGTCTATCACTGGAGCTGAGCCAACTAAGAAGCCACGGAGGTGCACACACTGCGTCGGAAATAAAGCAAATTCCAATCCACGTGCTGTTTTAACATAATATTAAGCAGCTGAAGTTGAGGACAAGAGGCACAATTATTGCATCTGACATTTCTTTCTTGGCAGGAAAAAAAAAGTCTTTACTCTTCTCACTCAACCCTTTTCTTTTTTGCCCTCGAGATGTGTAATAACCCTGTGCTGCTTTCCTTGTGATAATACAACCAAAGTTCATGGCTCTTCCCTGACATTATCATTACACAGTACCAAATTGGAAGTGTCTCAGGAGGTAGAGATGACATTCAAATATCCCGTTCATTATGGCCAGTGTAAGCGTTTCTCCAACTGGGAACCAGGTGAACAACTCTTCCGTCAACTCTCACCTAATCAGCTCCCTGGAGAGATCAGGGTTCTGTGGAAATGACGCTGTTGTGTGGATGACATTGAGAATTTTATTATTTTCAGCCATTAGGTTCATGTCCATATCCCCCCAAAAAACCATGTGACTTTAATGTTTGGGATGAGCTTCAAATTTGTAACAAGCAGTCCGTTTTGGACAATATCTTCAGGCCATTTTGATGTTCTTTTAATACTCTTTCTATTATATTTTCAATAGAAATAGGAGCTAGTGACAGTTATTCAATAAATATCCACTTATGTTTTTCCAAGCGGTGTGGTATTACCCCAAGGTGCCATAGCAGTTGCGCAAGTTATTGACTCTGTTTAACCAAAGTGCTTTCTTCCGCTGCTTATGTCCCCTTCAACTATATTCTCAAACTTGAAAACATGGATGAAATTTCATTTTTCTTGAAAGAGTACACTTTGTACATCACTGTATTATGTCCAACAAATAAATGACCCAAGGTCACGCATCCATTTTTAAGCTTTCAATTGCCTTGAAGCTAAATCCCAAAGTGGATGCGTTCAGCTCATATTTCCAAATTAGCGTGTCCTTTTTTGAACACAGACAGGCACACTAAGAAGAAACACAGAGGTGGTTAGAATGCACAAGATTTACCTACTTCCTACTGAGGAATTATTGGAGCGTATCCCTCTGGCTGCCAGTGCCATAAGTGGGCTGAGACACAATGTACTCATCATTTGACGGTAACAAAGGCTGAAAAAAAGGACCGAAAATTTTAAAGAGAAGACTATTTTGACCTCTGGTGTCCTGGGAAAAGAAGCAGCATGTAGGTCTCTATGAGTAATACTACTGTGTCTTCAGAAGACATGGAATGGGCAGCGCTATTATCTCCCGGAGGTTCACTTAAATGTTAACATCTTTGTGCTGGCTGTATTTTTAAACCTTGCTGAATGCTCTGCATTCTGGGACACAGAAATTTAAGAACAGAGGTTGTATGTAGAGGTTTATTTTTTTTTATTATTATGACAATGTGGATATCAGCATTATCTATATGTATGTTGGATATTACCCTGACATCAATTATAACTATTTAAATAAATGTAATGGGATAGTAGAGATCCATGGTCAGATCAAAATACAATGTTGCTGGTATTGTACATGTTATATATGTGTCGTGTGTGTGTGTGTAGTGGTATATTATATTATTAAATATAATTTTAATACAATTAATAATACCTGTTACCTTTTCAGTTTAGCTTAATAGTGTTTTTGATCAAACTTGTAATGTTTTTAATTTATTCACTTACAATATATATAATTATAGTACAATACAAAAGTAAATTGAACTTATAAGAATGATGTGCCTGATAACATTATATTTATAACTATTACCAGTGTGTTATATTACCTAAACACATAGTTCACACTTTTTGTAGCAAAACCATTTTTAGATTTAATAATTTGACTTAATTATATTGTTATAATTTCAATAGTCTTGACTGCCCCTGTCCTCTTTTCTTGCCATCGTGTCAGAGGCATCTTCACTAACACTGACAAACTTTGGGGAAATTGTTCTCACACTTAACAGCCTTTCTTCCTGGTTGATGTTTGAGGTGTTAAGAAAATGCTTTTCTTTGACTCCAACATCAGAGCATAATGACCTACATTTACTCCAGTACTGTACAGTAGTGCTGTAGTATTATTTTGGAGGTATTTGTAATTCCCTTGCGAGGGTTGTAATTTCCACTGGGGATGGGGTAGACTGCATGCACACCTCTCTTTTCAAAGTCCTATTTTCATCCTAGTCTCAAATTGTATTGTTTCAGGTTGATATATTTACTCAAAGCAACAACATGGAACATTTAATGAACAGGGGTAACAGCGGCCCAAAATGGTAATTTCAGGAATCTGGTTAATTAAATTCCCCTTCACAATAGCACATGTGCATGGCGAGGGAAAAAGCCCATAGCGACAGCTCCCAGGGCTGCTGTAGCTCTGCCCTTGACCAAGATTCTTTTCTACTTTTAGTTGGAAAGAATGAATACTCTTAAACTTGTTTATTGTTCAGAGCGATGCATGTGCAGTTTGATCGTGTTTTCACATTTCTTTGCTGAATGTTTCGCTGTACTCACCCTAAATGTATATGAGATTATTCCACCACATTGCAATTACTTTTTAAACTCACGAGGTGAGGTGTGAAATTTTAAGTCCTCTTTGCTCTTCCGCTCAGGATGACATTTTCAACAGGTGTCAACATTAAATGTATTCTTGATCTTGGATTCAAAAATATTTTTGAAGGAACAGTTCTGAAAAAAGAAATCCAATAATTTGTAATGAGGTAATTATTTATTTTCTGTGGGAAATCTAAACAAAATACAACATTTAATTCAGTTATAAATTTGTAATTATAATCCACTACAATAGTATGTTATTATACATAATTTAAGAAGGCAATTATCTCTAATATCAAGTACTTTTATATAACATTGGAAACGAGTACATTTCACTTGTAATGAAATGTAATATTAGTCTATAACAATTACTAATAACCTTTACTGTGGCTGTGATTTATATTAAAAAAAAAAAAAAAAAAAAAAAAAATCGAATAAATCATAGTATCAATTATGTACATCCAATATCTACAATGACATTTTCTAGATCTAATTTTAAGCCATCTATCTCAGGAGAGAAACATTATGGAGGGAGGGGATTTTATTCCCTAACCCTAACCCTACACAATCCCAACCTTTACTCGCCTGCTGACACCAGGCATTGTTGAAAAGAAACAGACCAGTAGCAGCTTCACTCTGCATTTAAAGAAACACACACACCACACACACACACACACACACACACACACACACACACACACACAAACATTTCATTTGGGGTCTCGAGGTGATAAGAAGATTTGATAAGTATTGATTTACGCAAGTAATTTGAGACCATCCTACATACTGTGCATCAAACATCTTTGACATCACCGTTATTTGTTTGAGATAAGGCAATCTATCATGGCACACAGAAAAAAAGGGAAGCTGACGAGTTCAGAAAAAAGTAACTGCTGGAGCTGGAGATTCATTATGCTTTGATTCCTATGCAGTTTCATCCTCTGCTCAGTCTCAGCAGCCACTATTCTCTGCAGAGCCTTCCTGCTGAAGTCGTGTTGAGGTTTAAACTAACGAAATTAATCCCCCAAAAATCTGCATATCCTCAAAAACGTGCCTTCGAATGCAAACTCCCCGCCCCCCTCCGCTTCAACATCCACCACACCTTCGATACAAACTACAACAACATCATGTAATTCCGCAGAGTGCCCCTCCAAAGGGACCAGCCTATTTCATATTTATACCTTGTGAGGAGTGAAGTGTACTTCGCTGCGCTTTTCAGCGAGAGATTTCCCGAGTCTCTCACAAAAACACTGCCACCCTTTAAACATTCAAGTCATGGTTCACTAAGGTGCCTGCTGTCAATTTTATTTATAAACCGCCTCGGCCTGTTCTTTCATTCAGGCAGGCACTCTACCACACCCTTCATCCACCTCTTGGATATTGAGAGACGCAGACAACACCTACAAGGCATCCTCAAAGGCAGAGAGTAAACATGACTCACAACAGCACTTAATACAATCACTGGGCAAAGAAACACATGCCTCAGCAACATCGAGCTACAACGCACTGTGAGGTGTTAAGGTGAATAAAAATGCCTCGCTGCATCCCTTGGTTCAAGAAGTGTATATTTCTTCTGAGAGCCACATCCCAGAAATTACCCGTTGCTTCCTCTGCCCGGATCTTTGCCTCTTGTGCAACAGACAGCAACACAGTAAGGGCATGATGGCTCCCTGGTTGTTAGTCTGACAATAGTCTGTGTTCTTCACAAACCAAAGTGATGGTTCCATGCGGGAAATTGAGCAAAGTGAAAAGCCCCAGTAAAACAGATAGATGCCCTGGAGAATGCCACAGGAACACTTAGACTGTGGGATTTTAGTGACATATTGAGGGCAGTTGCATGCACTTCCTGTTAATTTCCTGTTTCCCTTTATGCAAAAATAATAACACGAACCGAGGGAGTGTGTGCAGCTATCGTCAAGATCTACTGCACAGAGGTGGTCATCATAGAGGATCTTGTTTGACGAATATGTTTTTTTTTTTACTTTTCTACTGTGGTATTCTTAGTGGGATTTATGCAACCAGTGTTGTTTGGCTATCATTCCTCCTGTGTCAAAATGTTATCAATGCCCTGAGTGAATACTGGCTGGAGGATAGTCATATTTTTTGTTTAACTTTTAGGATAAATAGGTCGTAATAGGCTGTTTTTTTTTTAATTTAGATTTTACACAGCGTCCCAACTTTTTTGGAAACAGGGTTTTAAATTGGATCTTAAATGAGGGAAACAAAACAAAACTCAACTCAAAATACAGCAAGGAAAACAGAGATAAAATTCACCTCAGGAAAACTCTGAACTGATTTCAAAAGGACACAAAACTGACCTGATGCATGACAGAGGACAAAAAAAGAATAAGTGCAAATAAACCCTCTATTTCACACCCACAGTATCCTACTTCTATCTACAAGCAGGATAGTGGTACTTAATTAATACAAAAAAAGGTTTATGAACATACATTTGTATAGGGCTGTATTCACCTTAACAGCATCAGCTTTCTCGACCACCAATTCCAGCAGTTCGAAAATAGGGTAGTTGGTCCCTCCTCTTCCACTATGTAGCTAAGATGGAGACAATTGGGAGTGACAGCCTTTTATGTAAATTGTTTTTAACACCGTCACACTGCATTTCATGGTGCCATATCTTTCAGTGTTAATGCATTTACGCACTTAAAATAGTATGTAAGTACGTAATTTGAGAGACATCATATATCTCTAAAAGTGACAGAAAAATACAAAAACTAAAAAGCTCCACCTTATTTTGGGATACGCAGTTTTTTCACTTAACACCGCTCGTTGCAGGAGTCACGCCTTTTACATGCTGGTTTGCATGTTGATCTCCGTAGAGGAAAAAACAAGAGACTGTTGAAGTCTGTAGGTTTCACCTCTGGGAAGAATGACACATTGGTACAAATGTCATGGCAAACAATACAGTAAATCTTATTACGCATAAACACGGTGGACCACTTGTCATATTAGAGTGGGAGTCTCAAAAGTTCCAACTAGGTCACCAACAAGAGGATTTCTGAATATGATCAGAAGTGGTGCAGTCACAAAGTCACTTCCTTACCTTTCCCCATACTGCACCTGCAGACCTCTTGGCTCATGTTTGTGCACATTTGCCAAATGAATACTTCCATGAATTAAAAAAAAAAAAAAAGGAGAAGAATAGAGAACCATTTTATCAATGGCTTCCTGTTGTGAGCTCTGGTACTTACAGATAAGACGGTTGAAGGAAAAAAAAAAAAACTTGTAGCGTTACAAGTACTATAGGATGTTGATAACAGGTTAAGAGTTTGATATAGATGGATATTCCCACTGTGTCCTTTGCATTTAGAGAATACTATACCTGAATGCAGCTTGAGAGCACTTGAGCGGTTCAGCCTGTTAAAATAAAACTATATAAGCAACTTTGAGAAAATGGACAATCGGGATATAATATAGGCAGATCCCATTGCAGCTTGAGTGTTCTTGTAATGAAGTATTAATAGCCTTTGGGCTCAACTGTCAGACCTGTTTTTAGTCTTTTAGTGTGTATTAAAGTACAACACTACAAGCAAATGACAGAACATTAGCCTATACAGTGAAGTGGCTGCAGTGAAGTATGTGGAGGATTAGAAATCAAAATGGCAAAACACAATAAACAAAAATTTGGCAATCAGCATCTGGATACAGAGAATTGTCCCTTCTATTGATAATAATGCCGCTTGGAGGGGCATTTGATATAGTTTGGGTTGCCCATTTGACAACAAGGCATATTTAATTTTAGTTAATTTTAGTTTTGTAAATGGTAAAAAGTTCCAAACGTCCTAGAAATCATCAGCTTTTCAGAGTTTACCTTCTTCTTATAGATTGCTGATATTAGATGAGGAGTCACTTTCACGTATCACTCTATAGCGAGACATGTTTCTGTCAGTGCCCACGTAACAGAGGGCATGATTAATCTGCAGGGTTTCAATTAGCAAGAAGGAGATGTTTCTCAATGTTGCAGCTTAAATTTGTGATTTTTATTTGTTTTCACGTACAGAAGTCGTGAAGGAGCTTTAACAAGACAGGGACCAGGTAAAAGATGCATTTCTTCACGTGTTAAGGATGTCTAAAAATTATGATATACTGTGCGAGATGATGAATCACCTGTGGTGCTTGGGAAAGTGTGAGAGAACTATGACATTCACCAATTTCTGGTAGCGCACACACCGACACAAAGACTATATTGACACGAAGTCGTGTAAATCTTAAAACCTTTGTGTCTGCATTAGCGTTTCTAGCCTTCCATTTTTGTAAACATCACTGTCCACAATGAAACACATGAATCACATTAAATCAGCAAAATGTCTCCTTTGCCTTCTTTTTATTTGGCTAACAACAAAACTGCATTCTAACCAACATCTAACAGGCACCAGGCCCACATACAGTAATCTCAAATTCTGTTAACCCCATACACATTGAAACACTAAGCCAGAATTAATGTTTCACATTGAGCCTGTGAAGGAGCTGCAGTTTTTGGAGGGAAAAAAAAACCAATTCAGTTTTAATTCGGACATAGGCCTGGATGAAGGGAGAAAAAAAAAAATGCTTTAAAAAATGTCATGTTTACAGAATTACATTTCTGTCATAATCATTGAACAAAGTCTCTCAAGAAGCAAACATGAATAAATGATTTCTAAAACCCAAACTACTGTAACATTTAGTACATTATTTATCTGAATGAAGCTCTGGTTTACAGTCTGTGCCTGAAACTTGAAGCGCAGGCGGGCCCAACCACAATCTTTACCCTAAAGCAGTCAAAGACTAAAATGACCTCATGTGTACGCAGCTGTAGTGCTTGACTGTTTGAGCCCAATAGGGTTCGAAATGGTATAAAAAGGCAAATAATCACAGCAGTGAGCAGCCAGGTGTTGGTTGGTTTGTTTACATTTTGTGAAGGGCAGGAAATCCACATTTTACAGGCTACGCTAATTTCCCTATGAACCATATAGGAAAGCCTCCGATGATAGTCTGCGGATATGAAAACTCACAGAATGGGGTCATCGATGCATCAGTGCCCTCACACACTTGACGATTTGACATTGGGACAGCCCCAAGCCTTTGCGGATTTAGCCCGGACGTGTGTCAAGGTGTGTGAGTGTGCAGACTGGGATTGAGCTCCCAGTCAACTGTGATGGGACCCACCTGTTACTCAAAGTAGCCCCACCCTTAATTATGCATAACCTTAAATATTTATACAATTTAAATGATAAAAACTCCCCCCTCATGTAATTGTCAGTAAAGGGACAGTTAGCTGCAAAAACATTTTTTGTTTTTGCTGTACATCTGCTGGGCATTTTAACATGTGGTCTATAGGGATTGACCTGCATTTGGAGGCAGCCTTAAGTGGCCATTTGAGGAACTTTAGTGAAAGGCATTTGCGTGTTTTTGCGCTGGAGTTTGCAGCTTAACCCTTTAATGGGCAAACACATAAATAGAAAAATAATGAATTGCTATTTTCTTGTGTGTTCAGGCTAAAATAATACAATTAAATATTTTTTTTTCCAAATATGACTTATTGTTCCCAATTTATAGTCTGTATCTCCCGAGATACATTTCCCATTTGGGGGTTAAATTTAACATTTTCTTCTTTTCTTTTTAAATAGTTAATGTGCCTACTTTAAACATATTTTATAAACAATTAAGCTAATCCTTTTTTACATGCCTTGCGTATAAAGTTTTTAAAATGTGAAAGAAATTAACAATATTCATGTTTTTAACATGACATGTTTTGAATGTTCAAGACAATTCCATTTGTAATCTTTGACTAAACAACGAGCTATTAACATTCATATACAAAACATATCTTATAGTTTTATTATTTTATTTTCTTCGATCCTGTGGTGCCACTGCATTAGCAATATCCTATCCGCATTAGAAGCTGATGAAACAATTGCAAGCATTTTGACGCTGACAATGCAAAGCTTCACTTTACACATCTGACACTGACCCTGATGGAGATCTGTCTATCCAGGCACATAATACATCAACACTTGACATATATATATATGTGTGTGTGTGTGTGTGTGTGTGTGTGTGTGTGTGTCTCATTTACTTACACACATCACCATACTAAACATCATTTATTATTGCACATATACACACAGACATATGCAATGCAATGTGTACTGCAAAAATACCAGATATTTTACTTATATATTTGTAGTACTCATCTTCACCAAAACATCTTTATTAATTTATTATGTATTGGATGGCTTCTGAGGTGGATTTGGCTACAATTTCTGAGCAAACAGCCTGAAAAGCATGGACAAACCACACTTTATTGTTTCTTTTTTTCTTTTCTTTTCACAAATCCACCATGTATATTGTTGGATTGTTGGTGGAGCATGGACTGTACTTCCTTGAATAAAATAGCCCTGGCTTGGATGTATTTGCTCAGTGGTGCTTCAATAGCATTTACTACCCTCGCAGATGGCTGCTCTCCTGTAGCCTGGAGGAACAGAGTCAAGTCTGAGCTGCTTTTAACTGTAACCCAGCGAGTTGGCTTCAGTTATGTTAGGATTGCAAATATCTTGGGGAGGGGGGGGCAGGATGAGTATATTTATTTCACTAACAATGGCAAATATGAACAAGAGGGGACTCTGCATACTTGACATTTTAAGCTAAAAAGTAAGTGCATGCAAGTTTTTGCTATAACAGCGTGTGGATGCTCTCCTCAGGTTAATAAGACATGAGGAGTTATTTTCAGCATTTTTGCCTTCCAAATCTCCACTTTGCTATTTGCAGTGAAGTCAGTAAGCTCAGTCATGTAGCAAGTCAAGTGCTTTTTTTTTCCCCATGAGAGAGATGATGAGACTAATCCAGGACCATTCGATCAAATCAAACATTTCAGTCAAGCTATTTTTCAATGTCACATTTCTTTATGTTTGATCCATGAGGTAGGCTTGTCCCTTTGGGATCATCCATCATCATCAAGCCAAGCTCCTGGGCTCTCCTGACCACTGAGCAGTGGCTCTCAGGAGACGGATGCCTTGGAGGAACATCTGTCAATCAAAGGCTTGTGGAGGTTTTGCTGCGTTTCCATCTTCAATCAACCACAAAGAAACTCATGAATATTGTACACTGGAATCTAAGACTTTCTTCGTCTTTTAAAATAATACCAACATTTTTTAAAAAGGATTAAAAAGATTACGGCTGCCGGCACCGCTGCAGTTTTCCATATAAAGATTTTCACTTGCCAGTCACAGATGTTTACAACATGGGGAAATGATCCTCATGGAGAAATGCATCTTAGAGCCAGGAGAGTAAACATGAATTTGAGTTAGCAGTGTGTGTGTGTGTGTGTGTGTGTGTGTGTGTGTGTGTGTGTGTGTGTGTGTGTGTGTGTGTGTGTGTGTGTGTGTGTGTGTGTATGTGAGAGTATGTATGTGTGTATGCTCAGGAGAATTGAGGACTATAATTTTAAAAAGATCTTCTCTCTATGTGCATTCAAAAGATGACGTTACAGCTCAGAGATGCACACAAAATAAGACTTCTTCAGAGCTTTTGAGGTGCAAGAGTAGCAGTTAATTATGTAACTTAAGATTCATTTTTGAGCAGATATGAAGGCTAATCAATATCAGGCTCCATCTAAATACAAAGAGCTCTGATTTAAGCAGCCTGGTTAGCAGGAAATATCTTAACATGCCAGTGCTGCTCAACAAGATGGACTCACTGAGTCCTTGAAATATCAATGCATCAAACAGCTGCTGATGAAGTGCTGACAGAAAGAATGCAGTAGGGACATTTAGTGACTAGGTTCCCTGAAGAATGAAAGGACAGGACACAGAACAGATTTTGGGATGTTTGTGGTCACCAAAGATCGAGCACTATTAAGACACAGAAGATGACAATGTCAATTGGGGTCCCCCTGCTGGGACATCCTCTCCTTTTAACGCAATTTTTAAGGCAATGATTTGCCTACAGGATGAGATGAGAAACTGCTCAAATGAGCCCATTTTTCTTCAGAGAATGAACAATGAAGTGCGGAAAGTGGGATCATTTCATCAAATCATATCTGTGTTTGCACACAATATGTAGCGACCCTCCCTTGCCAATAATAATAAGTACTAGTTGCCAAGTTACAAACACTATGTCATTAATCTGTTGCAAGCTCCACTCAATTACTCCATGTTCTCAGAGGAGTGAGGAACAGACCGTGGCCTTAACTGTGCTTTTTACAATGTCTATTTCGAAAAACAATTACTCATTTCCAGGATAATTTTGCAACACTGTAACACACAAATCACACCCTGTTGTCGTGTCTTCCTTGTGACTACCGCTCACCTTCAGAGATCATTTAAGGTGAATTAAAACAGCTTTTAAGAGCTACACACTCCCTGATGAGTAGGAAAGCTATTTCACTTGTTTATGTTCACCATATGGTCGCTGCAACTTTCCAGTGGTGACCTGGGAATGGGGGTTACCTTCAAAAGAGGCCTCTAGACACAAATGTCCTGCTTCATGTTTGCACGCCCTAATATTTGACATGCTATCTTTCAGGTGACTTTAAGGGAATTGTCATAGTGTATGTTCTTTAACTAATCAAAAAGCTTAAATATATTGTTGATATTTCATTCATGACTATGGGTTTCAAAAACCGAATGTGTTCCAGCCAAATACAACTAGTGTTTCGACAATGAAATGGACAATGGTGACAGTAATATGTGATGATGTACAGTACAATCTCTAGCTCCTAATGTATAAATGCATGCAGCAAGGCAACACACAGCCTGTGGTCTGCCTTGCATCTGGAGTTAGCATCAGATAGTGCTGACAGTGTCCAGATGTCTCCACAGTTGTCAGGCTTGATTGCCTGAGACAAAGTGAGCAATGAAAATAAATGCCTTCAGCAGAAGAAAATCCAGATCACATTGGAGCTGAAGGGCAGAAAAAAAAAAGACAGGTAGTGAAGAATGTCAGGGCATTTAAGACAGAATAAATACTTTTTTTTATTTATTTACGATATCTACTGTGTATGAAGGTTTTGATGAGTTTTTCCTTGATTGTTGACAAGTTTCCTTTAATCCAACATTTCTAAATTAATTTATTTCTTCTATCATGAACAAATAAAAATCTGGCACTATAGCTAACAAGCTTAGTTGTTTCTGCAACATCTGTGCATCCTAATGATGTTGAAGAAATTGGCTGCCTCAGTAATTGAATCTTTGAAGACAACTGCTTCACAGAGATGCCAATCCTCAGATTGGTAATTAAAAGGGTGCAGTCGAAACTGGGATTGGATGATTAAGGCAGTTTAGTCTCTCTGCTGAAGGAATGGGAGTTATATTGATAATATAGCAGGTACAGTATCTGTGTAGCCCTGTCACTATGAGTGAGGAATATTTCATCCATCCTTAGTGCAGTATATTCACAACAAGCTGAACACACACACATTGGACATCTTATTCCTGTGAGCACAGCAGACCAGTAAATGTTACATTTAGAGAACACCTTTTCCACAAATTTGGCAAATGACTTATTAAAATAATCTATCGAATCACCTTTAACACAGCTAGTTAATTTTATTTGTAGACATGCTATTATAGACCCATTCTTCCAGTCTGTACTGAACATTGAACACTTCAGAGTGAGGAGAAAGCAAATATGAAGAAGAAAAAAAATCAAATAAATGGATGCATTTATCCTGCTGCCAAATTAATTTAGTGGTGAATGTGAATAAAAATACCATGGCATCTGTTGAGGAACAAAAGAAAATCGGGCAAACAAAGAAGAAAGTTGTATTTCTTTTAATGTTAGAACATTATCAATAATCTTACAAATTGGTATCTGACTATTTTGATCTGTAAACAAAATATTATCACCGCTGTTCAGAACTGTTTCAGCATCCAGTTTCTTTCCTGTTGCTATGAAACAACAAAGAAGAGAAAAAACAACGACACAATGCCAGATTGTGTCAAGCTATTTTTTTACTTTTGTTACTGTCTTTAATAGATGAACAGTGTAACTTTCGAAAGAAGTGGAAAAACTAGCCGCACATTAGCCCTCCTATTCTGCTCAGTTCGGTATGCTCAGGTGTATTGCTGCTGCAGCTTACTTTGTTTGGTATGACCACCACAGCTATTTATCATGTATTCATGTGTGTTCATGTATATTCTTCATGTGTTTGATCCATCTAACCACCACCGACCTCCTTTGTTAGAGGACTTAATCACTCCTCGCACTTTGTCAAATGACCTCCTTGTTTGATTCTGGTCACACATGTACCTTTCACACCAAGGACAAGACATGACCCTTACACAGTATCCTCTAGTGGACTGACAGGTGCACTGAACACATTGGCATGATACAGAGCTGGCAGTTTGGGAAATTGGTCGTAATTATCAATTTGATTAACCACACAACAATTGATCAGTAGGTTTTAACACACATGTATCGGAGCACAATAACATCCAGTCCTGTTTAGGCTGCTGAGCACTGCATCATTACACAGTGTGGTGTTTTGTTATCAAAGTGTATCACGATTGTAGAGTATCATGATATTTACAGACCAGATCAAGTGTGCTGTATGTTTGTGTTGTTAACCAACAGCCCAGAGAAGATAGCGTCATAATATTTACACATTTCAATCAATTTGCACAAAAATATAGATTATTTAACTATTGTGTTGAACTGTATTTCTTACAGAGGTGAGAAATATCACTGGTAGTTAGGAACCATGGTGTATTCAAAACTCTAGGACAAGCAGATGACATGCAGGCAGCATGTGATGCAATATAAACTCATGTTTCCCTGATCAATAATTTATAAAGGAATGATCAGCACAGCAGCATCTACATCCCATGGGAATTTGCAAGGTTAATGGCAAACATGCATTAATGGGCTGAAATGCTAGAGGTCACTTGACAGTGTATAACAGATACAAGGACATTATTGTTCTGTACTGAATGACAGAGCGAGCACTGTGGTGTTGTGAGGTGGCAGAGGTCATGAAAAGACAAAATGCTCACAAGTTGAAAGCATGTCAGATCTGTTTCAAATAAAAAGCCTTTTTTGATAGTGTATTTATTAGGTATTTTTTTCTACTGTTACAGGCCTACAGTAGTTAATCAATAATGGAAGGTACGCACACTAGATCCTGAACATATCAGGGAATCATATACAGTGCATAGCAGACATGCTGTACTATATAACAGCAGATCAGATGTAGAAGGACACATTCAAAACTAAATAATCATATCAGCAGCAGTGTTGTTTGTGCCGTTTCTCAGAGATGTGAAATAGGCCACATTTTCAATAATTAGCTCTGAATTGCTGCTTATATCTGACTTTTTTGAATGTTTTCTTCATATCTATTCTAGGATGTAACCAATATCTGACACCAACATGAACTGACAGCCGTGGTGAAAAAAAACTTGTGAGAAGAGTGACAGTAACAAAAGATGTCGCATTTCTGCAGCTTGCTTTTTGCACATTCTGGGTTTTGTGTCTGCCCTCTATTTTTGTTTTGAATTGAGGTTTCTCCTTAGATATGAGTGAAGCCATCAACTCTACTTCCTCACCACTGTTTATTTATTTATTGGTTTTGTCTATTGTCCTTCAGGACAAACAGAATCCTTGCTGAACGATACAGTCATCTGCACAGAGTTAAAACCATAAGTGGTATATACAAATGGACATAGTTTCAATGTCTGAAAAGTGAAGGCAGTGCTGAAGTGCCTTAAAGTGCAGGGGCCACGAGGGCCTGGCACTCCAAAACCTCTTGCTCCTATAGACTCAGTGGTCCTTCTGAACATAATTTATTAATAAATCAGATATTAGGCCTCAAACAGTGGTATGTTTGGTTTGATTGACGTGATTGTCTGGGGTGCAGTCAGGTCTCCGGTATAGATGGGTGGGCATGGTGTCCTTCGGTTCTAAGCAAGCGGCAGCCAACACTGATGTCACCTATTGGTTTGAGAATAGCTGCCATGAAGCCTCGAGTTTGGATTTTGGCCAGCGCCGTCTTGCTAGTTCTGAGCAGTTTGAAGCTGGAAGTGACCTATATTCAGACTAGCTGTGGGGAGCGAGAGGTGCAGCGGATGCGATCTGATTGTATTGCAGGTTAAGGCACTTCTACAGCTGCCTCATTTTTCAGACCCGGAAGCTACATCCACTTTTATATACAGTCAATGGTTCTCAGCCAGATCCACTCCTTGCTCCTCCACAGCTTGTCCAAATACGGTCACTTCTGGTTTTCAAAAAATCAAGACGAATTTACATGTAAGTTGTACAAACTTTGATGATGCCTTGATTTTGCACATGTCCAATATTTTGGTTTATGTCCAAATACCTACAAGTCTAAAGAGATCCTCCTAAACCACAGCTGTACTTTGTGACCAGCTAGCCAAGGGATCAGGGCTCATATCACATGGGAGCAAATCCTGTCAGCAGTTAAACCCGGTGTGATTCCTTACTTGCTGGACCTTTATTGCATGTCATTACCCTGCTCTCCTTCTCAACATTTGCTGTCTGTCAACACTGCAACTATCTAAAAAATGATTCAGGATTAAGGCTAAAGCAGGAAAAGCGCTTAAGGCAATCAGGAAGGAAAAGATAGTAACTGAGCTTGTGTGTAATAGATACTTAGTAAGTGAACGAGGAACAGGTAAAGTGAAGGGTGTGAGGATTCAGGTTATTGCAGGGTGGATGAGAGTGGCTGAATCTATAACAACAGAAGAGTTACTGAATGTGGGGAGAAAAAAAAACAGGCATGAATGAATGAACTGTGCCAGTTGTTAATATAACTGCTCTCACCAACCCACTTTCCAGAAGAAAACATTTCACGCTGCTTGCCTGGCACAGCACAGGCAACTAGCTGAATTCAGTGTCCAACAAGCCAGCTTTTTCTTTCAGAAGTTCACGTCACTGTTTGCTGCTTCTGCTGCTTTTAAATAACAATTATTACAGCTTTAAATGACCATTCTGGTTTACTACAAACTTGGATGTATTTTTGCAGGTTTAGCAATCGTTAATAATATTACAACTGACACAACAGAGTCCACTGCTGAGAACTATGAAGACAATAACCTTAATGGAAATGCAAGCACTGAGACAATCAGACCCTGAGGGGAGGTTAACTGATTTGGAAGAGAAATGAAGATTCAAAGTAAAACTATGAACCAAACTGTCTGCCACAATCATCGATCAGTTTGCACACCCACTTCAGGTGCAATTTTATTACTGACATTTTTGCAGCCTTCCCTTTCAATTTGAATCTACAGATGAAGTAGTCTGAACAGTTTAGATACATTGCTGCCTCATTTACCACCTGTCTGATTGTCTTACTGTTGTAGTTGTTTTCTTATCAGACGTAGTTGTAATGATACCTCCAGGTTCTCTGATCTCTACTTAGCTGCATACAATGTTATCATACATTAATTATGATCAAAACTGTGAAGATGATTCTAACTTTGCAATCGTGTGGCAATCTTCTGTATTTCTGGAAATTTGCTTTTTCTTTCACGGTGTTATTGATTCAGGTTTCAGGAGCATTCTGTGATATCGAGCCTCAGTGCAATAACCTATAAGGAAAATGCTGGCACCCCCACACCAGTGAAGAATGAAAATGATGAGTGCGGTGTTTGTCAGTTTGAGCCTTCAGCAGTGGTCTTCTGCACAGAGCCTTTTTCCTTGTGAACCTGGAAGGAGAGCCTTACTGGCTTCTTGTCAGCTGTCCCATAGTGCTTGGAGAGGGCTCATGGTCTTTTTAATTCCCAGCCAATCTTCTGTCCATCACACCACTTTATTCCTACTCTGAAGCTCAGCTCAGGTCCGCACACTGTCACTTTCTGACATATCTTGCTGCCTACGCCGCAACAATACCAGAAAATATTGTCAGCTCCTCCCCACCCCCGACTCGCTTCAGTATGAACAACAAATCATATTTTCAAACTAGATGTAGTAACAGAGCTTCCCACCTACCTCCCCGCATCACTCCACTCCATATTTGACTTTCTCTCAGCAGCATGTGTGTGATAGGGATAAAACCATAATAAAATAAGAGCTCTGGGTTTAGCTCATGACAGATCACCCTTATCAGGTGACCCAGGCAGTTTCTTGGGATTGTCCCACAGGACGCGTCGCGTGTTGATAATAAGGAGCAGAGGTGGATTCAAAGCAGTGTGCATAGCCCAGCAAAGGTAAAGAAGCCACTCCTCCAACCCTGCCATTCTCAGGAGATTTCCATGAATAAAGGATTAGCCACAAGCTGTGAGTCAAGCTCTGATTCTTCCAGTTGCTTTACATATTTAAGGCTGAATTTTGCACCAGCAGAACAGGCGGCTTAAAGTCAAAGGAGATTGTGCAGCAGTTTTGTGAAGTGAGAACGAGTCTTGGAGGAGTTTATGGATGTAAGTTGCTGAAAATGTCGACATACATGCCTTATCAGGTCTTAATTTGAATGATGTGTCAAACAAGGTGGGTGAAATGTGCACATTACACAGTTTATTTCATTTTTATAGAGACTTCAATCCTTGTTCTCAGTTTGGAACATGTGTTTGAGTTTCCTCTTCTGACTTTTCAAATAACATTGTGTATTTCGTAGCCTTAAAAATGCAAATATATCACATAGTGTGGGACATATTTACAGACAATCTATTTAATCGTAGCACAGATTATGAGCTGAAATCTGAAAGCTTCTGTTGATCTCTGAGGAAAGTCATATCAGTGCTGATTTTATCTTCCTAGACTGAAGATTAGGGGATAAATTGCTTAACCCATCATATAGTTAATTGGCTCAACCAGGATCTTTGCTTCTGATATCAACTTTACGTGTGTATATACAGAACTCTGACTAAATAGCCTGCCTCTCTGAATACCAGACAATATTATGAGACAGACAGTATCTGTGTCTTAAAATTCCTGCTCTTTATTTGGTAATGTCATGGTTTTCTTATTATGAGTCATACTGCTTTCTTTGAAGGTTTTGCAGGTGACACAATGCTTTATTAGAACAGAATTATGACTACTGGTGCAGTTTCATAGACAGACAAGCACTCCACCCCCTGTAGCTTAATCACATGTACTGCCTATTGTATGACGGGCAGACACTGTAGCTTAGATTTAACTGCCTTTGACCAACTTTATTGTTGGCTAAATTACCACCAGATCTACTGGCCACCACAACATTTAATTGCCTCATTAAATGATGATCTATTTAACAACTGGATTGATTTCTGGAATTGCTGATATTTTGCTTGGTTGTCTTGCAGTTTGAACAGTTTAGAAATTCCTTGTGAGCTTCTAAGTGCAATAATATTTCAGCTAAAAGCGCCAAAGCATGTAATACACCCGTCAGTTAACAAGAGGATATTGTGTCAGTGTCACTCAAGTCGACACGAAAGAGGAAGTGCCTTAGCTTTAAAAACAAAATCATGTTAGGTTTAGGAAGGATCGTGGTTTGGTTAAAATAGGTAAGTTTACATAAGTAGTATATGTTACCTAAGTTATTTAATGTTACATAAGTTAAATTTGATATGTGATGTATGTAATTTACTTCTGTTGGACTTTTCTTATAGACATGAAGACTGCTCTTCCAGGTGTATGTCCTGTGTTTTTTCCATCCCACAACGTTTTCCCTACACACACTTTATCCCTCTTCGTATTTTGTCTTTTGACCTCCATCACTTTACCCCCTTCTGGTCATACACGCCGAGGCAAGTAAAGTGACACTGACAAAGCATCTTCGAGTGAACTGACAGGTTTATTACACACCATGGTGTGAAACCAAGCTGACAATTTTACATGTTGGCCAACCATAGTCTTGTCTGAGAGTGTGATGTGATAGAACTGGACTTCGTTGCAGAACAGACCCTTTAGTGAACTAAATGTTAACACCCTTGGAATCGGTGTGCAACTTTGCAAAAACAATGTCGGACTCAGTAGTTTTCTCTGGACCCCTTCCTAACCGGACCAGTGATGATATGTTTAGCCGTACGTCTTCACTTCACCGCTGGTTGTCGAGATGGTGTCCCGCTAACAATGTGGGCTTCATTGACAATTGGAATACTTTCTGGGGAAAACCTGGTCTGATCCGGAGAGACGGCATCCATCCTACTTTGGATGGTGCAGCTCTTCTTTCTAGAAATATAGCCATGTCTCTTAACAGCCCTAAAACCTGACATCCCAGGGTTGAGGCCAGGACGCAGAGCTGCAGTCTTACACGCTCCTCTGCAGCTTCTTTAGAGCTGTCACTCACCCAAAACCTTCAACATCCTATAGAGGTTGTGTCTGTTCCCAGACCACCTATATTTAAAAAACTCAAGAAAAGATGTATCAAATAAAATGTAATAAAAATTGATCCTACCAAATTAATGGATCAAAAAAAAATCTGACAATTAAAAGCAGACTATTAAATATCAGATCTCTCTTGTCTAAATCTCTGTTAGTAAATGACTTGATAACTGATCATCAGATTGATTTACTCTGTCTCACAGAGACCTGGCTGCAACAGGAAGAATATGTTAGTATTAAGGAAGGAACTCTTCCCAGTCATATTAATTATCATATTCCTAGAGATTCAGGCCAAGGAGGAGGAGTGGCAGCAATCTTCCACTCAAGTTTATCAATTAATCCAAAGCCAAAACTTAGTTATAATTCATTTGAGAGTCTGACTCTTTGTCTCTCACACCCAAACTGGAAAGCACAGAAACCGATTCTATTTGTTGTTGTTTATCGCCCACCTGGTCCTTATTCAAAGTTTCTAACTGAATTCTCTGATTTTTTTTTATCTGATTTCGTGCTGAATTCAGATAAAGTGATGATAGTGGGAGTCTTTAACATTCATGTTGATGTGGACAACGATAGCCTCAGTTCTACTTTTAGCTCATTATTAGATTCTACAGGCTTTTCTCAGAATGTAAATAAACCCACTCACCGTGGTAACCACACCCTCGATCTGGTTCTGTCATACGGCATGGAAACTAAAAATGGAATTGTATTTCCTCAAAACCCTGTTTTGTCGGGCCACTTCTTATTAACATTTGAAGTTACAATAATGGATTACACAGCATGTGGGAATAAATACCACTACAGTAGGTGTCTGTCAGATAATGTCATGGCCAAGTTTAAGGAAGCAGTGTCATGCTTATCCTCTTCGATGCCGTGTGTTAAAGCAGCTACGTTGATCTTAGTCCCACACAAGTGGATCATCTGGTAGAAAACACTACAGTATATCTGCGCACAACTCTAGATGATGTTGCCCCTCTGAAGAAGAGAGTCATGAACCAGAGGAAGTTGTCTCCGTGGTACAACTCAGAATTACGCTCTGCTAGGCAGGCGACTAGAAAGCTGGAAAGGAAGTGGCGTTCCACTAATTTAGAAGAATTTCCCCTGGCCTGGAAGGATAGTCTAATATTATACAAGAAAGCTCTTCGTAAGGCCAGGACTTTATATTATTCATCATTAATAGAGGACAACAAGAACAACCCCAGGTTTCTTTTCAGCACTGTAGCCAGGCTGACAAAGAGTCACAGTTCTGTTGAGCCCTCTATTCCTTCAGCTCTCAGCAGTAATGACTTAATCAACTTCTTTACTAATAAAATTCTTACTATTAGGGAGAGAATCAGGCAGACCCTTCCTGCCACCGTCACTGATGTGATGTTAAGCACAGCAGCCCTGAAAGCAACTGTAGGACCAGATGTATACTTGGAAAATTTCCCTCCTGTTGAGCTCTCTGAATTAACTATAATTATTTCTTCATCTGGATCCTCTAGCTGTCTGTTAGATCCCATCCCAACTAAACTTTTTAAGGAAGTCTTCCCTTTAATTAATACTTCCATATTAGATCAGATCAACCGATCTATTGTAACCGGCTATGTACTGCAGGCTTTTAAAGTGGCTGTAATTAAACCTTTACTTAAAAAGCCGACTCTTGATCCAGCTGTTTAAGGAAACTACAGACCAATTTCCAACCTGCCGTTTATTTCTAAAATCCTTGAAAAAGTTGTTGCAAATCAACTTTTTGATCATTTACAAAGGAATGATCTGTTTGAAGATTTTGTCAGGCTTTAGAGTTCATCATAGCACAGAAACAGCACTGGTGAAGGTTACTAACGACCTTTGAATAGCCTCAGATAATGGACTCGTCTCTGTACTTATTCTTCTGGACCTCAGTGCTGCTTTTGATACGATTGATCACACGATCTTATTGCAGAAATTAGAAGATGTTACGAGGATTAAAGGAACTGCATTAGACTGGTTCAAATCCTACTTATCAGATAGATTCCAGTTTGTCCATGTCAACAACGAGTCTTCCAGACAAACACGAGTTAGTTATGGAGTTCCACAAGGCTCAGTGTTAGGCCCGATACTTTTTACTTTGTACATGCTTCCATGAGGAGATGTCATCAGGAAGCACTGCATCAACTTCCATTGTTATGCAGATGACACTCATCTGTATCTTTCTATAGAACCAGATGAAACTAATCAGCTAGTAAAACTTGAAGCCTGTCTAAAAGACATAAAGACTGGATGACCAAAAACTTCCTGCTTCTAGATTCAGACAAAACGGAAGTTATTGTACTTGGTCCTAAACACCTCAGGAACTCTTTCTGTAATCACTTAGTTACTCTGGATGACGTTGTCCTGGCCTCCAGCAAAACTGTGAGGAACCTTGGAGTCATCTTTGATGAGGATTTGTCCTTTAGCCACCATATAAAGCAAATCTCCAGAACTGCCTTCTTTCATCTACGTAATATTAATAAAATCAGGAAAATCCTTCCTCAGCGTGATGCAGAAAAACACATTCATGCGTTTGTTACTTCTAGGCTAGATTATTGTAATTCCTTGTTGTTAGGATGTCCAAATTACTCATTAAAAACCCTGCAGCTGATCCGAAATGCTGCAGCAAGAGTACTGACGGGATTTAGCAAGAGAGATCATATTTCTCCTGTTTTAGCTTCTCTTCATTGGCTTCCTGTGAAATCAAGAATATAATTTAAAATTCTCTTGATGAGTTACAAAGCCCTACATGACCAGGCTCCATCATATCTTAGAGATCTATATAATCCATATAATCCTATCAGAGCACTTCGCTCTCAGTACGCTGGTCTACTTGTGATTCCGAGAGTTTACAGAAGTAGAACGGGAGGGAGAGCCTTCAGTTTTCAGGCTCCTCTCCTGTGGAACCAACCAGCTCCCAGTTTGTGTTTGAGGGGCAGAAACCCTCTCTAGCTTTAAGATTAGACTCAAAACGTTCCTTTTTGATAAAGCCTATAGTTAGGGCTGGCTTGGGTAGATCTGAACCAACCCTTAGTTATGCTATTATAGGCTGAGGCTGCTGGAGGACCCCGTTACATGCTGAGCTTCTTTTCTTTCCTCATACTCTTTAACCGACTCATACCTCACCATCCTTTTCTCTCCCATAGCTTTTTCTTATTGTCTGTTGTCTCCATTCAGTTCCCTCGCTCGCGTAGTTTCTGTTCTTTCTTTTGCAGATGTCCTGTCATGGAGCTGCATGTCTCTGCCCTGCGCTTGTCGTCTCCACCAACAGTTCTTCTCTTCTATCGCTATGCTGTCCTTTTCTCTCTCTGCTCTCCTCTCACCCCAACCGGTCGAGGCAGATGGCCGCCCACCCCTGAGCCTGGTTCTGTCGGAGGTTTCTTCCTGTTAAGAGGGAGTTTTTCCTTCCCTCTGTTGGAGGTTTTTCTCCCTTAAAGAGGAGTTTTTCCCTTCGAGCTTATGTGGGAATTGTTGAATTGTTGGTTTTCTCTGTATAATATTGTAACGTCTTGCTGTAAGGACTGTAATGTGTTAAGTGCCATGAAATAACCTGTGTTGTGATTTGGCGCTATATAAATACAGTTAAATTGAATTGAATTGAGTATAACAAAGCTGCATTTGAATGCATGATGCTAAATCAGATTTCAGCGCAACATGACACAAATCCGTTGTCCTTTTGTGAAGAAGACAAAGAAGGATATTGAATTCATCATGATTGATCTCAAGTTAAACGTGAGAGCTGCAACCCACACGGTAAGCTGGGTAACACTATACACAACGCAAGCTTGCCTTTTTAAACAAATAGTGTCATTGATGTCAGGCCTCATGAATGTTGACATCTGTTCTAAACTTTGAGAGGTTGACGGCAGACTATGTGAACCAATCAGAACCAAGATATTTGACTCTCTTTTGCTATCATCAAGACGCTGGGAGACAAAACTGGGAATGGATCAAACTGAAATAAAGGTCTGCAGTCTGTTTGTGGAGAATCAGAATCATTAAACGGTCAAAAGGAACATCTGAAGCTTTTTCTGTTTCAACTTATTTAAGATCAATCAGGGAAAGTCTGTGCAGAGTAACCATTAGCTTTATGGATCCCTGTATATCATCCAGCAGAATATAGCTTAAGTATGGTAAAGTATGTGTTTGATTTCTAGTTTTATTTTATTTGTGTCTGGTGTCTAAACTTTCTGTCCTGTACAATTTGGCATTACAGTCACTTCCCCTACTCAAGTACAAAAATCAGTCTTTGCTGAGGAAATTTATGGAAACTAATCTTTTGGTACTTTTTCCTCTGTCATGTGGGAACAATCGAGCGCTGTCTATCTACGTTTCTTTCTCTGCAGTCCCACAGGATGAGGAGCCTTCAGGGTACTTACTCAAAACATTTGCTGTGATTCTCCACTGCACTGTAATACGGCAGAACTCTCCTGAGACCAATCTTGAAAAGAATAAAAGTTGTTTTCCTCGTAAAGTGTGTGATTCAAACACGACAAAACACATTAGCTTATTAAAAGGTTTCAATGTGAAACTTTATTGAGCCTTCGTGTCGTCTCACAGAGATATCCTATCTTATTAATACAATGGTATTACATTACCTAATTAACAAAATGTGGATTCAGTTCGAGAAAACATGTGGATCAAAAATGGAACTGTGATTTTTTTTTTTTTTATGAATACCAATTTGAGACATTATAATGTGATATTCTAGGATAAAGCATATGAATAAATAAAATGGTTAAATTGGGAAATATAAAATGATTTAAAGGGAGATATCGTTTCATAGTAAAATAAGAAATATATAAATATAAATCAAATAATAATGCTATATTATGAAATATCTGCATGACTTGTCATTTAAGAAAATAATATAGCACACACGAGGAACAAACTCTTAATTACACCTCCTTAGGACAAAATACATTTGTGTTACTTGTCAGCACAACATACACATATTACAAATGATAGATCATACACTATAATGCTGTACGAAAAAAAAAATAATGTGACAGAGGTGGGTTTATGTACAACATAATAAAAAGACCACAAGTAATCTGACATTTGAAATTAATATTTAAAACATGGCAAAGATTTCTTGAAATTTCAACGCTGCAACATTAGTGTCAACTTTATATGTTCTCTTAATTAGCCAGTTATTTATTGTATGCAGGTGACAGCTAACTGAAAACCAACCTACTGTCCTACAAATAATGTTCATCTCCAAATATTTTGCATCAGACGAATGGAAATTTTACAATGTTCCAATGTTTCTGCAAAATATTTAATGTGATTAATGGGATAGTTTGTCGAGTCCACTTTAAGTATGTTAAATAACAACATACAGCATTAACTTGAGTATCCAAAATGTTCTTGTCATGTACATGTTGTACAACTATAGGTGAGATGCAGCTTCACTTTTTATTATTCTCTTTGTATTTAATGTGTTATGGTCGATACTAATGTGTGTGTACTTCAAAGAGGACACTAAATACACAAAACAGTTATTCAGGAGAGCTTTTATACTTTTCAGTTTAGGGCGTATGATAAATGTGTTTTTTTAATTTGTCTCATCCTCTATTTTGCCCTCACTATAATAATTCCTTTGTTATTAATTCCACACACACACAAAAAAAAAAAATACAGTTTTACAAATCAAATAAATAAAGTAAATAGTATTCTACATTCTGACCTTGATAAGCCTGCCCTTTTGCCAAATAATTACAATCAGTATGTTTTAAAATAGTTGACAATAAGTTTGAGGAATAATAACTTAATAAGGCAAATCAGCTTTGTTAAACAGCAAATTCAACTGTTTGTTGATATGTACTCCAAAGCATTATAAATTCAGCCAATATTTTCTTGCATAACCAAAACACAGAGGACATTTACAGCTCGGTGAACTTGGACGTAACTCTGTGGATGATGAGTGACTGGTATTAAGGAGTTAATCCTGAAAATTATATGCTTTGATGGATTTGGCGACACCTGTGGTCACATCAGGTTACACACATAACCTTAATTGATTTAGGGGAAATAAAACATGTAATGTTGACTGCGGAGGCAGCAGTGTGTCATATATTTATTTACAGAATCCTTACAGCTGTTACCTCAAATAAACCAGCATGGTTTACAGCATGAACTGGTATGGAGCACAACAGGGATTATGTTTATTAATCCAACAGCAGAAACGGCAGTGGCATTTAGTGACTTCTTTTTCACTAAATGCCACTGCTGAGGCCACATAAGCTATGAGTGTAATGCAATTGTGTTCATGTGTGTCGCAGTCAGTCTGAGCATCTGATTTCCGAGCAACGTTTTTCACAACAGACAGTTTGTTATTGATGACAATACCGGTGGCTCTGTTCCACTCAGGTGATTGAGCAAACAGTGACACTGATGCTGTTTGGATTGTCCATAGCCACTTGATCACTGTATAGTAAAAAAAAAATGCGCCCATCCCAATGGACCTTGTCCACTGCATAGTGCACTATAAAGTTGATAACCCGGACACACCAGCATCCACGATACCAAGACCGAACTAGAATACAGCCAATGGATGGATTTTGGGCTCCAGAGAAATCTGATAAATTTAAGTGAGGTCACTTGAGTCAACAATTTAACACCTGGGGTGTGGGGTTGGAAAGAGCTCACCCGACCTCTCTGGCCTCATCTGCCGGAGACTAGCGGTTCAAGGCTACATCAGCTGCACTAACATAACCTACCTCAATTTCTTAGTGAATGTTTGGTGGTCAACATGCATTGTGGGTAATGTAAGGACAAAGTCTGTGGAATCGAAAAAACAATTGCTGTGTCTCAATCTGCAAACTTCCATTAGTACATGTTAACACGTGTGTGTATGTAAAATTGTGACGGGGTACTTTTATCTCGTTCTATCAAATACTGCTTATAGCTCTAAGCGGAAATGACCATAACATTTGAACGTGTTAACTGCAAACATATCTGCCGGCTTTGCTTGTACATTTCACTTTACTCACAAGACAGACACTGTCGGTTTGTTTTGGGGGTTAGTTTAGGTAGCTGAGTTTGATGTTGTATGAACCTGGAGTATGAAACATTAACATGCACACTGACACTTGGACACCCTGTATTTGTACCAGACATTTTGGGAAAATCAACAGCTAGAATGCAACACATATTCCCTTACATTGTCAGATTTCTTTCTTTTTATTTCTTTTCTTTTTTTTTTCTTTTGCGATCAATGGCAAATGTTTTCATATATAAAAGTCAAGGAATACCACTTTTTCCTGTCAAATAAAACAAGGGAAAAAGAGAGTGAATGCTTTGTTTTTAAACTACATGTGGAGAAAGCGAAACTTGCCTGGAGGTGGCTCACAGCGGTCACGGAAAGCCATGGAAACGCTTGAAAGCTAAGGTGAAACAGGTGTAAAGGAAGGGTCAAATGGGGAAACTGGGACATGAACCTGAGCTCAGGTTCACTTCTGAGTGAAAGATAAGAAATTCATCTCTCCATGTTTATCAAATGCAAGCAGCCTGGAGGGTTGCAGTGGTCCTGAAAATAGGCAGATGAAAATGTTTTATAGTTGTGCTGTTGCCTGTGAGTACCAGGCCAGGTACAGATTTGTGGTCATTTGACAACCTGTCAGAATGGTCCCTTCTGTCACTTTTGGTTTGCAAACTAACGGTTGAGAAGCTTTCTAGTTGCTGCAGCTTATTTCACAAATCTGACATGTACAATAAACCATATTCATTCTATTGTCCAGAGCTGATTATAAAGGCATCAGAAGCTACAAAATGAAAACATAAAAAACATCATTAAACAGCAAATCTTCATTGGAACTGGAAACACACATCCTTTAGAGTTAAGACCTGGGAAGAAAAAAAACAAAATGCTGATATTAGCAATGACATATAGTTAAAAAAAAGAAAGAAAACAATTGTGCATTGAATATCAAGAACATACAAAAATAAAAAATAAAATTAGAAAATGTTTGACAACAAATTGTTGAAAGGCTGTTGTATTTGTAGTTTTGGGTCCATAAAAATGTGTTTGATCAGGGAATCCAGGAAAGTACTTATACAGTGCCAGTAATTTCTTTCTTTTCTATCCTTGCTACAACTGTACACCCGGCATTGTTCAAGATTTTATGACGTGTGTTGTTTTTGTTTTGTTTTTCTACTTAAGAGAGGTTTACTTCAGATGATGTTATTTAGCCAAATGAATGCCTTAAGTTCACCTTTCAACCAAATGTCACAAATGTGTACTTAAATAAATGGTTTGACATTTTGAGGAATACACTTATTTGCAATTGGGTAAGGAAAATGAAAATATAAATACAAATTGTTTGGCGGCGCTGGTTGGTTTTAAGTAGATCAATAAATACATGTAAATCTACCTTAAAACTACAAATTGTAGCAAATGTCCTAATGTATGATGATTGTGTGGAAAATTTGCTTCGGAGGTGTGGTTTTGATTTTTTAACTTTGAGTACAGTCAGGCTGTTTCTGCCTGCCTCCAGTTGTTATATATATAGTGAAGCTAGCTACATTCGGGATACACCCTGGACAGTCCATCACAGGGCAAACACAGCCAACCACTCATGCTTACATTCACACGTATGGCAAACTAATTAAGCACGTCTTTGAACTGCAGGAGGTAGCAGGAGCCCATTAAATGATTATGACATTTTTAATCTTTTTTTTTTTTTTTTATTGCCAGCTTTGTCTCTAGTTTTGTGTGAGACACTTTAAGAAGCATTTCTTGAACGATTAGCGTTATTTAAATTAAGTTTACCATCATTATTATATTTTTTACCAAAATGTTGAAGACATCCTTCTCGCTAACAAAGAGAATTCACAACACAACCTTCTTGGAGGTGATATCTTTCTATATTTTGTGTCTCTTCCTCCTGCCTCTATGGCATAGACTTATTGCAATTTATATGTGTATTCTGAAGGCCTTGTTCAAGCTACGTTAAAGCTGATAAACAGTATCAGTCACACAGGGGATTAGTTACACAGAGTGCACCCATCCCACTGCTCCTCCACTTATTTCCAATTGTAATCATTTGCATGCTGCAGAGTGTATGAAACCTACTGGACATCTTTGGTATGCGGATGGGACCGCTGCTGGTGCCATCGCCCCCCTCGGTCAGAGCTTTGATCTCAATGAGGTAGTCCTCTCCGGAGGGGATTTGAAGCTCCACGCTGGTCTTATTGGTTTCCAGGACCGTAGTCCTGCCATGCCAGTTCTGACGATACACTACCTGGAGGAGAGCACGAATCCCGAGTTGAAAATTTAATTCTTTAGTCGTAACAGTAGGAAATTAAACTTCTATATTGTCTCCACAGACAGATGCATGTATTAATTCAACATATAAGTATGTGTAAAATAAATCAAAAACCCAAAATCAGGAGGTTTTAGAGCAGCCGGGAGGTAATGAATTCAAAATGTCTAACAAGAAGCTGATTTGACCCAATGACTCAACATGAAAGAACAGAGGGACTTCAAAACATGGACCTCCTTTTTATATAAATAAATATGTTGTGTAATGTAATGTCATTTTATCCTCATGAAAATGCAGCTCAATGTTTTATGTTGTACTTCAAAAGAAACACGCAGCAGCGAGCGTTAAGCTGCACGTTTAGTTTAAAAAACATGAAAAATATGTAAAAAATGTTCACTCTTAATTCACAGCACTGCCTTTGCCAAATTATTAAATCAGTCGTGTCCACATGCACCGCACGCTTCCTTACAGCAGTGCACTACAAAAGACGTATCATTAAATGAGCACGGCTGCATATATCTGGAGAGTAGACAATAAAAAAAGACAAAATAAAACTATACATATGTGTATCTCTCCCTCTCTCTATATATACTGTATATAAACATATAAACACATACATACACACATACAGTATATTGTCGAAAACAATCAAAAACAGGTTTTTCACACAAAGTATGCAAAGTGTATGATTCACTGTTGTACTGGTTAGAAGCAACTGAATTCCCTCTGTGGCAGGACGCCTTTCATTTTATCACCTGGAACACATCTTTTAATTTTGAAAGGCCAGACAGGGCCAATCCATAATGTAACACTGGAGTGCTGAGGTCTATCTTTCAACTGCAATGAGAAAACCATTTATTGGGATGACAGCTGCCGAGACTCTATTTGTCTCCCCAGTTCTGGGGTTTCTACTATTACTCTGACAAACTCACCTTGTATCCTGTCACCACAGACTCATTCTCCATGGCCTTGACATGTTCCCAATTTAGAAAGATCTTAGAGTTGGTCAGGTTCCACTCAATACTCCCTGGAGGCTGACTTGGTGCTGAAAGATATGTAATTATACAGACAAAAGGCTCACAAATCAATGCATACACCAATGTCATCAATAATATTCTCTAACTCTGCAGTCAGCCTTAAATGAATCGTCTGATGTTTGTATTTTATATGATGCACTTCTTCACCTTTAAGGTCACATTTTAGATAAGTGCAGGTCAATAAAAATAGAAATTGCATGATTACCCTTTCATTCATGTGTGTGAACAAGCTGCTAATACAAAATGAAATGAAAAGTTCACTCTAAAGCTGCATATAAGTCTAGATTGCATTCTATATCAATGCACAGCATCAGTGGTGGTCTGACTACACTATTCAGCAATATGCAATACAAAATAAAGAACAGACTAAAACAGAATATAATGAAACTAAAAAGACAACAATAAACAGAAGAAAAAGACAATACACTGACAGAATGGTTTCAGTTTTGCTTTTTGTTCTGATTATCGTTTTAAAAAATGGTAACCTGACTAATAATGACAATAGAAAAGACAGACGTCCTCCACTGATTTAATGCATTTCTGCCCAAAGTGCCCTAAGGGTCCAAAGGCAGTGATGCAATATCTAGTAACCTGAATACATTAATTTGTATTCACACTTTCTTAAAGTACAGATTCACAGTTTTTCATGTTTGTCTTCAGTGAAACAGGCTTTGCTTACTGCAATCAGTTGGTCTTGTATGCACTGCTCAGTAAAACCCCAACAACAGCAGCCTATAGACAGGCCAAGTGAAAATCCTGCCTCTGGATTTTGAATGCCATCGGCCCATTCTAACTGTGTAAAGGCAATTTCCTTCATTATCTGGGTTCTCTAGCTCTGTGAGGAAAAGAGTTCCTTATGCGCTTACATGACCTCTTGTACCGTGAATGTCAAAAACAACCCTGTGACAAAGATAGGAGCTTCAGGCTGAAGGGGCAAACATTCCTAAAAGCAAGGACTATTGTGACTATTGAACGAGACTGTAAGAATAACCAAGTTTTAAAGGGTAATATGCATCTTGGAAATGTATTTAAGGCAACGCTATCAATATTGACCAAGGAGAAAGGCAAGGTACTAATCTACACTTGTTATTCTGAATCGTTTCAATCAAATACATCAAATAAATGTTTCTGCTGAAGAGCTGTCTCCCAGAAGAGTTGACCAGCTCCACAATTTCCATCACCTATAAAGTCAATGTTTGAAAGCAAAAAGCCAAATGGTTAAAAAGATTTAGGCTATTTAAAGATAGCAACAGCACGGCAGCAGTAGTTCTTTATAAAAGGGTGCACCTAGGAAAACAATAGTTTCTTACCTTTTCTATCATCTTAAGGGTTACACACGTTTTTAATTGTTATGTGCTGCAAACTGTTTTCACCATAAACATCGAATGCACAAGTACCTTCCAAGGTTTTACTATTTTTACGGAAAAAAAAAAAAAAAAGGGAGATGAACATAAACGCATCCATTCCAAATGTACTTTCAGTCGAAGTGATAGCTAGGACAAAATCCCAAAGTGCAAATATATATATATCTATAAGTGCAAATATATATATATATATTAATATATATATATATATATAAGTTAATCTTTTTAGTACAGTAACAATTTATTCAACAGCTAAACAATTTGTTTAGCTGCACTGGAAGGACAATGACAAAATAATTTTGTAATAAAGAGGCTCTAACTTTGGAAGATAGGAATTTGTCTAATTTGGACAGTTCACTTTAGTTGACTTCAAAGAAACTTTTGAAAACAGTTTTGCACAGAAGGAAGACTAGATTTTTCTCTCATCAGGGGATCTTTTAATGGTCTGTAATGAACATGAGGATTAATCAAAGCAGCAAAACCTGTTTCAGTGTCCCCATTGACACACCGAAATTGACTAAAACAGACGTGAAAAATTATGGCCCAATTCTTTTATGATTTGTCTTCACCTCACACAGCTCTTTTTTGTTTTCAACCCCCACACAAGAAACACGGTTTGCAAAACGTATAAAAGTGAACACATTTTAGTGTACTTCTTTTGATATTTTCAGTTTTGTAAAACAGTTACTTTTGACTACTAATCAGCATAAAGTCACATGTATATTGTTTTTTTTGCAAAAAAATAAAAATCAAAGCACTTAGGAGAAGAAATTGTAAATGTTTGGAGAATATATTGTCATTATTATACATTCCTCTTACCAAAGTTCTCAGTAACTCGGCTGAAGATATTTTATACAAACCTGATTGAAACGAGCCAATGCCACGAGTTGTTTTTATTTCCTATATTCTGGACAAACAAAAAAAATCAGTTTTGTGTCCTGTGTTTGGACTCACGAGGTTTCTTGGTGGTGATGTTAAAAGCCGGGCTGGAGGGTCCAAGTCCAGCACTGTTCTGGGCTCTGACTGAGATCAGATAGACTGTGCTGCCCTTCAAGCCCGAGAGCAGAGCTGTGCTGTTGATAACCCTCACTCTGTCTGCTTCACTCTGCCGAGATTCTTCCTCCCAAAAGAGAACCTGGACAAAGAAATGAGCATTACCACAGACATCCGGGCATATTGCTTTTTTCTTTTTTGGACTGTTCTCGTATCTGTAAAGCCATGGCAACCGAGTCAAGTCAGCCTTTATATTTTGCCAATTGTTTATTCAGAGCGTCACATTGTGCTTATGAAGAAGAGCATTATGTATGGTATTCTTGCGTGCAATCCAAAAAATGGTTCCAGTTGCGCACGAATGTAGAGCAGCACAGTGATGCACGTGGAGAAGGGTGAGAAGGGTTTTATAACTATTGTAAGGACGTATTCCAAGTTGCATTGCTTGATGAACATCAGCACCTGCAGTATGTGTGTGTTTGAAATTTCCCCATGGACCATTTTCACCATGGACTTGAACATCCATGTGTATTACTGGGCTGTGCTCTGTTTATGCGGAACAAGAACAGCCTCTGAACTTGCTTTATATACATAGATTTAAATGGTGCTAGCTGTACAAGGGAGAAACTTATGGAGACACAGATATAAAGGTTAAATTAAGATCATTTCAGTGCAGCTGTCTTTAGTAGCTTGCGAGCTGTTGGTTTAGTATATCGGTTCAGTATATATGTGTTGAGTATCAATTTGTTATTGTTCACAAAAAAAAAAGCTTATTCAGCTGATTTGGTGGAGCTCTGCTATGTGAATAAATATTACACTTTAATTTTGTCAAAGTAATTCTCAGGAAAAAGGTTGGAGACCTCTGTTTTAGTGCTTCTGTTTTCCCATAGGTTGTACAAAAAAGTTTGGCTCATGTACCTTTAAGCCTTACATATACTGAAGCAGTGATTCTATCAGGCCTAACTTCAAGGACAACAGTGTTCAACGCTATCAGCTCAGCTACTGTGGGTCCTCAGGCAGTCCACCCCACATTTTCTAACTACCAAATGATACTGTATCTGACAATCAGCAATACCGAAAGCAGGAGTGAGAGTGAGGAGTGCAAGGATAAGGAGCTTGTTAGAGTCTATGTGGGAGATCATTTTCGACCCTCACACGAGACATGGAAACCAGACAGGAAAATGTCAAACAGATGGTTGGAGAGTAGGTACTTATTCAATTGGCTGCACGCAGGTTTTCAGGGATCTTGCTTGGGAAAGGCAGATTAGCGACAGGGCCTGGAGTTGCTGATAACAGATGCATCTAGGGTGGTTTTTATTTGTGGGTTTTTTTCACCAACCGTTTAATTATTGCCGTACTTCCAGGCACTTGGGAAAATACCTTAAATACCTGAGCAGAAGTTTACAGTTTTTTTTACAGCAGCTCTGCTAAGAATCTAAGCACATGCTCAAAGAGGGATGAAAGAAAGGGATCTGTGGAGACTTAGGCTGCCTTACTGTATTTTGATGTCTAACAGAGACAGTGGCAGTAAAGTGCATCATACCACCAATACTAAATGAGTTTGTGTTAGGGAGGTGCTTACATTGAATGCAGCATATTTTGCCTGTAAAATACAGCACCCTTGCAAGTTTTGTTTTCAGTGAATGACCACATGTATCACTGCTTCATTATCTCGACCAACGAGATTTCAATGTGCTTTGTCTGTTTGTCTGTTTTTCAGCAGGACTTCAGACAAACTAATCGCACAATTTTTTTTTTAATGAAATTGGAGGAAGAGTGTAGCATGAGCCAAGTTAGAACCCATTTCATTTTGGAGCGGATTAATCCATTAATTTTCTTTAAGATTTAACACACATGTACTGGGGACAGCTGTTCAAAGGGGAGAATTGATACAACAGGGGATGTAAGGCCCGTGCTCAGTACAACAATGTACTTATAGCAGAGTGGACTGTTGGCCTTAGTGGGGGTCTATCCTCTCTGTGTGTCCTGCATGTTGCATTAATGTATTAAACGAGGCAATTATTAAAATGACCTAGCATTCACAACAGAGTTTGCATGCCATTGTATAGTTTCCGTGTCCTTGTCATCTGCTTAAGTCTGCCTCGATCTGATGAGACTGTCAACACTAACACACAAAAAAAGTAAAATGGGAGTCTGACCAAGTGTCCATCAGAAATAAGGATGGAGATAAGGAAGGAGGGCTACAGAGCCACAGGGTCACTAAAAACGTGCTTCTTGTATGGCCGTGCTGTTTTCAACTCTGTTATTTTAGTTTATATTGTTTTAACATGGTACCTACTCCAAAGTGAAATTCAATCGGGCTCAGAAATTCTAAAGTCAAGTGGTGTTTTATCTCAATATAAATGGCTGCTGATGTCTGGGCTTATAGGCAAATAATAAAGCTGCCAAGTGTTGTGATCAATTGGATCTTTGAACCGTAGACATTTTGAACGTTCAAAGTAGAAAAGCAAAGATTTGAATAATACCAAAGATAGCTCTCTTGTATTCTGATGTCCCAGTAAAACATGACAGTGTGACAGTGAGCAGTAGACATGCACAACACCTGGACCCCACGACTAAAGCAGCTACATAAATTCGGCCATTCATTAATGATATTATTTATTCAGGTGCTTTTGATCCTGACATGTCAAAATGCCTTAACCCAAGTTAATCCTGGCACGGTCAAAGACTTTTATGTACATTTATAATTTTGTTGGTGATAACAGACACAAGAGTTTGTTGCTCAAACTGCTGAGGGCTAGACATGAAGTTTGCTGAAGCATCTTTTTAGTTTCTCAGTCTGTTGACACTTTGGAGGTGTATGTAGGTTCTTGTGCACTCAGTCTGAGAGGGTCTATCCAAATGCTTCTGCTGTTATTGTTTGGATACGTGAAGCAGTGCAATGGGTCGAAGGTTGGATGAAGTGAAATTGTAGGGTGTGGTCGCCAATCATCCTTTCAAATCGATCACATTGCTTTTCAAATACCTCATCACTCTCATAAAACAGTTGTTCAAGTCAAAGCATCATATTTATGAAAAATGCCACTGAGGAGAGACGTCCTCTTCTAAAAAACAACATTATGCTGTTGGAAGTGACGAGACATCACCCTATGTGGCTAACAACAGACACATTTTATTTTTCAAAAATATTTACCTGGGTCATTTGAAATGCTATTGTTAACTCTTTCAGCAAGACTCCCGTGTAGAACCAGGTGGCGCCTCGCATACAGTGATACAGACACAGGTTAAGAATCACTGATCGGATACATTGAGTAGACATTTTGAAGGATACTTCACTGAAATTAAAGAACTTGCTACCAATGCCTAAACGATATTTGCTGGCCAACATCCATAGAGAGCCCTTTGGGGCTACCACCATGCTGGGACAGATTGGCGGAGCCATACCAGATCGTTCTAGGTTCACTGCTTCACAGCTGTCTGCTCAGCCACTGGCGGTAAGCATGAAAAACATTTCACCAGTTCAGATTGCATTATTTCAACTGTTTAAGCTGATTCTTTATTCATTCACTCATTATTGATCAGATGTTCCAATGCCTTGAGTCATACTTAGATATTCCTTAAATAGCCTGTGTTCTATAGATCACACTCAATAGAGTTAAGACACTGTCTTTGTTAAGCATCGGAGAAGTCAGTCTTCTCGAAACAAAACAAATATTCAGAAACAACAGCTAGTTCTGAACTGGGATCTTTTCCATGATTTCCCATCACTACAAGCCTCTGATAAAATAACTTGCTCTGACAAATTGTATGGACAGGACATTAGGAACACACACACACAAACACACACACACACACACACACACACACACACACACACACACAACACACACACACGCACGCACGCACGCACGCACACACACACACACACACTTTTGGCTGGAGAGAAACCATCCTGGTAGATTTAAGTGCAACTACAAACAGAGGTTATTTCTGGAGTTCCTCCAGAGGACAACAGGTATACAAGTTTGTATTCCAGTTATTTTCTGGGACTCAGGAAAAGTATGTATGCTGTCTTTCTAAAGTATTATCCAATATGACACTAAATTACTGGTGATAAGCACACACTTTAATGTCTCTGAACAACGGGGTACTGTTTGACCACTCCCCCCTTTTTAAAGAATGTTGGAATTACATTCTGCTACAACTCCGTTTCCCAAAAAGTTAGGACGCTGTGTAAAATTTTAATAAAAACAGAATGCAATGATTAGCAAATCATGTAATGTCATATTTAATTACAAATAGACTAAAGACAACATATCAAATGGTGAAATGGAGAAATGTGATTGTTTTTTTTGTTTTTTTAAATATGTGCTTATTTTGAAGCAAGCAACATGTCTTTGGGCATGTTGCTTCTTCTTTTTTACAACGCTCTGTTAACATCTGGGTGATTAGACCAGTTTCTGGAGTTTTCATTTTGGAATTGAAATGTCACATTCTTTCCTAATATAGGATTTCAGCTGCTCAACAGTTTGAGCTGTCCTTTGTCATATTTTGTATTTAATCATTTTAAATGGGTGACAGGTCTGGACTGCAGGCAGCCCAATTCAGCACCCAGACTAGAGAGCCAAGCAGGTGAAATGAATGCAGAATGTGATTTGGCCTAGTTTCCTGAAATAAACAAGGCCTTTCCTGAAAGATAAGTTGTCCGGATATCAGCATATGTTGCTTCAGTACCTGTATATATCATTCATCATTAATAGTGCCTTCCCAGATGTGCAACCTAACCATGCCATTGGATTAATGCATCCCTGGACTGTCACAGATGCTGGCTTTTCAACTGAGTGCTGATAACAACCTGGGTGGTCTTTTTTTAACATGGAGGATGCAGCGTCCATGATTTCAAAAAAGAATCTCAAAGTTTGATTTGTCAGACCACAGGACAGTTTTTCACTTCACCTCAGTCCATCTTAAATGAGCTCAGGCACAGATAAGTCGTCAGTGTTTCTGAATCATGCTCGTATGTGGTTTCTTCTTTGCATGGTAGAGTTTTTACCAGCATTTTTGGATACAGTGATGAACTGTAATCACGGGTAATGGTTTTCAGAGGTGTTTCTTGATTTCCATTGTGTCTGCTTTTAATGCAGTGATGCCTGGGGACTCGAAGATCACATCCATTCAAAATTGGTTTTCAGCCCCGTCCCTTGCATACAGAGATGTCTACGGATTCTCAGAATCTTTTAATGATTATGAACCATAGATGATGAAATCCTCAAATTCTATAATATTTTATGTTAAGGGACATTATTCTAAGATTGTTGCACTATTTTCCCATACAGTCTCTCACAGAGTGTTGAACCACTCCCCATCTGCACTGCTGAGACACTCGACTTTTTGAAATGATCTTTTTATACCCGATAATAGTGTTTTTTTTGTATCTTTACATAACTTTTACAGTCTTTTGTTGACCTTGTCACCACTCCTTTGAGACGTGCTGCTGGCATCAAATAAAAAATAAGCACATATTTTTAATAGAACAATAAAATATCTCAGTTTGATATGTTGTCTTTGGTCTATTTTAAATCAATATTGGTTTACGTGATTTGCAAATCGTTGCGTTTATTGACATTTTGCACCGCTTCTCAACTTTTTTTGGAAACAGGGCTGTACCTACAGCAGATATGCTCATTCCAAAAGTGTGAGTAGCTCATGTTCACAATGTTCAGCTGACGAATAACTTGAGAACAGTTTGCATAAAATGCAGTCTCAATGTTACCCAACAGGTGTATTATTATACTAGTATAGTGTCTACACTAAAATGTTAGCAGAGCGACAGCACAGTGCTGGGCTTAGCCCACCTGTATTTAGACACGCTTTGATCAACACACAATAACGGCATATACGTGAATATGAAGAAACTTGATTTGAAGTGTAAAAACATGATTAAAGATGGAGGTGAAAAGTTACTTTGTTGGAACACAGTTAGACTGAGTCACACTTTGGATGATTCTTTCAAAGCCCAAACAGGCAGCGATTTTAGTGAAACTGCAGCCAGCACAACAAGGCTGAATAGCGACAAAGCTGAAGTTCAACTGTCTACAGCACAAGTGATACCTGCGGTGTTGGTCTAAAGGGAGTTAAGCCTTTAACTGGCTGAAATCAATCATATATTTTTACCTCAACAATGAATCACACAACGACTTGTATGTGAAAAGGGCCGCTTATTATGACCAACCCACAAATACTTATCATCATTTAGCATTTCGTCTCACCTCTACAGTACTTAATAGTTAATTGTTGCAGTTCTGTATTCCCCTGGCTCAATATTCTAGTTCACTATGGCAGAAGGTTGAAAAAAAAAAAAAAAGAACAATGAAAAACATTAACAGATTTATTTAGTTGTCACAAAAAAACAAATCCAGGTTTTGGCACTCTTACAACAACTTTTTAGGTTAACTTCTTTACGTTGTTATGTTGATTTCTTTGTTAGATCAAATTACAATTAATAATTTCTCCTCTCCCTCATGTACGACCACAATTCAGTTATTTTTCCTTTTTATTATTGTTTAATTGATGATGGTAGCCTCCCTCAACTTCCTGTAATGGTCCAAAAGTTTGAATAATCCATTGTTTTCACACTGTAAATGAACTGAACGATGGTTCAGTTTGATTTTGATCAAGACCAACACTTTTGGTTGGGCCACATTTTTATGCTCTTATCCACGCCTGCTATTTTGGTTCGGACCAAACTAAAGAGTCTGAACAAAAAAAGGAGGGTGTAAAAGGTAAGGTCTGTTGGATGTTAAAGATGGCCCCCTGATAAAATAAAGTGTAAAAATGCCCTAATGGGAAATGAAGTGTCACAGATGTGTTGATGAAAAATGACAAACTGTGGTAGCCAGCAGTGTTTTGTTGTAAATAGGCTTTGGTCAAACCAAGGCCACACAATGACTTGGTGAAGGGTTGTACCAGAATAGTAACAGTAGTGTTATATTGCAGCCTCGTCAGCGCATTAGGGTAACCTCACTTCAATCCCTATGAAGTCAAAATCAGTGGAACAAGCCACTGCCACTCTAACCAATACCAACATATTTTTTTCCCTTAATGTGACACAGTATCCTCTTTCTGATGGATGCTCAGCTAAAATCACACGTGTAGGTTCTCAACAATGTTCAAATTCAGAAACTGAATACCTTGCTAAATATGAAATAAGTCAATTTCTAAAAGTAGATCTCAGCATCTGACAATAATTAAGGAACAATAATTGATTTACTAAATATTTCACCATAATTTAAAATCTGTTTCAGATGTTGGAGCATCCTTGTACGGTAAACTTGCTGGAATTGTGCCCTGCGTCTATAATCCAAATAATCCACTAAAACATCATTTGACAGGCAATTCAAGCTCTAAATTACATGGATTTCAAAATACTGTACACTATGTCACAATATTCTAGACGACGATTGTGTCAGATGGAACTGGCCCGCAAAGCTGCATGAAAAATGTATTAACATTAAAAAGTAGTAAAATCTGTTTATATTTGAACATATGTTTTCATTCGATTTCGCTGATTAGCATGACGTCTAAACTCAGCTAAACTGCTTAGTCTCATCCCTAAACACGGTGCTTAAAACCCTTGTCTTATAACAATATGTACACCAAACACTGGCAGTGACCTCAAAGCTTCTCTGCAGAGGTCAGTCCTCCAGGGCCTTCCCTACCATGTAACATATCTGGGGTTTAGGAGACAATGTTATTCTTATCTATATTTTCCACAGCCAAATCCCAGGAGAGTGTTTGTTGTTGGGGATAGTGATGTATGATGTTCAAACTTTGTCATATTTATTTATTTGTTTTTCTTAATGCAGCTCTAAGACAGCCTTCGGTGCGGAGCTCTTTCAAAGACTGGAACAGCTGCCAACAGACTTCCTTATTCCCGAGATTAGTCTATGTAAAACATGGTGCTCCAACCCATACACTATTTTTATGTCAGAATATTTCCATGTTGTCACCACCGGCGGTTATGAAAAAAATTAGCACCGGCTCATTTTGCTGTCCATCATTCTGGGATTAATGTCAACTCTTTGTTTAAATATTCCTTGTAGCACTATAATTTCCACTTTTCTTTTTCATACCTCATAAGCAATGACCTTCTCACTGCTGGACCTGGGAGGAATTGGTTCCCAGTACACCTCAATCTCTGAGGCAGACACAACGCGGGCCCAAACTCTCGATGGCGCCTCAGAGGGCTCTAAATAGAACAGATCATCAAGTAAGTGTGAATTGCATTTTAAAAGTGAAAGCGCACATTTTCCGGAGTAAACAAGATCATCCTAAATTTGTGTTTGCATCACATGATCACCCACCTTCCTCTGCAGAAAACACCTGAACAACACGGCTAAACGGCCCCTCTCCGATGCTGTTGAAGACTCCCACTGTCACTTCAAACTGGGACAGTGGTGCAATGCTGTCGTTTCTGTAAATATATCTGGATGCATCAGGTGATGCCAGCACTGTCTGGATCCAGGTGCTGCTGCCAAGAGGGCGGAAAGCCACTACATAGCCAAAGTCCTCTCCGCTCTGCTGTTCCTCTGGAACTGGCTAAGATAGTGACAGAAAAGTTACACCTTTGACCCAAACAACTGTGAGCAGAAATTAAATTAGAGAGCTGTAAAAACAAAAAAAACAAAGAGTTTTGTGTCTAACAAACTGTTGAACCAATGCTCCGATGCAGCTCCTTCCTGCGGTTTGAACCCCATCCAAAAAAATTTAAGTTGTCACCTAATTCCAGATTTACACTTGTGAAATTTGCGGTTGCTCTGTATCTTCATTTTGATGTACACAACAGGGGGAGTCAGCAGGCAGCAAATCAGAAAAGCTCTGCCTTTAATTAAAAGTCATTCCACTGAAGCCAGGCTGCTGCAGACACAGTAACTGCCAGAATTCCCTCCTCATCAAAAGGAGAATACTCTGTCACAATGAATGCCCACTCAAAAATGCCCATGATCCTCTTACCTCCCACATAATAACAAGTTCTCCTCGAGCTCCACCGCCACCGCTCACGTTAACTGCTGCAACCTTGGGAACTTAAAAGACACAAAGGAGATGTAGTCATCCCTCAGTTTTGATTGTTTAAATCTAATGCAGGTGCAGTAGATTCTGCTAAACCACAGAGCTTTGAATCAGGTGATCCCAGCCACAATGTGGAGCTTCTTATTTACATATCGTGCAGCACAGGAATTTGTTGTTTGTTGACAGAGGCATTGCCACCCATGTAGAGTGCCGTTATTAGCCGAGCACTGTGTGTCCCCATGTGTAGGGCACAACAGGAAACTTATTCCCTTGTGATTCAACCAGCGGGATGGAATTACTTCAGCTAACCAGCTTAACAAAACAGACATCGCCTCATGGCATGTGTGAATAGGTCACATTTTCTGTTAAGCAACTGTTAATTAATCCTGATATATGTTCCAACACGCCGACACACATGAGCTTGACGCACAGATGTTTAAATTAAATTCCCACTTTCTACATGTGGCAGAGTAATCAAAGTACTGGCATGAGGACGAACAACAGATTTGAAATGTGTAACATCACAGGGCGCACTGACAAAAGTGAAACTAATCAAACATTTGAATTACATTTTCCAAGTGGGACTGATTCATTTGTTACGACGAGAAACAACAAATTGAGAGGATACCTGCTGCTTTGGTTCGAATCTGTTTTGACGGCGTGCTGGGTTCTCCAACACCAACACTGTTGATTGCCACCACCCTGAATTCATAATCCACCCAGGGGTTCAAATCTCTCACTGTTGCATGCATCATCTGTCCAGGCACAGAATCAGGAACTAGGATTAAAGAATTTAGAATTGAGATGTGTTTTGTCTTTTTATCTTCTACTGAGGCACATTTCATATTTGGTTTCCAACAAATAAAAAAGAATAAAGACATGTCAAAGATTTGTGAAGTATATCAAACTAAAATTATAACATTGGTAAATCTTTTTATACTTTTAATTCCAATGACAGTATTTTTATTATGTCAGTGGTCCAGCAACTTTAGACGCCTTGCAACAATTATGGAAATTTCACAGCCATGATTTCATCTCAGAAAGCAATTTTAAACACAATTGCAATTAAATAAGTAGAATGACTATGCTGTCAGAAGGTTCAGTGAATGTGACTGACATGATTTAGCTCAACATTTTCCTGCTTGTTGTGTTTTAAATTGGCTTCTTTCAAACTGTAGTCTCAAGCAAAGTAAGATTAATTTTGCAGAAGGACTAAATTCATTTTAATGAAGAAAGAAAAACTGCTAAGTAGTTTGGAATATAAAGAATAGCAATACAAACCTGATACTTAAAAGTTAAAAGTAGGCATGAACAACTTAAAGACCTACACAAGTAAACAAATGAATATAACCTGGATTCAGAGGATTTTTTTTTTTTTTTTTTTTTTTTTTTTTTTGTAGTTACGTAAGCTCTAAGACAAACTACAAATGGAATTTGGTATTTTTCTGCAAATAGCTTGGAAGAGCTATGGTCAACTTTTAGCTTTTGTCTTTTCCATGCAGTACACCTGAGGAAGACAGTAAAGTATCGTGAATGATAAAAGACTAACATATTCGAGTGTAATTCATTCAGTGTAATTCTCACCTGTCCTCACAGTCTGCCAGCCTATAGAGAAGGGGGTCCTGGCCTGCACCATGTACATGGTAACAGGACTGTGGTTTTCATGCCCGGAACTCCAGGAAAGTTGCACAGTTGTGTCAGTAATGTCAGTCACCACCAGGCCCTCCGGGGCCCCTGGAGGCCCTGCAACACCCAGAAAGAAGAAGAGACACCTGCATCAGCCTCGCTGCACAACAGGAGCCAAAACAAATGAGATCAGGCGATCTTTTTAGAAAACTGAACAATTCAGCATGCAATTAGATAAGCTCCAGTCTCCCAGATGTGTTATCGAAGCTCTGATGACTGAGATTTGTCATTGATTAAGATTTAGTTGTCTTTTTTTGATTTGTAAAGAAGTGTATGATAAATTACAATTACTTTTTCGTTATGAATGGTTGGCCATTGTGTGGCAAGGAACCTTAGATAAGTTCATAAAGAGTGGTTGTCTGTCAACACAGGGCTGTGAGTGGCCAGCGATAACCTGCCCTGTAGTAGATTGAACTTACTTTGCTCATGAAGCATTTTCTGTTACTGAGAATTTGTCCTCCTTGTGGGTGTGGTTTTGTCATTGTTTGTTTGTTTGTTTCTAGGGTTTATTTGTTTGTTGTAGTGCTCATGCTGGGACAGCAGTATAAATAATGTGTGCATTAAATTTGACCGTATGTATTTATTGCTGCCCTACGAACACCAAGGAAGGTGAAAAATAAGTTGTCTTTATGAAACTTTTTTATTGTAGGGAGACAAGTGAAAGGAGTGTTTAATTTAAATTGCAAGCAGTGATTTGCGGGCCCTCGCATGGTGCATGTCGGGGATCCGGCGGTTCGGGGCCACTGGCAGCGTGCGAGGGAGCGCGCATCCCCGCTTAAAGTTTTAATTTTGTTCTCATTTCCTGTTGCCAGCAAGGGGCGCTATGACTATGAGCAAATATTTCCATACAGGTGTCTTCACTGTTATCAAAGATGTAATGTTTGAGGAAGATCGGAATATGTACATAAAAGTTACAGCAACTTGTAGTTTCATGGCGAGACGCTCAAAATGGCCGCCACATTGTTCGACGAAAACAAATTCATGATGCCAAGAGACTTTTTTGTACATCTTGGTGTGATACAAACATCCAACAAATTTGGTGTATGTGTGTGAAACTAGGTGTCGGGGCTGCTGTTTAGGGGGCGCTAGCGAGTCGTTTGGCCACGCCCACTCGCGACTCCACTAAAATAAGACATTTTTCACCGGGAGAGACGAGTTTTTGAGTATGATAAAGCCTCCAAAAATGCAATTAATTTGTATGAAGAATAAGGAACAAGAATAATTCCTTGAATAACAATAGGGCTTTTGCACCTTTGGTGCTCGGGCCCTAATAATAGAAAGTGACAACATTAATGACTGGGGATTTTGAACAACAAGGCAGGGTTTTCAATTGGTATCTCACTGAAATTAGGTAGAGCAGCAACATGAGATCAAACAAGCCAGCTGGGACTTGGATAACTGAGTGAGATTTCCTGCTAAACCCTGTAAATCTGCAAAAGTAGCACTGTGCCCTCTGCGGGACTACCTGCTGCTGAAAGAAGATCACTGAGCATCAACAATGCTCGGTTTCAGATTATGTATATAAAGATACAATCCATATGTAAAAGCTGCACAGCCTATATTGGCTGCAGACTCTTGATGCCATACTTTGCTAATCTCAACCTCCCAGACAACAGTCTTATTTTCCTACTTGGTAAAGCTGCAGTGAAATTTCCTCCTCATTTCCATGATGTATTTCATGATGCATTTACATTGTGTGTAGCTGCTTACGATTATGACATGAGCTACTGAATGTGACCGCTTGAGATCCCAACACCCATTCTAATTTATATTCTGAGACCTTTTGGTGCCTTTATGAATGAATGTCAATAGAAAAAGTCAGATTTGTATCAGTCTTTAATCACTATTATTAGAAATTGTCACTCTCATTTAAAATGTGAGAGAAAATCAAATCTCGGCTCAGTAATGATCAGTTTGAAGTTTAAAATGTGCCAATAACAAACACGCGCCACTCTTGTGGGAGGCCTTCCTACAATTCACTGTTGAACCAATAGCATGTCCCATTGACTTACAATAAATTAGGCTTCATTGTTCTATTCATTAACTTAAAATGTTTATGCGTTCTGCATAAACGATCTTTACAGCAAAACATCTAAAAAATAATGTGAGGAAGTGTAAATTTGACACCATTGAATAGCATTGTGGATAGGTGAAGTTAACGTTACTTGATGGCTGTGTGAAACACAATTGCCATGCGCCACTATTAGCATGTTAGGGGTTAAAATCCATTTGAACCAAATGAGAACAAGAACATTCACAAGAAAATCTGAACCAACTTATTGTTATATATATATATATATATATATATATATATATATATATAAAATAAAGCTGTTTTTTTTTTTTTAATTGCTGAAAAATGACATATTGGTGACACAGCTCCTATGTAAGAGCAGTGAGACAGCAGTTAAGTCCAAATCTCAAGAAACACACACAACGCTCCCCTCACAAAAACAAGACATGTAGAACTTCCATAGAGAGTGCTGACAAATTACAAGCAGTGTAAGTAAGAGGGAACAGGCATACCTCTGACAATTAAGTCTGCTGCAGCTGAAACTGTGTCAACTTCAGTGTGTACCATGCACACATACTTCCCAGAATGCTTTAGCTGAATGTTCCTCACCATCAGGTCACCAGCAAATCCCTAATGACAGAGACACAGACATAAAAACACCAAAAGCAGCAAAGTCAAAGTAAAAAAAAGTAAAAAAAAAAAAAAAAAAAAAAAAAAAAAAAAAAAAAATGACGCATTGAAAATCCTCGGGGACACATTAAATTTCTCTCTCAGTCATGTACTGTAAATCCTCCACAAAAGAAGCTTGGAAGAATTTACCATAGGACAACAAGACACGTCTAGCAAAACAAATTAATTCAGTTTTACATTGTAAGGGAAGCTACACAAAATGACTTGTTTTGAAGCTGTTTTTTACTTTGGATCGGTGTTTGTTATGTTTACCCTTCCAGCTCAGATGAATGGTTCAAGCAACAATTTTCTGAGATTCTTTATGCACTTTATTGCTGTGCATACACACACAGACATGCAACCCCCCCCCCCCCCCCCCCCAGCAAAATACAGCATTTTCTGATGTGTTAAAAAAAAGAAAAGGAAAGAATACAATTGTTGTGATTATGCTCACTGTGACAATGTCAGTTTTGAACTGCAACTTCCGTCGGCCCTGGTTCGCTCAATCAAAGGGAGCATAAATATTATAATCAGAAAAATGTAGACTCTTTTGTTCAGGGAGAAACTGATTGATTTGCTCGTATAGTGAGATACATGGCGTCCCTGTTTACAGGCTTTCTCCTAAGACACAACATCTGTTGGCATTAATGAATAAAGTGAAGGCTACATGGCTTTTAACACAGATGAGATTGATATACATCTGACAGCTATAGCCTACACTTTATTCATAGACGCAGTTAGCGTAGCTGGGGATAAAGATTGGTGGCAATAAAAACAAATTGCTTAACAGCACCTCTGCAGTTTACTATTACAAGAAATAGTTACCTGTGCATTAAATATAAAGCTATAACCAGCAGCTTAGCTTAGCATTAGGACTGCCCAAGCTCTAATGCTCATATCCACGTCATATCTCATAAAACAACAGTATAGCCAGTTTAAGTATTTATTGGCTGGAAGCAGTAATGTCCTGGAGCCTACGCTAGTTGGCTTTAGCTGTTCCGCAAAAAAAAAAAAAAAGGAAAATAAATACAACACACATAACCCCTTACCCACGCAATTATTATTTTTACGGTACAGTTTTTATGCAGATTAAACAAGATACAATCGCTATTAGTACATCATTACTTGTAGAGCAGCATGGAAGTGGACTTTGTATTTGTTACACACGAGCTTTTTCCCTCTGTTTCCAGTATTTATGCTAAGCTAAGGTAATATCAATCTTCTCCTCTGACTCTAAAGCCAATACCCACATTTCCAAAAGCCTTGACCTCTTCCCTAAATATGTTGTGTCCTCTTTGTTTAATTGGTATGCAGAAGGTAATTCAAAAACAACTTCTTTTTTTTTTTTATTTTTGTAATCAATTTAAAGGGTATTACTTGCTATAACTGTTTTGACACTACAGAGACGAAGTGGCCATGTACTCTCAATCCAGCTGCTGAAATAATGATGTGTTATAATTACGCCACGCTGCATCAATCAACATTGAGTTATTTGACACATCCATTAACTGTTGTAACACAAAGAGAAGTAGTCAAGGCATAGTCATCAGAATGTAAGTGCCTTATTTCTTAAGACCTAATGTGTATCTGTGCTTAAAAATGTATTCAGTGTGCTGTTCTTTTCTCTCTTCCTCTTCCCTCACCCGAACCGGTCAAGGCAGTTGGCCGGCTACCTTTGTCCCCGGTTCTGTCGAAGGTTTTCTCTTGTCAAAAGGGAGGATTTTTCCTCCTGCTCTCAGAGGTTTTCTTTCAGGTAAAAGTGAGTTTTTCCTTCACACTGTCTGAAGTTTTATTTCTATTAAAAGGATGTTTTTCTTTTACACTGCTGGAGATTATATTTCTGTCAAAAATGAGTTTTTCCTTTACATTGTTGGAGGTTTCTTTCTGTTAAAGGGGAGCTTTTCCTTCACACTAATTGGAGGTTTTATTCCTTTTAAAGGATCATTTTTCTTTTTCTTCCAGCTATCACTCAGTGTGAATTGTTCAATTGTTGAGTTCCTCTATGTAATGTTGTAAGATCCTGTTGGAAAGACTTTACTGAGTTGAGTGCCTTAAGATAACTTGTGTTGTTATTTGGTGCTATATAAATAAAATGTATTCTGACTGACTGCAATAACATGTTGACACGTGCTTTGTGAAAGTAAACTCTGATAAACTTATACTTTGGCATATGCTTATCATCTATTACTAATCATGTGCATTCATTTATCTCTTAAGTTAGAGACCCATAGTGATGAAAAGTCTGTGACAGAGTATTTCAATACCCATGGAAAGGTGTCTCCGAACCAGTCATCATGTGTATGTGAATAGTTACATAAACCAGGGAAAGTGGTCTAAAGTCAAAGGTCTAATTTGTAAAGTGTACAGTACATCTTTTGCTAGACTTTGTTTACAACTAGTAGAATCTGTACATGGTTAGGAAAATTACTTTTTTTAGTGTCTTGTTACTGTATAAGCAAATATTACTCTGCATAAGCTTTGAATTGGTGAGATAAAACCTCTCCATAATATGCTGCAACATAATATTTAATGTATTAAATTTGGACAACCACAGTAGGCGTTTTGAGTATTCTTTTATTTTTGTGTTCATAAGTATAAATTCAGTTTTTCCATGGCAGCTGACAAGATTATCAAAGACGTCCCACCTCTGTGGGCAATTACGGTGTATATTTTTGTAACTCCCTTTCAAACCACATATTGTCATTTTTATAGTTTTGTTTTGTGCTCATTAAAAAGACAGTATATAATGTGTTAATTAGTGAGGTTGGAATAAGACAGTTTCATTGTTTCCTAACCCTGGTTTCAGTCTTTATGTGGAACTGACATCAGGTCTTTTTTCCATACTCAATGCAAAGATGTGAGGGTGGTGTCTTTTCATCAATATTTAGCAAATATTTATACCTCCACGCAAAATGATGTAGGTCAATCCTCGATACTCATTATGTTCGCCAAAAATAATCTAAAACAAGTATACATACCCCTCCAATCATCTCAAAGTGGTCCTGCCTGCTAAAATCAATGGCTTTGCCGTTGAAAAACCACTTGAAGATGGGACTCAGGGATGAATCACTGGACACCTCACATGGCAAAACAATACTCTGTCCCACAGTGGCGTCCAAACTTAAGGGTGGAACTGTGATCTTGGTGGGCTCTGTAGCATTACAGGAGGAAAAAGAGAATCATTTGTTACTGTATGTAACACTGCATCTCCATAAAATCCAGCCAAATGCAGGAGGTAATAAAGCTTAATTTGCCTAGACAAGTGAGACAGATTCTGGTCTATCAGTTAAATTAAGTGACCTTAACTAACTTCACTTAGGAGGCAAATGCCTCCCATATCTCTATAATGAAAAATTAAACACACTGCAATCACAATGTCAACTAGAAAGAAATAAGAGGACTCTCTCTATATAATCATCATTATTTCAAAACCCAAATCTGAAAATGCTACAGGAGCTCTTTTTTATTTCAATGAAACTATTCCTCAGTCATTGCTATAGACGGCGGTGGTTTGCCTCACTCCGCTACATGAACAATAACTCACAGCTGACAAAACCATGGATGACTTATACATCTGTCAAACCGGCGGGAACATAAAACGGCTATATATTTCATTATCAATTTCATGCTTGAGCTAGTATTTTTTTCCCTTAACAAAAGTTTAAACCCTTGGCTTAGAAGTTATACACTAGCTGAAACCAGTGACAAAAAAGGAATACCTTTCACCTCCACCGTTCCTGTGCTGCTGGATATTCCAAAATTATTTCTGGCCACACAAGTGTACCTGCCCCCATCAGATTTTGAGATATTGGTGATTCGTAGAGTCCCGTCCTCCATGATAGTCTGTCTGAGAAGAATGACAAAAGCCCATATCTTACTTGCTTAGCAATTGTTAAGTCGTTAATTGAATGAAATATGATGATAATAATCAAATTAACTAGTTATTGGCTGTGCTATCGTCTCATTTCTCAAGCCATTTGAACTTTTTTCCATCATTTATTTTTTTTGAATGAAGGCTTTAGAATCGATTAAAAAAAAAAAAAAAAATCAATTTGCACGCTTCAGAACATAACACGTATCTTAGCTGAAGCAGAACAGATTTGCTGTAGGGTCAGCATAGTATTGAGAGCACAGTATCTTAAATGCACATATTAATTGGACACACAACAGGCCACCACCAGGGCCGGCAAGACGGTGCAAAGAGGATGCGAGCAGCCCTGGAGAGAGGTAATTTACCTGCCACCATATCGTTCTACAACATGTGGAGATTGCATTAACATGCTTTAAGCCATTTCTGAAAAGTAATAACATGCAGATATGCATATGGGCAAATCTCACTTGAAAAAATGTCAGGCTGGCAGTCTGATGAGAGCGCTTGAAAAAACATGACTAAAACAACAGTTACACAGAGGAATGATGACCTTGTTGTGTGAGTGTAACAGCTGGTGACTTACTTTCATGAACTACATTTCCCTTTGATACAAGATTTCTCGAGTGGCAACGTGGTCAATTATGATGGGGAAGAAAGGGAGGGGTTGGGGGAGCTAATGGGGAAACTACAACGAAATTCCTTTTGCGCAAGAATGGAAAGCAGCACAGTGATGCACATGGAGCAGGAGGAAGCGCAATAACTTTGATGGGTAGGTATTCCGAGTTACATTTCAGCTACCGTGTTACACATTTTTGTGACCACTACTATATGAGCATTTCTATTTTCACCATGGACTCAAGCAGCGAGTGCACATAACAGTTTGTGTCAAACTCCTCAAATCAGCAAAGAAGCCACATAAAACAGAAAGTCTATAGTAATGAAGCCATGAGCCGGGAGAGTTGTTCTGAGGGGCATTTGCATTTCAGAGAAGCAGAACTTCACTGTCTACGGTGACGTTCTGAGGCGTCTAAGGGAAAACAAACAATACACGCTGTGGTGTGATGGCACATGGGTTCTCCAGCATGCCACCACACAGCACTGAAAATGTCTCGGCCCCCTAAAAAAACATGTTTCTCCCCACCACACCTACTTGCAGCATTTAGCCTCAAGCAACTTCTTTCTGTTAATCAAAACATGTAATGTGCATTCTCTGGTCAAGTTTCCGGCCCATGTTGAAATCACAAATGCCCACATACCTGTGATCACAATAATGCATATGACCCAGGTTGTGGTGTTAATATGGTGAGTTAACTTGGAATACTTCGATTTATGGTGCACTCCATTTATGCACACCAAGAATAGTCTCTGAACTCTTTGTCAGCCCTGAATCATGTCTGCAGGAAGTTCTTTCAGCCCCAACAGCTATCAAAAATAAGGTAGGGCAACCAGCCAGAGAGCCCCCAAAAAAAGTCCAAAAAGTACTTTGCTGCTGATGACACTTATTGCTTTGAGCGCATGGTATCAACTGAATTCAATGCCATATGAGTGTATCAGTGCTTTCATCAACTCAGATCTTCACTCATCTGGAGTACAGGGGAAAGACAATTATACTCTATTTAGAGATGCTTTACTGAGAACGAAATTGACCCCATACAACAAAAGTGAGTGGAAAAGAAAAAAGGATTTTAAAAAAAAAAACAGATCCACAGTGGATATTGCCTTGAGTAGTTTTTTTTTTTTTTTGGTGCATTGGTTCAGAACAGACAAGTCGGAAAGCATGTAAACATCTGCATAAATGAGGCAGATAATGCTCTCCTGTTGTGACCTTTGGATGCAGTAAATCAAACAAAAATGCTGTGAACAGCCAGCTCAAAAATCAAATAATTTCATATTGGCTCCCAAGAATAAATATGCATTCACTCGGGCCAAGCTGAGACCCAGTAAGCATGTCTGACACAGGGTGCTTTGTGCTGATTTATTGACAAAAATATCAAACGCTGAGTGATGGAGGCGCACCGAGAACAAGACCTGAGGGGCAATGAGCTGCAAAACAAATAGAAATGAAAAGAACTATCTGCTTTGTACACAAACTCCGTTCCGAGCTGTGAATTTCTGTTCTTGTCCAGCCTGGGTAATGTGTGGGTAATTGTTCTCCTTTTCCTCAGGACCAACCCATGGAAAACATGATAAATAATCAATCCCACTGTTCACATGCTGAGGCAGGTCTGGTGAATTACGGAAAGTCTATGGAAATATGGCTTTACATATGGATCGGAGAGTGAGACCAAAAGCAAAAGAGAAAGGAAAACAGCAGCAATACACTTCACACATTATCTGACACATACAGAGACAAGCATGCAGGTTAAATATAATAGACAGTATAGTCCACACGGTTAAATAAGTACATTAAACAGCACTCTGGTCAGATTTTCTTTATTCTCTTTTGAGCATCTAAAATTGTATTGAGCAGGATAATCATGAGTGAAATATCTTTGTATTTCAATTCATTCATATAAAGTCACAAATTATATATTTTTTTCTGATTATTACATATTTGTGACAATTAACTTATATATACGCATTTAAAGGAATGAAGATACAAGTAAATAGTACCAACCAAAAACCTATTATGGTGCATGCTCCTCGAGTCTTCCGCCAGCAAATTTAAGTGAGCTACTAAAGTTTATCTTCCTGTATTCATGTAATGTCAATGAATTCCCAGCAAACCTTCATCATAAGCATTAACACTAAATAAAAAAAAATTGCTGAAATATGGTGCCCTGTATACAACTCTTTAAGGCACGAACCTTACCAATTTTAACGTTTTCTAATTATGCCAAATTTCAGAAATTCGTGAAAAACTATTCTCTATGGATTCAGACATCAAACTCAATTTCCCTGACAGCAGATATAAATAAATCACCTTAGCAGAGCTTGATGGCCACATGAGCAGTACTGTGTTGACCAAAACGTAGCTACAATATGGTAAAACTTCTTAGCTCCCCAATATTAACTAGCAGGAACTGACAACAAAGAGCCCTATTTAAGTTTTTTTTCTGAGAATGTACTTTTTTGGTTGATGTGTTAAACCGCAGAGGACTAGAAGAAGACCCAGATGATGAAGCATTCAGCTTACCGTTGAGAGAAAAGTTACATTTGATTCAGAGAATAATTTAATGAGATAGTTAGTCTCCGATCTAGACTGTGGATGGTTTTAATTTGAAATCAGTGTATCTAATGTGTGGACTTTACAACATTAAGTCAAATACAGGTCTTAAAATAAGCATTTTTAATAGTTAAAAAAATAGAAAAGAATGCAATGCAGCAGCATCTTTTTTTAAATTTTATTTAGGAATTTGTGAAATTTTGGTTATTGCAACTTATTGTGGTAATACAGTAATGTCGGCTTTAGGCCTGCTATGTGTCACTGAGGTTAATTATAACAAGGGCCACAATAAGAAAAGAAGAGCCTTCCACTTGTAAAGCTTTTAGTTTACTTATTCACCCATATGTAGTTCCCTGTGATAAGATTAACCAGTATAATTTCCTTGTAAATTTTGCAGCCAATAGGTGCTTTATTTAAGACAGAGAAAGAAACAGGCAGATTCTTATATACAGCTGGTAAACATCAGTTTTGCCAAAACAGTTTATAACCTGTAACTTAACTGATAAGAAACATTAGGAAGAATTTTAATATACAATATGTTTCTTTATCCCAATCACCTGGCCAGAGTGAGATAAAAAAAATAATAAATAAAAAAAAAACGGAAAATTAAAAACGTCAATTTACTTCCACCTAATCAAAAGAGAGTAAACAACTGCCGTATAACAAGGAGTCAGTGTTATTGAACCTGTTCTAAAAATTCTTGACTGAACCCACCAAATTTGACACAACAGAAATGAAGCATAACAATGTTTCAACCATTTCAGTCACAGCAATATAAGTATGTAATGTTACACATCAAAACAACTTTAGAAAATAGCAGTGCATTGTGTTTTAATAAGAGATTCAGCCTGGAATTTGACCTCCAGGTTGGAAAGGGATAATAATCTGTGTAAAACTAAATATAGATTTTTTTTTTCATGGTTTTGTTTTTTATTTTTTTAAATATGTATTATGTAAGGGGAAAATGTAATATCATATTTGTATTTGTTGAAATAGTTAGTATATGTTAGCTAAGCTTTATAAACTACTTGTTCAAATTTTCAATCATTTCATTTATGTAAGCAGAAGAAGAGAGAGAGAGAGAGAGAGAGAGAGAGAGAGAGAGAGAGAGAGAGAGAGAAACAATTCTAGTTATTAGTATCATAAACAACTCCCCTTGGAATGAAGAGGCAGATGAGAACATTTGCTTTTTTTTTTTTACCAAATGCTCACTGCTACAGTATAACTCCATAAGCAATTATGGCAGATGATTTTGCACGCACCTTTTATGGAGGTTTTGCTACCATTTACTTTCTTGCCACAATAATCCATTCATACACAAGCTAACCACTGGTAATGTGTGATAAATATCATATTACTACGCTTTTGATGTGATAATGTGTTATGCTATTGCCACTGCAGTGGTGCATACAGCATACAGCACATTTTGGACAAATGGCTTTGACCTTGCAAGCTCAGGACACAAAAAAATATATACTTGCTGTTAACAATAAAAATGGTGCAATTATAAAATTTCTTCAGAGACATTTCAAATTACCCATTTTGAAAAAGCTAATTGCTGGGTACAGGTTTCAGAAACTATAATATTCTTGCCCTCTATATTACAAAGTGCCCCACTATATAAGTCACTAAAGTTGCTGCCTGAAAGGAACGAGGCGGTGAGGCCATTGCAGAAAATTGAAGCTATTACGTTAATTATACGGCTTGAGATGGACAAGCCTTTCTGATGGTGTTTTACACAAAATACATGCTTTATATTGCATGTCTGCTTATGTCCAGGTATTCTCACCAAGGCTAAACACTGAGATTGTCAATACTGCGCCTCCTTTTCCTAAAAAAAAATACCTAAATGCACCACCAAAGCAATGTTCACGCATTGTTGACAATTGCTGTGAAGTTGTCAGGAAAGTGATTTGAAGTTCTTGACTCTGAGCCTGTCTGCAAGTTATCCAGCCCAACGGCTGTTTTTCAGAACCAACATGGACATTTACATTCCCTTCTTTTTCAGCCAACATTTAATGGAAGCAGCCCTCATACTGCTTGAACTCTGTTGGTTCTTATTGTGTGTGTTCATCTGTGCTGAGGCCGAGTGCGACCACAAACTGTTTATTTTAGTTGGTAGGTTCTGCCTCAGACCTTAAATCATGACATGGTGGGTCCTGCCATGTAGCTAGAGGAGAGTTTTACTGAAGGATGTAGTCAGATTGTTTTTTCTCACACAAACAGCGTCCCGACAGAATCTCTGTTCTACATCTAATACTGCCTTGAAGAGCTGCGGAACTATAGGAAACAGGATGCTTTGAAGTTTCAACCAGCTAAATCAAATTGTGCTCTTTATCTTGTGCATTGCAGAACTGATAAGACTTAGTATCATGGCTTCATTCGTATATGCAGGCATCAAAAAACGACTAAACTGTATGTCAGCAGAAACCCAACATCTTTATCTAAGTGACGGATATGATGTCTATCTGAAAAGAAAAAAAAAACTAAAAACATTCTTTGACCAAACAAGCTGGTTTTATGCAACACTGACTTCCAAAGTCCCCATGAGCAGATGCATGAATAACAATGAGTCCTAGACATGAACGCTATCAGTGGCATGTGCAGCAGTGCTTACAATATCCTACCTCTTACTGTCCTTCAGGAGTTCGGCCCCTCTCCACCAGGAAATTGTGGCCCTGGGGGAAGCGTGGGGGCGACACTCTAGCACCACCTCACCTCCCCTCTGGATCACTGTAGACTTCTTCACGGGTCGCCGGGTGAAGTCAGGTGGTGAGGCTGAGGAAGAGACCCGTGTTGAGGCCATTTGTCTCGCTTTGTGGAGGGGCAACAGCTGTGCATCGGCCAAAATGTCGTGCAATTATGGACATTACACTTCACCATCAGACTGGCTTATTGGATAAAATAATTATGGAAGCGAGAAAGCAACGCCATGGCTCAGTGAGGAGGGAGTTCAGACTTTTTTGTTCCTTATTTATTTGTAGGGAAACACTTTTGTTCCACAAACAGCACAATGTTCAGACAGTATATCTCTGCCTTGCCTTGTTCAGTTCATTGTAAATGAAGCAAACAACCAAACAAAACTTCTTACCTACAACCTTGAGCTCAGCGCTGGCATAGACGGAACCGTGTTCATTCTCTGCCACACACTGATACATCCCAGAGTCCAACAAACTAATTTTGGATATGGTCAGTCTACCTGCTTCCACGTGGATTCTCCCCTAAAAATCACACAAAGTTCATCTTTTTAAGGAGATATTGTCAGTACAATTTGTAAACATTGGCTATTTTATTGTGTATTAAACAGCAACTTATTTTTAATGAATTTCAAATTTCCATGTTACGTCTGGTGTCTTACCTCTGCTATCAGTGCCTGACCATTCTTCAACCATTTATATGTAGGCTTAGGCTTACCAATGGCTTTACATTCCCACTGTAGGTTAGCATCAATTGCCATGTGGGCGTCTTTCAGCGTCTGGACCCAATGTAGATGTTCAACATCTGCAGGGAAGAGCAATTCATGTAAATATTTATGGCCAAAAAAGTTTATTACAGATATATTCAGTTGCACCATGATTGTACCAACATTTGTTTGGGCTGAAATAATGAATTTAAACATTTAAATCCAAATTCAAATCAAATACTTGAGAGCTAGAAAGAGAGCAGATTGCGATGAAAGAGAAGGGTCTCAAACATTCAGGTAGAGTATAGTACAGTTTTTGAGTGCTGTGCTTGTGGCTTCTCTCAGTTGAACTTAATATGAGCAGCAAAAGGCAGAGAGGGGAGAGTAATAAAAAGGTGGAGTGACATGAGCCATCTTTGGCTGATTGTAACCAGACCTGCTGCCACTCATTAGACCATTTGCAGGCACTTTACTGTGCCTACTGCTGGCAGCTCTACCATCACAGCTTAATGGGCGAGAGCAGCGCTTTCAGTCAGACAGGACCTGAAAGTTACAACGTGTAAAACGAAATGGCTAAGTGACAGATGCAGAGTGCGTGTGCGATTTAGTTGGTTATCAATCATGAGGTTTTTGAACAGATTTTGCTGGTTTATGTGACACAAATTACTTTACAAAGGAATATACACAGGTACAAAACTAGTCAAGTAACGACAAAAAAAACAATGGCACCTTGCTCTCAACTAAAAGGGAAGGCTTTAAAGAAAACTGCTTTGGACAAGGCGGCCATTCAGTGGAGTCATTTCCATCATTTATTAGAAAACGTCTGAATGATATTACCTTTAAAAGGCAAACAAATGAAATCCTAATGAGCAACAGATACATTTACAAGGTGGAAATTGAATATAAAAGTCATAATCATGTTTTCATTAGACTGCCTGAAACTAAGGGCCCTATTTTCTTTTCGGCACAAACCGCAGCGCCGAGGGGAACCCGATTGCGCTCAGATGGGCGGAATGGCGCAACAGGGCGTGTGTCACCGTAGGTGCAGTGCTATGGCCTCGCCAGCTCAGACCAGGTTTAAATCACAGGGCAGCGGACGGAGGGCTATTTCCGTGGCTTTAATGGGCAGAGCGCACGTGACCAGACCTATCCAAAATCCCATAGACAGGTTTGGTGGTTGTCTTGCGTATTTAAATCCATTTACATAAATAACTAAAATTGCGTTGTATATTTTTAATGCGTCATTTCAATGATTCAACCACGGAGTGCGACACTGCGTCATTTACACCTGACATCTTACAACACACAATATAAGGTTGGTAATAAATCGCACAAGGATTTGGAACCTGGTCGACTAATATCGAACAACTTAACGCTGCAGACAATCCTGTGACTCAACAATATATGTATTTTAGGGAAACTGTTAATTAGGTTACATAACACTAAATATTAACATTTAACTTTAAGCCCACTTAAAGAAACGTGCAGGGTACTCAGCGCAGCATCTTACAATCAAAATAATATTTGTATTAAATGAACCATTCCAAAAGTTATTTTCTATCACCCCAAAATAAACTATTATTCCATTATAAACAAACTCCATATTTAAGTCCACCTTTAATCATCCTAAATAGTATTTTATGTCCTTTAAAGTCCAGACAAATGGAAATCCCCTAAAAACTTAAAGTGTGCTTAATTACTACTGCTCACTCCTCAACATCGTTCCAGCACCGGAATAAATATTTATTGGATGAGTGTTCCTTGTTTACTTTGACATTAATTAATGCTCGTGTTTGGTGTGTTTAAGATGCTGCTCTTCCACGTACAAAATTCACAGGGCACAGACGCTATATCTTTCACGAGTAAGTACTCCAAGTTTTGTCACTTTGTCAACATCAGTACCTGAGTTACACCTGCTTTTGATAGAAATGGGCCTTCAAGAACACTGAGATCATCTGCTGCTGGTTTAGTGGAGGTTCCCAGCAACAGCCAAAAGAAAAATGGGGATTCAGCTTTTGTTAGCTACGTTCCAAAGCTGTGGAACAAACTACCTGTAGATATCAGGGAAGCTAGCTCAGTTAATACTTTCAGAAGATAGCTGAATGATATCTCTTTACATCCGCCTTTAACTAGCAACTCTTGATGCTCTCTTACACCTGCCATGCACTTGAACTACCGTGCCTTGAAATGCATATTGCTCAATTTTATATTTTCCACTTGTATTCCTTTTTATGCATTTTATCTGTTTCTTGTGCATTTTATCTGTTTGATTATTTTCTATATTTTTAATTGTTCCTTCATATCTGTTCATATGTCAAACACTGCATGTATTTTTTTTTTTTTTTTTTTGCTGTGAAGCACTTTGAGCTGCATTTCTTGTATGAAAGGTGCTACACAAATAATGTGTATTATTATTATTAGTATTATTATTATTAGTATTATTATTATTGCACTGTATGTGTAGATTGGTTAGTTGTCAACAGCCCTGTGCCTTGTTTAACTTTATTTACTTGTTTAAGTTAAAGTACATGGGTGGATAATTTACAGTACTGAATAAACCCTCTCAGGCAGATCTGTGCAGATTCTCAGGCACTCAGGTCATTATAGCCAAGTGTTACCCTGGACTTGTTTGAGTGTCAAAGCCATTTCACCTCTAACCTGAAAGTCTTCATTTCCAACTGACTGGAGTGTAGTCTCAGGCTTTTAACCTGTTGTGGGTAAAAACCTAGTGAATTCTCTTTCAGGTAATTTAAACAATGTGAAGAAGCATTTAGTTACTTTGAACCACAGAACTGGAATGAAACTTCCAGAAGATGCAAAACATGGCATCATTGCACTAAGCTTTATATCCTGGTTAAAAAAAACATTTGATATTCCCATCTGCCTTTGACTGAAACTCAAGCTTTAATTATATCAACCTTGGACTTTGATTTATTTCTCAGCTTTTATACTTTTTTATATCCTTTAAATGGTTTCTCATGTTTTGAATTTGTGTTTTAATGTTTTATTGCCTCTCCTCATTTAATGCCCTGTCCTTTTAAGTGCAATCTGTAAAGTACCTTGAATTGCATTTGCAATATGAACGACATATGCCGCACAAACAAACTTGTCTTATCAGAGCTTTTTTTGTCAACAACCATTGACGGTTTCATGTTTAGCACTGCTGATGTTACACCTTTTCCACATTCTTATGCATGCAGCAGACAAGAACCGGGGAGACTTTGACTGATCTCTCTGCTTATGGAACTCAGTTGATAGTATTCCATGATGACAGTGTTTTCCTGCTACATACAAATGACTCATTTAAAAGCTTTGAGTTTGACAGTTAGTTCCTTTTGATTCAATGGAGGGGATTAAACTATCCCCACATACCAGTTGTGTCGTTTTCTATTGGCGACTGCTTTACACTAAATATTCAGTGTGCATGTGAGTGTGTGTGTGTGTGTGTGTGTGTGTGTGTGTGTGTGGGGGGGGGGGGGGTAATATCATGATCACAAAAAAGCTAAGATAATAAGCAGACTAATATTAGAGAAATTATCATGCAGATGATATTGGCATTATAAATCTATGTCATACTATAATAATTAGGGTAGACAAAGTTTTTCTAAAAATTTTATATTGGATTACATTGGAAAATAAATATACTGAAAAAATAACTGGTAAACAGTAATCACAATTAAACAGAAGTAAAATGCAGCAAAATCATTCTTACTGTAGAATATAAGTTGCCCTCTGGCAATATTTCGTCCTCTGCTGTTTTCAGCTACACACTCGAACACCCCGGCATCTTCTGGGCGAAAATATGGAATTTCCAGAACCCCACTGGAGTGGTTGATTTTAATCTTGCCAGGCAGTGGGTTTCCATCACCTCTTCTCCATGAGATGGAAGGCACAGGGCTACAGAAGTCACAAAAGGTCACATTGGCCAGAAGGACCGCTGCCATGTTTGTCTGTTTGTTGTAATAGAGCCGGCTACTTCACACATCTGAAACTCCCCCGTGCTGTTTCTGACACTTACTTTCCTAAGGCAAAGCATTCCAACTTCACTGATGATCCTTTGGAGACATGAAGGGTGGCAGGAAACTGAACCTCAATCTTTGGCTCGTATTCACCCATCACTGCTGCACGAGGGATAAAATCAAATCACACCAGTCAAAACACAAAACAAGGGTATGCCGTTACTGTAATTCACATTGGATTTAAGAGCCATGGCGCAGATGACACAAGCGTGTATGTTGTGCATACACAAGAGCGTTTTTTCTTAGCGGATGGATGCGTTTGTATTGGATATCTGCCTCAGCTCAAATCTGAATTGTACACATAAATGGTTCTGATGGGGTTTAGCAATGGTGGCTCCTCACTGTGTGTGTGCCTGCAAGAAGACAACATTTCTGTTTATGTAAAGATGTGCCTTCATGCAGATACAGAGGGTTTCTCGCATACATAACCCTGTATAGTTCAGCGGTTTTTGGATGGTGGAAAAAAACAAAACAACTCACAAGTAAAAGCAAAAACAGTGTCATGCTCGAGACAAATGATTTATCTCCCGGGCTCGCCCTCCCTCCAACGGCATGTGTCAGTTCAGTGCGCGAGATAACCGAGAGGCAGACTGAGGATGCTTACCATCCCTCCGCACCACCACAGGGGTTGGAGAGCTGAACACTGTGGAATTGGTCATCATGTTTCTCACTGCACACGTGTAGTTCCCTGCGTCGGAAGCTTCAACCTTAGCAATGTACAAGTTGCCCGTCCTCTGAGAGATGAAACGACGGGCATCTTGTTGCAGGAAGCTGCGCTGTCCGTTGAAAACCCACGAATATTTTATCTCTGAAAATCAATAAATAAAAGAACAGGGTTTGAATTGTGGATTTTAAATCACGGAAAAGATAGATCCAGTGATCCAGTATATTGAGATATTTTATTTCTCTGTCAAATATAAAAATAGAAGATGACTTCAAAAGATACAGCTGGTGATATTCTATATCTTTCATTTATGTCTACAAAATCCATGAAAACCACCAAAGAAATGACTCTGTGCAGCAAAAGCCTTCATCATTAAAGAGAAATGGCAAAGTCTCCTGAAAGCGTATTTAGTTATACAGAACTTGTGGCCAGGGTTATAATTACAAGAGGGAGTTCATCCAATCCTTCAGATTTGACTGTATTGCTCAAGTCTTTTCCGAGTGACATCTATCAAACACCTTTTACTATGATATTGCTCTACTGGCTACAAAGCACAAGCTAATGGTCAAGTAGGGTTGTTTTTTTCATGCTGTGTGAATTAACAGTGTTCATCCCAAGGGCAAGATCAGTCATCAAAAATACAGTAGCATTTTTTTTTTTTTAAAAAGGGGTGGACATTTTCAGACATATATTTGACCGAAAACATGCTATAACCCAACAATACAGTTCTGAACAACTGGTTTCACCAGTACTGGAAAATAAAACCACTGCAGAGGTGCCAAAAACTGCAATTTCGTGAATGTCCACTTGTGGCTGGCTCTAAAAGCGAGGCACTCCCCGAAGACCTCCATGTTAAAATGTCCAATTCTACAACAGAAATAATAATGTTTACAACCTTGGTTTTTATTGCCAATTTGGCCATTTAGACAAATTGTTATTACCTATCCATTTAAATTGTATTAAGATATGCATAAAGCTATGCAATTAAGGACGTGGCTGCTTTAAGTGACAGTAGGTCCCATGACAGTTGGTGAGTTGCCTGCAAGTCAGACTCCATTTGTTCCGCCAAAGCTCCATCGGCACACCACTTTATGCCCGATCGTAGATTAGTCAGAAGTTATGCCTAAGTCAGGCACTGCCAAGATAGGGACAGGCAAAGCCACCCATAACTAATGTATGAAACTGCTCTTCAGGAAACACATGGGTGACATAACGGAGGCTACATTGTTTATATACAGTCTAATAGCATTACACACAAAAAAAATAGTCGTGGATTATTGTACTACCAAATTTTTATTAACTAAAAGAATACATTTATGTCAAATTTTTAAAGATTAATATCTTCAATAGGGCTGAATTGACTTGGGACTAAGGTAGAGAAGCATTGAGCATTGAGTGATGGGCCAAGGTTGTGTTGACGGATACGGCAAATAAAGCAGCCCCTTTATTTTGAAGTGGATAGCAGTCTTGCTCAGCGAGGCTGCCGTCACAGGGGGCTACAGCAAAAGAATGCAGGGTCATCTTGTATAAGAGTTGTACCTGGCGCTGGTACTTTTATGGCAATGCAATCCAACACCTTCGAAATAACCAACTACCTGCAAGGGTACATTTCTTGTATCTGTAATGTGTGTTGGCCATTTCAATGGGATTTAATGTTATTAAGAAAAACAATAAGTAATTCCTGTCTTTTCTTTTGAGCATGTGTCTGACAGATTTTGCAACATTGTTAGCAGGCAACATCACAAGTGCTTCATTAGTCCCTAAATTGATTGGTTTATCATAGCGTGTATTATATATCTCAAAGGAAATGTTATACTGGCCTATACTTTTTTTTCACACAGATGAACAAGGGCTATTTTTTCAATAAAAGGAAATAAACTATTGGAATGTAAATGTAGACCAACAAAACACTTGCTGAAAGGAGACAAATAAACTGAGGGAGATAAATGGAAAGAGGTCTGCAGGAAGTGCAGAATGAACTTGGTTATTAGTGTAGTCCTCCCGTATCAGACACATGACATTCTGCAGTCAGCCCTTATGACTGGGCAGACGGTAAAAAGTCCCACTCGCTTCCTTGAGGGAAAACAGTGAATTAAAATCATTACAAGGAAAGTCAGGGCAGAAACTGACAGACCTTTCATGATTAGGGACTATCAGAGACTGTGTCTGTTTAAGAGCTGCAGTCTCACAGCAACAGAGGACTTGCAGGCACATAATCTCATGTCCTTTGACAGAGTTTAACTCTCAATACCACTCCTTTTAGGCCGCTTACCTATTGATTGTGCAGATAAGCTTCAGATGATTCCTCTCTTAATAAGGTGCATCACTGTATATCAACAAGCATTAAAGAAGCTTTGACTGAATTTAAACCTTGTGACGTTTTTAAAAAACAACACCATTTTGCAGAGCTTTTTTCAATTGTAAAGCACTTCAATCCAGCATTATCATGTAGTGCAAATCCCATCAAATGTGTGACTGTGCTCCCTTTAAGAGGAAAAATAAAGAGATTGAGGATTTTAAAGGGGGAGGGAGGGAAGGCTCGAGGGCAAATTGCTAAAGTGTGGAATCCCACGTGGTGGTAAGATTCAGCTGGAAACAGAGAGCGGAGAAAGGCTGGTACGCTGGCGTGAAATTGCGCTCGTGGGCACCGAATGGCTGCAGGAGTGCAGACCACTTTGAGGGTCTGCTAATCAGCAGCACACAGACACATGAGCCGATTCACAGCTGTGCCACGGGATAAATGCTCCCGCGCCCACAGCAGCCACCAGCAGCCTTTATTACCCAACAGATAACCTGCCCACATCCAGGAAAAAAAATAAAATGACAGTTGGGGAAGTGGAGCACTGGAGACTTTATAGATGACAGCGTGGTCACAGATCATATGGGCGAGAAAAGTGAACTCGAGGTTAAGAAATGTGAGGCTATGAACTATAGATGTGAAGGCATGGGTCTGGGCAGGTAGAGCTGTGGCTGATCATAAAAAAAGTTTCCTGTCTGACAGATAAGGGAAAGTGAGTGGAAAACACTGCGTCAGAGTTTGAAAAGGAGAGCAGCAGAGAGAGAAGGTGGGAAGGTATAAAAACAAAGGAGACACAGCGGTGTTACAGAGAGATAATAAGCAGCAGAGTGAGGAACAATAAAGATTGCTGAGGCAAGCAGGAGTGTGAAACTACAGCAGACAGTGCAGGAAAGTTAGGACACAGCGCTGTACCTCCGTAATGGGGTGGAGGGCCGCAGAGCAGAACCACAGCTTGACCCTCTCTAACCGACACCGTGTTCCTCAGCTTCCTGCTGAAGTTCTGCAGAACTGTTGAATATGAAATACACCAACAACTTTTCAGGGTTTGACAGCTGTAATAACATTTACCTAAAGGTGACATCCAGAGAAGGGCATTCCATTCTCTTCACGTTGCTTGCGAGTCCAACCTGACATTGGCCTTGTTAATATCACAGCACATAGAAGAGATCTGGCAGAGGGTGCACCAAAATGCCCCTCACCAATTGAGCTTTGGCGATTACTTTCACCTTCAATTAAATGCTGCTGTGCTGTGTGAAAGAATAAACAGCAGGAAGACATATCAACCCCAAAGTCTTAGAAATACCACAGACTCCCATGTGGGATCAGGCAAATATCAGTGGCGGTCAAATCAGAACACGACAGATTAAAATCTTTTTAAATCAGGACATGCAGTCTTCATGCCTTCATATCTTCCACTGGTGAATATGATGAGGCAACACAGTCAATTATTGTTCAGTCAGAGAGAAATTCAGCTTCTGAAATTCCAGTGAAGATGACCTTGAAAATGCATGTAAGACAGTATTTTATTGTGTTTGTTAACACTTGTATAATAAATAGCTGGAGATGGACATGGGGTTTGTCAGGTTTCAAAAACAGGAATAATTGATACTAAGGTTCAGATTTATGTGTTCATCAAGTTTTAGAAACTTAAAAAGGTTCCTATAGTGTAAACAATAAATACGACTGTATTTTACCATGCTATCATTTAAATGATAGGCGTAACTTTGAGGTGGCAGATTTTACTTATTGGGGATGCTGGATAAAATGTAAGGATCACCAACATATCAACATAATTTTTCCTCTTGGAAACAGATATTTTACTCTATATCATAGTGCAATAGAAAGACTGGCCAACAATATAGAAAACAGTGATTAGTGATAACTGGGACCTCCATGTCATCCTCAACAAGATCCCATTGACATATGTACTGCATCAATAACTAAAAATCCAGCCTTGAAACAGCATGTGTGCCTTGCTTTGTATGTCAAAAAGGATAATGAGTATTTTCAAATATGTAACCAAATATTCCTGTTATTTCAATACATTATATGTTAGTATTTAACTAACACCCTTGCCTATGCAAGCTAAAATACACTTTTCAGTGTAGTATAGCTACTGTTGCCATGGATGGTGATTTGTCTTACATGCAAATCACCCCCAAACATGTGCTTCATTTTGAGATATTACGTTTCCAGAAAAATATCTAACAAGCGTGCCTACAATAATTATTTATCTGCATTACAGCTGAAATCAGTAATCAACTGTTTGTTTACTGATCAACAAAATTTAATCTGAAACAGTTTTGAGTACAAGCTAATCCTTTAGATAATTTTCTAAGCAAAAATGGCCAAAATTATTTGGGTTCAGATCATCAAATGCTTGTTTTTCTTGTCTTCTATTACATTAAACATAATATTTGTGTGGCTTAGACTGTTGTCTGGGCCAAGGGAAGTTGTGGTGAATTTTCAAATTCATAGTTCAATTAAAACAAATCGATCAATCGATAATGTAAATCATCATTGGTTGCAATCCTTCTCTAAATGATTTGTATTCTTCTCAGTTACACATATCACTGCAAATCAAGGGAAATAAGCACACTTTCATGTTTGTAACAATGTGCACATTAAAAAATCAGCATAAGAATCAACTCACATGCAAACTGGACTTTTGCCTCCCTGCTGACGATGGTCCCAAATATGTTGGTCGCAATGCACTGATACACTCCTCCATGGTTGATGACGTGAGGGTTACTGATCAACAGATTCCCCTCGACAAGGCTGTAGTTTAGATCTGAGTCTGTGTTTATATCTCTCCTATCCACTTTCCACCTGTAAGATATACACAATTATTATATTCACAGAGGGGTCGCAACTATACCCAATTTGTCCAGACTGTGATGGAAAGTGAGCTTTTATTATTCCTATTTAATACTTAAAAGTGAACCACAAAACATGTAACACGGACACATTCGGATGAAATATGAACTGCCCTCCTGCTTCTAATGAATGACTCCACTCAAATATAAGTGGTTTGTATCATTGACTCAGCACACTGTAGTCTTACCTTGTAGATAGTCAAAAAGCAGTTAAAACACTTACCTATAACGTGGAGGTGGGTTCCCCTTTGCTTTGCAGTTAATAAACACATGCTTGTCACCGGTGCTCATCGGAAAAATACTGTCACTCGGCTCCTGGGTGAAGACAGGACCGTGGCGTGTATTCTCTGTGTTCAAAAAAACACATTAGCTGCACAATGGCACAGAGCAAGTGACATTGAATTAATGCAAAAAATAAATCACTCGGTACTCAGGAAAGAGCACGTAAACTCTACACCTCTTATAATTAGCTGCCACCATGACTCTTTGATTCTGCATTAAATAAACCCTCTTGTGCACATGTCACAAGGCAGATAATAGATTATGATGAGGGAGCAATTAACTAAAGATAACCCTGTAGCACACTACCATCTACAACACAGCCATGTATTTTATTTTTCTACTGTCATAATGCACAACACAGAGAAAGCTGCATGTTTTTTGCATGGTGGGAGGAAGCTGGAGTGCCATGAGAGAACCCACACAGGGACAGGGAGAACATGCAAACTCCACACAGAAAGGCACAGGCCTGGATTTGAACCCGGAAACTTATCACTGTGAAGGAGTCTGTGGGCAGACCTGAAGACAGCAGTTCACAGACGCTTCTTATTCAATCTGCCGAAAGCTTGACAGGATCTGCCAGGACAAATGAGAATACTTTCCAAAAACAGGTGTGCAAAGCCTGTAGATACTTACTAAAGTATATTGAAAGCTGTAACTGCTGCCAAAGGGGCTTCTACAAAGTACTGAATTCAAGGTTCTTACCATTGATAATTGGATGGCAAAAAAAAATATTGAATTAATTTAAACTTAAACTACAAACTCAGTAAAGTGTGCAAGAAGGGAAGGAATGTGAATACTTTCCAAAGTGACTGTATAAAAAAAATAGAACACAGAAAATGGTCTAAGTCATGTTACGTGTCAAAAGTAATTAGAAAGACTGACAAGTAAGCCAGCTGGCTAAATGAGTTATGCTTTATTTGATCATTATTTTAATGTAAGTAGGATAACTTGGTTAGAGTGTTTACAGGAGAGTTGCAATAATCAAAGTAGTGCCATACTGTGGTTGTAATCTAATTAGTAAAGAGCCTGTAAAGCTGTTGTCTATATGCTTTTTGTTTGACCATGTGTGTCTCCTCTGTCAGGCTTGTTTTGGTTTGCTCGAGCCAAACTATCAATACACAGGAGTAATTAACCGATGTTGCACTAATTACTTCAGTGAAACCTAATGTTTCTTCAATAGATGCAGACTCACACACAGACACACACCGGTGAACATCCTGCCTTTTTCTCTCGGCGTCATATGCCAAACTGCACAGCAGTGCTGCTCTCGGAAAATTGCAAATCTTTCTTTTTGTGTACTTGAGATGAGATGTTTTTTTTATTTTTTTATACACGTTTCTAACCTTGACTAGGACAAAGAGTGCACCCTCCCACATCCACATAATCATCATCATCATCATCCTAATGAGAGTGGGAGTTTTTGCCTGAGGTAAGGGCCTTGTTTCCCCAGCCTCTAAGGGAGGTGCTTCATTTTTTTTTTTAACCTGGTTGCAGTGTCCTTTAAATTAAACAAATTAATGAACCTTTAATAGCCAGACTATTTCACCTGGGAAATGACTGGGGGGGCTGTGTGTATGCTGGAGAACAGGTCTGCCCTGTAAACACATCAAATGGGCCGACCACTCACATATATGAACACGCACACACATACAAATTACACTTAATTAGGTTTCATGGGAATGCATGCAAATGTGAGCTCAATAGTAGGTACAGTGTACAGTGTGCAACATGCACTGACATGTTCATAACCCCCCATTCTCTGCTCTGTGGTTGCAGACTGCATGATACACACTAGTGAAAATGCTGACTTGAGATGGGATGTTAAATCAATGGAAATGGGAGCATAAATAACATTACAATAGATCCCTCTCCATATGCTGTATACATTTAAATGTATTTGTTGGATGACTTGTAAATGGTTGGCTTGAGCTGAGTATACAGTATATCCCTCAAAAAGGACTTTCGAATCTCTAGGCTGCGCAGGTTACCATATCCAAACATAAAGTGAGAGCTCTATGTGAGCTGTTAATGCCTTAGCTGTAACTCATGCAGGTATTAGGAATCTGAAGCTTAACGTAGTTCTGATTTTGTCTGTATACTGTGCCCCGAACTTGTTGAAGAAGAAGTGCAAAATAAATGAGTGTTAAGAAAAGAGTTAGTGTGGATTTTACAGTGCTTGGCCACATTTCATGCAGGCGTCAGCGTCTAGGCATAAAGCAAGAAAATTGCATAATAAAACAGGGGGGCATAAAAAGACAAGAGCCATTGAGTTCTCTCCTATATGTTAGTCTGTCTGTCAGATGTAAGTCGAACAGTGAGTCACAACGTGAGACAGATCCTCTGAAAGCAAAATGTTTGCATTTAACAACTATCTAATATTTAAAATATTAATATAATAGTCAATCTTAGCAGTGAAGGTTGTTACTGTTAGAACTTATTCTCGTGAACAAAAACTGCACAACTGAATACAAATGTCTGGCTGCGTTGTTCTTCTGATCTTAATGCTCAGACCAGAAAAACATTTAAGCTCTTTAAATCTAAATTAAATCTACATATTTTATAACAAACTAGTTGTAGATTGTGCAAAGATACAAAATCCACTAAAAGCATAATCCCTTTTGAGGCTGCTATCAAATGAAATGAAACGGTAACCTAAACATGCATGCGGAAGAGCCAAAATCCTCCCTGGGAGAGGTGTATGCATATCAGGAGTGTCATGAAAGGCAACTTGACTCGGCATCTCACCAGCAAGGCACTCTTTGAGTGACAGAAAGATTAACAGTTCCCATGGCAACAACATCTTCATTTTCCAAGGTCAAAGATTCTCCTTCTTCCCATCCAGTTGCCAGGGAATGGAGAATATTTCCCGGGCAAACGTCACTCCGTTTGGCTCTGGAAGAAAAGGAGAGGAAATGAGTGCTGTGGAAATGAGCAGATGCAGAAAAAGATGGAACGTGGGAAAAAGGGTGAACCATTAATAATTCATTCAACCAAATAAGTAGACCCAAAATCCCATGCTGAAGGACCAGCTCGCAGCTACTACTGGGGATCTGATATTTAGTGAATACATACTGCTGCTACGCTATCTCCCAAGTCATGAAAAAAAAAAAAAGGCTCGCAGCAGCAGCAACAGATGAGCAGAGCATCCTGCCAAAGGTACATCTTTCTACAAACTCAACATATTTACTCTGGTGAAATGCTAAACACTAATGAATGAAGACAGACAAACTGAACTTAAAAACAATACAAATGTGACAGCTGATCACACAAGGATCATGATGCCCAGAACTATTGCCATCAACTTAAAACAACAACAAAAAAAGTTTGTATTATCTGACCAACCTTGTCAAGAAAAAGTACAATAATACTTTAACAGTTTTATTTCTGTACAGGTTTGGCTTAACTGCTGAGCCCTTTCTTAAAAGCCTCTATTATCAATATTTTCTGATTATTGTCAATCAAATGTCTACATGTGTATGTGAAAGGAGAATTATCGTCCGACTTTGCAGATCCTCTCAGCTCTGAGAGGCTTTTTAGATTATTATTACAGTTCTACAGCCTATATTTTTGCTGTTTATGTTCACTGCTCTCATCAGCAGCCTTTTTCCAGACACAGTAGGTTGCTCATTTCAGATCTTAACGTGTTGGGGAACAAAGGGGATTATTTCAGATATTAACCTCAGGATAGGATGGATATGTATTTGTTTGGTAAAAAGAGACATGACTTCTAATGAATGCTGATGTTGCTTCATGTGAGGGTAAATAAACAGGTATTTGCTTACAAGTTAAACAACAAGTACATGTTAATAATATGCCAGTTTTGTGTTTCCAGCTTGTTTTCAATGTCCAAAAGAAGCCAAAAAAAAATCTGTTAATGCAGGTTCAAGACAAACACATGGCTGCACAAGCAACAGAAAAAAAGGATTTAAGGTTGTGTAAACACAACCTGACATATTTGTGACATACTATTAGCTCATCTGTTGGAAGATGGATTTATGTGTTTATCCAGTCACTACAGGATGTTCTGACACATGATTTTCTTTGGTTTGGTACACAACCAAGTAAATGCAGTTGATTAAACCAAGTACACTTAATAAAAGTCCACTTCTGAGCACATGCAGAACATAAATTCTAAAATCAAACCTTCATCGACAAAAAGTCTGCTAAATCTTGTTGTCTTTACAGACAAGCAGGGGTCCACCACCCCCCTTAAAAAGCTTGGAAAACTACTCCTCAGTAATCCCCCACCAAACCATGCTACTTATATACTGAACAAAAATGGAAACAATAAAGCATTATGATTCTGGAATTATAAGGTTTTTTTGGGGCAGATGTATGGATGTTTAGTCATAATGGACATCAGAGATTTAGATCTCCTTGAAAAGTGGAAGTCATAATTAATACTTCAAAGTTACACCACAGTTTGACTATATGCAGCGACTTTTCAAATTAAAAGCCCTCCAGTTTCACACAGGATCCAGCCCTATAGTAGGTTTTGACCTAAAACTGTGTTTATTTCAGGAGGGGCTGTGGGTCCCAAATCAAAGGGGAAACACTGGATTTTCCGAGTTTAATCTTTTATAAGAATTTCCCCCGAATAAGTTAAATTGAAAACGTAAACAAATTGCAGAAAATGTCTGTAAAGAGTATCAGTTTGTATTGTTCATGTAAAAGAAGCTGTGATGGTGGGGCGTGGTTTGGCTCAGCTGCAGGAGGGACTGATTGGGGGAGTGGTTCAGGGAATGGCTGGCCGGCTGGCTGGCTACAGAGCATGGGGCAAGTGCTCGAAACATGACACTGCCGTGGTATCCTCTAGTGCACTGTGTATTACACACTTTGGGGTGATACTGAGTTGGCTAATGACAAAATAAGCCAGTCAGGAGTTAGCAAACCTGGAGACCAATCGATGAAACCAGATTGGAAGTGTGGGGCAGAGCTACTTTGACCTACAGAAAAATACTCATTTGGAGTTTGATATTAACAAGACAGTGATGTAAACTATGTGGCAGTTGTCAAGAAGAATGGTCCTAAATTTCTACTGAACATTGTGCAGGTCTGATGTGCAGCTACTGTTCAGGTTATTGCTGCCAGAGGAGGTTTGGCCAGTTATTATTATTATTATTTTTTTTTTTTCACCTGCACTGGGAATGTTTAATGGCTGTGTTCAATAATTATTGTTTGTATGTTATTAGCTTCAGCGCTCTGTACTTGTGATTTAGATGAAGATGAGATCACATTTCATGACCAATTAATGCAGAAAATTAGATAATTATGGCTCATATGTTTTCTTACACGTACAGTGGATTCTCTATAAACTGTCAGAAAACAGATTAGGATCACATGTTTTCATCCAGCGTGTACTAAATTGATCCATACAGATAGATATAACAAAACAGGACAAATCACTAACCATGAATGGGAGATGGAAGAAATGCATTAGCTGTGGAGAGGGACTGACAAAGATTCATTCTGCTCTCTATTATTTATTCTAAGAGGGATCAGTACTGATAATCCAAGCTTCATCGTGTCAGTCATCATTATTGATTTTTTTAACCTTCTGCCTTTTTGTTTGTCATCCTGCCCACAGCCTTGTCATGGGCTTCAATCAAACATGTGAGTATTGATCAATAAGGGGAGATTTGGTTGATGTCTTTCCTTATGAGACTGACCGGGTTGATATATTCTCCTGCTCTGGAGAAAGCCAACAAAGAAACTTTATCCAGTTAACAATACAAGTTGCAGGCTTTTGACTTGAGATGCGATATGTACCCTTCTTTCAATGAAAGATGTACCCCTCTTTCAATAAACTGCTTTGCCTCTTGCTTTTTCTCTGCCAACCATAGTGTCTGAGGTAATTATATGTTGATTGAGGTGCAGGATAAAGACATTTCAAATTAATCATACAAAGCTGTATATGGTAATTACAGTTAGAAGCATGTCTTATTCTTTCGAATACTTTCTCGAGAAACTTTAAACGATGTGAAATGTTTTCCAGACATTTTGTCAAATTGCCCATCTGTAATCAATACTGTTTTAGGCCACCACCTGTAAGTAATTCCTGATCAATGTGTTTTAAAATTCACTAGCGCTTGCCAGGCAGAAAGAGTGAGGAGAAGAACTCAGAACAAGTCAAATTAAACTCAGATGAAAATATTGAATAAAAACCTGCAAGATGCATTCATGATTTTGACCGAGTTACCAGTTATGAATCGTTACATTTGAAAAGTATGAAGCTCCTTATATTGATCAAACTGATTTGATATTACATTGATTTTGAAACTTTTAATGCAAAGCGTTTACTCCTCAACACAGCATGATCAGCGGATCTAATTGCTTCTAAGTAATATTTACATTAATTCCTACCTAATTCATTAATGTATGTGAATTGAGGACTGATCAATACTAGGTTGCTAGATTAGGAATTAGAGCCATTGGTATTTAGTGGATTGTGAGGATATGGGAACCATTAAGAGTCCAGGACAGATGTTCTCTAACAAGCCCCTGCAGCTCTGAGTCATTAGCGAACTTGCTCTGCCTTGTGATCAATATTAATTTATGTTCACTGTAGTCAGCTGTCCACTTTCACTTTCAAGCTGATCAACTTTATTTTGTCCTCTTGAAAATACGTGTCCCTGTGTGTTTGGCATTCAAAGTCTAGCTCAAGGATCCTGATTGCGTTTAGCCATAGACAGTAGCTATTTATGCACAGCACGGAAATGCAGGGGCCACAGTCCTGTAAGGTATATAAGTGCAGGAGCGGGCACTGTTCCCCTGTCAGATAGCACATCTCTGTTTTAATGATGCATAGGTCCTCGGCATCCTCGGGGAGGATGTGTTTCTTGGTCACAGTCCAGAAATTTAAAGTAGTTGCTTGTGATCCCCATGATTAATTTATATACCCTGGAAAAAATACAATGGTAATAATTCTTGTGCCCAGCGGATGGTGGTCGCAGGTGTTGGAAATACCAAATGGGATGAGGCCAAGCTAATGGTGCCTGGAAGGGAAACTATCTGTCAGGGATAATCCCTAATACTGTTATACCCCTGCATAGATAATGTGCTTCCCTCTGCCTCTCTCCCTCGCTCGTGATATTGAGATAGCTGTGCAGAAATTATTAAACGAGGGATGGATATCGACGAGGATAAATGTGTGTATCTGGAGTGAAGTGTTGCCCGGGTTTAACGTGCAGTAAAGATTAGCTTTCCACTCTAGAAAAGCCAAACTAGGCTAAGAATAAAAAGGGGGTTAGAGGGTGTCCTGTGAACTCTGGTGCTCCATGTTCCACTTCATTACACTTTGATTAATTGGTTAAACATGTGACTACAGAAATTAACTTCGGCAGCCTTGTGAGAGGTAATTAAGGCTTTTCCCCCCTTCTTTTGTAAGGGGTAGTGGGTGGATGGGGGTGGGGGGTTCCATACCAAGATAAATGCAACCTTCAGCATGGCAGAGGGCCGCAAAAAGACATCAGCCTGGCATTGCATTATCATGGTTCAGAGCACCAGCAACATGAAAACATATAACATCGCTTAACCCTTTAAGCCCTAGAGGCCCCCAATTAAGGCCCCCAAACTTATCAGAACTATTATTAAAATATGGACATATATACTGATATTTACACATCTGAAGAAATCTCCCAAGTGTTCCCTTTATTATTAAAAAATACTTTTTTTTTTAATATACTTTGTTATTGTGGTTGCAGAGATATACTCTTTTTATTATGGGTATGCAATTTTCAAGCAGAGGCCTAAAAAATAGGTGTGTTTTTAAAAGGTTAAGGAATTAATTGATCAAAAAGCTGATGCTCTTCTATTAAAATATGTCTTCACTGTAGAGCCATCACTTCACAGCTTTGTTTCATCATAGAAAGCGCCAAGCTGCAAATATCCACAAAACCCCTCCTGATTTGAGAGTACAGTTCATCTTAAATCCTGTCAGCCACGAGGGAGCATGAGCAGTGCTGCAGCTCAGGTGGCAGACTGTCAGTCATTGTGCAGCTGCATATTACACATTGGCGAAGAGGAGGAGGAGAATATTGAAAGCTAACATCTTGTCAGATCATCACAGATTCAGCAAACAGAACTGTGCATGAAGTTTGGGTGTGGAGCGAGCAGGGTAGAACACAGATGTGAGGTGAATGCTTAGAAACCCTCAATGGAAGAAGATGCACAGAACGTCGCTGCCTTTGTCAGTTTGCTTTTCATGAGAGAGCGTTACGTCCAAACTTGTGATCAGCCTCTGAGTTGCACAAGGTGTAAATTTTATTGCCAGTTACATGTTCTGAATGCTCGCAAATCAGGGCAGTTTAAGTGATCGCATTTACTCGGGTCAAAAATATTTTTACAAGAAAAAAAGATGACGCTGTGCATGCTACATTGGCTTCAGTGCCTTAGATGTGAAAATAATTTAATTTGAGATTAAAACGTGGCTTTGAGAAAAAAGTCAAACAAAAAAAACAAAAATGTATATGCAATTAGGATACACAATATATGTACATATATTTAAACTTACACAAGTATATGTTGAAATTGTAATCCACTGTTTACGTATTTCTTGTTGTGCCATGTTCTGATCTCAAATTAAAATGACTAAAGTAGCAAAAACATTAACGTTAATGTTACCATACTTTTCAAAGGCATGGTATACAGCTCTATTGAATCCAAAATATTTATTCAGTATCATATTTTAAATAATAAATGGTGTGTTGGATAAATCAAATCTATTGGAAACCTTTTTGATTTCAAAATGTCATCTTTAAAAATGTGCATAATTCAAAATAAAAACTGTGTTTTTTTCAAATTTGTATTTCACGTAGTCACAGTTTTTGACAGTGGTGTTGACACCACACCTCATCTTTCTGCCAATAACATGTCGGCTGCAAATAGGCTCAACAAATAATACCAAATGTAGATCCTATTGGCTGGGTAACAACAATGTCAAAGTAATTTTTAATGCACTCTGTACCTGCTGTTTTAAACAGCCACAATACACAGTCACAAAAACAAACCTATTTTCATTATTAGCTTAACAAGGCAGCACACGCTACCTATTTAGCTGACTAACAAGCTAATCAGTGCACTGAGCTTTGTTTCAGTTCTCAACATTTAAGCGAAGATTTTTGATTAATAACTTTAATTGTTATACTAAGTGCATTTATACCGTATATATTTTATACTGTATACTAACCTTAGCCTGCTTTGGCATAACCCTTATATTCAGCATATAGTAGTCCATGTAATATTCAGAAGTTCAGTATAGCACAATTTTTGAGATTACAGACCACAACCAAACAACCTACAATCAGCTGAGAAATAATGGAACAGAAAATATACATCCACCAAGCCACACATTTCCACAGAGAGCAGATCACTGTTTGCTACCACCGATCCTGTGGCTGGAAAAAAAACAAACAGCCATGGTCGCAGTCATTTATAGCAGCTAATAAATCACAAAGGGCAAAGACAAGCATGTTTCCCTCTGATTGAGTACTCACAGAGTAAGTGGAATCTGCTCGCTCTTTCCACCACAGCCAAGACACAATCAGTCCTTCGGCCAGCTATAGAAAGAGATAGAGAGACCAGAGAGAGAAATTTAAAACTATCCAGAATGCTTGTAATAATCTAAAGACACAAAGATTCAAATAGAGTTTAGTTAGTCTGAAACAGGAAGAAGGTAGACTGTAAGAAACACCAGGATTAACGCTTGTCTGACAACACTCAATATGGCCCGAGATGGTGCTAGATCAACAAATAGCAGCAGCTAATATTTCAAACTGAGGAATTCAATCTTACAAAATACAGGGCTGCAGGAAATATCTGGATAAATGTTGAATCCTTGAACAGTGTAATATACAGAAGGTTTATGATTATACTTCAATAAAATGATGATTTTGCTTCTGCGAGTAGTGCTGCTAAACCAACAACTTCCCCATCAAACATATACAGCATTCGTATATGGGCTCATTCAACGAGAATTAGAATATCAAACAGACTTACTGCTGCTTTGTTTGAATAGGTTTCACAACCTTCACTTTTTTCTTTTTTTTTGTATTGTAAAAGGAGCATAAATGGGATATATCTCTACGGGTTGTGCTTCTTTCTTCCAGTTATTGATGTACAGGCTAAAAGGACATGTATATGTCTATGAAATACAATAGGCAGAAAGGATAGGCAACTAACTTAATGCTACCAGGGAAGGTAGTTAAAGTACTCCTCAACACTAGTGGTGCTAACCAGGTGTCTGGAGAAGAAATATACCCCATAACTAGAGACATAACATGATGTAGAGAGCTGAGAAATCATAAAAACAATAAACATGGTAATTATCGAGGAGGTCAGTACTTTACTTACAAATCATGCCATCTGCACATCTCTGGCATTTTTTGCAGTGGACAGATGTTATAGTCTCTGACTGTGTCCGTGTCATATCTCCATATTGCCCCTACACTTCCCAACCAGTCATATACACTGCTCAAAAAAATAAAGGGAACACTTAAACAACATAATGTAACTCCAAGTCAATCACACTTCTGGGAAATCAACCTGTCCAGTTAGGAAGCAACACTGATTGTGAATCAATTTCACCTGCTGTTGTGCAAATGGAACAGACAACAGGTGGAAATGAGGCAATTATCAAGACAACCCCTATAAAGGAACGGTTCTGCAGGTGGTGACCACAGACCATTTCTCTGTCCTCATCCTTTCTGGCTGATTTTTTGGTCACTTTTGCATTTTGCCAGTGCCCTCACCACTAGAGGTAGCATGAGGCGGTGTCTACAACCCACAGAAGTTGCTCAGGTAGTGCAGCTCATCCAGGATGGCACATCAATGCACGCTGTGGCAAGAAGGTTTGCTGTGTCTGTCAGCACAGTGTCAAGAGCACGGAGGAGATACCAGGAGACAGGCCGGTACACCAGGAGACATGGAGGGAGCCGTAGGAGGACAACAACCCAGCGGCAGGACCGCTATCTGCTCCTTTGTGCAAGGAGGAACAGGAGGAGCACTGCCAGAGCCCTACAAAATGACCTCCAGCAGGCCACTAATGTGCATGTTTCTGCTCAAACTGTCAGAAACAGACTCTCCATGAGGGTGGTATGAGGGCCCGACATCCACAAGTGGGGCCTGTGCTTACAGCCCAACACCGTGCAGGGTGATTGGCATTTGCCAGAGAACACCAAGATTGGCAGCTTCGCCATTGGCGCCCTGTGATCTTCATGGATGAGAGCAGGTTCACACTGAGCACATGTGACAGACGTGACAGTCTGGAGACGCCGTGGAGAACGTTCTGCTGCCTGCAACATCCTCCAGCGTGACCGGTTTGGCGGTGGGTCAGCGATAGTCTGGGGAGGCATTTCTTTGGAGGGCCGTACAGCCCTCCATGTGCTAGCCAGAGGTACCCTGACTGCCATTAGGCACCGGGATGAGATCCTCAGACCCATTGGAAGACCATTGTAAGTGGGCCCTGGGTTCCTTCTGATGCATGACAATGCTCGGCCTCATGTGGCTGGAGTGTGTCAGCAGTTCCTGCATGATGAAGGCATCGATGCTATGGAATGGCCTGCCCGTTCCCCAGACCTGAATCCAATCCAGCACATCTGGGACATCGTGTCTCGTTCCATCCACCGACGCCACGTCGCACCACAGACTGTCCAGGAGTTGACTGATGCTTTGATCCAGGTCTGGGAGGAGATCCCTCAGGAGAACATCTGTCGTCTCATCAGGAGCATGACCAGGCGTTGTAGGGAGTGCATACAGGCACGTGGAGGCCACACACACTACTGAGCCTCATTTTGACTTGTCTTGAGGAATTTCCACAGAAGTTGGATCAGCCTGTGATCTGATTTTTCCACTTTTATTTTGAGTATGATTCTGAATCCAGACCTCCATGGGATAATGATTTTGATTTCCGTTGATCATTCTTGTGTTATTTTGTTCTCAACACATTCCACTATGTAATGAATAATGATTTTCAACTGGAATGTTTCATTCATTGAGATCTGGGATGTGTTCTTTAAGTGTTTCCTTTATTTTTTTGAGCAGTGTATATATTTCATCTTGTGACTTTGTTGCATTGATTTCTAAGGACGCGCATGACCAATAATCCAAAAAGACCAAGGGGCAACCAGCAGTGACGTCACCCATTGGTTTGTGAACGGCCATTAAGAAGCCGCAAGTTTGGAATTTGGCCGGCGCTATCGATCTGATTGGAAACCTGGCAATACTACATCCCGCCCACCAATAACTGTAACCTGACTGCAACACACACATGCCCCCCCCCCCAAAAAAAAAAAAAAAAAAAAACACATGATAGACCTGTCTCCTTCAGAGAACAACAAATGAAAAAAGTGTCGTCTTGATATGACCTGAGGGCAACTGTGCTGGGCTGATGAGCTGTGCCTCTTCCCAAAATATGGCAGACCATACAGAAGATTAACCATAACATTATATAGGACATGTACGCGAAGAACAAACATCAGTCCCACTTTCCTGAATATGAAAGTACACATTCACAAAAGGTGACACTTATTAGGAGGAAAAAGTCAGATTGCAAACATGTGCTTCTAGACACACAGCAAAACTAATCAGAATGACCTGAATGTCTGCACAAGTACCACCGAGGCCATTTACTCAGTGTACTTTGGTTTCCAGCAAGATAGACTCCAGCAGAGCTATCATAAAAAGACTGACTGATTATGCAGGTGGATTGAGCCCTGTGTGCAACGGCCATAATAAACAAAAAAACAAAAAACAAACGTCATATTCATTAGTTTGCGTTTTAAAAGGTGAAAGTTTTTTTGGAACTTTTTAAGAAATAAAATATTCAAGACTCAGCTTATTGTAAAATGAAACATGCTTGTGTATATTCTGAAATGTTATGCACAAGCACAATTTTGACATTGATGATTTAGATCAGGGCTGTTTGGGAAATGAATTTATATGTATTTGCATTTTTTGTTTTGCAAAGATGTCTGAAAGTTTATAGTAATGTGGGCTTTTTTTTTGTTTGTTTATTTTTTTGGCCCTATTTGAGGTTATTCTGGTTTTCTAGGGAAATTATTGTATGCTTTTGTCTCACCACTACCACCAAACCCTAAGTAGGCAGCTGTTTCCAGCAAAAAAACAAACTCTACGTAAACCATAAACTGGATATTTAAAGTAAAACCAATGCAGAAGTGCCTTTAAGTGCAATTCCATTGGGGGCCGTTAGGGGCTAGCTAAAACAAAAACCTCTGGCTCCTATAGACTTTTACTTAAAACCTGGTAGGCATAGTTTCCTTGGGTTCCTGATTAGGTCCACCTTTGGCTTCTCCTAAGCTCATCCAAACATGGTTCACATCTGAGTAAAAAAAAAACAAGACGCAAAACAAATGCGTGACGACAGTTGGTCGCTGATTGGTCAAAACCCACGGTACACGGTCCATATCAACAAATGTTAAAAGTCAAGCACCAAAGACTTGCATATTTTTTCAATAGTGGAATTTAATGGAGACTAAAATAGAATTAAAAGAGGTGTGATTCACATTAGTCAATAAAGAAATATAAATCCAAATTAATGTTAAGAGTGCTTTGTGACTGCCGAGTGCAGTATAGTTGCTAAGCCAAATGACCTTCACAATGTGGATATATCAAACCCTCTGAAAATAATACAAAATCATATCAATGGCTACATAATTTTTTATAAAAGTTAATGTTGGTTTATTCAAATATAACGGCTTAGGGTTAGGGTTGCAGCAAACAGAAATGTCTTTAAGCTTGACTTAAAGTAGCTGAGATTTGCAGCATACCAGAAGATTTCTGTGAGTTTGTTCCAGATATGTGGAGCATACAAACTGAACATGTTTATTTCTGACTCTGGGAACAGACAAGAGACCAGTCTCAGATGACCTGAGGGGTCTGGATGGTTCATGAGGTAGCAACAGATCAGAAATGTATTTTGGCCCTAAGCCATTCTGTCCCTTCATATATTCTTCAAGTGATAGTAGGCTGACTTTGTAATTGTCTTAATATGACTGTTAAAACAAATTGGCACATCCACTTTTTGATTTGTTCAATGCATTTACCCAGCCCTTGTATGGGATAATAGTCCCATGGCGATATAGTTATGTAAATGTGTGTGCATAATTATGATAACACACTTTGTTGTTTTCCATGATCTGAGCAAGTGGAAGCATGTATATGTTGAACATAATAGGCCCCAGAATTTAACCTTGGGGAACACCACCTGTCATGTGTGTCTGCTCTGTTGTGTAATTAGCTATAGACACAAAGTATTCTCTGACCTTCAAGTAGGACTCAAACCAATTTAGTGTTGTGCCAGAAAGTCCCACCCAGTTGTCTGTGTTCAAGTGGATACCGTTAGAAACCTTAACAAAAGCAGTTTCAGTACTATGGTGCCATCAAAAACCTGACTGGAAGATGTCAAAACAGTTATTTACAGCCAATGAAACAAGGCCAAAAGTTACAAGGTACATTCATTCATCTGTGATGTATTCAGGAAGCTCATTCACATGGAAACACAGTTTTGCCTGGCTGAGATACCCAGGCCAGCTTATTTATTTCTGTAATAGGCAGGTAAGGCTAGTTAGTTGCTACAATCTGGGATGAAATGGTGGAGACCACCCACAAGTTTCATCACCTTTCATCTCTGCAGGTACAATTTTCTCTTCCTCGTCTCTGCCTGTCTCCAGTGGAGAAGTCAGTGGTGGCTATCTCCCCATATCTTTGATATGTTCAGCCCCACATCCCACGGTCACTCAAAACTTCCTTGACACATTTCCAGACTCAAAAGTTGTGGCTCCAGGGAACAGGCAGACAAAGCGATTCTACAGGACTTAACTGTATGAAACACTTTCTTTCACAGAAACTAAGACACAGAGTATGTCTACATACACGTGAGTGTTCTGAGTGTTATTCCATTCACATTTAGAACATTATATTATAACAGAATATTTGCATGCAATAACCTGCTTAATCAATTCCCTGGTGCTAAAATGACTCGGGTTTCTTAGATGAGATTTAATACGCTTTAATTAACACTGTATTTATGCCTCTCTGCAAGCTCACAAATATTCATCTTGGTTTTTCCATATCAAATACAAATAAGCAGAGGTAATGCACCTGAAGCTGTTTGGTAATGACTATAAAAAAAAATGCCAGAAGATTGAACTGTGCACTTTAGCAGTTGTGTTACAACCATGAATATTTTAGGAGAGTAGGGGATACTGAGGTCCAAACTGTAAATAAGGTTCATTACCATATTTCGTAGTATGTTTTTTTTTTTTTTAATGAACAATAGAGTTTTCATGTTTGTAAAACTTTCCCAGTGCCTAAAAAAGTTGGAACTGAGGAAAAAAGCATGGGCAAGACCACAGAGGGAAACATCAATGTGCAGTGAGCCACACAATGTTTTAGCATACCCAGAAGCAAGAAAACGTTGTTTGACATATGCAGTCATTTCAAGCCAAGTCATTTCCTGTCATACTGGGGGAGGCTGTAGCTCAGTCAGTAGAGTGGGTTGCACACTAATTGGAAGGTTGGTGGTTCAATCCCAACTCCACATGCTTAAGCATCCTTGAGCAAGACACTGAACCCTAAAAAATTGCTCCTGATGTTGTACCATCAGTGTGTTGTAAGTCACCTTGGATAAAAGTGTCAGCCTAAATGAAATGTAATACATAGATGGTGACAAAAATAGTAAATGTTGGTAAGCTCATCTGGTTTTGGGTCCGTCGGAAGGCATTTTACTAGTAAGAGCATCACAAATAAATAGGATTTGTCTAAACCACAATCCACACGGCTTTCTTTGTGATGTTAGTGATGTTATCTAAAGCACTTTATGGGCAAACTCACTTGAAAATAAACAATACTATGATTATGGTAAGTGAGGGTAACTTTTTTTAATGGCTCCTTTTGGTTGAATACATTTTTTTTAATGGGACAGTTAAACTTCCATAGAAGCACAAGATCTTCAACTTAGTACTTGAAAAACATCAATGTTACCTAAAGCACCATTATGGGACATACGCTGAAAAACACCAATTGTGACCTCTGTGACCTCAAGTGGTAACCACACAAAATTATAATTTCAAAACAAACTAGCAATCATGCTGTAGACTCATGTCAAGTTATGAGTCATGTTATTGACAAGTACAAGTACTGGCTGACAGCTAAATTAATTTATGCACAGCTTTATAATCATTACCTTATTTTTGCTAGCACCAATCTGCAGGTGTGTTGTCCTGCAAGTTTGCTCACATCACCTTGCGATGTCAAGGTAACAGCTAAAACTGTAAAAATGTGGCATACTTGGCTTATGATTAAAAAGAAACAACAACAAAAACAACAACAGCAAAAAGCGAGCAAGTTGACAAATTAGCAAGCAGAACAGACCAATATTACCTAGTTTCCAGAGAGATGTGGCTCTGGATACATTAAATCTCTGACTCATTATTTTTTAGGTAAAATCGGAATGCAATCAATCAAGGAAATATCACAATCAATTGCAACTGCAATTCAATCCCCTTCCCACTGTCCTTGAACACTATAGAGGTTCAACCTATAATGAAGTGCATAAAATGCTTTGTATTCACTATTGTAATGCTGTGTGTGGTTGGCTTGCAAAGAAAGTACTCCCTGAGGAAGAAATACATTTTATGATTGCAGCAACATTAGGGGGTGTTTTGGATGAGTAGAAAGATGGTTAAATTGTACACATTACTATGTCATTTTGGAGGTTTAACATATTTTTTTGCAGTAAAATTGTGGGAATTACAAAAACTTTATAAAACCTGATAAAGTTGAATATGTAATCGCTTCCAATGTTAATAAACATGGTTCACATGACAATTTTTTTTGCTATAATCTTTTTTTAATCATGAATTTTTGGCTCAAAGTTTAAAAGTAAATCAACACAAGTCTGGAAGTCTGTATACAACTAATTCAACATATTCCTCATTCCAATGACAAGACCACATTTTCCACAAACCCTGTCACTTTTTTTTTTAGCTCGCAAGCATGCTCTGTTTGGATGGTGAATGAAGATGGAGCAAAGCCTTGCTGATTGTAAATAAGGAGTTATTTTTGTTAAAAACGCAAATTATGTTCGGAAAGGCTGCTATTTGATGTAATGCTTTTAGCAGAGCTTCTGTTAAGGACATTGTTTGCAGAAAAAAAAAAACTACAGGAATATTGCAAAATGTCAAGCTCACTCAAATATTGTGCAAATTGCTTGGAACTGTATTATTGCAATTGCAAGCTAGGGATTTCCTAGAGGGAGTGTTTCAATATCTAAGGGGGGAATACCTATATATACCCTTTTTTGTAGCCAGTTACCATCCTAAAAGGGACAAATAATACAATTTAGCAAAAATCTTTCACTTTAAACTTTAAGATTCCCTGTTCCTGAGTTGAAGATTTCTCTGTGACACTGATATATTACTCATTTTTAATGAATAAGATGACATCTCATGAACTGAATGACTTTATTGAACCCTGATTTCGAATGCAATTTTCATCCTGAATGCATGTATGGGTTTTCTATCTTTGCATTATTATTATTATTTCAACCCCTTCTCTATTTGTATCACATAGCCTGTTGGAAACCCCAGAGTGCCAACAGCAAGAGTCACATTACAGTAGCTATAGAGATTATGAATGATAGAGAAACTCTTCACATTCAATAAAGTGCCACAAATGAATAATTCATGGTTTCAAATTCCAGGCCCTCCAAATATTCAACTGCATTGCTTCAGGGCTTTACTCTCTATTCGATTGCTTCCAGTACGAGTGTTGTCTTTTGCTGCTCTGATATCTGTAACCAATTCACTGCAAAAGCAACAAAAAGTCTAATTTGTCAGTTGACACAAAGAGGCTAAAATGAGACCAAATTCATCAATGGAAGACACTGCACAATATTATTTGAATTAATTAGACATTTTCGTAAAAGTAGTGTCATAAGTATGTTTTAGTAAATCTTGTCTGTTTTGTCAACCTGGTTGACTATGTTGTTACAATGTAGTATACACATATTTTACAAAAGATTATTATTAATATAATAAGTAATATAACACTTACAAGATCCTATGTCAGTTAGATTCCATGTGGAGCTGCATATAATAGATGGCAAAAGTGCTGCCCCCATACTTTGCTTGTGTGAGGATTCCTGTCTGATCCTAGTGTGTTTCCCTCTATTTGATCACCTCTCCTCATGTGTGCTGTCATTTCCATGTCTGTTTGTTATTGTATGCCACGTGCTTGTGTTTTGTTTTGTGTTCCTCGCAGTATCCTCCTCCGAGCTCCGCCCACTGCCGCGCCTCTCTCTCCGTCAGCACAGCTGCGGCCAGTCTCACGACCGACGTCAGTCCGTCCGTTAACCTACCTGACATCCCGTCCCGTAAGTCTGTCCGTCTCCTTGCCTGAGATTCCCGGTTCTGACTCCGTCTGTTTCCTGTTTCCTGCCGTTCAGCGTCGAGCCACGGGCATTCACCTGAACGAGGAAGATTCCAGTTCGTTCCACGGAGATCAGCTGTTGAGATCTTAGCAGTCCTGTGCAGAGACTCGGGCGTCACACAATTGACACTGACTTTCCGTCCAGCGTCGAGCCTCGGGTATCACCTGTACGAAGAAGATTCCGGTTCGTTCCTCAGAGATCAGCTGAGAAGTCTTGGCAATCCTGTGTCAAGCTTTGGGTGTCACACAGTCGATCCTGCTTGTCTACACGCTTGTGGAGAATGTCGGGATTTCCACAAAGCCACGTCAGCCTGCCACTCGCTGTGGAGAAACCTCGGGATTCCCCAGCGAAGCTAAGCCCACCCATCTACGTCAGCCTGCCGCTCGCTTGTGGAGGACCTCGGGATTCACCCAGCGAAGACACGCCCACGCCACGTACCTGTCTGCCTGCCTGCCTGCCAGCCCCAATCCGCGATGGAGCCAGCTTCTGGCTCAGGAGGAGAGAGCAGATGAGAGGAGATTCGTCTCCTTGCTGAACATTGGCCTCTGGCCCCGTACGGACTTCTATATTGCATTTTCTCTGCCTACTGTGCGTCAGTGTTTGGTGAGAATAAAGGACTTCCTGGTTTGAAAATAAACATCTTCCTACTGTGTCTGCGTCTGGGTCTGTTACAACACCATATCATAACAGCTTGTGGCTCCAGTTATGTGACATTTTAAAGTTGTCTTTTGCATTATCTACATAAACATCAACCTCCCTGAAAGCCCTATTAATTCATATTTTTTGTTGTATTATTTCAAATACAACATCTAATATTGTTAATTCTAATTTCTGTGTTCTATTTAATTGAAACTGCACTAAATATTTTGTATTTTCTATTAAGACTAGGTCAAATTGCTAAGTATAATTTGATTGAGGAATTGGTCGTAGTGATGAACACTCTGAGAATTATCATCTTACCCTGCATTTCCCCTCCACTCTCCAAAGTCCCTTTAAGCTGATTGTTCTGGTTTAGCGCCAAAGCTTACTTGTTTTGGTTCATTCTAACTTCATCTTGAAAAAACTGCATTTTTATCAGCTGTATTCAGTGGAAAAGTTTTGATTAGCTCACTGCACACTGCCTACACCGACGGCCAAAATGAACAGCTAGTTGGTGAACTTAGGGGACCCCTTATCATCTAAAAAGCCAATTCTACATTTAAAGCTAAAAGTTAGCTAAAACTTGCTTACACCACAAAGCAAATGAACCAGTGTATGTTTATGCTTGATAACATATGGTTCATCAGTCTCGTGGTGTGTGCGGGGCGATCAAAACTTTCCAAGACTATTCCTATTGCGCTTGAACGAAACATGGCACTATAATGCCCATCGAGCAAGAGGAAACAATAACCTTTATGAGTGCATATTCCAAGTAATATCTGTTGTTTAACATCAGCATGTGTTACACACGTTTTTGTGAGCACTGGAACATAACACTGATTTCCTTTCCAAGCCGATGCCCAAAAAACACTGGGTTGATATGATACCAACACTTTATTCAAAAGCGTAATGTGTTCTGAAATGGAAAATATAACAAGCATCTATGTAGCCTTTCAGATTACACCAGAGCTACTGTAGAGGAGAGGAATTTCCAGGTTACTGAGGCTTGCTGTTATATATAGAATGCTATGTTGAAATTGAATGCCATGAGAAATATATTAATATAATGAGAATAAATACTTACATTTTTAAATAATCTGTCAGCTGTCAGAACAATGACAATGGGTTTGTGTGCATCATTGCCTGATCATGGGCACATTTAGTAGGTAAGGTTTGTCTATAGAGTAAAACAGGACATTAAAATGTACAGAGTAATTGGCAATAAAACAGCAACGTCAGCATAAGGACATTAAAATAATGATAATAAACTGAGAAATAGTTTATTGAAGTTGGTGCCCTTTTCTTTGTATAGCTATTTATTGTGACATTCATTCATTTCATTATATTACCCACTTCATAACCGTATCTCATTATTTAGTTTGTATATTTATATCATTTTTAATGAAACGACATTCTGTGTTTTTTTAGAAAGTGAGGAACTCTTGTTTGAACATCAACAGACTTGAAGGCCGGTGTCCACCAAAGATTTTTTTTTTTCCCAGAATGCCAGGCGCTCTTCTGGAAATGCATAGCTGGGATGGCATGTGAGCGCTTTTGAGGCACAACGTTTTGTTGCTGAGATACTTTGCTGAGATGCTTTGATTGCTATGACACAGAATATCCTTGGAAGTAACAGTTGATTCATGGGTTGCAAGAATCCAGTTTCACAGATAGTTTGTGGTTTCAACAAAACTCAGTGTAAAAATGCTTGCATGAAGTAAAATACTTGCTATTGGTTCCAGAGCTGCAGTTGGACAGAGTCCAGTTCAAGTATAAATTTCGTATGAGCAGGACACAGTTTGAAATGTTGCTCCGGAAAATTGTACCTTTCATTTCATGGAAAGACACAAACTATCGGGAGGCCATCAGCTCGGAGGAATATCTCTCCATTTGATTGAGGTATGTGCTGCGGTGGAAAAAAAAAAGATGTTAGGTCTTTGTGGCATTTGTCCCACCCCTCCCGTGATTAGACAGCTTGGTACAAAGTGACAGTGACGAGTGCAGCGCAGCGTTTTGCCCAAAGTTAAACAAATTTCAAGTCTTGGCGGACAGAAAAAACACAGAACATTCAGCACTCCCATTAAAAAACAGTTTGAAAAATACACTGTGCTCAGAGAAAAACACTTCGCTCTAAAAAACGCTCTAAACAGACATAGCTGTAATATGGCGCCATAGCAACACACACTCTGTACTTGGATATTTCCTGCCACAGCCAAATAACTGTGAGTGAATTCTGCCTTGCCAACAGCAACATCTTATCTTCAAACTGTCACTAAATAAACTCCTTATATTCTGTATTGTGAATAAATCGCAGATGCTTTACAAGGTTTATGTTGTAGCCACAGTAACCCACATACATCACATAACACATCATAGCTGTTTAGATAACTGCAAACTGTCTTCATATGACTGTTTGTGGTCTGCTATAATCAATGCCAAAACTGTTCAATGGCTCACGCATTTATAGAGCTCTAGTTCACAAATGACGTTGACAGGCAGAGGGAAAAGTAGTTTATATTAACAATGTCTTATTTAGATTGATTCTGGTGATAGCATAGTCACGTTCACTGTATGTTTATGATAAAATAGATATCTACCTCAAATTACTGAATGTAAAAAGTAGGGATTAATACAAAAACGCTTTGGATCTAAAGTATCAATATTTCTGTTTTGATCTACACGCCGATATTGTGCACATTTGTAATTTTACCGTGGACCTGAAACCTGAGCAGAGAGTGAACATTAAGTTCTGTGTGAACCTCTTGCAGGGAGCCAAATCTGATGAATAGATGTGGCGGGGAGCAACGATTGTGTAGTTCGGGCGAGACTGCGAGCAGGCATGCTGTCATGTTGGAGAACCCAATTACCATTGTGGTACAGTTCAGGCAATTTGCACCAAATGTTTTTCCCCCAGACACCTCAGCAAGTCACAGTAGAACACGGTGTAGACAGTCTGAACCTAGGACAAATATTTTCAGAGTCACTAAACAACCTTGTGAATGTTAAAGAAAACCCACCTGGTGGTGCTCCTGACTCGATGAGTCTTTTTAGGTCTTGGAAAGTGAAGCCCCTCTTGAAACGTGAATGTCACTCAAAACATCGTGCCTGCTCATTGCTTCATTGCTGCAGGCTTTCTGAAGCGTTTCATGGGTCAATTGCCTGAGTTTGACACAGATTCGATGTTTCTCTGCTCAAGCCCCAGATGAAATTGCAAATGGGCTCTGCGTGCACCAGCGGTGACAAAAACATGTGTCAAACAAGTGCTTATGTTTTCTGAGCAATGTAACTAGGAATACCTACTCACGAAAGTTATTGCTACCCCCTGCTCCATGTGCATTACTGTGCTGCGCTCTGTTCATGTACAACAGGAACAGTCTTGGATGTTTTTGATCACCCCTCAGTTGTGAAATCAGCAAGAGAAATGCACATCTTCTTTGGTACCTCCATGCAACTAACAATCTGTATCAATTAGGGTTGAGGCGAGTATTCGGGTGGAACGAGTATCCGGTATGGATAATGTACTCTCGATGAGTATCATCCGAGTAATCAATATCCATCCTGGGTTAAGCTTCCAACAAACAATAGCTGTGTGCACACATCCAGGCAGCTACACAACAAGCCCTGCCTACAGCTCTGTGCCAAAGGTCGTGACTGCTTCTACCAGTTTTTCCTTTTTTTTCCATCAGCTCGCTCCTACCTTGGTAACATATCTTCACTCAGCTGACCGCTTTCAGTGAGAATATAGTGTAAGGCTGAATGCATATTTCGATGTGGACTGTCTGCATAAATCAGCCAGCTTCCAACCATCAGTTTATCAGTCAGTTTTATAAAACAATAAAACCAGGCTAACAATCTATCCCCCCTCCCCACCCTCCACCCACCCCCCGACACACACACACACACACACACACACACACACACACACACACACACACACACACACACACACACACACACACACACACACTATTCGCTGCACACACTATTCGCTGAACAAAATTCATTGCATACAAGTACATTATTTTTATTTTTTGTAGTTTTTATATGACTAGCCTGATATTTTTCTCACTATAGCTCAACAATAACAATAAATATAGCAACTTTTATAAAATTAGTGAAGTTTAAATTACAGCACTTTAAAAGCCAAGCGGTCAAAGAAGAACATTGGTATAACAAACTCGCCAAAACAAATTAACTAATACTTTTATTTTGCTCAGTTAAGCACACTGCATTTAAAATTAAAAGTGTGTTTTAGGGCGGCTTGACATATTTTATTCATAAGAAAAGAAAAGCTGTGGCAGCCTTGAGAAGAAAAAAACATCCAATAGAAATTAGAGTTTTTCGTGAAATGCAATGGCAGCCCTGTGTGCAAAATAGAAAATGGCAAAACATTTTTTTTTTTTTTTAAAAAGAAAACACCCTCAATCATAAATTGCTGATGCTGTAACACCCGCATCATCACACCGTACAGTATCATCAGAGATACTCCGGCTTCTGTCGACACTTCCCGCTTCTGTTGCTGGCTGGGCAATTGCAGCTGTCAGTCACCTGAATAATGTGGGAGGTAGCGGTGGTATTTCAGACAATGGAGAAGGATTTTTATCATCATTCCTCCTGTAGGTCACACTGCAAATGACACAATTTAGGAAAGGTGGGGTGTAAGCAGCGGCTGCTTTTCTTGACAAGGCTTTGACTGAGTATCCTCATAAAAGAAATCAAGTTCAGGGCTGTTTAATTACACCCACTGACATCTGGAAGTGAGCCAACAAGGAGTTTGCTCACGCTCGGGCCTGACAGCAAGAGACTTCAATGGGAGCTCTGGCAGAACACAAGAAGAAACCTGGCAATATATTTACTACATGAAAAATGTATGCCATTTTGTTACTTCCATCTCTTCAGCAGTTCCGATGGCGGCTTGTTTGAAAAAGTTTGATGAAGAGAGAAGTCTGCTGTCAGTTCTCAGGAGATTTGAAGTGCCAGACTCAGTGATACTCGGAAGAAAGATCTTCACGCAGCTGCTTTGTGGTAGCATATAGATTATATTTATGTCTGTTGTTGTAAGGTCTTTAAAAATGGTCCTTTTATGTGCGTTTCATGTTTTTGAACCAGTGCTCGGAACACATAGCTGCACATCTATTAAGTTGTTAAGCGAGAGATTCTCAGAGGAAAAGATTACAGCCCACAACCTGTACAAAATGCTCAAGTCTAAATTTAATTTGTGAGGATAAAGAGGCCTTCAAAGCTTCTTAACACTACAAAGGTCCATGGATTTGGGGGTCTAAGAGACGGTCAACATCAATTGATACCAATCCTAATGCTTAACCCCACTCTCCACCCACACACACAAACAGTCTTTCACCAGTGTGCATACATTTGGTGCCTATTTGGTGCTGGAAGTTAATGCTGAAAACATTATGATAGCAATTGAAAATTAATAAAATTTCTGCTAAATAAAAAAAAAAAGGAGTCTGCTTTACTCTAATGGCGGCCAAAATGTTTTATTTTCTTTATAAAACACAACAAATAATAAAAGCATGTTGAATTACACTATAGCTAAAGTGTTGTTGCGAAAGTCAAATCAGCAACAGTGTCATTGATTTGCAATTATACAAAAAAAATAAATAAGGAGAAACAACACATTTAATCCAGAAATATGATATTGGGACAGCCGCCCATTTTCATTATTGATCACATATTGATCCTCCTGCATGTTTAGTGTTACCCAGAATGATGTATGGGCACAGCGCTTTTGAAATGAAACAGAATGAACAAAGTTATCTTCTTCACCCAACCAAGTTTTATGAAGTGTGGAGTGTGTGGCAGTGGCCAGTTGCGTTGCCTGTGTTGGAGTTTGTTAATCTGCTTTGCTGATGTTAGTCTTTTTTTACTTTGAGTCTTGTCTTTTTTTGAAAATGAATAATCAGCTAACTCTAAATTGCACTCTGGCTTGAGGTTGGGCGCCGTGTTTTTGTTCCATTTCTTACAATAAAATAAGATAAAATCATTACACATTTTAAAATGTTAAACTCAGTTTCCAAACAGAATATAATTTATTTTTTGGATGATCCAGTTTACTTAAGCTGGGGCTTTCACGTGCATTTTTTTTTTCTACCTTTGGTCTGATAATTACTCAAAAATTACAAAACAATTTCAGCATTTTAGGAAATCTTAGTGTAATATTTATACTTTTTGGGAGAGGATTGGAACTTCTTGGTTCCTGGCAACCTCACATTAAGTACAACACCATAGAACGTTACTGCAACAGTCTGGCATTCCCGATGAAACACCAATGTGCTATTTTTACACTTGGGTGGAAGATATGTGTTAATTAATCAAATTTAGAATTAGAGGATTTTAGCCACTTTTCTGCTGCCAGTACCATCTTGGCTCAGCTGTACTTACATATTTTGATTTGACATTGGACAAATACTGCATTTCTAGTATGTATGCCTCACTAAACTGTTAATTTAACCTTTTGTAATTACATTTCATAAATGTAGTGAAGAAAAACAAATACCCGAAGAGAGAACTACATTAAGTCTGACATGGCAATGAAGCATCACAATATTTAAATTGCATATTGACATTTTTGGATAGCCCCTACTATGACCCCAATATAACAATGTTTTCAAAGACTGAGTAATACCCATCAAAACAAGTGAACTGAACTTAATGTGTAAAAAAACATTTTACCCATTGAAATGTATTTAAAATGATTTGTGATCAAAAATGTTAGTTGACTTACTTTCTCAGATCCATGTTAAGAAGTTGAGATAGATTAGATCTTACTCTAATATTGATTTCTGTGGGAAATTAGTTCATGGACTACATTAGTCTCTGTTTTCATTATTGTGGTGCAGAATCTTGGAGAGCATACTTCTGTTTGTTCATGCTGGGGAGCAATTGTCTCTGTTTCTTCATCATCCCCAAGAAATAAAAACCTTTCAAATTAATTTATATTGATATATGTGTGCTTGTTGGCACACTGATAGATCATTGTCAAAGCTCATTAGACGTTTTGAATACTAAAAGTATTCACACAAATACTAAAAGTATTCACACAAATACATATATAAAAGGGATGTGAATTAAGCACAACAATGGTAAAATATTCAAATTAGACTGTGGCCAAAGTAACAATATGTTTGGTGTCAGCATTAATGAAAGAGTAGTAAATAATAATGATCATAACTGAAAGAAAAAACTGTCAAATTTCAGCAGCTGTGGTCAAGGGCAGCCCACACAACTCTATATATTGAAAATCTAACATCAGTCTGCTCTTAAAGTGGGTCTACAAATAGTCGTACAGGACTACACTGCACCTGCTTTGAAAACTGAGACATTTCAATTTCAGAATGTAAATGTCTCGGGACTTCTGCTGCTGAAGGGTCACGCACAGCAACAATCAAGAATCACCTCCCAGAGAACGAAAGGATCTCTGTGCACAGTACAGTTTCTAACACAGACGATTACAAAAACCTCCATACCAGAATGTTAGCTGAGCATTTACTTAAATCAAATTATTAAATTTGAGCAACTTACTGGCTCAATGCCTCTGTTGAAGGGAAAGCAAAGGTAAGACAATCCTGACCACAAGTATCCATTATTCCACTCAATTAGGGCTGAACAATTTCACATGTCAGTAAAGGACCATCGTAAATTGTTGTTTATTTATTTATTGTTACAATCTTTTGGGCCTTGCTTTGGCTTCAATTCCTCTATATTTTCTAATGTTGCTATAACTGTTCATATCACTTCATCTAACTCTACCACGGCCCCCGATCATTGAAACTACATTTAAAAAGAAATGTTTGACTCCAACTTAATCGCTTTTAGTCACCCCAAAAACCCACACAACAGTGTTGGTGTTATTACTGTTTTTTAATCAACAGAATTAATGTTAATATAATACAGCAGTTTAAAAAAAATTTTTTAGCATAGTTTAAAAGATTTTTGACAAGGTTAATTATGCTATAATTGAATTAGAATCACAGCTCTTGCAACTTGCAATTTGAAAACTAAACCCTTTTAATTTGTAATATGAATATAAAACTAATAATTTTGCCATAATATCACTAACAAATCTGTTGTCACCGAGTTAAGAGATAACATCTGGGAATGTTGCAACTTTGCTCTTAACAAGACCGCAAGAGAGATATAAGCAGTCAGACTATCACAGATTTCAAACAAGCCCCCAGGCCAAATATGCCAACCATTTGGGTGGATTCACTTTTATTTTATTCTCTAAATGAAATAGTTTAAATAACCTGGCTAAACCGTTGTCTTGAAACGTTATTCTTGCAATGTTAGACCTCTGCTTAGCTATGTTCCTGCATTCTGAAATCTCAACAATTAACTTCAGTGTGATGTTATATTCTTTTAAATGTCAGACAACAGTTCAACAAAAGTTCCAAAAACCAAAATAGTCATTAAAGCTTGGGTTGTTACATCTTAAGTTACTAATCCAAACAGCACTATCCCCTACAGTCTCCGTTACTCTTGGCTTCTCATGCAATCCAGTGGTTTCAATTAATTTGGCTCTCACTGACTCAGCCTGAAAGTATCAACCCATGAGACAAGACACCCATTACTACCAGGTCGCAGGCCCCATTTCGACGACATGGCTGAGGAAAGAATGTCCTGACACTTAAAGGATAATACAACTAGTCACTACATCAGGAGTAAGAGTTGTATCCTCAAACATCATGTTTTCCTTGTTGATCGTTTGTTGAAAAATAGTGAATACAGGAATGACAATAATGTTAAAACATATCACAGAAACCTGATATGTTTTACCAGCACATATGTGTCAGTGCATTATGAGCACAGAGTGGTGCTGAAGGTTGGATGAGTGAGTCTTTGCATTTCTTGATAATTAGTCTATATTTCGTTACCGAGCCACCTGAAAAATTCGTCAGACACCAACAAGCTAACGACCTGTCATTTAAACAAGAGACACGTGTGTGCCAACCTTTGATAATGAAGGCAAGCACTCGCTTTCATAGAAAAAATAAAATAAATGTAAACAATGAGAAAGCAAAGATGTGAGTACAAGAGAAACTGACAAAAGTTTCATGAAAAATCCACAGCTGGTCAAGTGACATCTACTGTCTAAACAAACGCATCTAACAGATTCTCATAAAAAAATTTAAAAAAAAAAAACAAACAAAAAAAAAAAAACCCTGTTAATTTAATTTTTTTGCTGCAGTTCAAAAGGCTAACTAAAATATTTATTATTCAGCTGCTACTCCCGCCATTAGTGTTGTTGTTGTTTTTTAAACAAACAGTGACACATTTATTTTAACAGCAATGCAAACAGGGTGTCTGCAAACCTGAGACTTGCACCTAAGGTGAAGTTACTCTTTCATGAGGTGACTAGAATAAATTAGGCAACACTTGGGCCCCAACTTCACACAGTCGAACTCACTTCAAAGCCAAGTTTTCAATTTGAAGAGAGAAAACAGTGATTGTCATAAGATTGTGCATTTTTCATCCCACACTTTGAAGTCTTTTGTTGTACTTGCACTAACATCAAACTGTCAGGTCAATACATATCAATAATCCTAAAAATAAACCTTAAGATTTCCAACTTGAACATTCTGGAACACTGAATTGCCTATTTGTCTGGTAGTAAGCTGGGATTTTAAACAGGCATCTCAGGAACACAGCATTAGCCAAAATACAACTGCTGTAGCATAGGGTTAACTGTTTTGTGAGCACTTGGTAAATTCTATATGTTCAGGAGACATATACAATACTTATACAATCTTAAAATTGTATAAAAAAAAATCATTAGGTATTAAACCTAAAATATCTCAAACAAAATTATGCATATAAAAGCACAAAAAGTGTTAACATCAGCATTCTAACGTGCTCACAATCACAATGAAAGCATTTTAGAATGTCAATAGAACTTTTTTTTTAATGCCAAATCTTATTTTCAATGACAACATGTCACTGTTCCAGCCCCGTTCACTCTTACCCACAATGGATGGTAAAAATTAAATGGGTCACCGCTTGACTTTTAAGGGCCACAAACATGATAACCTGATGAGTAACTAATGCTTAGTCGATTATGATTTCATGATGTCCTCTGTGCTGCAGAGTTTTGTTCAGTGGTCCAAAATCTTTTGCAAATAATGCATTATGATCACGCTCAATAAATCATAATTCATGATGATGTGCTCACCTTACTTAAAACTTAAATGAATGTGTTGTTCAAGCATGAGGTCAAGAATGAAAAACATTGAATTCATGTTACTTCCTGATGATTCATTAATGAATGAAATATTGCGTGAATATTGCATGAATTCATAATAAATGAATGTACCCTTACCGTAAAGTGTAACCAACTATGTATTAGGGAGAGATGATTTTGATACGAGTTGGATATTTGTCATGTAAAAATGATCAAATCCTCACTTTCTGCTGATCTATTCCATGGGTGTTGAGATATGTCACCCAAATAGAAAATTGTTACCTGGGATCAAAAATCATTTGAATCGATCATTTGGGTGTCACATTTTATGGCAACACATCCAATTGTTTGGAGTGATGTGCCACTAAACAACAGAACCATTGCCTCCATGTGGATAGAGGATAGCAACGTAAATAGACTTCATCCTGTGGGGAACATGATTGTATGTGACAAAGAGAGCCCGACAAATGGGCTGAGTAACCGACAGAATGACCCATAATGTGGCTCAGCATTCAGATGCTGAGCCTGTACTAAGAATGCTTTTTGTCAATGCAGAGAAGTCCAGTTAAGTCCAGCTGATTTATGTCAAGACACTGTCTCAGACCTACACGAGCAATGGTTCCTGGCCCAGCAAAAGCTCTCTTAGGAAATAAGAAACAACTCCTCAAAAACCTTTCCAGGTCACGTGGGGAACAAAAGGACAAAGCACGGAAGAACAGTTCTCTGTGACCTGTACTACAGCGGTCAGCAGTGTTACACACACACTGTGATTGTCATGCAGCAATAATAAGAGCAAAGGTCGCCGAAGTCATGCAACACATTGTATCATACATTATACATGAGACTAAGTAACAGCGCAGCTCCTGGATCTCAGTTGCTATTGTGAATGGATATTAAAAGTCAGTGTGAATATGGATGTTTCTGTATTTTACAGCAACATTCCCTGAAAGCCCAGCATCATTCCCCTGAACTCTGCTGAATGCCTGTGCTTTTTATTAAAAGCCTAACAGGGGTGTAGCGGTAAAATAAAGGGTGGGCTAACCCTTTATTCAGGTACTCAAACTGCTGAGTTTACAAACCGTATTAATGTAAACACCTACAGACAGCATAAGAAAACAATATCTTAATATGGCAGTTCATTTAACAAATTATGGCATCATGTTGTGGCAATGTTCTGAAAAACATTGTAAGAATGTATATTTTTAGGAAACGTTATCCTAACCTTAAGAGGAACATTTTGGGAACAAAAACATTGCACTATATTGGCAGAATTTATTTGGAACAAATGATATCTTGCAGGAATTTATGTTTCATCAACTGTTAAATCAGTCTTTTTTCAAGAAGCAGTTGCACTTTTTTTTTTTTTTAAATGTTTCTTTCTCCCATGTTTCACCCTCTGTTCTCCCTTTCTTCTGTTTTCCCTCTCCTCCTCCCTTCATTCACTTTCTAGAAAAAGGGTCTCCAAGCAGTAGCTTGTTTAGTATGTCTTATGTATCAATTTGTTTTTGTTCACGTAAAAGAAGCTGGTTTGGTAGAGCTCAGCTCAGTAAATTTGATGGTGTCCGAGAGCTACTCACTTTCATTTTGTCAAAGTAGCTCTCAGAGGAAAGAAAATGTTGAAGACCCCTGCTTCAGATATATCAAACACTGATGTTTTAAAACTCGGAAAGTTTATCGAACAGTACTTAAACTTACAGTCGTTGTTGATCAACAAGAATATCCATGAGAATACAGGTTGAGAACTCTAAAGATTACTATCATGCGAATTTAAACTATAAACTGGTATCAAAGCTGACAAACTTGATAAAATCTATTAAAACAATGTTAACTTTAGGCTCATTTCAGGACTATTTTCATTGAAAGGTTGCTATTTTTGATGAAGATGTCCTGCTGTATGTCTTTTCATTTAAGTCTGACTCATGCTTTGCACCATTAAAATGGCTCCTGCAGTGTTTAGTCTGCCTGTTGCTACCTTCAAGATGCAGCGTGTGTTTGTTTAATATCCCACCTGGCAAAAGTGGGTGTTGGGTTGATAGTGCATAGCTGACTATGTTCCTATACAGCAATACATTTGAACTGAAAAATAAATAGAATTTTAAAAAGAGACGGGGGCACGTTTTAGCACTGGCTTTTTTTCAGACTCTAAGAAACTCCTGTGACTTTGATCGACTAACCATCATCTAAGACTACATTCAGTCTAAGTCATTAAGATTTGATGCTCAGAGCCTTCACAGCTCATTCTGTATCCACATATTATACATGTTGCTGCCCCATTAGACAAGCTCAGCTCTTAATTGCAGTGGCACTATCTGGCACATCCAGGGGAACTGTGTTGCTGCAGTCAACTAGTCCACGAGGCTCATTTTCACATTCCTGTCACCACTGTAACAGCGAAAAAATAGACTTCCTGTTGAGATACCTTTAACATCCTCTTGTCACTTTAATTGATGGCAAAATTGCCACTGGTGATCATTAACAACTCAGAGCATTTCTGACTGCAGGTGGCTCTGTGCTGAGAGGTTTCAATTCATTTATCTTCTACTGAGCCTTCCTGTTTGGGTTAATCCTCTTACCTCAATTAATGGTAATGAATTCAGGATTTTCTCCAAATGTGTCATTAATTTTAATATCAGTTAACGGTGCAAAAATAAAAGCAGTTATACAAATAGCCATAATAAAGTGGAGTGAAAAACAGCATTATCATTCTCTTGATAATAATACATTACCCATTCAACCCTTCAGAATAGGCTTCTATTGAATTGGCAATTTATTGCAAAATATTAATACAAAAAAATGAAATTACAGTTACTATGTAAAACATTAGTGATTACAAAAGGATTACATCCGATTCTTTCTTTTTTTCAGTAAAAAGCTTATATTTAGAACATAATAGGCTATTCATTCTGCTGCTTTGCATCTTTTCGTCGCGCAGGAATCCCCTCTGTCTACATCCAGACAGATTACATTATTTTGACAACATGAGCTAAAATGTTGAGCCTTGTTACTGATTGGTTCGCTTGTCTTAATTCTCACTACCTGTCATCTGCCAGCAGTTGTTAGATAAGACAAACATATATTTTAAATTATGAATTCAGTTTACTTGTGTCTGCTGGTGGAACTGGTCAGGGGATCACTATAGTTATAATGATTCATCATCTGGGCACCATGAATGTCTATTACAAATTTTATGATAGTCTTTCTGGTAGTTGCTGATATATTTAATTTTGGACCAAGGTAGTGGGTCAACCAACCAACTAACCGACTCACTGAAAGCATTGCTTATATTAATATTAATATATTATATCGCTTGTATGCTCATTGCTGGTTGAGTAGCATATGCTATCTCAGATTTCCCCATGCTCTACAGGCCTGTTAGACAGAGAGCACAGTTAAGCTAAGGCAAGCTAAGTGAGCAGGGTGGAGGGGTGGGCATTCAGACTCTTTAGGCTGGCACAGTAAAGCAGGTTAGTACCAGGACTTCAGTGCTGTTGTCGGCTTTTACAGCCAGGTCAACACACAGGGTGATGTCAGGTCACACAGGCCACATGCCTCTCCAAGGCATCAAGTGGCTTCAAAGCAATACTGAATGAGCCAGCTGTACATCCGCCAGCCAACTCCCTCTCTGTGACAGAGTAAAGAGGAAGTGGAAGCAAATAAAATACACTGTTCAGTTATTCAGTTTCAGGGCAATTCATGAACTCATCCTATTAATCCTACATTCTGATTCAAAAACTGGTTCATGCAGCTTTACCAACGCTTTATTTCTGATCATAGATGTGCTGTTTCCAGCAAAATATTAATATAACTCTCTTAATGAATGAAAACTGTTAAAATCTACAGTGAGATGCAATCATAATGTTGGAGTCTTTCTGTGTCTGGCACTTGTCATACATAACTTAGTAGCAGTTTCTGCCACTTCAAAGCAAAATAAATTATAGACTGGATTGTACTAATAAAACTTAACTACAGGGTACTCAGATACCTAAAATACTTTGTGGCAATGAAGTGCTATCCAAGTGCCCCAGTGTGTTTTGCAGCAGTGAGTACCCTTATTCATGTATTATTGATCCATGTTATCCAATCACAGTAGACGATTCCAGACATTTTTAGTAACACCATAGAAATTCCACTATTCTTGATCCCAAAAGCCTATTATGTGCTAACACACACGAACAATGTTACATTTTGACAAACTCGTTGGTAATGATGGTAGTAATTATCCTAAACAAGCTAGTCTTTGTGAGCATGGTTGAGTGGGGCACTGCTACAACAGATGCAGCTGTCGCAAATCACAATACCATTTCTGGACCCGAACATTTTGGCAAGTTGTCAACTGAAACTTTCTTGTCTCAAATTATGTGTACCCATTGCTACACCTATACTACGGTACCTTTGGGACAATAGAAAAACAACTACTGTCAAGTTTTCAGAACTTTTGGAATAGATTTGTTACGAGTTTCTAATGATATCCCTTGTGGACACAAATATTCCTAATATTATCCAAGCAGGACAAGAGCTGTATGGTTGAGGTGTCGTAACATGTACATGCTTGTACTATTAAATCTAATTTAAGGAACCAATAAGACAAAATTGTACCATAAATGCAGGGTTAAATGGTCTGCACTATTATGACATCTTTTTAACGTAGTGGTCCACAACACGCTACACAAGTTTTGCCTCCAATTTATCCATTCACATACACACATTCACGCACCAATGGTTACAGAGCTGCCATGGTGCTCGTTTGTCAGCGGGAGTTCAGTGTCTTGACCATGGACATTTCAGCATGTGGACATGAGGAGGTGGAGATTGAACCCCATCCCTGCAATTAGTAGACAACCCAGTAGACAGCCGTCCTAAAAATGCGTTGTTAATTGGAGGTCAAGTCCTGTTTTTCTCTATCCACAACACATTTATGTGACCTAAGTAATATCACAATTATAGAGTTAGATTTGGAAAAAAACCTCTTCTTTTTAAAAGAGCGCTCAAAATTCCAAGCCACACATACCGTATATACAGTACATGACATTTGTCACAGCTACAGAGTTGCAGGAATATGACTGAATGTTATACATTGCTGGTGAATGAGCAAGCAATTGTGAAGCATTAATGAGACAGCTGGTGCAAACACAACTTCAGTGTTCTGTAAATGTAACGCTATGCTTCATTTAAATGACCACTGAATATTCACCGTGCAAGTTCCCCAACAACCTAAAGTAATCTAAATTGTACAGAAAATAACACAAAAACCAGCAAGAAAAAAACATCCAAAAAAGCTCATTCAAAGTGAAGTATAGACTTCTTCAAAATACCACAAAGGCTATTTTGCATTTCAGAGACAAATGTCCTGAGAGGCAAAGGGCTGTTGAGCTCACAAGCCGAAGCTTGATCGCATGCAGGCTTTCCAACAATACAGCAGGAACTCCTGCTGTGGGGAAAAAAATGTGACTTGCAAGCAGACAGGCAGACTTGAGCGGGCATAACCTTAGCCAGAGCAAAGTCAATTGTATAAAGCAGTTAAATCCATTTTGAGGGGATAAGTTTTAGTACATGTCAGTGTAAGCCAGTTTCCTCTGAAAGTATTACTTCTCTCTGCTCAGAGTCATGGGGAAAAGCCGCAAGTATTTAGTGTCTGGGGTGAGCTCCTATTCATGCATCGGTAATGGTTGATTTGATTCAATTGGTTTATTTGGTTTGTTGACTTTACCATCCCCTCAGCTACAACAGCATATTTTCTGTATTTTGCTGTGTAAGAAAAGTTTTCATACTGGTGTATGATGACCTGCTCACTTATCAATCTCTTCTCTCCTCTTTCTCTGCCTCTATTTCTGCAGCCAAAAGCTCTTTTTACCAAACCAGAATTCAGTCCTCATTTTCTAACCCCAAAAAACTCTTCTCCATCTTTTCTAACCTCTTTGACCCCGCAGTCCTCCTCCCCCCTCCCCCCTTCTACCAAGCCACTTTGTCAACTATTTTACAAAAAAGATAGATGACATACGCTCCTCATTTTCTAATCCATCTTCTGTAACTACATTTCCATCAACTTCATCTTCATCCCCTTCATTTTCCTCTTTCACCCGTCTCCCAATCAAGTTCTTACCTTGGTAACCTCCGCCCGCCCAACCACCTGCCCCCTTGACCCCATCCCATCTCACATTCTCCAGTCTATTGTTCCTGACCTTCTTCCTTTTCTCACCCATCTCATTAACACTTCCCTGTCAACTTGCTGTTTCCCTAACTCTCTGAAGGAGGCAAGAGTGAACCCTCTCCTGAAGAAACCCACCCTCAACCCATCTGAAGTAAACAACTTATTACCTGTCTCTCTTCTTCCCCTTCTTTCCAAAACTCTGAAGTGAGCTATCTTTAATCCACTCTCCTCCTACCTCCACCATAATAGCCTTCTTCACCCTCACCAGTCTGGCTTCAAGGCAGGCCACTCAACAGAGACTGCCCTCCTTGCTGTCTCTGAGCAGATTCACACTGCTAGAGCAGCCTCTCTCTCCTCTGTCCTGATCCTTCGAGATCTTTCTGCTGTATTTGACACAGTGAACCACCAGATTGTGATTTTCCTCCCTTCAGGACCTCGGTGTCTCAGGCTCTGCCCTCTCCCTTCTCTCATCCTACCTCAACGACCGCACTTACCGGGTAACTTGGAAAGGATCTGTGTCTGAACCTTGTCCTCTCACTACTGGTGTCCCTCAAGGCTCTGTCCTGGGTCCCCTCCTCTTCTCTCTGTACACCAACTCTCTCAGCTCTGTTAGTCACTCACATGTCTTTTCCTACCATAGCTATGCTGATGACACCCAACTAATCCTACATTTTCCCCAATCTGAAACACAGGTAGCAGCACGAATCTCAGGCAGTCTGACTGACATCTCAGTGGATGTCCACACACCACCTCAAAATTAAACCTTGAAAAGACTGAACTACTTTTCCTTCCAGGGAAAGACTCTCCCACCCACGACCTGAGTATTACCTTTGACAACTCCGTATTAGCCCCAACCCTGACTGCTAGGAACCTCAGTGTGACACAGTCAACTCTCCCTTACTGCCAACATTACCGCAACAACACATCAGGAGAATATGTCCCCTTCGCACTCAGAAGGTGGAGCAGGTTCTGGTCCAGGTTCTGGTCCAGGCTCTGGTCATGTCACGTCTGGACTATTGTAACTCCATCTTGGCAGGTCTACCTGTTAGCACCATCCGACCTCTGCAGCTCATCCAGAATGCAGCAGCTCGACTGGTCTTTAACCTCTTAAATTCACTCACACAACTCCGCTCCTCTGCTCCCTTCACTGGTTACCATTAGCTGCACGCATCCGTTTCAAAACATTGGTACTTGCGTACCGTGCTGTGAACAGATCGGGTCCAGTCTACATCCAGGACATGGTCAAACCTTACATCCCAGCCCGTTCACTCCGCTCTGCTTCTACCAATCGGCTTGTTGCTCCCTCACTGCGAGCTAAACACTCTACAAAATCACGACTGTTTGCTGTCCTGGCTCCTAAATGGTGGAATGAGCTCCCCAACGACATCAGGACAGCGGAAAGTCTATACATCTTCCGCCGCAAACTAAAAACACACCTCTTCCAACTTTACCTTGAATAGTAGAACTTTAATAGCGCTTAAAATGTCACTTACTGACAGCACTTTGTAGTTTGGCTTTCTTGAAGAAAATTCTACTTTCTTGATTCTTGTTGTTCTGGGTCTGTACCCTCATGGTTGAAATGCACTTATTGTAAATCGCTTTGGATAAAAGCGTCAGCTAAATGAAATGTAATGTAATGTAATGTAATGGTGTATTTTGGCCAACATGTATGACAACACAGAAACATTTGTGATAGGCCGATATCGGCTAATAAAATCTTCTGGATGATATATTGTTCAGACTCTGTTTAACAGTAAAATGTCCAAAACAAAATTGACTGCAATTTAACGTTTTAACTTACTATGACACACTAGTTGGAAAATTGTAAGGGAGGATGTAATTGAATGCGCTTGTACCCTCAGCAGCTTTCCTGCAGACAGATTATTTTTTTTGGTCATTTGTAGTTGGCCTGATTCTGTCTTTATTCTTAATGAACCTCGCAGCAGATCACCGGGAGGACAACATGTGAGATTTAGTGCCATGTTAAGTCAAACGGCATTGCTCTTGTATGGGCAAATAAATCAAACTGAATCAGCAAACGGCTCAGACATATAGTGTGCACAAACTGTAGACACCCTGCTGTAAATTATATGTTTTCAGTTATTCAAGAGTAGAGCTTGTTCACCCATGTCTCCTATTACAACAACGAGGAGAGAAACAACAAAGACAGAAGCATATGAGCAGAAATCTGTACATTTCATTAACATACACAGACATACATCACTGACAATGACCCCGGAAGTCCACTTGATGCAGCTGCATCACTTTTTGTTTTGGTTGCAGGTCTGTCCCAATGGCAGTTGTAAAGTGTCCACAGGATGTTCAACTGAGCGTCTTTAATCAGGCACGTGGCAGCAGTGTAAGGCATATATTCATGCAGATACAGGTCAGGAGTTTCAGTTATATTCCCATCACACGTTAAAAAGTGGAAGGAAAGTGTGATCTCAGTGACTTTGACTGTGACATGACTGACCTGAAAGCTAGTTTGAGTATTTCAGGGAATGCTTATCTCCTGGGGTTTTCTGAGTTTACTAAGAAGGGTACAAAAAACTAAAACAAAACATCCAGAAAGTGGCAGTTTTGTGGAGGGAAGCGCCTTGTTGATAAGTGAGATCAGGGAAAAGAAGGCAGGCACTTCCAACAGGATAATGCATCATGTCACAAAGGGAAATTCTGTTTCAAGAACATGACAATGAGTTAAGTTTCCTCCCCAGTTACCGGATGTGACTTCATTAGGACATCTGTGGGTGTGCAGCTGACAAATCTGCAGAAATTATACGATGCAATTCTCTCAACATGGACCAGAGTCTCAAAGGAATATTTCCATCATCTTGTTGAATCTATGCCACCATGGATTGAGGCTGGTTCCACTTGTCAACTTGTTGTAACTGTGACCTCTGCTGTCGCGGATCATTTGTCACAGTTTGGGCATGATCTTTTTTAATGTTAGCTGGTTTATGAGCCTGGTTGGACATGTAATGATGTCACCAAATGTCAGCAACAATGTCACCCTGACAAATAGAAACTGTGGCAAAAACAAAACAAAATCCTAGCTGTGACAAGCTACAATTTCCTTGTAATCAAGGGGTGCAGCATTAATGTATGGATCGTTTTTTCACGCAAAAATATCTCCCTGAATCTTCGGTATAATCCTGACATGAGGTCATAAGCGATCTGCTACCTCCAACTCGTGTGCTTTAATAGAAGCTGTCCTGATCGATCAGAGCAGCCAATTAAATGCTGTGCTTCATCTCCGCATGGCAACAAACATTTAGCATTTGATGATGGGATGTAACAGCAACTGAAGGAGTTACTGGGGGACATTTTGCTAAAACACTTTTTTTTGACGAGACCACACCTGGTTGCTGTTGCGCCTGCTTGAAAAATGTAGTGGAGCTCAAATTAGTATGCAAAGCTTTTGTCCAGTGAACATGGCGTTGGCAGCCTGTGACAAACTGCAATGAACTGAGCAGGGCCTTGTCAAGTGCACAGAAACTGGGAATGATCACAACAGTCTGCTGTGACGGAAAGTGGAGTGAAATTATTGCAAAGGGGAAAGAGACTCAGAGCTGCCAAGGCATTGTTTTATGTGGGTGTGTGATCTGAACAATCACGTGTATGCATACAGTTTCAACCTGTCAATGTTTTCTCAATTTATTCCCCCCTAAAACACTAATACAACTCCACTACATACACACCAAACTAGGATTTTAAAAAAAACTATATATATACCATGTTCAAGGGCACAGCTGCAACTGGGTAGCCAAATATTAACTAAACACTAATGTATTGAAGAGCAGATCCTGCTTTTGTACTGCAGACACACGTATTTGGTTGCTCTCTTTAGGAAGAGGCTTTAACACCAGAGAGCGTGACATATAGGATGTACTCTTCTGTTGCATACCTTCAATAAAAGACAATTGAAATGACAATAAGATTTACTTCATTCCTTCTAATAGGTACAGAGATTGATGTGAGCCTCAAAGAGAGAAGCAATCTTTTTAAATCCAATTATGTAAAGCTGGCAGGTTTCCCTTTCACCGTCTAAGATCAATTGCACGGCAAAGAAAACGAGATATGATCCACAATATGAAGGTCTCTGGTGCTAAGACACAGCGAACAGGCTGAATGAGGTTGCTGTATAAAGCCAAGTCAAACAATGGCATGTACAGATTAAGCACATGAGTATAAATATGTTGCATATATTCACTGAAATGTGTCTTTCTGAGTTTTAATGGCAGGTGTATTTATACAACTTCAATGACACCCTCTAAAGACGTGATAATACTAATATTTGGTTATATGTGCTCGTGGTTGTTGCTTTTTTAGACATCAGCCACATCTTGTTGATATTGATGAAAGAAGATAATGTGTTTCTCCAGATGTTTCAAACCAAACTAAGTATGAGAAAATACATAAATAAACTTGTTAAAAACACAGCATAATTTTTTTTTTTGTTACCCCAATATCTGTGACTCCAACCAGGTTGTTATTAAAGCACTTGCAACTGTACCAATCACAGTTTTTGTCCTCCCCCGTCATAGCCTGTTGAACAATTGGAGGTTTCACACCAAGCCCAATTAGTTTGGTGGCAGTACTTATTGGAATGGAACAGCTGTGATGCAGAACAAGAAACAAAGCATTTTCTGGTAAAAAGGAATGTCAATCAAACACGTGTCGCACAGCGTCAGGGAAGAAGTGAAACAAGGTTGATTCACCCCGCTGCCTCACCACAGTATTACCCCCGGCACTCTACTGCTAAATGTTCCCCTTCTTTGCAGGCTGCTGGTGAAGTGGAGCAACACGTTGGCAATGAGAACGTACTTGTTGAATAAATTCACACAATGACATGCATCAACATCACAGTTCCTGTTAGTAACCAGGGGCATGGTTAAAATGTGGTTCAAGACTTTTAGAATACCTTTACCTGTTAAAATCTGCTGATGTCAGTCTCTAACAGTAGCCATACTGATGGGACCTGCTAACATGTAAATGCATTATCACATAAGAAACACGATGCAAGGAAAACATCAACCATACCAGATAAATGAGTAAGAAACCTACACAGACTTAAGTACCAATCTCTGTTGATTGAAAAGGTATTATGTGAAGTTTAGAATTTCAAAGTAGCGTGGTGGGAGCGAGAAATGAAGAAAAAAAAAGATATTTCTGGAGATAAGGCCTGCCATAAATAATCCTATTTCTGTACAAGGGGCATTGTACAATCAATCAGGAAATGTAGGCTTCCTGTAATGGTACTAGGGGTGTGCCATATCATGTCATTCACGATAATACCAGTATAATTGTTGAGATGATATAAAAAAAATATATATATCATGACAACGGCAATTTTCCGAGTTGTTGACGTGATGACGTCACACTGAGACGCAGTGGAGCTGTATGACATGCGCTTGCAGCTTATTGAGCAACACGCATGGCTGAGAGCTGTTGTATTCTTCAGGTTTTCAGCTGAGTGTGAGTTTAATTGATGGTTGTGTTAACTCTGCTCCGTTCCTCCTCCGCCCTCTCTGCGTGCTTCGCGCCGGGCAGCTCCGCCCCGCTCCACACACACACGGAGCACTGCAGAACGCTCAGGTGAACAACTCGACTCGTTACGAAATAAAAGGTCAACAAAAGCCCAAAACTGCGTTAATAATGGGCAAACGTCGAAAATCAGGCCAGAACATGGCTGAATCTGCTGACAAGTGGGGAGGAAGTAATTAGAAGCTCTGCAGCTGATCATGCTGGTCGTCCTGGCAGAGCAGCAGCTCTCCTGCACCACTGCACCTGCAAATCCCAACTCAGCACTGTTTACAGGATCTGAATCTCACTTTGAGATACTGTTGTTTACAAACTAAAGAATTAAGAGTTAATTTTTGTTTCAATTGAAATTCATATTTGAAGGCATAACGTTATGTTTATGATGACATAAATCTATAACACTTTTGTTGAAATTGTATCTTATCAAAATTAATAATCAAAATTTTTTTCATGATTTTGTCACCAAGAATATCGTTATCACAAAAATACCCAGATATAATGTGATATTATTGTAGGCCCACTCTTAAATGGTATTACTGTTTTTTATATTAGCACAAATCTATGCGATGAAACACAGTACAAGCCATTTTAAAATACCAAAGGTTTGTTACCTTTTCTTCCAGCAAATAAAATGCTTCTGGACTTTTAGTTTTTTCCAGTATAAAAAACAACAACAACAAAAAAAAACAGATGAATGTTGAGGGGTTAATAACATGTTCACAACATAACAATGAATGTCAGTGCACCATTTCTATCCTTTGATATGATGCTCAGCACTAAACAGCTACATCCCTGTAGGACCTCAATACTTTGTTATGCTGATCAGAGCTTCAGGGAGCTGGAACCAATCCCAGCATGCACTGGGTGTATCTATCTATCAAAAGACTAAAACACAAGGTGTGTCCCAAATTGTGTATTTACATAGTTACTCTTACTATTTTAAGTTAATTTACACTGCCAAGTATGGAAACATGCCGTGCACTACCAAGTACCCAGATGGTGTATTTATTTCGATCCACAAAATGAGTATGACATAATGGCCAATTGTCACCCTCAGCAGTTGACATCATAGCTTCATAGAGAAACAAGGGAGGGGCCACCGACCTATTTTTCAATGCTGCAACCGAAGAAGCTGCAGCTGTTGCAGAATGTTGCAAGATACAAATACAAATTTTACAGGTCTCCATAAATGCGTTCTTCATGGTACTATACTGCTGTTAATTAGAATCCATTAGTATTGTTTTGTGTGTGTGAATCAGGGGGAAAAAACTTACATTTTTAGGTCAAATAAGCTAACTAAATTGACAGATTTGTTTGCATTTGATGCATTTAAATTTGTTGTCTTTTCCAGTAAGTGCGAAATGCCAGTGTGCGATTTGAGACAACACCACCATGTCGAAATTCTCTAACAACACAAATAAGTGTTTTATCGTGGTGTTATTTATGTGTTGCCTGTGTAGTCCAACCGAAGACCTTTGACAACCTTAGTCTTAGTCTCAGAAATACCTAAGAAAAAGGCTTTATTGTCTTTACTTGGAAGCTTACAGAAACAAGGTGCACGTAGATAATACATTATATGAATTCAGAGATTATGTAAAAATAGATAGAAGGTAATTTAAGGAAAAAAAAAAAAAACACAAGCTCTGGGAAATTCAGTATCCTGTTCTTATTTCAAAGCAGTATTATTTGCCTACACTTAACGTGTTGAAAGCAGGTGCAGGTTGTTTTAAATTCCATTGTTAGTCCAGTCCTGTAATTGGATTTGGTAGCTCTGAGGTGTCAGTGACCTTTGCTGCAAGCCAGGTTGTTTAAACTGAAAATCTTGTAACCCTTGACACCTTTATGTTCTCAGACGGTGTGACGACAAGAACAACGACAACTCACCTGAGAGGTTAGATCACTAATTTGTAAACCAAAGTATTGGCCACATTTGAAGGACAGTCGACAGAACTGAAGCTCATTTAAAACTCACCATATCAATGCAATGCTGATCAATACAAAAATCAAAGTGCAACATAATCTGTTTACTATTCTGCGCATTATTAATCCAAGTTTAATTCATTATGCTCGGTTGAAAATTTAAGGAGTCAATTACATTTGTCCTCTAAGGTTTCTCTGTAAAATCTGAATATGTATTGACGGATTTCTAGGACTAGTCTGAAAATAAATTATTAAAGCCCATTCAGTGGCTGCAAATACTAGCAGAAAACCTCTCACAGCCCAGGAGTATTTAACATGCATCACAGTTAATGGCCACCACATGAATGTTTAAATGTTTCAAAAGGTTATGTACCCTGTAGCCTTTTCAAAAGGTTATCCACCCTGCAGCGTGCGAGCCATCACCTAGTGGAGGTCCTGCAGCAACGCAGCTGCTCTGCACTTTGTGTCTGTCAGGAAACGTATCTTCATTCAGGTTTCCTCAGGACTGGATTTAAGTACAAAAGCGGCCAACATTTCTTTGACGCCATTAGATGAATCATGGACTTAGCAGTTCAACAGTGTGATTGGTGAGACGTTGTTCAATGTTTTGTCATCTAGTTGAATAACTGATAAATAATATTAATCCTCAGGGCCAAAAAACTCTATGTAACAGGACAATTTCAAAGTCCTCCCCTAAAACTCAGTGCCATAATGTACTGTACTGTACTGTACTGTACTGTACTGAGTGTGTTGTGTGTGTGTGTGTGTGTGTGTGTGTGTGTGTGTGTGTGTGTGTGTGTGTGTGTGTGTTGAATATATATATGCACATTTGGTCCAATATACTATAACAAATAAAAAGAAGCATAAAGTAGCATAAGTTGGAAGTGTTCATGGTCCAGAAAACACCACGAACATCGTAAGGCGTGCTGTCACCAGAGTTATTACATATTTGTATGTAGGACTTTACACATTATACAGTATTTTAATACCCTGGTAGTGCTACAAAGGATTGGCAACTGGGTTTGAAGCTCCACCTGAATTTCAGCTCATTATTCAGCCCCCAAATCTACCGTTTTCACGATCTTCAGCTGCATTAAATTTCAGCACGAAAAGGCCAAAAAAGCCATTATAAATTATGTGATCATCACTTAACAGCAGACAGACAGTCAGTGCCTCAACTGGTGACCACAGTGGAATATTTAGCAGTTAACAGCACTCTGCAGTTAGTTAAGATCAAAAGCAGAAGTATAAGACAGTAAATAAGCAACTGCTAACAAGTTTGCCATATCAATTGGAAATAGACTTAATGTTTAACCCAGGACACACTCGTACATAGAGAGAAAGAACCACCAGTTGGCAACCTGCTCTTCCACCTGAGCCAAGGCCACTTTTATATCAACTGAAGTGGCTATTTGAAGATTTAATGCCACAGTTCAGCAGGGAAAAGCACCCAAACACAGGACACAGAGGCCGGTTAAAACAAACAGAGAAGACTTTACTTGTAATGATTTGTTGTCCTGGCAGGTGAACCCAGATCAAGGGAACGTGGAGCCCCAAGTCCAGGGGAACTAAATTAGAGTTCAGAGCGAAGACAGTTATGATAGACTTTATAGTCCAGCAACTTGTAGTGACAGACCAGGAGGAGTTAACCTGAGCATTGGGGCAGCTGGGGGAACTGGGAGAAGGTGAGGTGGGCTTATCAGGCAGGAGATGGGCATGGATGGAGATGGGACCTCTGGTTGGAGGAGCGAGCGACACCTGTCGTCCTATCCATTTCAACACTTTGAAGATAGAAATTGTTTTAAAACATACACTACTCATTTCACATTAAAGTCCTCTTTTCTCTGGTATTGTCGATTGCCATCACATTTTCAACCTGCTACTTGTAAGAACTGCAATAGATAATCATCATGCAATACATATATTAGATTGCACTGGAAGCAGGGATTGGGTAAAATCTTCTCAGACTACTGGTGGGAAGATGCTTTAGAAGCAGTCAGTTCCTCATCTGATGTACCAGACTGGGTCTCATCCAATTTAGAATACTTAATATCAGTTGTTTGTGTTAAAATACACAGGCACAATTATCTTTCACATATGTGGTGGGACTACCCTAAACTTGCAATATTTTTTATGTCATTCTTTATCACGTTGTCTAAAGAGCTTAACAAAAACATTGCCCAGACACATTAAAGTGCAATTTTGAGTGCACCACCAGAAAACAACGGCTGGTCAGCTGGTGGTTAATGCTGTTAGGTCTGCATTACTAATGCCTCGCAGAATATTGCTTCATTATTCCACCTCGAAGCAACATCCTGGTTATGCAGTCTCCTGTCTTTCCTGAAACGTGCTACATTTGGATGAAGGGTATCCCCAGTTAAATTCTACTCCCACCCAAAACCCACAACCTTTTTTAGAAATCAGTCCTTTGATCAATTTATCAGCATTCTGCTTTGTCGACAAGGGGTCGGTAGGAGGGGTAAGGGGTGAGATCTTGGATGAACGGAGAAATGGAACATAAACACGGCAAAGAAAAAGTGTTTTGTACACACATTTCATCATGTCTTTGATCTAAATAAAGTACTGTATACAAAGACTCATTCACAGTTTTACCTTGTTGATCTGAATAAAACGTATAAGTCTGGTATATTCAAATTCTTTCACCACAGGAATGATAGATAAAAACTTATTGCAAAGGCAAAATTGCACCTTGGCACAAGCAGCAGTGCACACGAGCAGAGAACACTGCTGTGTCCAGAGAAAGCTCGACTCATAAACATATTTTGCTGCTCTTTGCTGTAAAGCATCACAGAGCAGCCTGAGAAAATAAGTGTGCAGTGTGCAGTTTTCTGACAACTGTACAGGATTCCAGCTCCTGAAATTTACATGTGTCCCCTTTTGCTACCTTTTGGAGCTGCTAAAGAAACATACGGGGTGGGAGGGGGAGGGGGGGGGGGGGTTGCCTGGTGCAACATTGTAACAGTGTAACAGTAATGCAACAGCCATGGCTTACTCATTAAAGGTCTCCAAATTCAATCAAATTTGCCCACCGGGCTTTTAGGATATTACCATTTTTTGCAATGGCATCTTTTTTTACAAACTGTATTTTATGAAATACAACGACCACAACATCAACAACAAGCTGATAACTGCAAGAACATAGTGACAGCAGAGTTTACAGCTACTTCTTTTTTGCCTACAAGGTGAGAAGCTGTTTCATTTGTTTGGCCAATGATTACAACATGAAGCATTGCATGAAAATGAGAATATTATACCAATTAGCCTTTTCTGCAACAAACACAAAAAGCTTAATCAAATGATATTTATACTCGGAGCAAAATGACAGTAATTATATATTTGTTTGCATATAAACGTAATTAATACAATTCCCAGATGAGTGTCAAGTAATATGATTGTATCAGTGGGTACGTATTCATATTCAGGCACCAATACAGCATGTGTGAAGCATAATTTTGTACATTATCAGAAACAAGTGCAAATGATTATCTAAAACAACAAGAAGATTTATTACCAAACAGTGCTGGATTATAGCTGCTAATGGTTTCACACTTTTACTTTGTCATGCTAAGTTAAGACATATATTAAAGACATGCAAACAATGTTGCTTTGATAAACAGAAACCACATGTCCAGACAGAATGTGTTCTGGAAAGTACTGAAGGTCAGAGCTCATTTGAATGTTATCTACACTGGTGTTTTGAATATTATTTTTTATTCCGAACAATTGTACCAAAATGAACAAGAGGCAAATACCTCTTTTAAATCTCAGTGTTGTGCTGAATATAATTGAGATGCAGACAGAGACAAACCATCGGAGACGAATTCCCATTTGACATTTATAGTCCTTGAGAGCATAATGAAATTCGTATCTTTCTAAACATGCATAGATCTCGGTAAACTCTCAGTAGAATTAAGAGTTCTTTGACCGTCTGTATATTTGAGATAGATCTATCAAAAACCCGCTTGTCATTTTTAACTGAGGCTGAACTGAGTAAAGTTGAAACAGCAATGCATCCTCGATGGAAAAAGTGGCAACAAAGATTTATTTGGAGCTGTTAGTAAACTATAACCTCTCATTTCTATTCATTAATGTTCAGAATTTGACAGTACAAATGATGCAAAAGATTCATGAGAAAACAACAGTCATAGACGCTCATTTTAAAATCATATTGCTGCTGGTTATATTTGATAAACTGTTTGTAAACAAACAAACAGTACGTCTTTAAGTCATTAAGCATTTTGACATCATCAATAATAACTGATGGAAGCATGACTGCAATGACTATAGAAATGACAAACAACACTGTGGCTTCATCTGTCCATATTAAGATAAGCTCGACGGAGAAGTGAGAAGCTTGGGGGACGCATTCAGTAGGATGCTGATTTGAATATGATTAATGGAGGGCCAGGTCTTCAAATCCCATCCACCTCCTACAGCCAGTCTGCCTCTGATAGGCTACTGCTCAAAGTTGCTGCTGCTATCAGGGCTCACACTCACCGTCTGTTTCTGCCCAGAGCTCAGAAGGGGGGGGGGGGGGGGGGGGGGGGGGTACATCTGGGTGCTTCCAAAGCCCAGATCAGAGCATACAGGGTCAGAGACGGTTTGTCCAACTGCACTGGAGTTCAGCGTCACAACATCTCAGCCAATAAAAGAGGGAACGTTTTAATCGTAAACATTACCCTGTTTTGTTAACCTCTATTTAGAGTTTTATTTGAAAAACCTGATGAGGACAGGAAATGGCGCCTTTATCGTGACTTTTAAATAAATCAAATGAATCAGACTGAGGGTATGAAGTCTAAAACCCAGGGGCTACATTTATCTACAGTTTATCTTGATGCATTGGCAATACACCGCCATTGTGTGGTCTTACACATGAACCAACTGGGTCAGTTTGTTGCTTAACTGTTTAGGCAACTGACAGAAAATGTATTGGCAGCGATTTTGGTAATTGTTTTTAAAAATAAAAATTCCCCAACTTTTTTGCTGTCTGCTTCTTTGATGGGAAGATTTGCTAGTTTCACAGTGTTGTGAACTCAACATGTTTAAGTATTTGACTGTTGGGTCAGACAAAAGAGTGATTAAGGTTATTACTTGTTTTTTAAATATTATCTGACATTTTATACACTGAACAATCAAGTAATGAAAATGAGGATAATTGTTGGTTGAAGTGTTACGGTACTTTTTTGATGGAATAATAATACCTTGTTAAAGGTTTTCTGTGTGTTATGTACATATATATATAAAAAAAAAATGCTGTATAAACTAAAACAGTTTCACAAGACCAGGGCCATAAAACGTAGAATGGAGAACCCGTTAAAAATGATATTTTACTTTGCTGCTGCAAATTTTCTTTTCTATTTCTATTTTGCAATAAATCCCATTGTGTAAACACAAACACTTCAGAGTAAAGTTGTTTTTTGGTGGCCTTAGGCAGTTGTCAACTTTGCCCTGTTGGTATGTCTATCTTGGTTCAGTACTCCTTGTCACCTGCAGTTTTATAGTGCTCAAAGCTTAATATACAATCCTCGTAGTTGTCCACAAAAATTCCCTATAGCTATCATTTGTGAGCATACGTGAAAAAGTGAAATGTAAACCGGTATGTGGTATTGATTAAAGTTTAGGTTAGGATTAAGTATCAATACTCAATTGTGTTTTGAGTTCTGATACCAGCTTCAATAGAACCAATGACAAAACTGAACCATCAAATATTAGATCAGGCCCTGGCTATGTGAACACTCCTCTTAGCGTATGCACTTACTATGTCTATACTATTTAATTTGAGAAAATTCACAAAATAAAAAAGAATGTTGCCATGTACTAAAAGCTGTCAAGTTAAGGTACAACACTCATAAAAATCAATTGCAAATTAACAATTAATTAACAAATTAATGTTGTAGTAGCATCTCTGTGTCATAGACAACAAATAAACAGGGTGGACAGACCTCATGTGTACACAAGCAAACCGGGTTTTGGTCACACATACAACAGCAAAATTTCAGACTAAAATAAATACATTTCCATGGAGTACAAATTTTGTGAACAGTTGACATGCAAATTTGCACGCTGACCGGCGCCTGAACAGAACTTCCCCCTTTTGAGCACAACTTGCCACCACCAACTTTAACCACCAAACTACCCACAAGTCAAAGCTGAATTCCCAGCACTGCCTACTTCTCAAGGAAGCTCAAATCGATTTTGCTAAACCACCTTCTGGTGAAGGCTCTTAGCATGACTGAGGAGACCCACTGAACTAAATCTAAAACCTCAACGTAAAACTCTAAGGAAGGAGATGTAACAGATGGTCCACTTGACAGGAGTGGCAAATTATATCTGGAAGGTGAAGTATTAAAATGCCACAGCAGCTATCATGCACAGCAAATGTCCGCAAAATGAAAGTTCTTCTGCATTATTCAACAACAGTTGATTGCTTTTAACATTTTGGAACTTTAAATTGAACTTGTCCTATCATTGATAGCTCTAAAGAAAAGCTTCAACATTTTCAAACAACACAACAGGGAGTGATTTGACTTAGCAAGAGGAATGGAAACGTGGGGGCAATTAAAAGAAGATTGGCAATGGCAGTGAGACACATTGCAAACATTTGCAAGATGAACAAATTTACTAGCATGCCTTCCCTAAATGGTTAGGATTTTATTTTTTAGATCTGTTTGCTGATCTGACCGCAGCTGACAGAAAAGCTGCGACGTTGCGGGAGAGCAAAGCAAGTTCATCGCTTTTTCATTTGCTGTTACCCCACCTCATACAATATAGCAACATGCAGTTCAATATGTGCAAATTCAAACATGAACTGGACTTTGAACAACGGCGATCACATGCTTGCTTGAATTTGATTTCCTCTGTGTCTTTAAAGCAAAGCTCGGGTTTCAACTGAGGGTGGATTTTTATTAATTTTATATACGTATTTATATGGTCAAGTTGGTTTGAGGCAGGAATTTGCAAACACAAAGACCTACAATCAGTGTGAGCAATATGCAAAATTCTTTGCGGCAGGGGATCTGAATTTGATGAATGTCCACTTTTGAGTTATTTTATTGCACCATTGGACAAATCTTAGATCGTGCCCAGAATAAGCACAGACAAACAAAAACTGTTTGCTACGGTATGACAAGTAACTATTTGTCACTTTCTGATGCTCAGAAGAAAAGGTTTTCACCAGACTGAAGAAAAGTACTCAATTAAAACCTAATATACTGTCCTCAGTCTGTTAAGTCAAAGATTGCAAATAAAAAACGACTTACCAACTTGAAACGCAGAGCTAGATAAACACAACCACCTGTAACAGGGGCCCTTGTCAATCAGGAAATATCTTAAAATCATTAACTACTTTTGAACTCTCGTCATTTTAAGCTTGATCAGACCTCCAGAATTTGAGAGTACAGAATACGATTTAGTCCAGTTTTTAAAGAACTTCATAAATCCCACAATACAATATGTTTTAGAGAGACTGTTGCTGTATCTTAATGTGTGTACTTTGGTTAGTACAATTTGGCCCTGATTTACTAAGATCTTAAATAAAGGGTACTAAATTGCGTGTTTTTTGCAAAAGGTTTGCATATTTAATTTGCACCCATTTTGCAGGTGATTTACTAAGAGTATTTCTGTCATTGATATGTGTTACAGTGATTCCAGCAATGGAAAACAGAGCGAGAGCAAAAGGAAAAGGAAATATGATCCCATTGAAATGAATTAATATAAATATAACAAGAACAAAACGCTATATAGGAGATTATCCGCAAGAAAGTAAATTATTGTCTTGACATTGCTGAGTTTTGAATGAATTGAATGATGATTGACAGCCAACAAAAAGGAGAAGCCACAAAATAGGCTACCAGCAATAAAAAAAAAAAAATGCCCCACAGAATTCAGGCTATAGGCTTCCCGAGCACTCGCAAGGCACTGAATAAAACAAATTCACCTGCTCATCACAGAAAAAGCTGGACCTGCTGCTCAGTGTTTGTTAGAGGATCTTATCCACCGTCCCTCCTCCTTTCCGAAATTGTATTACATGCCGTTTTTTGTATTTTTCACCTAATATCTTGCCATCTTATAATTTCATCTATTGATCTTTATGTTATTCCCTCGGCATTGACTTCCTCGCTGATAATCTCCTGTATAGCATTTTTTGTCTTGTTATATCTATAGGCTATTTATTAATTTCAATGGGATCAGATTTCCTTTTGCTTTTGCTGTCGTTCTGTTAGAACGACTGGAAAATAAATGTGCAAATATTTGGAATAAACATGAAATGTATTAACCTTTATTTGAGATCTTAGTAAATGAGGCCCTTACATGTTTTAAAATGATTTGTGTAGAAGCCTACATGACTTTTGACAGGGTATTGTTGTCTTAACAACTCAGCTGTTTTCCCTTTTAGTCTAAGCTAACTTGCTGCTGGAGCATTCATATAGATTCTTCTATCCAATTTAAGGGCAGCATTAATCCCAACCTGGCAACCAGACTACACTGAGTGAAATAGTATCACCGATATATAGAGATAAGGTTAGAAATTGGTGAGGTGTTCCTTTAAGGAACAACAGCTTTACTTGAACACAATCAGTATGGTGGCTGCTGAGTCTTGCCTTTGAGTTAATGCCACTTCAGGACATCCAAGGCGATGTCGGCAGAGAGCATGTCATCCCTATCAAGCCATACATGCATTAAGGTCAACCTTAACAAAGTCAACATCCTTCAGCTACTGAACTGATCCAACCTGCAAACAAGAGCTGACTGAGACTTCCGGCCTCTGCTCACGTTACTTTATCTGAAACGCACCAAGCGCAATGCAAACAAATCTAAGTATATAACTACTGTGATCAATTTATGAAGCTGCACTGCAATTATGGAATATATTCAGTAAACGTTAGTTTTCCACTGTCAATCAAAAATGTATTATGAAAACTCCTGCAGACAGCAATTGTCTTTGAATGAGAGACTTTACCCACAGTGTCTCGTTTTTAAAACGTAGCTGTGGCTGCTGATATATTCCATGTGACAAAACAATGTTTTCCCATTATGCCATTCCTGATACATTCATAACTGCAGTCGATGTTTTGACGTGATTATAAAACACTGTCCTTTCATCCATTATTTCTGTGCTGATGTACAGGCTGCACCATGTGGTCAAGGTCTAAAGCTGTTCTGACCCTGTGTATTTATTTCACTTAACCATCTGGCAGCTGTAAATTGCAAGGTCACTTTTCATCCCTATTCACTCTCAACCTCCACACTCATTGTAATAATCGCTAAGGTTTGGGGTCTAAAGCAATTCAAGATGTGTCATACAGAAATAAGGTCGTCATTTATATAAACTACCATCTGATGACTTGCTTGCAAACTGCAAAATGCATTTTTGCAAAATGTTTACATGCACTGAAAGTCAAGAACATGTCCAGCTATGCACAAATGCCACAATGACGCATGTCAAAGCTAGAAAAAGAAAAGCATTAGTTTGCAAACAAGGACACATTCGATGCCTATGCCTGCTCTTTAATGTTATCAGAAATATTTCATGAATCTAACCAAAGATTTAAAAAAATAAAATAAAATAAAATAAAATAAAATAAAATAAAATAAAATAAAATAAAATAAAATAAAATAAAATAAAATAAAATAAAATAAAATAAAATAAAATATTCCCTGTCAGCACAATAAGAACCAAACCTAGGCAGTGTATTGCAGTCAGAGAATAATTTCCTCAGTGAGCTACGCACAGCCACAAACAGACACACTTAAAATTACCTCATTGAAATTTAAACACAGTTAAAGCTTAACAATGTGTCCACTGAGCAGCAGGAAACAATAGAAAACCTCAGCCCTTAAGCAGCCCATAAAAACACAAACCCAGACCGAGATATTTCTGTTCTTGAAGTAGATGGAATAAACCCACACTGGTCATGTTTCTGCTTGGAAGGCTCATCACTTGGCAGACAGGCATTTGTACTCTTCTCAGTAAAACCCAAACTAATAAGGGAATTTGATCTTGATTGTGTTGGTCACAGTTTCCATGTGTGCTTTACAACAGCTATTCTGAACAAACAAACAAGCTTACTGAAGAAATTGAAGTAAAAAAACATGCGGCCTCAGAGCCAAATGACAAAATAATAATACAATACACATAATACTATAACATTTTGATTGGATTCAGGACTTATACTATGGTATATGTAGCAGTGTTAAATTTCTACTTTTACTGTAAGTATTTGAGTGCGTTACTTAATTCAAACACTGCATTGACCAACCAATTTAATATCCGTCGAGAATTGACCTCCTTCCCCCAGCTGTGTTTTAATCAAAGGCTGCCATGCAGGCCTTTGCGTGGATCATTAACATGCTCTATACCATGTGTTTAATCTCACTGTTCTCTTTGACAAGGAGCAGTAAGATTTGGTGCACCACTGCACAACTGTTAAAATGTAAAGCTGTGTTTGTTTTTTATCAGTGCACGCAGAGGTGTGATAAGCGTTTCTGTACTGAGTTAAAGCCTCAGGAACTAGCAGGTACTTTGAAATTAGGTGATTATCACACTGGTTAACAAATATTTTGCCCTATGCAAAAAACAAAGAAAAATCCTGGTTCATATGTATGTTTGCATGCTGAATCCAAAAATGTTTTCATTTTTCTCAATCACACCTAGTTTTGTGTTCCACAATACCCACATAGACATGTAAAAGTGGAGAAATGTATTGGTAAAGAGACTAAAGAAGGATGTCCCTGAGGCCAAATAGAGGCAATTATCATGCACGTGTGCGGTTTGGAAGTTATGTATATTAAGTGTAACAACAGCCTTATTTATGAAGAAGTAATATCCATTCTGTCATTTAAATAGCATGTCTGTGTTATCTAATTGTCAATTAATCCAACATTGGAATAATTAGAATTAAAAAAAAGATCTGAGGTTGTACAGAGGATCATCTCTTTCTCATCCGCTTACTATGCATCTTTCATCAACATATTGTGTTATGCACATGCAATACATGTTAAGTATGTATGTAAACAGAAGAAGCAACAAGTAATAAGACTTCTGAATATAAGTAGTGATGGTCTGTTCCAACTGTCTGCAATACAATTGAGATTTCTGAGCATGCACGGATGTGTACAAGTCAACAGATTTTGAATCCACTAATGAAATTGGTTATGAGTAATATCAACAAACACACTTTAAATAGGTATTGAATTACCTACCCGTGACCCTATTCAGGATAAAGCGGGTATAGATAATGGATGGATGGATAAATGACCTATTAATCTAAAATACGACTTTTAAGATTTGTAGTCTGATTAAAATAATATAAAAGGACACTGAATAAATCTGTGCTTCTCCTATCTTTTCATTATATTCTGTAATCAATACACAAACAGCGGAGGACCGTTTAACGCTTGATATGACACACCTGTCAGGATGGCGGCTCTGCGGACCTGCCGGGCTCTCGTCTTTGGGACTGTCCACTCGCACAAAGTAATGAGATCATCCTGGGTGAAGTGATGCTGAAAATGAATCATCTCCTCCCTATCCCCTAACGGCACGGTGGGCACATTTCTCCTGAACCTTGTACTCAGAGGCCATCCATCCTCCACAACCACGCAGGGCAACAACTTCACTCATCACAGCCACAGGCTCCCTGCCACCCCAACCCCACCAACAAAAGCACCTGACAGGAAGCTCACATTTAATCCAATCACAGCCATACGGGTCGAATGGATCAAGAGCATTCCTAGAAGAGGTATTACAATTTTTCCATTTTAGGTGCTTATTCACTTGAGGCTTTAATTCAACCTCAACTTGCCACAGCCGAGGTCCGGATATTGTTCTGCCAGGTAACAATCTGTATTTGTTGATAAAGGTATGTCAGCACAGTAGACCCACAGTTATACCCCGTGTCTTCAGGACATGTTTTCTATTAAGAGAAAGTGTCTATTTCAGGTTAGCACAATTTTGCTCTGAGACAAAAGTACAAGAACATTCCTGTGGGTAATGAAATCACAATGCACAATGAGTGGTGGGGTTGAAGGATGGCTACGGTCTATATCCATTAGACCTTGCAGCCTGTTTTTACACTGCCCCGATATTAGCACAAAGCGGGTTGATGGATTCCTGCTAGGACAGGCTTTTTTCTGGACAGACACAACCATAAACAATAAGAAAATGGAGGTTGCAATGTGGCTGTGAAGATAAAGCGTAATCTATCACGCCTCAGTAAGTGTAATAAGAAAAGAGTTTAAAGGTTTAGAATAATCCTAGCTATTTTTCACCGTGCAAAGGATATGAGTTGTCTTGGAAATATGATGTTTGGAAGAGCCATGCTGAAAGCAAAACTGGGGCTGGGACTACTGCCTGGGCAAGTCTGGGAGGAGACAGTGCAGGTCACGGGGTCATATGACTGACAGTGCCACAGGAGATGGAATCAACACAGGCAGACACCCAACAGAGGGCATACAGGCCTTTGACCAGGACACCTACTCCACGCACAAAAGCAGAGACCTGTATTTGTGATGTATGACTCACCCGAGTCACACATATTTACACGAATGAGCCTACTGTGGCTATTTGACATGCAAATTTTCACATAAAAGAGCAGGAAGAGCCACACTACCGCCGAGGTACTAGTTTATTGCGACTGTAAGCAGCTCATCACATGATTGGCTCATCGCAAATCCATTTAGTGTGCAGTGCATTAATCATGCAGCAGGCTGCCAAGGTTCACCATTTACGCAACTCTGTAGATTACAAGAGAGGGGTGTTGGAAATTCTGTTTAATGACAGGGAAGCTTTCATTACGGTCTCTGCATTCATTCTCTTTCCAGTGCTGTGTGTGGCCTTACATACATGCTGAAAGAGGCTTGATAGAGAAGCAGAGGGATCGACACAGAATAATGTTCTAAATCTGCAGAGACTTGTAAACACGATTCAGCCTTCTCTGCAAGTTTAAAGGTATATTACTGGGCCATTTGTAGAAATAGCTTGCTGTACAGTAGATATAGATAACATCGCGTGATTCTCAATCTCCCCATCAAACTCCCACGGGCTCTCTCTCAATTACATTCCTCTTCCAGAGCAGCACATGGGGTTCTGACATGATATTCAGTGCTAATGTGATGTTACCGCATAACAGACTGCATTACAAAAAAAGCGCTACGAATTAACCGAGATGTAAAAATAACACACAGATGCACACACACATAGCACCCACTCCAAACCACTCACCCCACACGTACGTGCACCTACCTCATTGTATGCTACTAGTTTTCCATCATGAGCCGTGCACAAAAGCAATCTGATTGTCAAAAGCTATCACAATCAGTTATCGAGTGTCAAATTTGATCAGAACCAACCTCATTCATCGAAATTTAGACCGAGTGCTGAATACATGTATATTAAAAATAGATACACTGCATGCGTCAGGCATCAAGAAGCTCATGGATTCATGAAACATCACACACACTCACAATGTTTGTCAGCATCAGATAGGACTCAAAACAGGATTTGATTGATGGAGGTGCCGGAGGGAAACTGATTTCTACTTACTTATTCTAGCTGCTGTGAATGAGAAGAAGCAAATGAAAAGCTTACAAGGTGCTTCACAGCAGGTAGCATCTAAGGGTTGTAGCGTACTATATTTATTAATGGTACATAGTGTACAAGGACAAGAGATCCTACATATATGTATAACTGCAGGGTGAATGTGATTACTGGAAAACTGATTGACACATAACCAATCATAGTTTGGCCGACCCAATATTACGCCAAAGGGTATAATACACCGGTCAGTCACTAGATGGTACTGTGTTAGTGTCACATTTTGCCTCGCCAAGTAAGGCATCTTATGTTTAGGCACCAAAAACCAAGTGCTGACAAAGGCAAGTCAAAGTCAAAGTCAACTTTAATGTCAATCCACCATATGTACAAGACATACAGCAAGATTGAGACGGTTAGCAAAAGGTCATAGTTTGGGTAATGTGTACTTCACTTAAGCTACTTCTCTTACATTACAACAGTTAAATATGTTGCCTTACTTAAAACATTTGCTTACCCACGACTCGCTATCCTGTTTGTTCCATCCAACCACCTATACTTAATTTTGTACTGATTATACATGCTTGAACTTTTCACGCCCAGGCGGAGCAAAACGTGCCACTGACACTTTGCCCTCTAGTGGACTGACGGGTGTATTAAACTGTTTTTGCGAGATCTTTTTTTTTGGTAAGGTAAGGTCTGGTGTTCATGTGGCTATAGTACATGTTAATTTGGAGGGTTGTATGTCCTTTTTGCACTGTACAACACTGTAAATGTAACAGAAGACCCTATCTAAGTGAACAACATCATATCTTGCTCATTGCAGTGGGCTTGTCAACGCCCGTACTTTCGCATGCAATGTGACTTTATGCCATGCAGAATTTCGTTTGCTAAATCCTGGAGGGATGTCGAAAAAAGGGATCCCACAACGTACCACAATAACACAGTCGACATGTCTCCACATGAGGTAAATACTAAACTTCAATTACACAAGACTAATATAGTCACATGAGAAAACTATGACTTTGTATGCAGTGAAAAAAATGTCAATTAAATAATGGCATATGGCTGCTGTTGTGAGGTCTGTAAATGTTAAAATCACATTCTGCATGGTTAACTATTAGCTGCATATATTGGGTTAAAAGTGATGTGGAGGCAAGGGATAAAATATAGACTTGCATCACAGACAGAAGCTTCCTACTCCAGATAGTAAAATCTATACATTGCTGCAGGGCACAAAGCTTCTCTAATGACTGCACAGCATTCCCCCTAAGTCCAATACATCCTCACTTGGGATAAACTACCACTTTATGTAAGTCAAGGTTTTATCTGAACAACCAACTGCCAATCTTCTTTTTTACCTTCCAAAAATCCACAGATCACTCAATTTAGAAGACATGCTTTTGCGATTTGGGAGAATTTAAATTATTCTACCCGCAAACATGTATTTTTTGGGGGGGGATTTCCATTCTAATGATGAGCTGATATTCCCCCTGAACATCATCTATTTAAGATTTGCAGTAAACGTCAGTGTGACAGGTTCATTTTACAGGTTTTCTATCAGTGTTGTGCAGGTGTTGCTTGACTTGAAGCGAAGTTTGTTTTTGAAAACATGCTCCACCGCACGTGTTAGTGATGCCGGCACAACAGACGATTTTGTGAGAGGAAACTAAGCTCAGTTCCCACCTTCTTTCTGAAGTATTATCCACGGTCATCTTTCCCTTGCACCTCAGAGTTGAAGTGAAAAGCATGTTTGTACATTTCAAAACATCACTGTTGCATATTGGTGGTTTGTGCAGATACTGGATATCTGGTACTACATTTAGCGTGAGGATGCAATTATTTCCCTCAAAATTATTTAGTCAGTTGTTTACTTTCAATATTGCTTTGGTAATTGTGTGCTGGGCTGCAGCTATACACTTAGATATAACTGTAAAAATATAAATCTGGAATATTGGCACCAGTACACAGCTGCAACAAAAATATCTATGCAAACACAAAAGCAGTTTCCGGACAAACATCTATAACCTGACAGATGATATATTTATTGCGAAATATCTAACGGAAAAATAATCTGCCGCTTTCCAAATAAAAAACATGTTTCAGGGCTAAAAAGATTAGGCTTAAATAATGGGTGACCAATGAGAGAAGGTGGCCATCTTACATAAAACATAAGCAATTACAGTCTATTTGTGCAAAATCCTGATACAATAATTGATGGATTCGCAGCAAGGTTCATATGAATAATTGATCGTAAGATCTGTTGCCATGGACAACAACAACACCACCAGGAATTATTTATGAAATTGTGCTAAAGTTTAGATGCAATGTATAGACAGCACTTTCCTGTGGTTGGACTTATTTTAGCAGGAGAAGGCAAAAACAAAGATGAAAGTAGCTCCCAGTTCAGTATGCTACAGTACATGGTAATTCCATTCGCTCTCCTTCAGAGCATTGAAAGTGAGTGCTCTGATTTATTCATAAGCTTGGCTTCTTCAGTCAGGGAGCATTAGACAAAGGCAGATCACACAAAGGTAACAGTTCTGCTGAGAAAAGCAAATTACAAATCAAAACAAAGCAAACCAGCGTACGACCAGTTTGCTGTTACCGTTGCGCTGCAGAGGTTAGCAGCATGCTGCAAGTGCTGAGCTCAACAGTTGAAAAGTAAAGCTTCGCTACCGCGCAACACATGGTTTGTTTCCACGGCAGCTGGAGGGGTTATATAATTAATTATAATGCGACAGCATACAATGCTCCTCCGTGGCTTTAGGGTTTCTTGCTGCTCCATGTCAGGAATAATTCAACCCGATTCTCATCGCACAGCCTCCATCAAGCTTCTGTCAGTCTCTATCAATAAGTGAAGGTCACCACTCTGCCCTGCTTGCCTGGCCTCATGCTGCCCAGCCACATGTCCTCCTCTCTGAATCTCCTGACTGCTTTGGCTGATGGTTAGAGACACTGAACAAATGTCAGTCACTATAGTTACACTATAATTTTAAATTATTCACTGCAATTTTGGTCAAGGTTTATTGGTAGGTTTTTAAAGAGCAATACCAAAAATGTTGTGGGATTATCAAATATTTTCGTACGCAGTAAGCAACATTGTATAGTTTGGGGTGCTTAAATGGGAAGATTTATAGCTTTTCTTTGTTTGATATCGTTGTAAATGATGTATCTTTGGGTATTCTGTATACTGTTAGGACAGCTGAAGATGTCATCTGTGAAATTGTCACTTTTAATCACAGAACGAGCAATGAGGAGTGCCACCCAAATTTACGATATTAGTTTCCTCATATTTTTATTACTGTAGTTTATAGGATAGGGTGAAAAACGTTGAAAAAAGTTCCTGGAAAAAAAACAAAAAACATAATACTCCTTTCTTAAACATTGTAATCGTGATATCTTATTTTTATAACAAGCTTTACTTAAAGCAAGAGTTAGACTCAAATAAAATATATCTCAACTCCAGATCAAATGATCCGCTACATGAACCACTGTCATATGAAAAGAAAAGTTTTATGACTGTCTGATGTGCTGTCTGATTTATCAATTTCTCTTCTACATTACCAGTAGACTCATCCTTCTTGCTGACATTTTTATTCCAAGCTATTAAACTGGTTGATTTCTTTAAAATGACTAATTTGCTGCACAACTCTGTCCCGCACAACCTACGCTTGATAAATCCCATCCAATCAATAATCGACCTGTAATAATCACATTTCCTCTCAAGATGCATCTTACACTGACAACAATAAACTTAATTTACATATTGAAGTAAGTTGAAGGTTTTTTTGTTGTTGTTTTTTTTTTTGTTTTTTTAATTAAGTAACCAGAGCCTCCTTGACCAATGGTTATTTTTTTCAGGTGTGATCAGGTCACATTTGATCCATATCTCTCTGTGCAGTCCTTCCTTCTGACTGTACTACATGTCACAGAAGCAATCTGACATGGAAACAAATAACAAGCTTGGAGATATAGTAAACACTTACATTTATATCTTGTTAAAATATTATAGATTAACCTGGTCAGAGAAAACCACATCCGCATTCCAAATATTATTAAAAAAATTAAAAAAAAGTAATTATTACCAACTTTTATTGCGTGTAAGGAGACAATTAGAGAATATGTATAGATTAACATATTTCAAAATTCATGTGTAGTTTGGATGAACAAAAATACAAAATAAAATACAAATAAAAAAAACATCGTTAAATGACTATTCTTAATGATGTTATCGTGTTATTACCCGCTAACACTGTGGCCAAAATGTGTGACTTGAAGAACATTTTAATTAACGGTAATCAAATTATTATGAAGAACTTGGTCTAACACTTATATAGCACAAAATATCAGTTTAATTATTTTGCAAACATTTATCGCCTTGTGATACAGATTCTATCAGATGCATTTTCCATAAACTGCATTCTTTTGTTTCTTATTTTTTTGCCACTTGGAGGTAACATAAAAAGCTGAAAACAACATAGTATTGTCACCTTATATCAAGGATATTGATATGACTAACATGCCAGCAAGCAGAGTTTGCACATTAAGCAGTTACGCAGGGACATTAGCATTCATTCAAAGTTGTATTTCAGGTCTCAGGCCGAATCTATATCCATTACCAATCTCCTTTTAGGGCTCTGTTTTGGTCTCCCCCAATTTTATGAAAAAAAAGTAACCAAATACACACATGCTGAACATTCATAAACTACTGAATAATCATTGTTTTGTCGTTTGATGTTTGGTAGTCAGCAAAAAGTGGATTTATCAGTTTTTTGTTGTTGTTTTTTTGTGCTGGGTTGACAAGCACATCCAAACAGAGCCATACTTTTGCATAAACAAAATCAAAACAATTGGCTAAAAGTTGCCTGTAAAGCTGAGTGTAATGCAGAGTTGGTTAATAATGTTCTGTTTGTGGCACTAACACTTAGTTATTTCATCAATTTTTGATACAAAAAATATTGGACAGTGCAGCTGTAATATTACAATATTCAATAACCACTGCAGATAGTCAATTTAGATTCTCACAATGTGCAAAGGCGTTTTATAAACATGCACGAAGATGGATTTGATATTCAACGGGTGGTGATGTGATTACATCAGTGTCAGTGTAAAGTGTTTTGAGTTTTGGCTGTAGCATCTCCATTCGAGAAAAAGCTATATATTTCACTGTGAAACTCAAAAGTGAAATGCAACATAACCATGTCACGGTATTCACGGGCTGCCTGTCTGGCTGTTGGCCAAGGAGGTATTTTACTTGGAGAGCAGAAGCGACTGACAGATGCTTGAGCAGCAACACAGCATTCATCAAGGCATCTGCAGGCTGTGAATAGAGAGGCCACCTCTGCTTGCATCCACCTGCAGCTATTAAGACTGACAAATTCCAGGCATGAGAGGAGCTGGCTGAAGCAGTGCTCCGGTATCACAGGCCTGACCCCGCTAGACAACAGTCGGCTCTGGGTGTTAAACCACCCCATCCGCTCCATACATCACTGTTATCTCTATCACCCCTGTGAAGATTAGCCTTCAAGGCAGCGCTACCTACCTGTTCATACTGCTGCTTGTAGAGCAAAAACCCAGAGGGCCAAAGCATCATGAGGTGATAACCCAAAACAAAGGTTTACAGTATATTCTGAAATGTAAGGATTAATGAACTGCCATGTAGAAGATGCCTTTATATCATCCTCCAAATACATATGGTACAATATAAATAATATTTAATCAGTCATGTTCAAAGCTGGTTTAGTGTAAAATCCCAATTTAAAATCCTGCTCAGTAAAATAATGTTGGATTAAATGAGTCCTCATCCTTATTTGGGTTCCCTCGAAAACAATCAAGAACACCTGAAAGTCACTCGGCTTCAAATTAGGAAATATCGCGTAAGTGTTCATTCTGCAGGCACTGCGAATGTAGGTGCTGACAGTCTGAACTTTATGTTCCACCGTATTTTACGCAGACTGCACCTCCTTTCTGGTGGAGCAAAAATAAAACTGATGTGAATTGTTTATGTACTGCATTATCACCTCAGTATTTTTAATGAAAGATGCTCGGTGGCCGAAGTTTATCTGCCTCTGTCATAACATGGTGATGGGAACATGAAGGGGCCCATCTGTATTCTCTAGATGACCCTCCTGAGAGTAATCGACGAGGCCACACGAACGTGGCAGGTTTATTAAGTCAGTGCTTAAAAATTAAGTCTCAAAGTGGCATATTAATCATCATTTTACTGGACTAAGTGACATAGGAGTGTGATCACTGAATACAATTTAGGTGTACTGCATTTGAATGAAAATGGCTAATGGCATATTTATTATGCTGTAGTACCTTCCTGGGTGGGAGAGGGGTGAATGAGTGTGTGGGTGTGGGTGTGGGTGTAGGGGGCAATGTTCTTTTTAATGATCCTTGCATAACAGCACAGCAACCAACACGAACAACATATCTAACGACAGAGGTGAGGTAACTGTTGGCTACAGCACTTCATAAATCAGATAAGTATCAGAGAACTGCAAGCACATCCAGGACACAAATACGCACACTCACACGCACACACTGTGACTGGATGAAATAATATAGGTGCGCACAATTCTATCACTTTCTGAGGTTTTAAAACATGTGTTATCAAGTTTTCATCAAAAACTAATTTTCAATTAATATTATATGTAATATTTTAGACTATAGTTAGGCTGTTTTTAATCGAGATTAATTAGTTTTGAAGGGGAAAAAAAAAATTACATTCATTCAAGAAAGCCGTTCACAATATTGTACCCGCTGAAGGTGTCTTTTGAGCTGGAACTTCATGATCTAAATAGTGATGAAATGTGGAAATGAAAAAGCGCACTTCACTTCTACCTCTACCAACATTTCTAAGAAATACGTGAACAATTTGCAAACTGCCAATTTTGTGTAATAACGGTAACCTGTCTTCGCAACGCTGTCTCCCGAAATGCAAAAATCCTTTTTATGTTCACTGTGCGCTGCAGCGCCTGCTGGAATGCGCCAAGGATCACGATGTTATACTCTGTATGGAATACACTGTTGGCTACTGAGACTTCACTTTCTTGAAAAAGGTTTTATAACAGGGATTTGAGGTATTATAAAGCGCATCAAAGGGGACCATCTCCTCCTGCACCGTCACACGCAAACGCATGGCAAAGGAAACGCAGTGAAATATCTGAGTGCCTAAACGTGGAGGAAGGCAGGTGCGATACACGCTGAGCTGTACAAAAGACGCACACTGCTGCGTGGTACATTAACTTTGACGGATGCCTTACCTGCTCAGGAGAGGTGACACGACAGGAAGCAGAGGAGAGGATGTCGGACGGAGCGCCGAGCCGCACAGCCTGCACGGTGGATGAAAGGACTGCGAGACGTCCCAGCAGTGAACTCCAAAGAGCGTGTGTCTTTTTTACCACGCCAATAAAGGACAGCGAGAATTCAGACCACTCCCCCATTATATTAAACTATTCCCTGCTTTTTTTTTTTTCTCTCTCTCTTCATCACCGTGGCGTCTCATTCAAGATTCATTTTAAACATGCATTGTATATTTGCTGGTGTGGTGTTTTGCAGTGGAAAAAAAAAGTAATTATACATAATTATATATAACCTATATGCTATTCTACGAGCTGCGTCAAAACCTGTGTTTTATGCTCTTTATTTCCTCATTTGCATCATTTCAAGTTCGTCCCACAGTCCACATCTCAAAGTGATGCCACCTGTAATTACTGAACTTATTGGCTACTAGAGGTCTGTGGAAACAAAATTGGTATATCCTCATCTTTTTAATTGATGAGGTGAACTTGTATCAAGCAGTTACCAAGCAACATTTAGCACAACATTTATTTTGAAGAATGTTTCTGGTCACTTAATTATTCAGTCCAATACTCTTGTATCCAGTGGCAGCATGTTAATGAGGCGCCTTCTCCCTTTCAGAGAATAGAGGTTCCTTGTTAAAGATAAATTAATTAGATATTTCTAAATAATCCCAAATAAAACTTGTTGAGTCATTCTATGCACCTGGTCAGGCATGTCAGCATTTATTTAAATTGCATTCTAATTACATTTTGTTCATTTTTGTGTGAATACTCACTCGGTGAAGGACACAGGCCAGAAGAGTGTGTGAAGTCTTCAAACTTTTGGCAAGCAGACCTGAGAATATTCTTAAATTACTGAGGTCAGATTTGAATACTTTTCCCCTCATATGATCATACAATCACTGACGCTGTCTGTCATGTCCAAAACCACCATTAAAGATTCAGTGTTTACGATTTAAGGGGGATATTTTGGCATACAAACTCAGTTATGAATATAATTATTCATAACTGAGTTTTTATAATATGCGTATAATCACCTGAAGCTAGTTCTTATTGTGTTTTCATTACTTTAGAATTAGCCCTTATTGTCAGTGCACAGAGCACCAGTGCCAAATTTTAGTACCTCATAAGGGACAGACTAAACACTCGCTCGAGAAAAGACCTTTACTGGTTTTTGGGAGTTTCATAACCGCCTTATATTATCTTACATGCTTGAAAGTGAAAGGTGAGGCGAGGACATTCAGTTTGTTGCAATCTCATCACAAGATGCGACTAAATTGCACACTCTGCCACTTTAACGCAGTATCCTGACTCTCGCTCTGCTCTGCAGGTCAGTAGATTATTGGTACTACTAAAAGAAAAGAAAATGTACTTCAAGAAAATTCTATTTTATCATGACATAACTAATTCTGTTGATAATAAATGTACATTGAGCTCATATTTACTGAATCTTTTGTCTGCCTATTTTTTTTTTTTTTACTTCCAGATTTGGTTGTTTTTTCTTGACATTCTGCTTCCAGCGTACATAAATGTTGTGAAATAGTTCTTTTTTTTATGCATTTTGTGTTTATTCCCTTTTTATTTCCTACTTTTTGCTGTTGTACACATATAATACAGCTTGCCATGTTTTAGTTGTTAAAACAAACATTCATCCTTATAATTATTTTGTAACTATTTTCTACAGTGCTTTTTAGCAGGGTCAGCACACATTATTGTTAAACTTGAAAGACTAGGGGGTAAAGGTTGAGGTAGGGTGTTTTACTTTGAAAATTGACTGGATGCTCTAAGCTTTCCTTTGTCTGACATTCTGCCCTGCTGATCTGTTCTGTGCAGCACAATGTGATCTCCATCCCGCTTCTATCAAAAAAAGTCAAAGAGGAATGCTGAGCAGCTTCTGGGACACGCTGACTGGAATGGCAGCGATCAACTCTGGTGGCCAAAATACTTTCACTGGAACATTAACTCAAAGTGGCTGTTCCTGGTGATTTGAATCATATCCCCACTTCATAAGAGGAGGATAAGTGATTTAAACTTAAATATTTAAATTTAGACCTCCTTAATTGTAGTGCCATGCTGTCACAGAGGTGTCACAACGCAACGCAGACAGCTCAGATGGACGATGGCCTTGAGGCTTTCTGGTTTGTTTGAACACTTTTTGAATTAAGATAATCAGTGGTACTTTATAACACTATGCTGGCCTTATACATTATATTACCTGTCAAATGTTGTTGTTTTTTTTTTTTTACAATTGCATTCAGTTGTGTGTTATTACTTATAATAATGATAGTATGTTTTGTTCATACAGCGTTGCCCATGATACTCAAAGACACTTTACAAAAGTTAAAATGATCATGGACAACAACACAACAAAAGCATAAAATACACAACCTTATTAACACATTATGAAGGTGAGTTTTTAGTAGCAGTTTGAACATTGGCAGAGCAATGCATATATGTTTGGGGAGAGAGTTTCAGTGGGAGGGGGCAGCTATGGAGAAGACTCTGTCGCCAAAGATCTGATACTTGGCTCTGAGTGGTTAGCATCAGAGGAGTTTTTTGAGTGAGGAGAAGGACTTTGAATTGGATCTGTCATAGGACTGGAAGCCAGTGGAGGTTCTGGAGGAAGGGATGTGGTCACGGGAGAGAGAATGTGTGAGCAGGTGAGCAGCAGAATTCTGGAATGTACCGCAGTTTGCTCAGGACTTTGTATGATGTGCCATAAAGAATGGTGCAGTACGCAAGTCTGGATGTTATGAAGGGATAGATCAAAGTTTCAGTAGCAGCAACAGAAAGTGAAGGGCAGGGAGAGGTAATTATTTTTGTGGTGAAAGAAGGCGGGTCTGGTGATCTGATTGATATGATGTTCAAAATGGTGTTGCTACTGAAAAAATGTTTGCAAATGTATGGGGAGTGTGTCAGAGAGGAGTTTTTCAGTGGCGAGGTAGAAGAGTGTTTTTAACGAGGGATTTGGAAACGATGATGATCATCTCTGATTGTCAGAGTTTGTTTAGTTTTATTTTAGTGAAGCAATTTGTCAGAGTAGAATGAGTTTCAGCAGTGATGGATTTGGTGGAGATCTAGAGCTGGATGTCATTGGCGTAGCAGTAGAAGTGGAGACTATAACGGCAAATGATGTTACCAAAAGGGAAGATGTGCAGTATAAACCAAATATTGAACGCTTTTGAGCATGTCTTGGGACAGAGAAGAGGGGAATGAGGTGCAGTTCTTAATGTTACAAAAGAATTGTCTGATTGTGAAAAATGACCTTAGCCAGGAGAGAGCACTGTTGGTGATGTTGAACAAGGATTCAAGCCAGCAAGGAATAGCGTGGTTGATGTGTCGAAAGCTGCAGTGAGGCTTAAGGAGGATGAGAATGCTGGGGTGACCAGAATCTGAGGAGATGAAGAGATCCCCAGTGAGGGGGGCTGTCTCTGTGCTGTGAGCAGAAACCAGATTAAAATGGTTCAAACGGGTCATTGGAGACAAGGTGGGCTTTGAGTTGAGAGTTGACAACATAACAAGTGCTGTTTTTGGTTTCTGCCAACTTCTAAAGAAAACATCTATCTTCTCTATTTGCTAAATGTTGCATCAAAGACATTTTGGCAAGTCACAAAGTAGCACGAGTGTAATTGATAACAATAATAATGACTGCATTTCATTTGGGTGAGCCAGGGTCCTGGCATTTTGCCTATCTGCCTGGAAAAAAGGTGTATTATGTTCACCAGCTACTCATTAACCTTTTAAGCCCTAGAGTCCCCCAATTGGGGGCCAGGGAGAAGAGTTAGCAAAACTATTATTAAAATATGGACATATATTCTGATATTTGCACATCTGAACAAATCTCACAAGTGTTCCCTTTATTATTACAAATATTTTTTTATGTCATTTTTTATTGTGGTTGCAGAGATATACTCTTTTTATTACAGGTATGCAATTTTCGAGCAAAAATATGTGTGTTTTTAAAAGGTTAACTGTCTGTCTGTTGTGTGCATGTTTTTTTTTTTGTTGTTGTTTTTGTTTTTGTTTTTAGCTTTTTCTCTGAGAGCAGCTGCCAGATTAAGACAGAAATTAAACGTGTAACCAAAACTGTAAAATTTTGAGCCAAACAACTAAACAATGACCTCAAACTAACTATGAACCTCTTTCAAGCAGAGAAGAGCTGAAGATTAAAGTGTAATTGCCATTTGTTAGATTGTTATGATAAAAATGTCAGTTTGAGCATTTTTTTTTTTGTTCCAAAAGTTCACGCATAATTTCAGCTAACAAGCTCTAAAACTGGGTAAAATGTTTAAAGTAGGAGTTATTTTCTCACATCATTGCAAACAAAGTGTAATTGTTTTGCCAAACCACAACCAATTTTGTAAAATCAACTTTTGAGTTAAAAATGTGCAGTCGCTTCCGAAAATACTCAGGACCCTTTGCTTTTTTGAACATATCATTTTTTTTAAACTTAAAAAATGTGTTTTTCTCTGATAAATCTACACCAATAATCTCAAAGTAAAAATATGCTTTTACAAATTCTTTGGTTCAACGTTGTGCTGAAAGGTGAACGATCACCTCAGTCTGAGGTTGCTGCATTCTGGAGCAGATTTTCTTTAAAGACCTCTCTGTATCTGGCTCCATTGATTCTTTCATTGATTGTGACTGGTCTCCCTTTTCCTGCAACAGAGAAACACCCAATTGCGTTACGCTACTACCACCATGTTTCACTGTAGGGATGTAGTAGCAGGACAAATATAGGGCTTGAAGTTCTGCCCAAATAGTTCTGGTTTAGACTCATTCAATCAGAATATATGTTTTTCCTCAGAGTCCTTTAAATACTGTTAATAAACTCCAGGAGAGCTCTTACACCGTTTGGCTTCCGTCTGCTCTACCATGAATGCCCGATTGATGGAGTGCTGCTCATCAAGTTTTCCTTTCAGTGGGGATGGGCGATACCAGGCTTTTTAAGTTCGACACGATACCGATACTTTTAGTGAGAATTTTACTAAATGGGTATGTGATTTTTTTTTTAATAATAATGATAGTTTTCAGAAAAAAAGTTCATTACACTTACATTAATACATTAATTATTCTCATATTATACCTCAAGTAACCAACTGTGGAAGTTTCACTGTGATATCTATTTGTTTATTCATTTATTTATACCTGCAGTGTCTGGCCTTAAAATGAAATTGCGATAAAGATGTTTTAGAATTTAGGGCAGATCCCTGGGTTGTTCTCAAATGCTTGAAAAGGTTACTAGTGTTGCAGCTGTGTGGCACCCTTTTGTCACAGATCGTGCATCTTGCTGTGTTTTTGTCGACCGATGAAAAGTAGCACCACACCACACATTTTCTCTCTGCCATTCTCTCCAGCGCTCATGTCGAATAAATTCAATATGCTGAAGAGAGGTATGCAGCTGGCACCTGCACAGTGCGCGCTCGCTCACTCTATCCTTGTGTCTCATTGGTTCCCATGGTCATGTGACCATGACAAAGTTACAAAAAGTAAAAACATTTGAAAGTGATGCAGCCACCCACGTTTTGTATTTATCAATATAATATAATTTATTATTATTTTTTTTTTAAATGACGATACCAAATGAGTAGCTTGTAAGTATCCAAGTATCGATCCCGCAGAATCGATACGCCCACCCCTACCTTACAGCAGCTTCTGCCATCTGTGAAGAGAATTTCTGAAGCTCTGTTAAGAGTGACTGTTGAATGTTGGTCCCTTCCCTGACCGAAACGTTCCTTGTTTGATTTCGCCGGACAGCCAACTCGGCCCTGCTGGTTTTTAACTTCTTCCATGTTTCATTTATTAAAACACCTGTGCTCCTGGAAACACTGCGAGCTTCAGGATGATTTTATATCCCTGCCCTGATCTACAGTATGTCATACCACTGTTTTATTGCAGAGGTATACAGAGAGTTGATTGAACTTGGTGGCTTGGTTTTGTCCTGACATGCAGTATGAATTGCAGGATTAGAAACACTAGTGTGTTTTTCTAAACTATGTCCAGTCCATTCAATTTGCCACAGACGGGTTTCAGAGTTTTTGACACATCTCAAGGATTAAGTAAGCAATCATGATTCAGCTGACCACATTTTGTGTGATTTTGGACTTTTAATAAATTTGCTGTGAAAATAAATCTGTTGATTTGATAAATGCCAATTTTGTTCAATTCGAATTGATTTTGCAATACTATAAAAAGTCCAAAAATGTGAGATGTCTGAATACTTTCTGAAGTTACTGCACATGTAAATGGCAATTGAGAATCTTTTTTTACTTTTTCAAAAAGAAAAATAGGTAGGCTTTAGAGGAATTGTATAATCTATTATTTGTAATATATTTTGAAAAATAGAACATTCAGGTCATGTTTGACCTTCTTGGCATAGAAGGGTTAACCTCAAAAATCAATCAACCGTCAACAAGTGCTTCTCGCTACTTTGTATTCAAATAAATGTTATATTTTCTGTGTGTCCTTCCACTCTGCACTCAAAGCAAAATTAAAGTGCTGCTTTTTATCCACTGCTGCCACCACTTTTAGAGTTTCTTGCCTTCTGCTCAAATTTTATTAATTTATTTTTACTTCTCCTCTGCTTAAGGAAGGTAATGACTTTGAGGTTCACCTGTTCTTTAATTGAGTTCTGGGCAAAAAAAAAACTGTTTCTGACAAAACAACTTCATTTAGAAACAAAGATAAAACCAAGCAAATTAAAAGTGCTCAAGATAATTAAAAACATATAAAAGCTAAAAAAAAAAAAAGATGCCCTTGAAGCCCTGTTTTAACATTAAAAATATGAGTTCTGAATGGTAAACAGCTACTAGATTAGGCTTTTCTGTACAATATAACAAGAAAATAGACTGCATGGTTTGAATAATGTCTCTGCAGGTGTCTTGTTCAGGATGATAGTTAATCCAGAATGTTTTTCTCCAAAACATTAGAAGCTGTATTCTGAATGAAAATGTAACAGTGCTGCTCAACACTTTAAAGGACGATTCTGTTGGTACCAGAATGAGGGTTTTAAGAAGAAAATAATGAAAAATCCTGAGATATGATGGGTTTTTTTTTTTGCAAGAGCTCCCTCTTTGTCCAGACAATGAAGGGGGAGGACCTTGGTTTCTGGCCTCATTCTGAGGACCGGGCCAGTAAAGCAGCAGAAAAAAAGAGTAGTCATTATCGTTACGGATAATAACTCCAGTGGCCATTCATGTAAGGACAAATCCCACAGGACGGTACGCCTGCAGTATGCACATCATTATCAATATAGTCAACTCCCTTGTGAAATTCCACCTCCCCCAAAATAGAAAGGAAGTGGCAAGGGTAGATTTCAATTTCATGATCTGTGGAGAATGTGCTCAGGATCCAGGAATACAAACTACACCAAGGGCAAATATGCAGTTATCAGAAGTGTCTATGTAATTAAAGTATTCATTTCATGTAATTACTGGCTAATCCGGTGGGACACCAAGTGTTACATTATGAACTTCCTGATGTTGAACAACCTGGACAAGTGTTGCAGAACTCCAGTAATATTAGATAGTTTCAATCAGCTGATAGAAAGTGACTTTTAAATTTGTCATTGCCTGTCAGTTACTGTTTTCATGAAGCCGATTTAGTTTTCTTTCTTAACATAGGAGGACCTCCAGGAACAGAAACTAATTTTCATGCCGATTTATATTTAAACGTTTCCAATAAAGGTAAAGTAGGTATTGTAAAAACATCACAGGGAAGAAATTTAGGTGACAATGGGTGAAAACAAATTGATTGCAGTGTATTGTATGAGTGAACACAACTTGTATGTCTTTGCTACAATGTCCCTTTTTAATTTGACATAAAGCCAAAAGCGTATAGATACAAAAAAAAAGTCCAGTATGAGTATGACTGCAGATTTATTTCTGCCATCAGACAACATCATCTGCAGAATACCAACAAAATACTACTTTGGGGGGTATTATGTCTTGGCCTTTCACAACTTCCTGGAGTCCTGTTTTCACTGTGAGACAGCAAAGACCATGCCCTGCCAAAAAACAGTCTGGAACATAAGCCACCTGAAACCTTGAGTTATCCAATTTTCTCTCTCTCTCTTTTTTTTTTTTTTTTTTTTTTTACACATTAAACAAACAAGACATAACATGTACATTGACGTCATTTTTACTGTACCAATATAAGAGTGGCATTGACCTTTGTCTAACTCACAGCTAGAAAACAAACATGTCACACTATTTTAAAACAGTTCAATGGTTAAGCACAAACAACACAACGTTTTTGGTTCAAGTCATTTTAGGAGTCAACAATAATGTCAGTGTTTTTTTTTTTTTTTTTAATGTATTTTGTTATGTGGATTTTATTATTGAAAGGAAGAAAAAGGTTTTCGGGTAAATATTGGAAATTCTCCTTTTCACATCAGCCTGAATTGGTGCGTCTATGTTCGATTGGCAGGCACAGTGTCAGTGCTACACTGTAGGGAACAAAAGACAAAGTAAACAAACTGGCATTGCAGCCAGCCATGTCAGACAGCATGTTATTGGTACTGTTGAGTGTGAGGACAAAACTAGCATCAAATGTCATATACAGGATAGCTGACATGTCCTGCAGCTAAATAGCTAATTAAAAATATAGCCTTCAAACTGACATTTAGCAGTGTGCTTTTCCCTGATGAAAGTTTTTATATTGTTTAACAAGCTAAAATGTCTGTGGTTTTGTGTTGTGTTGCAGGGCTCTGTGGTTCAGTGTGACTGTATGCTCTGCCCATGAACTCTAACGTTACAGCTTTATCCAAGATCTTTTTGTTTATATTGAAAAGAGAATAAATGATTTATATAGCAGGTATCCTGTGTAAAAAAAAAAATAATAATAATAATAATAAAATATATATATATAAAGAAGAAATATATATATATAAAAAAATACTTTTTTTTTTTTTCAAATTTCAGTTTGACTTGAGGAAATAAATGTTACCTTGTATATACTGAACAAAACACGGTATGTTGAATTACATAAATATTAAATGAAAACCTGAATCTTTCCCTAACGTCAATCAAAGTGTTATTGAAGCCTATGAACATTGACTAACAGTGACTAACATTGCCAGGGAGCAAAGTAGATCTTACAGTGACTGCAAAATCTGTAAGGGAAAAACATACAACAGTAATCATTGATTTTTAGGACACAGCACAACTATATTTATTTTGTTTTTGCTCTGAAAGAAGTCTGAGAATTTGATACAATGTATCAAATACAATGGATTTTTTTTTTTCAGAATGTTCTATTTAATGGTAGGATACCATTCTATTAAAAATATTTGTGTTATCATTCTTAAACTATATTTATAATGTTCCCTAATTTGTTTTTGTTTTTCCGGAAGAAATGTTTATCTTTAATGTTCCCAGATGATTTCTAAACACTATACAAATGTTTTCTTTCTTAAAATGTTTTTATAATTGTTTAGAATGTTTTTAAATGAACATTATCCTACCTTTAAGAAGAACATTATGAGAACAACAACAACAAGAAATCATTCTGCTGTAGACTTTACTAGAGCATAGCATCATATCTAACTAAACGAGTTGTTTTCTAGTTAGAATGACTAAGTTCTCACATTACAAACTGCACCTGGGTTCTCCTGGAGGAAGACTGAGACTCATTTTCAGACATTTCTGTCTTTATTTGCTGCTGTATGAGCTCAAACATCACTGTTACCATCCATCAATCCAAAGGACAATTCCAAGTTTAAAGAATTTTCTCCCCAAGACATTCAAACCAAACACAGAAAGTTACAGTTACTGACTAGTACCCTGAAACAACAAGTCAAAATTCCAAAAGCTCCAGTGTTACGACCTTGTATATACCTGAAATTGCTGTAATTCTAACCATCATATTACAAGAGTGCTTAAATCGGTATGTATGTGTGTGTGCTGAGTAAGGTGTACGTGCGTTAAGACAGAAACACTCCAAGTCAGCTTTTCTTTCAGCATTGGCAGAGATCTATTATCCAAACAAAGACCAAGCTTGTCGTTGACTTGGCTGCTGTTATGATAGAGGGCGGTTTAGTCCTGAATTCCAACTACATCTCATTGATTGACTGTGAGGAGAAAATAAGTCAGCTGCCTTTTGAAATCCTATTGGCATTTGCATAATCACATTCGTTCAACAAGGGTTAAATTGAAAACATGAAGGGCAAAGACCTGTGCTCTCAACTACTTTAATGTTTGAGCCACAATACGAACGCACACCATTTCCCCCCTCCTATTCGATCACAAACAATCACGGAACAATGTAATGTGTAATGTATTAGATTATTTTGTGGTGAAAACAGACTCTGTAAAGTGTAGACTCACCTATCCTCACTGTGTACACTCCACAGCAGATTTATAATTACAATTCATTGTGTTTTAATATCTGATAGAGTACAAAAGTCCTGTTGCATTGTATCATCATTGTGGTCTCTCAATGAACATCTGTTGTCCTTTGGGATATTCACTCCCAGTTTTTCGAATCATTGTTCATGTGAACAATGGGTCAAATGACTTGGCTACTTGTAGTGCTAAACCCACAGGGAATAATAACCCAATTGGCATTTCTACACAACCATAAAGATTATTTCAGCACCTTTCAGTTTGTTTCGGGTATACATCCTGCAATTTAAGCATTTTGATTTGCTCTTATTTCTCTCTTTAGCAAAGATTAAAAAAAAGAAAAGAACTGATAACTAAATAGTGGACAATATAGCTAATGAGCTGCAGAGCATTGCTGCAATGCATCAATGTGGCCCGAACATTGGTCCAGGGAAGCTGCGCTTTGATCCCAATGCATGTACATTAGGATAGGAGGTCTATCCACAATTTCAATAATCACATTGTAAAATTTTCTAACTTAACGGTTAACCTCAACTCTGATCATGAGTTCACTTCTGTTTTTTCTACAGTTAAATTGCCAATGTTGCATTTAACCAAAGAGCTCCCTTATTCCCGGTTGAGACAGGTCCTCAAATCTCCCCCCCTTCCTTTGTCCTTTAAGTAGTGACAGTAGTTTTTTTTTTCTCCAGTTCCCTTATCTCAGGTTGACAAGTGAAAAAAAATAACAAAATAATAAAAGAAAAATTCAAAGCCTTGTAAAAAAAAAACAACAGTGTGATGGAGTGTGATGAGATCTCAGTGGCTGAGTGAAGAGGATCTGTAGTGAAACCACTGTGTTTTCTTTGCTAATCTGCTGTATGTCCATCTGCTGTTTGTCCAACTAACAGTCATTTTCTTTCAAAAATCAACAAAAAACAACCCTTGCAAGTAGTGCAACATTAAATTATTCTTTATGAAAATGACCAGATTTGGAACTAATATCGACAATGAACTGTTTTGAATGGCTCATAAACAGTCACCCATCAGTTAGTGATCTGACGTTTCAAAGCCGTCTGGTATTATGACTGTCATATTTGGCAAAATAATTAACATTTTCCAATTTCGGAACCAATAGTGACCATATTTGGGCGAGCAAGGGAAGAACGAGGGATGGATCTGACAGAACCTGAGGACGCAATGCCTGCTCACTTATAGCCTTCTGGAAACCTGAGTACACCCAGGCCTTTCAATCAAACCAGGTAAGCCCCCAAACATGCCTCTCTTTGAGGCCTAATATCTAATTCATTGTGGTATCATTTTTAGAATGATCATGAGAACACAAATTAGGAGTGAATTTAGCTGTAGTGGGAGTCTGTTCGGTGCAAGAGGTCTTTGGGAGCCAGCCCCTGGTGGCCCTTGGTTACATTGCACTTCAAAGAACGTCCACATTGGCCTCACTTTTTAGACCCAGAGGCTTTGTCCATGTTTACATACAGTTTATGACACAAGCGCAACACAGATTTTGTTTTCTTAGATGTCACACTAAGCAGCCTTATTTTTTAAAAACAGCACTGTAAAATGGCCACAATTACAAAACTTTATAAGTTTGTAAATAAATACCTAATTAATAAAATTAAAAAACCCTCCAACAAACACTATAGTTCAAAGATTTTGACAGGCTTCACAGTTCTGTCTTTAATTATTTATTTATATATATATATCTTCTATAGACCTTCTGTTGATCTTTAGTTTAACATAGTTTTGCATCCACAGTCCCTTTTATTCATTCATTCAGGGAATAATTATTTACTATGGTATATCAAACTCACCATTGATAAATAATCTGTTCATGGCAGTAAATCCTTCAAGGCAATAAAATGTGAAATTATATTCCCCACCATTTTCTTTTGGCATTTCTTGCCTTTTGAATATCCAAAAGTTCACTGCTTGAACAGGCCAAAAGAGCCGTGGTTGCACAATCCAGCTCAGCAAATAAAACCAATCGTTTAGGCAGTTTTATATCTTGTATGTTTTCTAGTTTAGCATGGAGAAAACAGAAGATGTGAAGTGTGTGGCAGAAGGAGTTGAAAGGAACCTTTGACAGAGCTCCGCTGAGTCACAGTAATCAATGTAACAAGGAATATAACTAAAAACTTTTGCTCTTAGATAATAAGTGCTTTGATGTAATTATTTTTCAAAGAGCAAATGACATGTAATATATTCAAGATTTTCAGTAAACTGCCCAACACTGCAGGATGCACAGATGCAGTCAATTGACACATCTGCACTAAAAATCCAAATATTGCCTCTTTCCTGTGGCGTAACAACCACCCCCATATCTCAAATAGGCATTTGCCTGTAACTGTTCCAGATTTGGATTTTGATGTTCATTTGACGTACTATTACTAGAGTCTTTCTTTTCTGATGTCACCGATGAGCTGCACACACCCATAGTCCTACATGCTGCACACCGATAATAATGATTCATGGCATTTCCTCCCACTCCGTGTGAGTAACACTTCAGAGAAAAGAGACAAGTCAGAGATGCTTTTTATATCCAGACCTTTCAATCAGGTTTTGACCTGTCTGTAATAAGTGACATACAAGCCTGGCTGTGTAATGTATGTGCTGCCTCAACAAATTGCTTCACAGGGGACTAGAAGAGAGACTTTCTTTTTCTGGCAGATGAAACCCATGGAGACCGAGTCTTCTCCCACTTACTTTAACATCAAGCTGTTCCCAAACTCAAATATAAAAAAGCTACATTTAAACACATGAATCACATAACGGCTTTTTTTCTTTAAACAGCTGCGCAACTGCGAGGAAACATAAAGACACTGACTGTGTGAAACCCCGCTGCCATTTGTCACGTTATTATGGCTGTTGCAGCTTTAATCAGAAAACTACTCGGTAATGCGTCGGTTGTGGCTTTTGCTATCGCCTTAAGTCGCACTTCTGTCTTATTACATCTCTGAAATTTGATTTGCCTGCTGAGGCAACACAGGTTTCTCCCTCTAATTATCTCTTCAGGGAGAGAGGTCTTCATGTGTGAAGGGAGGGAGCAAACATGGGTTTTTGACCCACTTTTATCTGCCCACAGATGAGACATGGTGACAAACAGAAAATGCTCTTCTTTTTTGGAGTGGTCAGCTCTGTAATAAGGGACACTGAAATCATTGATAAAGCATTGCAAAACATTTCATCTGTTAAAGGGGACCTGCAAGATTTGTAATTTTGGGAATACAAATATTAAGCGGAAGATATTATGAAGGGTAATAGAAGTAGCACAAGCATAAATAATTTACCTTTAGTTGGGCAAGATGGAAGAATAGTTTGTGTTGTGATTATTTAGAAAAAGCTCAAGAGGTTTCTTATTTGTGTTGTAGTTGTGAGGAGTACTTCTTTACATATAATCACACTGTTAATTAATGGGAAAATAGACTTCAAGCACTTTCTTCCCACTTTTAAGTGGTGCACATACATACTGTAAACTAGACATAAGCTTTATATATGGAAGCAGTGTCAAGTGGGACACAATATGCAGTCCCCCTTTTTGTGGGATTTTGCATTATGTGCTGTTCCAGATTCAAAGGTGATGGATAATGCATCTTTTTTTTTTTCTTATGAAAAGCTATCTTTGTGACAGTGCCTCTGCTATCTTGTCTGACTTGCCTCCCTGGAGCATCCGTGAGGCATCTCTGGGCAGGAGAAAACGCACACTGGGAGAGGGAGATTTGCTCTACGTGTTCCCTCTGAAGCACTGCAGTAGATCCTCAGACTGATCTCCTCTCCTGTGTCCACATTGAACACCACAGATGACTGAGCACCTGTGAATAGGCCTTCTGACAATCTGCCACAGGGAAAAAACAAAACAATAAGCAACAACTTGAAACAATTTCATATGACCTTGAATTGAGTTGACAGCATGTTATTTCTTTAAATGTGCTGTAATAGTTATGCTGATTCTTCTTAATGGTTTCTAAATTTCACTGAGTGTGCTGTTACCTGTCAGCAGCATCAACTCTCCTTTTGTTTTGCACTTGAGGGTGTCCTTAGCAATTACTCCCGAGAACTGTTAAGCCTCTTTACTTTTAAGTGATTTTTCTTCTTTGTAATGACACTGTTGGTATTATCAATAAGGCACGGTGGTGCAGTGGTTAGCATTGTCGCCTCACAGCAAAAAGGTTCCGGGTTCGAATCCGGTCCTGGGCCTTTCTGTGCGGAGTTTGCATGTTCTCCCTGTGCTTGCGTGGGTTCTCTCCGGCTTCCTCCCATCATCCAAAAACATGCACCTCAGGTCAGGTTACCTGGTGCCGCGCTAGTGGCAGCCTGCTGCAGCAGCTCCCCCCTGAGAGCCCCCTTGCTGTAGTGAAGAAATTTCCCCTCGGGGATTAATAAAGTGTATAAAATCAAAAAAGTAATATGCCATTTTGGACAATTTAGTGTCACAACGCCAAACATCTACTTTTCATCTGTCAGGCTTAAGGACCACATCATCATGTAGTCTCTTGGCCAGTTAGAGCCAAGACAGTGTGTCTGTGCAAAGTCTGATGCTGGGATCCCTGACCATGACACCAACATGACACAAGGATTTATGGCCATCCAAACGGGCAGAAATCCTCGCACACACATGAGGATAAAGGTGCCCTCTCAGCCCCCAGTATCCCCGGCAGACCTCTGCACTGCACTGTGAGATCCAGCTCTTCTCTCAAGTTGTGCCGGCCTCTTCAATCTCTTGCACCTATGAGAGAGGGAAAAGTGTTCTGCGCTTTACTCACTCTGGTAATAGCCTGTGGCAACAACATGGAGCTAAAGGGGAGCAGCTTGTGGGCAGAAAGGTTAAAAGAAATCTTCCTCCTAACAACTTCCCCAGGCAACAGCTTGTAATGAATAGTGATGTTGTTAATGTTACTGTTACAGCTTGTTGTTATTAACATTAAAGCAGCACTTAATCAATATGTTTTATATTAACATGATATGAAGTGACTATGTGGAATGTGAGAGGGTCACACATATCAATGAACCCACGGAAAAATATTTTTACAGTTTTTAAATAATATTTATAAGCTGTTGATATGGTGAATGTTGTGTTTTCAGTGTTTTTACGATCCAAATGTTAAAAACACTGTCAAAAACAAAAGTATATGTGGAAGAAAACAACTTTTTAAGTGCTTAATGGGAGAATTTGACATTTTCTGACTTATTTCCTGGTACTATTACCCAAAAAAGAAGAACAAAAACCCAATATAACAAAGGACAGCATGCTCCTATTTATTTTTGCTATGATTGAGAAAAGCACAGAAAGTTGAATAATCTTCTTTCGGAAATAACTAAAAGCAAGGAGGAAATCATTTCGCCTAATAAGTAGAAATTTAGTTTGAATGGAATCAGCAGTAACAGTTTTCTGTCTTTGCTTGCTTAAATGTCCATTAATTAAATTATAATGATCTGTTTGTGTTTTCAGCATGAACACTAAAAGTAGTGCTGTGTATAGACACAACTGGGTTAGCATGTCAGCCATTGCTATCGCACACATGGACAGACTGATACTGCTGGTTTCAAGGGCCTAACCTGCTTCCCAATTCCCCGTCCGATCCCACGCAGAACCATGGGCAGATAAAACAGAAGCGAGGTATACAGCGAGCCAGAAAGCCCAGCATGACAGAGGAGGGAACACCGAGGCTCATTAAGAGCAGCCGCCTGGACCTATCCCAGTACTCAGTCTAGGGAGTAAGAGCCAACTCGCTCCATTACAGGGAAGAGAGAGACTTCTAAAGGGCATGACCATCTGGAGCAAGCCTCAATCATTTTTTCTGCACTGCATATGGGTGGGAGGCAGAGCCCAGACTCATCAAGCAGGTTGATAATCAGGTGCCACCAAAACTCATTCATGTTGCTCTGCATAGGGTCAATTGTGGCCGGTGGTGAAATGTAGCAACTGGATGGAATTGAAATGAAAAAAAAAAAAAAAAGCTCTTAGATGATTGCTATGCAGGGTACGTGTTCTCTCAAAACCCCGGTGTGGGTGAAATATTTTTGTGAACTCAAAGCAGCCCCGTTGTTAAAAGCAACATGGCTATGCAAGATAGAACTTGCACAAGTTTTTAAGTAGGAATAAGTACAAGGAAGTGTTTTTTCTTCACGTCATTCAGTGTCCAGCAAATGCCAGTGGAATGCTGCAGGGTTAGGTGAAAACTCAGTATCCAGTGTTGGGATGACATTCATCCCCTGAGGACAAATGGCTGCATATGAAAAATTGATGCCAGGCAGAAAATAGAGTCCGATATAGAGTGAGGGTGACCATGAGACTGGTACAGTAGGAGTCCAAATTATAGTAGCACAATTTACCCAAATTAATTATTCACTGGGCAGGAGCCTGCTATCAGTAACAAGACACACAATTACAAAGATACAAGGTTGGGCTTGTTTAAGGGTGCATCCAGAAGAAAACTAATGAGGGCAGACACACTGATTGATGGCAGAGTCCAGGGGCTATTTGTCTGCCCTCTGTGTGAAGTTCTTTGCGGAGAATGCGTCCGGATTAGGCTTTTGCAACAAAACAAAAAGAACGAATGAGAATACTCACAGTCATAATGTTTTCCTGTGAAATTAAAGAATGAGATTCCTCAGGAAGAATCTCCCTCAGTGACATATTTTACGCAGTGTAGTGTTGCTTGACTAAATCCTTGGAGTCTGAAAAATAATTACCTCTTCAGAGTTACACCACATTATGTATATACATGAAGTGCCCTCAAAGTGCTACTGCAGTAACCCCAACTGCTTCTCAACCCAGGGGAACTGTTCAACATGCTCACAAATGACAGCGAGCCTTAATAAGTCAGCTGGCAACCTGACTGCATGGAACACTGCTTCCGTGCTCAGGGCAGATACATAGATAATCAAAGCATGACAGTAGGTTTTACATTTCAAATAACCCACGGTGCATTACCAGCAGTTATTTACAGTGTAAGCACTGCTCATTAATTTTTAAACAGGCCCTTAAGGTCTGGTTGACAGACAAAGCTGGCAAGCAAAAGCAGGGCAACGAACTGTTGTTATTTTTCGACACACAATATGAAACATAGTAATGGCACTGAGCAAAGTGCTGGTGAATGCATTATTAATGCATTGATGATGCAATATGTTAAGGTCATGGCCATTGTCTCTGCACAGTCATTCATCAGATAGAGTGTCTCAATGTACAATGACACATAATATGGGTGTTCAATTTACTGTACATTTTAGATATTCTGCTGATCCCTGTATTCTGAAAGCCAGTATAAAAAGCAATTTGTCTTTTGTTGGATTATTATTGTTGTTGTTTATTTAAAAAAAAAAAATATTGGATACTGTTCTTGTCTTCCCACAGGAGAGACAGAATGGCAGCTGTCTTTTTTTTTTTTTTTTTTTTTTTTTTTTTACCATGAACCTGATGCTACTGGAAACAGACGCCGCAAATGAGATTGCACAGCTGCCATGTCTCCATCCATGCTGGTGTCATCGCGAATGTCAGCCGAATTGCACGTACAGGTGCGTCCCTGCTCAGCTTTGCTCTGCTCTGCGGAAGTGAGGCTGTGACAGAGTGTACTTTGTAATCCTCTCTTTCTGGCTTTCCCCGCAGCAGCTTTGTGATCTCATTACCCATGCGTGTCTCATTATTTCCTGTCATGGCCAAGTGGCCCACCACTCCTGCTGTCGACACCTCAAAGATCCTCCAGCCACCGCACGCCAGCCCCAAGGCCTCTAAACAAAGCAGGGGCAAGGGGTGAGGAGGGAAGCTGGTGGCCTGTGCAGGAGCCACAAATCATTGATGAGGGTCAGACTGTCTCAAACTCTGAGAACTCACCTTGGTTTGGCTTCTTGCAGCCCTATAAATGAAGACTGTTTTGCTCTCTGATGGATGAACTGCAACAAAATAGAGGAGCATTGTGGCGTTATTTTGCCATGGTGAGGCCTGTTTTAAATGGCCGCAGGCTCACATTATATATGAGGAGATGTTTGCTATAAGTACCACAATCAGTGGATTTTTCACTTATCACTTGCAGCACTATACATGCGTAACAAGGTCAATCATACTAATTAAACTGGATGGAGCTACAGCTTGACTATGTTATGTGTTGTTTAATGAGGTTGCTAATGATGCTTTAAAAATGCTCACTACTAGTGCTTAGTTCACTCTTTAATCACATGGCTCTATGACTAACTTCAATACTAACAACATTTGTCATTCTAATTGCAAAGATGGAAGTCCATCGAGCGGTGCAAAGAACACAAAGGACTGTAGAGAGGATGAGACTGACTGGATACTGAGTGTTTAAAAATGCATCGTGCTGTATGGTCTGAAAATGCTTTGTATAAACAGTCCAGATATCACAACATTCCATGGAAACTTCAGAGGCTGTGAGCCTTTTGAGGAGAATTTTTCTTTTAATTTATGGGATATAACCTAATAGTCCTGTGTGGTTCAAGTTACAACCCACCCTGATGTCAGCCACTGGTTTGTAGTGTGACCAGGTGTCCCACTTAATGTGGGACGGCACAGCATTTTTCTGCCTTGCCCCACGTCCCACACATTGAGAGGATGCCAACATTTTAATTGGCTCTAGCTTTTGATGAAACTGATAGTTTATATTTTATACATCACGGAATTAAACGTACAAATACACGCACAGGTAAACCAGGACAGCACATTACTAAAATACATGTTCATTCAGCAGGAACCTATAGATACATACCAAAGGAAGCAAAAACAAACAAATTTGGATAATTCTTACTATATTTAATTTTCTCAAAAATGCACCAAAAGAAAAACCTTTTTAATAGTGAATGTGTTCTGCAGTTTTGTATTAAATTCAGTTTGATTTTTAGACACAGTCAGACATTGATATCTGGAGCGACCATGTAAGGCGCTCGTATACTCATCAATTAAGGTTCAGAGTTTCACACCAGGAAACTTTGACATGCTGTGGATAGGAGGAGATGGAAGCAGAACCACAGACACCCAACTGTCCAATCACGTGCAAACTTCCTGTATCTGTGAACGTGAGCATGGAGGGTTGTATGTTTTCTCTTGTCTCAGTGTTGCCATAATGTAAATACATTTGTAGCCACTGTGAAGTGCACGCAATCAGTTGTGTTATTCAAGTATTGGGAGAAACCCTGGAATTACAACTGATCTGAACAACATCTCACAACAGCAAGGTTCATTGTGAAGACAGCATGAAGAGCAATGCAACCAAACACAGCAGAAAGCTGCATCTAAGAAAAGATAGCTGCAGTTTGTGTGCACTGCACAAATTGCAGGTACAACGTATTGCCTTCTACCTCAGGATATTCAATTCAATGCTGCTAAACAGTGGGACATCTCAAGATACTGGAGCAGCCGTAATAAATGCAACAGGTGAGGCAAAATGTCCACTGATTAACTGCAACAGTTTTGACTTAGCAGATGAACACATTTTTCATGGGGCTGTTTGATGTCAGTCAAACTGTTTATACGCGGGTCCAGTGCATTTTAGTCGGTCTCCATCTTTGCTGCCATCATTACGTGACCACAAAGTGACAAGCTGAGCTGCAGAATATGAAGAAAACTACTTCAAAGAAAAGGAAATACAGCAGCTGGAACACTATTTCTAGCTGGGTGACGACAGTAGAAGGACATTGTTTTATTCTTTTGACAGAATTATATCTCAAATTCACGTCGTGAAGCGACAAGTACAAGTGAAACAGTAGCTGAAATAAGTTCTGCTGACCACACTGTGCAGAATCCCAACCATACAGGTCAGCAGACTGTGGTGGTGAGCTGGCACCACATAAAACCATTTACTGTCAAACTTCACCTTCCTATTATTTTTACTGTAATTACCTCATGTGGGAGTTTGTAAAGTTACATTCAAATGAAATACATTTGTTTAGTCCTTCACATGCTAACAGACTGACCTGTAACCCTCAAAGTTTATTGTTTATTTATTTTAAGTTGGATTGACGAATACAAACTTCAGATTACCTCTCAGCATTGGTAACACGTCCCACTTTGTCCCACACAAACATACTCTTTGACCCACATTTGGTTTGTTAAGATCTGGTCACCCTACTGGCTTGTGAACTGCAGTTCAAAACCTATCCATCGCCATCTGATAGCACATCCCCAAATATTACTCTAGTTTGATTGACATGCCATGGGATGCAGTCGGATTTCCAGTTTAGGCTTTAGGCTTTCAATTCTGGCTCCAAATAAATGGCGACAGTCAGGATGCCAGACTCTGTGCTTTAAAACAGCAGTTCACAAACCAAAGAGAGATGCCATAACGGGTTTCCACTTGCAGCAGCAGGTACAAGAAAGGACTTTGAGGCAATGTCAATATGCAAAGTTATGACCTTTAACTGTTATGTATCTATCAACCAAACTTTTTGCACCCTCCTCCCCCCTCCATGTCAGAAATATTAGTTCGTTGCCTAAAGACAATGTTATGCGACAATGGTAACAAATCACAGAGCAATATATGTGTGACATGTATCTTGCCATCACCATGGGTTCTTTCAGCATGAACGAACAACAACCAGCCAAAGTATAGTTTCCGACGTGTTTATTCAAACACAAACAACCCCAATGACTGTCTGCTCTCCTGCCCAGCATCTGAGCACACGTCCCACATCCTTTCAGCAGCCAACCTGCTGCTCAGTGTCCCCAGGAGACCCACTCCCCCCGAGAGCGGGAGAGGAAGTCGGCCACGGTCATCTGCACCCCCGGCTTATGGACCACCTTGAAATTAAAAGGCTGTAACGCCAGATACCACCAAGTGATCCGGGCGTTGGTATCTTTCATGCGGTGGAGCCACTGGTGCGGAGCGTGGTCTGAACAGAGGTTGAATGGGCGTCCCAGGAGGTAATAACGCAGGGAGTTGACCGCCCACCGGATGGCCAGGCACTCCTCCACCGTGCTGTATCTGGCCTCCCTCTCCGAGAGCTTCCGGCTGATGTACAGAACAGTGCGGTCAACCCCCTGTACCTGCTGGGACTAAACGGCCCCCACCCCTCTGTTCAATGAATCAGTCTGCAGGGTAAATGGAAGAGAGAAGTTAGGTGTGTGGAGGAGTGGTTCCCCTCAGAGAACCTGTCTTGTCCACCTGAGGGCGCACTTGCCCACCGCCCAAGTGGTACCCCAGATACTGTATCTTCCTCTGTCCAACTGCACACTTCCCTGGGTTGGCGGTGAGCCCAGCCTGCCTCAGGGACTCCAGCACCGCGCCCACCCGCTGCACATGCTGCGCCCAGGTGGTGCTGTGGACAATGACGTCATACGCAGTGTGCGGATGTAGCATCCAGTCCATGAGGCGTTGAAATGTGGCTGGGGCACCAAACAACCCAAAGGGAAGTGTGGTAAATTGGTATAACCCAAACGGAGTGGAGAAGGCCGTTTTTCCCTTGGACTCTGGCGAGAGTGGGAATCTACCAGTAGCCCTTGGTTAAATCCAGTGTCGATAAGAAACGCGCAGTGCCCAGTCGATCCAGGAGTTCGTTGACCCGGGGAATTGGGTACGCATCAAATCGTGACACATCATTCACCCTGCGATAGTCCACACAGAACTGTACAGATCCATCCTTCTTGACAACCAAAACAATGAGGCTAAACCAGGCACTGTTGGACTCTTCTATTACTCCCATCTCCAGCATAGCAGCGAATTCCCTCTGAACAACTTTTCTTTTGTGTGTTCAGATAACATGTAGAGTCGCGACCACACTGTCACACCCGGAGAAGTCTCATGTAGTACCCTATGAGGTTTGTGCGTCCTTGGCAGCGGGGAGAACACATCAGCAAACTGCTTTTGCAACTGGGCAATGTCTGTTCTCTGGGTCCCGGAGAGATGGGCTTCACAAGGGAGCGAGGCAGGACTGGTCGACTTTGGAACCTCTGGCCACCAGCTCCTCTCTTTCGGATACTGCGGACACCAGAGAAACAGACTCCACCTCTCTCCATGCTTTTAGGAGGTTGAAGTGGTAGATCTGTGTAGCTCCCCCACTGTCAGAATGCACCACCTCATAGTCGAAATTCCCCTACTCGCCGTGTGAACACAAAGGGCACTTGCCATTTGGCGAGGAGTTTCGAGCTGGAAGAAGGAAGCGACACAAGTACCTTTTCTCCCGGTGTAAATTGCCTCAACTTGGCCCCTCTGTTGTACAGCCATTGTTGACATTCCTGGGCCTGCAGCAAATTCTCGTGTGACATTCAACCCAGAGTGTGGAGTTTTGCTCGCAGGTCCAGGACATATTGTATTTCACTTTTACCGGGGCTTGGACCCTCCTCCCAGTTTTCTTTAAGCAGGGGGAGCACCCCCCCATGGATTCCTGCCAAACAGCAGTTCAAAGGGAGAAAATCCCGTGGAGGCCTGGGGAACCTCCTGCACTGCAAACAACAGAGGATCAAGCCATTTATCCCAATTGCGTTCAACTTTGTGAATAAATTTAAGGATCATGGATTTTAAAGTCTTATTCAGACGCTCCACCAGACCGTCGGTCTGTGGGTGATACACACTGGTCTGAATAGATTTAACGCCCAGTAATCCGTACAGTTCTCTCAGTGTTCGTGACACGAACGAGGTGCCCTGGTCAGTCATAATCTCTTTCGGGATTCTGACTCGGGAGATGACCTGAAACAGAGCCTGCGCGACACTCCTTGCAGAAATGCTGCGCAATGGCACTGCCTCGGGATATCATAATATGCGTAATCCACCAGAACTAACACAAAGCGATATCCGTGTGCACCCCTGTGAAATGGCCCAATGAGGTCCATGGCAATGCGTTCAAATGGGAATCCCATTAATGGCAGAGGATGCAAAGGCACCCTCAGAATGGCCAGCTGGTTTACCAGTTGACACTCCGGGCAGGATGCCCACCAACGGCGCACATCCCCCCGGCCAATAAAATTGGGTCATTATCCATTGCAGTGTTTTATAATATCCCATGTGGCCAGCCATTGGGTGAGCCACCTGGAAAATGATTTCCCGGCAGCTTTTCAGCACCAACAACTGGGTGTTTCCCTGTCCTCTTTGCGTGTCACAACTCACTCTACAGCCTGTCCCTAATCACCGAAAAGTGCGGATATAACTGCTGCATCAGAGCGCACCAACTGGCCATCAATTTTTATCACTTGGTCAAAGGCAAAGTGTCATCACGAGAATGCTCAAGTGGAAAATCCTCCATAGAGTGTAATTCGGGAGCCGGTGGAGTCTCCACGGGAGGCTCCGCTGGTTCCCCTTCCCCGTCTTCAGTGTCGGACAACCTTGTGCCACTGCTGAGCACAGCACACATATCACTCCTGCTGGCAGTGTCCGGGCCGCCCACACCTCCAACATTCCTGCCCTGACGTCTGAGGGGCCCTCTGTAGGTTGGGAAAGATTCCTGTAGCTGCAGGGACCTGTTGAGACAAGATATGAGGGAGAGGGTGGGGCGGCGGAGATGGTAGTGGCCGAGCCAAGAGCTGTGGCTGGACCCTCCTCCGAGGGTCCGCCGTCTTCCTGACCACTGAGGTGGACATCGAGGTGGTCCTCTGCCAAAATGATGGCAGTCTTCAGTGATGCGGGACGGTGGCAGCGGACCTATGCTGCCATTTTGACTGGCAGACCATCCACGAACTGTTCGACCACCACCTTCTCCAGCAAGGCATGCTCCCCCACCGAGCTCCCCAGTTGCAACCACCTGGCTGTGGCATCCCTCAGCCACTGGGCATGAGCGAAGGGCCGGTCCTTTGGCTCCAGCCTGGCTTTGCTCCTTCGGTGAAAGGCCCAGCCGGTCCAGGGTGACTTTCGTCACGTTGGCATAGACGTTTCTCGCATCCGGTGGAAGCCCCAGGAATGCAGTTTGTGCCTCCCCCGTTGGGAGAGGCAAAAGCCACGGGCCAGCCGCCCGCCTCCACCACTGCCTCGAACCTTTCGAGGAATGACTGCGCGTCATTAGCTGCAGTCATTTTATGTAGAGCCAACCCCGCCACCGTAGAAGAGGCCGGCGGCGGCAGAGCTGCTGCTGACCGTGCTGCAAGCCCCTCGAGTGCCTGTGCCTGCCTCTCTGCCTGGGCAAGCAGCGCTCTCAGGAACTGCCTGTTGGCCTGGTCATGGGCCATGACCGGCTGCGCCTGCATGACCATCTGTTGTCTGTCCGTCTCCGTGCTGAGCCACACGTTGGGCGCCAGAATGACAGACATCTTGCCGTCCCTGTGGGTTTTTTCGGCACGAACGAACAACAACAAGCCAAAGTATAGTTTCCGACATGTTTATTTAAACACAAACAACCCCAATGACTGTGTGCTCTCCTGCCCAGCATCTGAGCACACGTCCCACGTCCTTTCCACAGCCAACCTGCTGCTCAGTGTCCCCAAGAGTCCCCCCGTCCGGTGTCCTACCAGGTGATTTTATGTGGAGAGAGAGACAACCAGTGATTCACTGCAGCTGTGCTAATTAAGCCTCTTCCAGGCACCATTCCCTGAACCACTCCCCCAATCAGTCCCTCCTGCAGCTGAGCCCAACCATGCCCCACTACCACTATATATATTTATAGATCATAAAACAATGGTCAGAGAGCTCAGCACAATCCCCAAATCTTTACAAACTGACAGTTTATAAAAAATAAAATAAAGTAATAACACTTGAAACATTTGCCCATACTGGATTTCATACAGACATGTGTTTGTATCACAGAGCAGGTCATGTCAAATAATGCACTTCATTGAAATTAAATTTCCCTCCATGTGAAACTTCAAAAAGTAGTTCTTCTCTACTGTGAAACAGAGATGGACATTGCACGTATTGCACATCACTTCCTGTGCACCCAGGAACTGTCTATAAAAACATGGAAAAAGTAAGTTTCTAATGCTGACGAAAACACAACAAGAATAACTACAGTTCAATAAAGGAGAGGTTACATTAGGAGTGAATAAGAATGTATTTAAGTTAAGATAGTTTCACTTATAAATGTTGATGGTTAAACTAAAGGCCACTACCAAGAGCAATGTCCCAAATTGATTTAGGAGTTTGGACAGGACCAGGCAGCCTATTGGCTGGAGGGCTGGAGCAGAGTATTTTTTTAATTTTTTTTATGTAGCAACAACTCACAACGTAAAGCATCTCAGGGCACTTTAAACCAGAACACAACAATTTAACAATTCCCACATGACTGACAGCTGAAAGGAAAAACTCCCTTTTAACAGGAAGAAAACCTCAGACTGCTGGAAGGGAAACACACCCCTTAACAGAATAAAACCATAAACAGTTTGAAGGAAAAAAAAACTCCCTTTTAACAGCAAGACACCTAAGACATAAAGAGGCTCAGAGCAGCAGGAAAAAGCTCAGACAGAGATACGAAGATAAAATGTGAGGGAAGAGATCTTCCATATTGAATTCAATAATATGTTCAGAGAACAATCTTACATACATTTTTCGGACAAAATTTTGTAAAAGTTGATTTAAATTAATATAAACAAACAAAAACAAATATACGTATTGCATGTATTCTGTACAAATACATGCAATACTATGTGATAACTTCCAAACACAGTCAGCAAAACCTTTGTTAAAAAGTACCCTTGTCGCACAACGTTGCCCTGGAGCAACGGAAAGAAAAACTAGATTTCTGAAAATGCAAAATTAATAAAACTTCATAAAACCTGACAAAAGCCTTCTTTACACCTTCATACACGCAACTATATCTTTTTTTTATTTGGAGTTCATGTCATTTAAAATTAGATTACAAAAGCCCTGTATGTTACCTTCTTCTCACACTGTGTGCTCCTGTGACCATGTGTCAGAAAAGGATGTCCCGCCTTCAAATGATGCTTGATAATGACTCCTACACCTTGTTGGAACACTATTTAATACCTTTTGGACCATTCTGATTGGTTACAATCATGTAATGAAACATGTAGTGGACATGGGGCTTAAGAAGACTTTGCGTTGCCCAAGGGCAACACTGTGCAGTAGATTAAGCAGTCAGTTTTTTGGAATAAAGGTTTAGTTCAGCAAATACAGCAGTACTGAGTCAAATGAATGAGGTTGTATTGAATAATTTAGCCTCTGTGTGGAAACCGCTACAATGAGTCAAGAGAAGAAAAAAAACAGCAATTGTTGTATCTAAACTTTGTCACAGAGGACACAAGTGAGTTTGTGGCTACAACTACAGCAATATAATGTATGTAAGCAGTATCCTGCTGAAACATCAGGTCACATTACTTGATCACGCAAGCTCAGTGCTTTTGGTTTTTCCTGCTCAGTGGTTCTTTGGGCACTATGGTCGGCCCAGGTAAAATGTGTGTCATCCTCTTGCATTAAATTTTGACTGCACAAGCAGCTACAAACTTGGAGCTTTCTAGCAGGAAAAAAGGAAAACGAGAGGCATCAATCTGAGAAAAACCGCAGGCATTTTTTTGACATCAAATCACTACCGGGTCTGTATTCACAAGAGCTCATTCTACCATTTCCAACGCTTTCATGATGCAATGGAAGCATATTCAAAACCTTTAACACAGAATTTCCATATATATCTCTTTGGGTGCCTGTTCTGGAGGAAAATGAGTTTTTCAGGCCATGTGCAGGAGTTCAGTCTACATGATGTGATAGTAAGTGGTATGTTTTGACAGCATGTCCCTGTACACACTCCAAAAGCTGAAAATAGTTTTTTTGTGCAATTCCAAACCCATGTCCCAAGTGACTTAAGTGTTGCCACAACTGGTGGAAGTGTGGATTTGACAGTTTCAATAACACAAATCCCTGAGAGAAATAAAATCTGCTTTTAAAGGTCTGCATGGCTTCGGTTAAATTGTTATTTGAAATTATAATATGCCAGATGCAATTGAATAGTTTGCTGCTGAATGATGTAATGACACTTCATAACAACTAACTCATGCAATTAGCTCAGACTTGACATGAGTCAGTAAACCACTTATAAGTCCAACCCTAAATGTGGAATTTAAGACTATTCACTTACTTTTCATTTTGGTATACATTTTGTATAGCCTATTGTGAATTAGGGTTGTCTTCACAATGCAAGCCGGCATGGTGACCACCCCTAACCCCTACCCTCGTCCACACCAACAGACATTTGCCTTCGAACAAATGCTCTACCTGCTAAATGCTAAATTTATACCATAGACTGTATATAAAAGTGGACGTAACTTCCGGCTCTGAAAAATTCGGACGATGCGGAAGTGCCTTAAGCTGTAACACCAATGGGTGCTGCTAGAGGTTGGCTCCAAAAAACCTGTCTCCATAGACAGCCATTCAACTTCTCGTAAAATTCTCAGTCAAATTCTCCACAAGTTTTCTGTATGTCATTCGCCAAAATTCACTCTTCCAGATTTGTTTTCTGGCCGTCCATCTGAAAATAATCCTTTCATTAATTATAAAATAAGCTTCAAAAAGCTGGGTTTTGGGGATGTGTCTGTTTGATTGACAGGCATGTGGTTCAATCAGATTACAGGTATCGGTGGGCGGGACATAGTATCGCAGAGTTCCCAATCAGATAGAGCCAAATCTCCCTCTCGCTCCCCCCAGCTCGCCCAAATATGGTCACTACCAGGTCCAAACCGCTCGGGACAAGCAAGATGGCGCTGGAAAAACTCACTAACTTGAGGCTTCATAATGGCCATTCACAAACCAATGGGTGACGTCACTGCTGCTTGCCACTTATCCTCTGTTTGATGTCAGCTTCTCTCAGCGCAGTGTTTTGGTCATGTGGGTTCATCACAATGAGCAAACTCCTGTCACCTAAAATATGTAGTAATTGAATCCATTTCCAATATAAAAAATATAAATGACCTGAAAAACTAACAAGAAATGACAATAACAAAGCCACACAATGGACTGTAGGACCCGGACGTTCTCCACCTAAACTAAACCAGGTGGTGAAACTAAGATAACAAACAAATAAAATGAAAAAAGGACAGCCTATGCTCCAAAGAAATAAAGCAACTTAGCAAAATATGTCACAGGCTGCTTCGTCTGGACGAGTAAAGTCCTTAGCCTTCAACATCCTTTAACTAAGCTGGGTGGGCAGTGCACGCCACTCAGCATGCATCAGAAATACCTGGAGAGAGAGCACACAAGGTGGGAGCGTGTAACAGTGCACCTTTAAAAACAATCAGCTGACTATGCCAAGGATGCAAACAGCAACTAACAATTAACACTGCTTATGTAATTTGGATAACATCTTTATGTGCAAGATATTTAAGAATATACAGGGAGTGGGAGAGAAAATAAAGATTTACTGTGAGTGACACTGCAGCACCACCGGGGAGTGCATGAAAAGAGATTTCTGACTGACATCATGAGCGATGAGCACATTTTTCAAAATGGGATCAAGGTCAGGGATGTTCAAGTTCCGTGCATACTTAACGGGAGGTCTGACACGTGTGCTCTGGGGCCATGCGGTGCTTCTAGCTGTGGCTCTTTGCTTTTTTTTCACTGCTGGATGATAAATCAGAGCAGTGATTCAGCATTGACGCTGATACATGTACCATTTTACACGTGAAATCTGTCCTGGAGAAAAGAAAAAAAAAAAATCCTATGGGGCATATTATGTGGAACATAAGTCCTAATCACTAAATGAGTAATATGTCATGTGATATAACTATTCCAGCAAAGGTGTGTTTGCTGCGAACTCTCCTTTAAATAAATGAGTCCTTTAAAAATATCTGACAATGTGTTGTCCTTTCTTATAAAAGACAAGTTAAAAATAAATTTTCTCTGCATGCTAGACAGAGTGCACAGAGAATGGACTCATTGTGAATTCAGGTTAGATGTCTTTATTCTCTTTCTATCGTCTTTTAGCCTCCGCCATCTGATGGAGGGTCAGAGATGATACGTTCACATGCAGAAAGACAGTGGCTTTTACTAGACACAGCTGAACGATAGATGTTGCATTATACATCGAGTCTGGATAGAAAAAGTCACATATGATCTGGAGAAAGAGATTTTATAACATGCAACCTGCAGATATATGGAGTACATACTCCTATGAAACAGGCTGTGTTGTTCAACATACTTTAAGTTAAGAGACAGTGGATACGAAATAGCTGCCTATGTATCTCAAATCCTATTTTGCAGATGACAGTGGCAATTGCTTTTTCTGCTTTTATCGAGTGTTTCAGGCGTACTTAGATGCGCAAAACCCAAAACTGTGAAAATTGTCAGCAAAAGCAAAATCCCACCCCACAGCAAATAAGGCGTTTCCCATTTCCCCAGTGTCAGTTGCATAAAAACAGTGAAGATGCTCTGACAAATCTTTTTCTTCTTCATTTTTCCCCCCCTACTTCCTCAAATCGACTGTCAACGCATCCTGGAGAATATCAATTTTATGACATTTGTAGGCAATTCAAAACCCAGACGCTGTCTAGAAAAAGCATTGATATCCACAGAGATACTGAGAACTGTTCCCCACAACCCAAAACCCACAATTGGAAATTTCAGAGAAGAGGCAATTGCCTCAGACACAGCTCAAAGACATGGTTACTGGACTGTTCAATACTAAACGAAGACTTTTTCTCTGGAGACCACTGAAGCCTTCCCGGAGCGGAGCGCTGCAGACTTCTCCTCTATGGCAGCCTTCAAGGTGCAGAAGATAAGAAAAATGAAAAATGACACACTGGGAAAGCTGAGCAATCTTGTTGTGAAAAAGTCAACATTCTGACTCCAAAACATTGTTTATGTACATGTTTTGTTCTTAGGAACTGTGCCTTTTTTACTTAATGATACCTCAAAAGGTTTTCCTTATGAATTCATGTCCCACCTTTTAAATCCTGTTAATATTAAAAAGGTGTTTCATTTTAAAGTTGTTGTGTATTGAAGATGTCTTACTAAACTGTTACAAAACATTTTAATGTCCTTTCATTTGCTTTTCAAAATATGTTTTGTAGAAATGCCACATCCATTGGGCCAATATTATTTGAAACTTAATTTCAGACCTATATTTCCAAGATCTGAGAATTTACTTGCAGAGGCAATGTAAATCCGTGTGAAACATGAACCTCCATGTGGGCTGTGTTTCATTAATTATGTTAATTTCACATTTAAGTACATTGTACATCCAATATGAACATATTTAAAACTTTCCCATTTTTCATGGCAACTACAGTATGGTGAAGGTTATGAAGGTAGTTTGACAAAATTACCACAATCGAGAGGTAGAGATAGGTTTGTTCAGAAAACAAAGATACATTTTAACGACTGTTTTTTAATTGGATTGAAACTCCAGTGTCCTCCATGGAACTCAAATGTCCTACACAGTCATACTACAGCGCTAATTGTATTACCAAATTGAAATTGTACGTGGAAGTTGAACGCAAAGTTTAATATGCAGAATTGTCCCATCTGGTGGCTGGGCATATAAAACACAAGTGTTGTTTATCATAGGCTAAATAAAATGTGATTAAAGTCAGGAAAATATTTCGGTCTTAACATTATATGGTTGAGGTCCGGTCAATTTTAGGCAACGGTAACCACTTAGTTAAGGTTAGCCATATTAACCTTAACCCTGGTTATATTTTAATGCATTCTGGCAAAGGAATCAAGACACATGCTGTGTGTACCTAAGCATTATTTATTTTTTTATTGTTAAATTTAGGCAGTACTTGATTAAGGGTAAACAAAAAGACTGAAGTTACAGTTCAATAAAAGTAAAGACTGACCTGAAGCAAGAAATGGGATGTTTTCAATACAGAGCCAAAATGACAATCCTTCTCCAAGACCTGGCTTGCACATGAAACAATCAAACTGGCCTTACATGTTGTTCAACAAGTTGGAAATCAAAATGCTTTGTAGCTGTTTGGAATGGCCACACAGGAAGGAGTGTACAATATAGCCGGCTGTCACACAGACGAGGGAAGAGCAGACTGTATTTGAATATGGGTATAACAGGACGCATTTAGAGACAGATTAGTCGAGTATAGACTGCCGTAGAAGATGTCTATAATGTTGAACTCTGTTGTTCACTGAAAAAGTTGTGTCAATAAGGAATAAAACAGCGCTTCACATCACAATAATGTTCCATAGCTGGGTACCATGCTGTACACAGTAAAAGTGTGCATTGTTCCTTTGGCTAACTTTACAATGGAGTTACAAAATGTTACTGCTGCTTTTGTTTCGGCTGCACAAACAATGACGATACTCAACACATTGTCACCTGTCTTCAAATCACATCTGTAATTTAAGGATGCCAGTGTGACTGTTGAAAATTGCAGCTATACCTATAGTAGATCTCTGGGGAGAGAACCTTTATATGTTTAAAAATGTGACATACAAAAGAGTAAAGCTGCCATTTCTGTCCTAACTTTGCTACATCTGGCTTTCACACATGATGTGTCCCATTGCCGTGTCTGCCTTGTTCGAATGGATCCAGGCTCAGATCGTTGTACCATACCCAAGTGCCATACGTAACATTCACACTTACCAAATATAATGGACTTTGGGCTCAAACCTATTGTAGTATGGCATCTAGTATGAGGTGTGAAACCACGCCTTACTGATAGGGCACTGAATAAGCAAAGAATTTTGAAAAAGGACAAACTGATGTTGTCCTTTAAGTATGAGGAGCTGTTCAAAGGCAAATAATGGCTTCTCACTCAGGCAGCAGGAGACCAATTTTATGCAACCAGCAAGTTAACGTGTCTGCTCACTCTGTTCAAGCCTAAGTCACATTTTTTCATCTCTGGTTTAATCGAGTCTAACAACAGACACAACCAGATTTCTGAATTCAATAGATCTCAAAAGTTAGTCTACTTGCTATAATTCCCAACTCTCACAACAAATCATGACTTCTCTCAAGTTCAGTTGTTTTATTATATTCCCAGCCTCCAGTGGCCTTCTAATTAACCTCATTTCATTCAACCTGCAGGCAGTGATTAACTGGTGAATACACCCGCTTAATAGCGTTTTATATAAGCATTATTTTTTATGCCTCATCTTGAGGCAATGATGCAATTATGCTCATAATTATGTGCTATTCTTGCAGATATATTCCACATGTTATTTGATTTGATGAATTTTGCTTTGTATCTTTACACAATGTTCCACTTCACAGCACGGAGGCACTGAAATACAAGTTGGGAAATGAACAGGATTACACCTTTGTTTCCAACCGATGAGCTTGGTTCAATTTGTGAAGGGCAACAATCAGGGCATCTCACCCATCGAGCAGGAACCTGAGCTGGAATCACAGCTCTCCATTTTGAAATTGGTTTCACAGAGGGCTTGGTGTTCCCTGCATTGGCAACCGTGTTAAAGGGAACGAACAGCATCTGCGCTACCAGCTGAGTTGACTTAAGCCTCCTGGCGGGCATTTTATTTGGAAAGCGACTGTGATGGAGACAACACAACACTTCCCCACATTTCCGTGTTTGTTTTTGTATTACATGGTTTGTTTGAGTCAAATTTCTGTCTGCCTGTCTCTTTTGGACAAGACGCACAATGGTGGAGGTCTTTGGAAACCTGTTGCTTAGCAACAATGGCCGTGGTCTAATGTATTTTTAAAATGGTTTTATCAAAGTTTGTCCGAATGGTTTGTGGAGCAAACATGGAAAAAAGGTACAAGACAGAACCGTATTAGAGGGCAAATATGTTGGCACCCCTCTATTTTTTTGGAAGCATTTTACAATTTGGTCACTTTGTTTCTTTAGGGCTTGAGTAACTTGTGTTTTTCCAAGTAGGTCAACACTAATAGCAGCATTACCTATGTATGTGGCAATGCACATGCACTCAGTGCACAGAGTGGCAGAAGGTTTCTTCACAATTGCCAATTGGACATTGACAGCAAAGAACAACCCAAAAAATAATGGAAAAAAGAAATGTGCCAGCAGTACACTTCAATAGAAATATCCAGACGACTGCTATGAGTCATTGTAGTATAAGGCACATCACAATCTGAAAAAATGGAAATGTTAAGAATGTTGTAGGAAACAATCAGAGACAAATTCCTCATTTAGATTAATAAGAAAACAACTATTTCTAAATACAGTGAGCTCCACACAAAAATGTAGCTGTTATTCATATATATAACAAGAATCACATCAAAATACCAGCTGGAATATATTGAATTCTGTTTATTTGCCTCAAACTCACATTTCATAATATGAACCCCCCCATTGATCTAAGGCATAAACTGCTGTGCACAAAGGCTATATTTCAGAGACGAGGCAAAAAAGCAGTGTCTTCCAGCGTACAGTATGAAGTATAACGCCATCCTCGTTGTGAGCTCCCTACAGTTTCATCAACCCATGAAGGAGATGAATGATGTGTGAGGAAGCCCTGTGGAAAGCTATGCTGTGGTGGCAGCTCCGACTCTGTTTACTGTGTTTGTAGTCACCAGGCCCACAGCCATTTGTCACACTATTGGCGCATCGGCATACAGTGGAGCACACAGCCCGAGCTGCTCTCTCATTCATCAAATCGAATGCTGATAAAAGACTTTTGACTTAAATTAGACAGAACTAAATAGAGCCGTTGTGTGTTGTCCTGACGTGAGCGTCCTTTGTTATTTAAATGCCTTATTTCAAATGGCCCACTTTGTTGTCCCACAAAAAATACACAGTGACACAAAATTATCATTTAAATGAGACGTAGTTGTGTTATTTGTAACAATATCGTTATCTTCAAATATGCCAGGCATAAAATTGCAATATGATGATTTCTCCTCTAATTTGAACAAGTCAGCGTGACAGTGTGATTCAGTTTTAGTTGAGGCTGGAGTTTGAGTAAGTAGTTTCAGAAAATAACAATACCGTACTACTGCAACTGCCAATATAATAAGCATCTGTGTTGGAAAATGCTCAGCGATCCTACCCTTAAGAAAAACATTTTGGTGTCAACAAAAGAAAAATAACTTCTCGCTGAAATCATGATTAGAACATTGCACAATATTCTGAGAACAATTTAGGGTTACTGTGTTTGTTAAAAAAAACAAAATGTAGGCAACTCAGTACATGTAAAATTACAGAGATGAATATTTGCAGTGCTGCCTAACTTAAGAGACAGAAATATATATTTTAGGTATCTTTAATGCAGCCACAACATTTACAAGATTATTTCTTAAGGCAAATTAAATGATGCAAAGACTATCTTATTATTACACTTGGTGACTAAACAAGACAGTGATGTTTGTAATACTTGTCTAATTAATAAAAGCCAATTATTATTACACTTCATATGTCCTTGCAATTCAGAAATTCTGAAGCTGTATTCATTTATTTGATTATCTGTTTTTGTTTTTATTTTGGACATTGCGTGACTAGATTAGGTCTGTCTATACTCTGCTGAGGATTGTTTACAGCCTAATTTGACTACGGGTAATGCTGAAACTGAGGATTCCTGTCTGATCCTAGTGTGTTTCCCTCTATTTTGTGTCCCCGATCACCTCTCCTCATGTGTGCTGTCATTTCCATGTCTGTTTGTTATTGTATGCCACGTGCTTGTGTTCCTCGCAGCATCCTCCTCCGAGCTCCGCCCACTGCCACGCCTCTCTCTCCGTCAGCACAGCTGCGCCTCTTCGCCTGAGACTCCCGGTTCTGACTCCCCGTCTGACTCCCGTGTCCTGCCGTTCAGCGTTGAGCCAGGGGCATTCACCCGAACGAGGAAGATTCCAGTTCGTTCCACGGAGATCAGCTGTTGAGATCTTGGCAATCCTGTGCAGAGCCTCGGGCGTCACACAGTCGACTCTGCTTTTCCGTCCAGGTCGAGCCTCGGGTATCACCTGTGCGATGAAGGCTTCCTGTCTGCTGCGCTTGTGGAGAAACCTCGGGATTCCCCCAGCGAAGCCACGCCCACGCTACGAACACGTCTGCCTGCCTGCCAGTCGCGATCCGCGACGGAGCCAGCTTCCGGCTCAGGAGGAGAGAGGAGAGGAGAGGAGATTGGAGATTGATCTCCTCGCTGAACATTGGCCTCCGGCCTCCATACGGACTTGTATGCTGTGTTTTCTCTGCCTACTGTGTGTCAGTGTTTGGAGAGAATAAAGGACTTCCTGGTTCGTAAAAGACTTCTTCCTACTGTGTCTGCGTCTGGGTCCGTTAGGACACCATATCGTAACAGAAACAATTGGATCAGGAGTTAAGTGAAGCCAGGCTGCAAAACTAAATCCTTATCATCAGCAAAACTGTGGGCCCAGGTGGATCTAATTTTGCTCAATGCTCCACTATGTTTTTTGATGCTGGGCAGGTAGCCCAGCACAGTTAGTTTAAAGAGATATTTTGATTAAAACAGATGCTGCCGTTAAACGGTTAACAACCCCCTCCCCCAAATAAAAGGGGCTGAAAGACAATAAAACACTGCATAGAGCTGAGAGTGCTTTGGAAAAGACTTGTAATTTTCGGTTATTTTGTGACAGCAAACCAAGCGGCAACCAGCAGTGACGTCACACATTGGTTTGCGAATGGCCGCTGTGAAGCCTCGAAGATGAATCCAATAGTGACCGTATTTGGACAAGCCTGTGGGGAGCGAGCTGGGGTGGGGCGAGGGGGTGGGGTGGTCTGACTCAATCTGATTGGAAACCAGGTGACAATAATACATCCTGTCCACCAATAGCTGTAACCCGAGTAGGTGACCTATTGGTGGACAGGACGTATTATTGTCCCCTGGTGCAGTCACACCACAGGCCTGTCGATCAAACAGACGTGGCCCAAAAACTGTCTTTTTGAAGCTTATTTTATAATTAATGACAGGATTATTTTCAGATTGACTGCCAGAAAACTAAGAAGAAGGAGCGGCTTTAGCTAGCAAAACCAAAATAACTCGTGGAGAAATTTTATTGACTGAGAATTTTATGAGACTTGTTGAATGGGAGTCTATGGAGCCAGAGGCTTTTTGGGGCCAACCTCTAGCGGCACCCGGTCATATTACAGCTTAAGGCACTTACGCATCGGCCTCATTTTTTCAGAGCCGGAAGCTACTTCTACTTTTTTATACAGTCTATGCAGCAAACACACTATTTAAGCTTACCGTATCCATTGTTAACACAAACATATTTTTGTTGCAGCTTATAAATTCACAATAGGGGAAACATTAGCAGCTCCATCTGTAATGATTATCAGCAGTAGATTATTTTTTTTTTTTCAAACGTTTCAGTCTATCCTCTGCCTGTGGCTACAATTGTCATTGTTTATACGGAAATATTAATTAATTCAGCATTTAATTTCCAAATATTACTGGAAAAGTGTTATCTTGGGGAATATGAGTGACCTCCTCAGACAGAACCAAAACATGATTTTAAAAACAAAAAAAACAATAATTTCAGCTTTCAACATTCCCTTTTGTCTGGGGTGCAGACTGTATGTGCATGAAAAGGCAGAATAACAAAAACTTACAATAAATTATACTCGTGTGCATTGAACATGACAGATACTGCATTAAACATTTTTTTTGTTTTTTTTTACAATGCAGGACTTTTGTTCTCGGCTGTGACATATTTAAATTTGCTAATCCACACACTGCAAACATTTTAAAAATTCAAGGTAACTCCTGCCCCCCCCCACCACCACCAAGTTGATTTGTGGTTTCAAACAGTGTTCAGTCATCTAATCATATCTCTGGTTGCTGCCTGGTGATGCTCTTAATGACAGAAGAAGAGATCGTCATATAGAACAAACAAAACTTTGATCCAACCAGACAGAATCAAGAAAAAGAAAAAAAAAAAAATGTCAGACAAGCGACAAGTCTGTGAGCACACAAGAACGGGTTGCTAAACATACTGTGCAACCGTTCTTTTTTACATTTCTCTAAATGTAAATTACTTTGTAGCAGTTTATTTAAAACTTACAGATTGGTATCATAAATATATTTTTATGTGGATGTAAAAGGTTTACTATCTTGACATTTAGTTCTGCATGTTTCTGTTTCGTACTGATTGGTTTCTGGATTCCGTGGTCGTGTGTTTAGTCTCAGGTCTCCCTTAGATTGACCTCTTACATTGATTGTCCTGATCTGTTACACCAGTCCCAGTTGTTATAAACACCTATCAGCTGACTGATGATAAAATCAGTTTGTTGAAACAGTGTTCAACTCTATGTCCAAAAAAAGCTTTTATTTTGTTGCTTCTTTGTTGCACTTTGTATATTTTCACATTTACACAGCCCAAAAGCCTATTGCCTTATTCATTTACAACCATTTTATAAGCCTAAAACACTGAGGATGACAAAGCTGCTATAGGACAGGACATGATACCTTAATAGCCCTCAAAGGGAGTCTAGTGCATTAGAGCAGCAAAGGAACATAGGACACTAATGAATGATAAACAATGCGCATAAAAGTAATAAAACATGAAAAGGATAAGATAATAGAATAAAAGAGCATACAACAGGCCCAAAACGGCATGAAAGTGACTGTATTTATCCTGTTTAATAGCAGCAGTATATAAGATTCCGCTTATTTATTGTTGACCACCTGCAAAGAATGCAAATAAAAAACTAAAACCAAAATATAGTCAAACGGATATGATGTCATTGAAACACAGGTCCAGATCTCCCAGTAATGTGGATCTGAGACTGACCTTGATGTAATGCTCCGCAGCATTGTAAGCCTCATCATTTTTGGCAGATTTGTGACTTGCTTGTCGTTAATAAGCAGACTTCCGGCAAGTCCTGTTGAAGGATGCAGCTGTTCCGCCTCCGGATCGGACTTTGAATCATACCATGTTCCTCTTTTTTTAACCAACTCCTCTAATGTTGGAACAGTGACATTTTGGGGGTTCAATATTGTGGCTAAAGTCCAATCAGCATACTGCATGTGGTGATCTCAACAGGGGAATTCCAGTCATGGACACATACAATTGGTAGCAGAAACAGTCTGGGCATATTTATTAGACTTCTGAGAGGAAAGGCAGCGTGGATATTACACCAGCAAGACCTTTTATCTTCTTTGACAGTATACTATTTATATTTCAATGCTTTGTACATTGTGTTCAAGTTATAATACTTTTGATTTTAATGAATTCCTAACCTCCTCATCAAATTTTCGATAGAATATGCTTGGCAGTTTTCAGTAGGAGTTACCTCTGGAAAGAGTAGTTTTCATTGTTTACAACAAAGTTCACAACAAAGTTCACGATTTCCACACTGGATTGATACGTGTGTGGTATTCAGAGGAAACAATTCAGCATGGCATCAAGTATTACTGTGTGAATTCCACTAAATTAATATTGTAGCCTCACAGTTTACTGAGCACTGTCTTTGTACTATGTCAGAGCTGAATTAAGTTACTTCTAATGCAAAACAAACACTACCTTCTGCATCACATTAAAAGTTCAAAGCACGCATTGAAGCCAGCTGTAGTAGCACTATTAGTAGAATAGTAGAATAAAAGTAGTAGTAGTAATATAGTAGTAGTACTAGGAATAGTAGTATAGTAGTAATGTAGGTCAAGTAGTATAGTAGTATTAGGATGAGTAGTAGTAATATATTAGTAGTATAGTAGTAATAGTATAAAGGCAGTAATTGTAGTAGTAGCGGTAGTACAGAAGTATTGGTAGTCATAGTTATAGTAATAGTAGTAGTGCGAGTGGTAGTATAAAAATATGAATAGTAATAGTGGTAGTATAGAAGTAGTACAGAAGTAGAAGTCTTAGTCACAATTGTAGTTATGGTAGTAGTGGTACTGGTAGAAGAAGTACTAGTAGTAGTGGTAATGTAAAAAATAGTGGTTGGAGTAGTTGTAGTAATAGTTGTAGTGGTGGTATGGAAGTACTAGTAGTAGTTGTAGTAGTAAAGAAGTAGTTGTAGTAGTAGTATACTAAAGTTGTAGTTGTGGTTGACAGGTGCATAGTTTCTTTGACACATTATCAGCCTTAGAAAAAGAAAAAAAAACTGTTGTTCCCTGTTATTTTCCCAGAGAAGCATCTAAATAGCCCTGTTTAATTTTAACGAACTGGCAAAGTAAGAAATAGTTTACTGCAGTGGAAAATGCCATGTGCATGAGCAGGTGTTGTTGCGACTAGGTAGTTGTGATGTGATTTCTTGCACAAACTTTTAAGATGTTGATAAGCCTTAAACATGATGTGGCATCTCAATTATGAGCTTTTGTTTTAAACTGTTAGATTATGCTCATGTGTAAAGCTGAGAACAAAGAAAACAATTTTCTTTAAGCAAGAATTCTTTATCTCTCCGTAAACAGAAATAGTCATTGCTTGAGACTTTTGCTCCTTTGTCAATTCAAATACCATCTGCCTAAACAGAGTTTGGCTGCCCATCTGTTTGTTCTCATTTAATTTTGGTTAATTGTAAAGACAACCACAGTGCAGACTGCTTATAACTTGACAGGTAGGAAAGGTGAGAAGTTGGCAGCGTGCCACAACATCACAGCCACTATGCCAGTTATTTCTTTGTGTGATACCCGACAGTATGTCACTGTAAACAGAAGCTTTCAGGCATTAATGATAATCAACATGATTGGTGTCATGGGTGAAAGTGTAAGACGCTTCATAACATGTTTGTAACAACTGGGGGATACAGACTGGACTGAAATGCACAACTCAAGGCACCAGGGATCAGTTAGGGTCTTTACTGGTGAATGCACCAGGTACAAAACAACAAGGCAGTTGAAAGTAAGGATGGAGCAAAAAGTCAGTCAAAAAACTTGGAACACTTAATCGCAAAAGTCATTGCTTCCCCCTGACTCATGTGCATTACTGTATTCTGCTCTGTTTGTGCGTAGCAGGAGCATTCTTGTAACTTTTTAATCTCGTACACTGTCTCTTCAGGCCCAGGTGAATGTTTTTAAAATTATTTTCTGTTTGCATTTTTCTTTTTGAACTTCTCATCATCTGGGAGAGAAGCAAACCTTAGCTGCTTGACAGATGATGCAAACCTTGTTTCGGCAGTTTTTTCCTCCATGGCAGCTAAACACGACATTAAGTATTCGGCAGTGTGCTACAGGTTCAAGTGGTCTAACCAAACACTTGAGGGCCTGATTAACTCCAAAGGACACAACTACATAATATGAAGACTACTTAGAAAACACTTTCCATTCAGAGAGAATATCTGATCTTCAATCCCTTTTAGACATGAGTTCCAGAAAAAAAAAAGTCTTATACTTGGGCCAACAGGTCATTTATGTGATATCATCTTGTTAATGTGGCACAGCAAACAAAGATAATTATGAAAATAGCTTGATGATAATGTGAATTTACAAAAAAAATTTGTAGAGTTTAACAGCAGTAGCCCCAATGTGAGCAGAGTGCAACACCTGATATACGATTTTAGCTGCTCAACAGTTTAGGGTCTCCTTTGTCATATTTTTAGTTTAATGATGCGCCAAATGTTTTAAATGGGTGACAGTTCTGGGCTGCTGGCAGGCTAGTTTAGCAACCAGACTCTTCTACAACGGAGCCATGCTGTTGTAATACATGCATAATGCAGTTATTTTACTGACATAAACACTGCTTTTCTTGAAAAAGACAACACCCAAAACCTACATATATCGTTCAGCATAAATGGTGCCTTTCCAGATGTTAACCATGCCTGGTGCACCAATGCACCCACATGCCATCACCTATGCTGGCTTTTGAAGTATGCGCTGTTTATACGCTGGATGGTCCCTCTGCTCTTTAACCTGGAGGATGCAGTATCCGTGATTCCCAAAAAGAATCACAAATTTTGTTTTGTCAGCCCACAGGGCAGTTTTCTACTTCATCTCAGTCCATTTTAAATGACCTCGGGCCCAGAGAAGGCAGTGGCACTTCTGGATGATGTTTATATATTTTTTTTTCTTTGCATGGCAGAGTTTTAACCTGCGTTTGTGGATGCAGCGATGAACTGTGTTCACAGACGATGGTTTTCAGAAGTGTTTTAAACCTATGCAGTGATTTCTACAACAGAATTGTGTCTGTTTTTAATGCGGTGCTGCCTGTTGGCCCCAATCCCTCAGATGGCTATCCAATTTTACAGTTGTAGTTTTTAGCCTTGACCTCGCATACAGAGACTTCTCTGGATTCCCTGAATGTGTTAATGACATATTTTACCGTCAATGATGAAATCCGCAGATTCTTTGCGGTTTTACATTGACATTACTCTTCGATTGTTGCACTCTTTGCCCAGGACCAGCAACATCTTTCACTTTACACAAAGACATTTAAATTAAATCTCCATTGGAATTGAATTGTTTCTAGCGCTCTTTTGATGACATCACATTGTTGTGCCCAACCAGCAACCAATCGTGACTTGGTTTGTGAACCGACTGGAAAAGCAATGATTTAGTTGCAAAGCCAAACACCACTAGCCTCATGCGAACTAAACCCAATTTGACTGGATGAATATGGGGTCTGGCCATGCTCTACAGGGAATCGTTTGCAAAAGTTTCATCCTACTGGGCATAGACCTCGGGTTAATTTGAACCAATCAGCATTCGCCAAAATCGGCTGACAAGCTGCAGCTACCAGATGGCGTATCCTCTCAAGATTTTTTTTCATGAGCACTGAACTTCAGAGTTTTTTTTCCAGTCACCGAAAGTCCCAAAATCTGAATGCTTCGCTTATCACTGTCACCAGTCGTCCAATTATGGTGAAGGAGGGGCGGGACAAACACGGTTAACCACCGACCCTGGTCGCTGATTTGTCCACCTCTCAGACTGGCTGTGCAAGCGCTAAAAAAAGAGCCGAGTTACCAGGTTGTAATTACACCGATAGTCTTAAACTGATTGCACAAAAAAATGGCCAAATTGCTTGTAGGAGGTGATTTGTAAGATCTGCAGCAAAAGCTAGTGGTCAAAGCAAAAATAAACAAAAAGGGACATTTTATTTCAATTGCAATTTGTTTGTATGACAAATAATCATCCAGTAAAATTTAATGATTGTGACTGCTGAGTGGTAAGTGCTATGATCCAATCTAAAACCTTATTGGTCATGTCAGATACACTACAGAGTAAGCTTTAGATGGTCTGGTCCCAGACAGTGACTGTTAGAGTCTGGACATACACACATTAATTTGTGCACATTCACTTCGGACAAAGAAAGGGAAACATAATAAAAGGAAGGTTATGGAGGGGAGTATTTGTTTTTCAATCCATCATCCTTCGAGCCAAGTACCTGACCCATAGCCTTGTATAGACTGCGTGAGAGAGTGCAGTCAAAGGCTACGTAAGGATGAGCACCAGTCATGCAGCCAGCAGTGCGTGGAGGCCCCCCCTCTGAAAACATCTTTGACATAAAGCATTTGTATTGGGACATAATGAAATACGTTTCTTCATGGCAGTATACCGGTCCTTGCTGGCTCAGCAAACATGAGATGATAAAAGGATGGCTGATGCACATCTGATTGTGAAATCTCCACTATAGGGAGAGGATAAAGTGACTGTAAATCAGCCATAAAATTGCCGATGATAATCCAGTAAATATGTTAAATGACTACAGTCATTATTGCCACTCCCTGCCTGACCCATGGTATACATCATTACCTTATCAATGAGATGGAACTCCATCTTTCTTGGAGGAAAGTGTTTTATTTGATTTCCACAACAAAGCAGTCATTAGAATATTATTTTGTCTTCTTTTTTTCCCCTCAACTTTATCTCCTTTTTGTATTTCTGCAGATACAAATATAACTCATACTTGTGTTCCCAATTCTGTCAGACCAAGAAAGAAAATAAGATATTTATTATTATTCTGATGAGGCTAAAATTACAACCACTCAGTCATCCGTGAAGTTTGAACTGTACTTTTATGGATTAACCTTTTACATTTTCTTCAACATTCTGAAGACACAAAAATAAACACAAAACCTCAAATTGATTTATGGACAGAGATCAAGTTAAGATATGTGAGCTGTGCAGAAGCAAAACAGTAGCAGCAGGATTCCGGTCAGTTAGACAATGAAATCAGATAATCTGCTCCAACATCAGATAAGCGTCACCTGTTAGCTTTTTTCATCTCCTCTCATGTAGAGAAGATCAATGTCAACGAGGTCATGATTCCTGAAAATAATCTCTCCTTCTGTGGCACTGCTGCTGCATTATGATTCCTTTAGAAATTCTATTTAATGTAGTGCTGGACGTTTTTGGCTGTCTAATGTAGTACTGCAACTCCAAAGTCAGTCTTGGCCCAACACAGTATAACTGAACATATTCTTAGTAATCTGTTTGGTGGTAACAGATTGGTGGTAAAAAAAAAAAAAAAAAAAAACACTTCAAATCTATGGGCAAAACTCATGCACATCAGATGCTGAGTCTAATAAATAATTTATGTTGAAACGGAAACTGTAAGAAACCACAAAACTCAGGGAGTTTCTCAAGGGTGCATCATGGTTACACTGTATTTTCTGACGCTTTGTCATCAGATCATACTAATGACTGTTCCAGCGTCTAGGATCCTGTGAAATTATATCAAGGACAGAGTCCTCCATTCAGAGAATATTAAAGGATATGTCAGGTGATTCCTCTGTGTCCTTGAAGTACTGACTGACTGTTCAGTAATACACTCATGGAGCACAAGAACTATCTCCACTACAAATCAAATAATTTTACTTCAAAATCAAACATACCAATATATTTACAAATAATGGAAGTTACCAGGTAATATCAAAAATAAAAGACACATGCTCTTTTGTAGTTATATGGTGGACACTAGAACGTGTTTATTCAGTGCATACATTTTGACAAGCTGTTGGATCTTACAACATGTTTAGGGAAGAAAATTAAATTACCCTCATTCCTTGAGCAATGAACAGGTCATGAATTTGTTCATTATTCCCAAAAATTGCTACATTCATAAAATGAATTTTTTTTGAAGACATTTACGTTTTATATGTTGCATTTAAATGAACAGATTCAAGCATAAAGCTGTAACATTTAAAAACCTGGTAAAAAAAATTAATTCTCTTGGTTTACCCTTCAAGTAATACTCTTGAGTGGGTTCATACGAGCATTATTTTAATCTCTTTTATTTTAAGCTTGCATCTTTCACGCAATGCGTTTGTTTTTCTTTTGGTTGTCACACTGATACTGTTATATGGTTCTTGATAATTCATGTTACAGAATTTTTGGGGGGGAAAAAAATGTTCAATAAAAAAACAAAAACATACCAAAATAAGGGCTCCATAACAGAACAAGTAGGTGATAATGCTCCATCTGGCTACAATTTGCCATCAAAGAGAAGAATGAATAAAGCGCACCTGCACCCTCGCTAAACTCTTCTATTACGTGTTCTCGGAATGAATCTCACAGCCTCGGATGGATCAGACTTAGAAGTCGATTTGCATAAGAATGAAATAAAAATTCAACTGGTATGAGGGGAGTACAGTTTTAAAACCTTGGAAAATCAAGGTAGGAGTAGAGGATTAAGTAAAGATTCTATAATCCTCTCAGTTGATTATATTTGTCTGTACTCGTCTTAAATGTTCTGACTTTAAAGAAGACTTGCTGTTTTGACCAAAACGGTCAGTACATTTGGTCACAGATCAAAACATGTAATGCAGCTGCCCTTCATACCACATAATCCTGGAATGGAAATGTGTGTTCAAAGTTAATGCATGCAGATTAATAAACATAAGTGGATTAGATGTAAATATGGTTCCCTTCTATTTAAATTACAAACAAAGACATGTTTTAATACTTTTAATGTTTCTGGGATCCAGCCATACAGATATTGTCTAATTTATTAGCAATCCCGATCTTTTGATATCGGGGTCGGCTCCTGGCTTTCAGCTTCTAGTTCAGTGTCAACATATGCAGGTCTCTGTCCAGTATTACCTTCTTTGGCACCAATAGTGTAACATCACCTACTGTAGCGGATGATAGCATCTGCCTGATGTCTTCATGACTGTCCAATGACTACTTCTGATGGTCTACTTTTAAATAGAAAGACAATACAAAATGTTTGCGTCCAAACTTTTCCTCTTTATTGCAATCACGGCACAGTACAGTTTTGCCCGGGTTTGCCATAGCAACCCGAGCAAAGTTGTCCTGGAACGACATATCAAAACATTTAATTGAGACTGACCGATGAGAGCAAGTCCAATATTGACTCCCTTTTTTCAGTCTCCACCTCCTCCTGAAAAAAATATTTGATCTTTGAGCTGCTAAAGGCTCCTTTGTGTCACCAGCTTATTGTTGACTTTATCTGTGTGTTTGATGATGGACAGGCAACATACAGAAGCTGGCATTACAATATTCAGATGCTGCCTTATCATATAAAAATATCCCAGAAATATTTTTGGACATTTCATGTACATTTCCCAGCATTAAATATAATATATATTTATAGAACCTTAGAATTGTTTCAAAAATGTTAAATCAAGTTTTGTAAGTTTCAGCAATGCTTCTATGCTCAACATGTATTTGTAAGGATGCTCATGCTGTCTGCTCTGGCAGAATGGAAGAAGATAAATGAGGAACGGATGCCGTGCATAGCACATTTTTTGAGCAATTGAGAATCAGGATTTTAATGTGTATGCTCGAGATGAACTATAAAGCCAAGAGTGGCATGTCAATGCCTGTTGGAAAGGGTGCCACAGCCCGAGGCCATTTTATTCTGAAAATAAGTGAGTAAAGGACACATAGTGGGTTCTGACAAGTAGAAATCTCACCTTCTGAAGTTACGTGGGCTGTTAATCAAAATTCATCCCTCAGTTCTCTGCAGATTTTCCACGACCAGTTTGTGGTGTCCGTCAGCAAAATTAAAATCTGCTTTATTATTTCTTTGACTACTATTTCATCGGCTCTCTTTTCTCTCTGAAGGTCAGAGTACTCAAATCTGAAACTGCTGTGACTGTTGTGCACCAAGCTGATCCTCTCAAAGTAGGAGGGCGTTTCAAAGTGCCATGTTCGGAGCTCAGCTCAGGGCTTATCCTGCAGTAACTGGTGTGAAAAATGTGGACCGAATCTTTGAAAGACCCTGTTCTTACCTCTTCCCCCCCAGGTGAGGCAGCCCGTGCGTGTGGTTGGCGCGTGCAGGCAAACTGGCCGCAGATAACACAGGTCCTCGTCTGATTGGATTGGAGCAGAGGAGCCTCCTCAACAACAGAGCAGCTGGGAGCCCGAGGAAAGGGCCGCAGTGAAGCTCTGGCCACTCAAGACAAAAAGTCATTAGTCTTACCCTGAGCTAAGACCGGGGCCCAGAGGAAACACCTCGCCTCATACCGAGCAGAGTCAGAAAGAGGCTTTTTCTGATTGATTACACCACAGCAGTTTTTAGAAGATAATATACATCACTAACATTAAAAGGGTAACTCTGTAACTTATATTCATCTGATCGGGACAAAATGGGCTGCGCAGCAGAAATGCTGACCACAAGCACCAGAGAGGATGTTGGATTTGGACTTGTTTCAGAAGCCAAAGACTGGTTTGCACCTTTAACTCTATTTATTTGAATGGAAGTTTTCATCTGCACATTTGATGCTCCTCTGTGAGTTGTTTTCTTTGTTGTTTTTGTTTCTTTTTTTTTTTTTCCCCTCTTCCTCCCCATTTTGGAAAGTCATATCTAGAAAAGATTAAATATCATTAGGCTATTATTTTTCTTCCATTACACACATAAATACAATTTTGTTTTGAAAGAGTGTTGCTGATATCAAATCCCCACAAAATCTAGCCTGGCTATCTGCATTCCACTTCCCCAGATGGCTCGTAGATTAAACTGCTAATGCCCTGAAAAGCGTATGACAACAGATACGGTACATTAACATGTATTACCGCACACTTACTTTGAGAAGTCGATTTGTCCTTTGCAGAGGGCATTGTATCCAGGGTCATAATTGTCAAACCCAAATAGAATGAAACAGGATTTACAAGGAGCCATTTGGACAATAAAGACATTTGTTCAGTACCCTCAACAGTGTTTCAATAAATAATACAAGCAGCTCTGAAATTGCAATGTTATTGAATATGAGCTCCAGGCAATTCCTGGATTACCCTTTTTCCTTGTATATCACTTCACATTACACAGAGATGGAGAGTATTTACAGTGTAGGAACATCTGTGTGGAATTTAATCGTTTGAACTTTTGACTTTTTGGAATAATCCACTACTCTGGCCATTAAATTCAATTCAATTTAATACAACTTTATTTATATAGCACCAAATCACAACATAGGTTATTGTAAATGCAAGTGTTGTGACAGTAGTCTTAGAATTTAAGGTATGTCGGATCACGTGGGTCTGTCCTTTAAAAACGTATTATTATATGTGTAATTATTTTTGATCGTCATGCCAACAGCAGTTTTTATGTACTCCATTTTCATAAAGTTTTGTCAGGCTGAATTTGGCTTCAGTGGTTCTCGTGACCAGCAGGTCCTGGTAACAAGATCTACCCACATTGTCTTATGTGAAATCGAAATCACTAAGTTCTCCATTTCCTTTCTCATATTTTTGCTTGTTTGTCTCATAGTTTTGGTTTTATATTGTCACTCGTGAACATAGTATAGCCGTAAGCAACTAAAGAGACAACTATTTTTGTCTTGAGTTGGTCTCTGGCACCCTAAATCTGTCAAAAACGTTAGCTACTGTTAGCTAATGCACTTACATTTAAGAGCTGATCGTGCCATATTCAGTAATTGTCTTCAGCTTGTATGCTTCCGTAAAAAAAAATAAAAAAATATGTATATATATTATGTGATCAAAAGTTGAACCATACTTGGTGGTGACTAGCTAATGTAGATAAACATATCTGCAACTGACATTACAAATGTTATACCAAGTGCCTGTGCTACTTTGCTTACCTGTGTTACTTTAGTACAGTGCCTGTAGTTGTTCTTCAAAAATCCACCAAAAGAAATACATATTTGAACCAAAGAAAAAAATGATCTGCTATCTTTTTGAAGAAAAACAAGTTGTATCTTCTTTTGTCCATCAAAACAGTGCAGAACAAAGCGCGAACACATAGCTGCAGACAAAATGAGGAGGAGAAGTGAGGTCAAGTATGAGAGCCACCTGGATTCAAAGAGGCTGACGCTTCACTCCTCTGACCTGGCAGTGTTGGGAGGCGTCCAGGGAGAAGCAGAGCTTTCAGAGATGTCTAATATAGACCCATCTGCTTTCCTCCCCTGGGTCCCCTGCTACCTTTGCCCCGCCATGTGTTCCCCCGTAGCCTACATTTCCAAAACGGTGCCAGCCGAGTCCACATTCAGCATCTGTCTGTGCTAGATACATCAGTCTGTGTTGGCCCGGCTCGCGGCCCCTCCACGAGCGCTGAGAATTTTCTTGCTCTCGAGGCTTCCCGCACCTCTCCACAAAATGATCACCTCCACAGAAAGCGCTGTTTTCCGTGAGAGTTTGAATTGCACATCATCAAGTGCTGCACTCAGACAGTTGACATTGCTGTGTAATCATCATTACCTCACAACTGCTTCTCAAGTAGGGTCAAATGGTAGTAAATGCTCGAGTACCACACAATAAATGCTATGTAAACGCTTCAACGTTCAAACTGCTCCTCGGCTGAAGAAGTCTACATGCAAAAGCAACTTGACTGCAACGCTAAAAAGAGAAAGTCTGTGCTAAACATACCCTATTTATTTCTATGGTTCGTGATCTTCTAAAAAAAAGAACATGTGATAACATTTGTCTTTAAGGTAGTTGTTTGGCAGAAAATGAATCACCAAATACTTTTTTAAGTGATTAATCGTTCTGAGCCATTTTTTTTTTTACACTGTTGACAGTGTTAGAGCTTCTTTGTGGTTTCTTTAGTCTTACTTGCCAATAAACTGAATATTGTTTGGTTGTGGACGGTTGGTTGGGACAAAACAAGACACTTTAGGCTGCGCCTTGGGCTTGGTATAACGCTAGTCGGCATATTTCACCTTTTTCTAACTTTTTAAAGACTAAACATCATAGAAATCATTTACTTGCTTTTAAATGTTTTATGTGTGAAATGTTCTGATTGGTTGTACCAAATTACATCGTTTTTTCAATGAATCTTCCTGAAAAACAACATGTAAAATAAAGTGTTACTCCAGATGCGACTTTCTTCATAAACTTGACAGCAAAATTATCAAACTGACTAAAACATATGACTATGATTATTTTTTTTTAAACATGTTATATGTCGACTAATTCCTATCATACACGTAATGGTGCAATTTATATTTATTTCAAAAGGAAACTGTCTCTAGAGGAGTGAACAGTAGCCTGACAGGCCCTGGTTCCTAATTTAGTCCTACAAATGTTCCACAACCCCACATGGATATTCAGCATACTGGAAAGGACAAGTCTGAAAAAAAGAAGTTTTGCTGTGTTTTTTCTACCCCCATTTTTTTTTTTTTTTTTTTTTTTTTTCAAAAAGTTGCTACTCACAGGGAAAAATGTGTTGATGAATGAAGCTCTCATACAAAGTGAGTTGCTGACAGCTTTGGAGACCTGGGGGACCAATTCATTTGCAGCGCAAGTGCGATATGTTGAGATCAGTCCCTTAGATGTCCCAGATGCCTAAGCGCTTTGAAAGAGTCACAAGCCTGTGCTGGCACTGGAAATTCAGCAGCACTCCAAGTGAATCGTTGCTTTAGAGTGGAGCCCTCGCTGTCGCTGGAATGCAGGATTTTTCATTACCTGACTGTATGAATCAGACATCCACTGGTTTAATTTGCTTGTATAATTTCTGATGGAGGCAGCAGTAGGCCCAGAAGTGGCTTTACATTTATGTATGTTGGGGAAACTGTTGGGGACATGTCATAAGGTGATCAAGGCCCTCAAAGAATGGAATAAAAACACTGTTAAACATTTAACAAGTTCAGAAACTGCTACTGTTGCGTGCCAATGGAGTGCAGCACATTGATGTGCACAGAGCTATAACCTCATGCTCAAGTATTCCATGTTATGTCACGTTATGTCACTTGATCAACATCAATACTTGATTACATTTTTTTTTGGGGGGGGAACCGGTTGTGTGTACATTTGGCCATGGACTTGAAACCCAAGCAAAGAGCACATGTTAATTTGGGGTCAGATTTTGGGCACTTGAAAGTCGTCACCGTTGGCCAAATCCAGTGGTGAGGAGCGACTACAGGATTTGGTGTTGCAAGTGACAAACCTGTGCATTTTCAACATGCTATGAGTGGGATCGTTGTCATGTTGGTGAACCCAAGTTCCATCGAGTCACAGTTCAGGTTGTTTGGACACCTCAGAACAACACAGTGTAACTTGGTGTTGACAGCCTGACCCTGACGGATGAATTTACAGTGTACAGTGCAGATGCCACTTGAAACACCTCGCCCAGCTCATTGCTTCATTGCTGTGTTGGCTTTCTGAGGCATATAAATGGCCTCCATTGCCAATTTCCCAAATCTGACACAAAATTTGATGTGCACTCTCTGCTCTAGTCAATGATGACCAATGATGGTCGCAAAGACGTGTGTAACTCAGGCGTTAATTTTGGTTCAGCGATGTAACTTGAAATAATTACTCGTAATGGTTATAGCTACCTCGTTCTCCCTGCACAGTCTCTGAACTTTTTAATTGCCCCTTGTTTGTAATTTTGTAAATGTAGCTTGTTTGCTGTCTAAGTAAACTGTTGGCTGAATGAACAGCTTGACATACACTTTAAGAAATAATGTGGCAAACTATGAAGGTTCACAAAGATATTACAATATGTTGAAAATAGTGCGAAATGTGCTGGGATTCCAGAGTGTACAGACTGTCTTAAATTATTACTGATTACCACGATAAACACTACACATGCATGTACTTACACATGTTTTAGTTATTTGCACGGGTGTGACAATAGATGTTTTAAAAAATGGTAAGGGGCCCCCCTGTAGCTGGATAGGGGCCCAGATGTTTGTGCTCCACCGCTGTCAAGGTACATAAAGTCTTCTGGCATGAGGCAACACCATGCTGACGTTTTATCACTCCTCCACCGTGAAATGATAATTGGATCCACTGTTTCCTTTTGGTTTCATAATCACGGCCTTACGGCATTTCTTTTTCTTTTTTTTTTGGTAACATGGGAAGGAATTGATATGGCAGGGGGAAGGGGTTCATTTTTCCTCTTTACTTAATGCAGCTATTTTTTCCAGTGCAAGACCTTCGAGGCAATTCTGACATTCATTTGAGTCTTGTATTATTTATAACTCTGATTTAGATGAAACACTGTTGGAGTGCTTTGTCTGGAGGAAAAAAAAAGGCTCTCTCACATCACTGGGGCTCTTAAAAGTCCACCTTGTGCTTTAAGTCATTGACCCTCCCTCTCCTCTATTCATCGCTCAACAAATTGTGATGCCCGGAGAGAGGCTTTCTTTTATTCCCTGCTGCGAATCCATTAGAAGTACAGAGACACAACAGAGTATTTTTTAAGCCTTTGACATTGCCATTGTAATTGGCTGAGGTCATGGCATGATAGGATACATTGCATTAAAGACTGATTACACATAGGACTTTATATGAATACAGAATCTTTAAAATAATTATGCAACCTCATGACCTCATGCAAACCACACAATGGGACTCAAACACATCATCACACATACATATGTAAGGCTTGTAAATACAAAAACAGTGAGCAGATACAGTTTCAGGAATCTAAATACTGGTCACCAAAGCTTTACTAGTGAATTATACTTCACAGTTTCAGTTCACAAAAGAGACTGCACATAAAAGTAGACATTGTCTTCAAGTCTTAAAAGTGAAGCCGCTGTGGAAATGCCATATATTGCAATACCACTTAGGAGTTGGCTCGGAAAAAAAACCCCTCATCTGTTTGAATGGGAGTCTGTTTGAGCCGTAGACCTTTTCTCCTGAAATAATGTCTTATTCTTTTTCCACAAATCATTATGCTCACATTATTCAATTCAATTCAATTTAATTGTATTTATATAGTGCCAAATAACAACACAGGTTATTTCATGGCACTTAACACATTAAAGTTGTTCCAGCAAAACTTTACAGCATTATACAGAGAAACCCAACAATTAAACAATTTGCACATGAGCTAGGAGAGAAAAACTCCTCTTTCAGGCAGAAAAACCTCCAACAGAGAGAAGGAAAAACTCCCTCCGACTGAACCAGGCGGCCATCTGCCTCGACTGGTTGGGGTGAGGGGAGAGAAGACAGAGAAAAGGACGGCGTAGAGATGTTTTGTAAATGCACTCCTTCTGGTCAGTGTTGTGGTCCTTCTGGAAATAATTCCATAATAAATTAGATATTAGGTCTTAAAGAGAAGTATTTTTTTGGGGGGCTTGCCTGGTTTGATTGACACACGTGGGATGTTTTTGATTTCATCATGTACCATCCGTACCATCACGGATGCTGGCTTTTCAACTGTACACTATTAAGAAGCTGGATGGTCCCTCTCCTCTTTAGCACGGTGGATGCAGCGTCCACGAGTTCCAAAAAAGAACCTCAAATTATGATTTGTCAGACCACAGGACAATTTTCCACTTCGCCTCAGCCCATCTTAAATGAGAGCGGGCCCAGTTAAGGCGACTGCGTATCTGGATCATGTTTATATATGGTTTCTTCTTTGCGTGGCAGAGTTTTAACCCGCATGTGTGGATGTAGTTATGAACTGTGTTGACGGATGATGGTTTTCAAAAATGTTTCTGAGGCTAGACTATGATTTCCACAACAGAATTGTGTTTGAAGTCCGACATTTTTGGAATAAAAGTGGCTCAAGCAGTCTTTTCCCCATCTTCACCATTCAGACACTCCGCCTCTCTGGGATGCTCTTTTTCACATTACTCACCTGTTACCAATTCACCTAATTAGTTGTGAGATGTTCAATGAGGGGTTTATTTTAGTATCACAACTTTTCCAGTCTTCAGTTGTTGTTGCCAGCATAACATTACATTAATGCAAGGAATTCATTTACATTTTACACAGCGTTCCAACTTTTTGGAAACAGGGTTGTACATCAATTTAGTAGAAATGACAGATGCTCTACAACAGGTTATTTGTTAGCCTTGTTTAAAAAAAAAAAATCCCTATAAAGAATATTGAGCTTTTTTTGTTTTACAGCTTTATATGTCAATCTCTGGTTACAATGAAAAGACGACTCGGATAAAACAAATCACTCAGATGCTGTATCAACTTTTATACATCTGATATGCACTACGACATCAGTCACTGTATTATGTTATATATAGACTCAAGGCAGACTGTTTTACAATCATCATAATTTAATATTCACCATTAAGCCCAGTTCAGGTCAAAGATTTGCGATGAGACAAAACTGTTGCAGGGAAAAGTTTACAGTTGTATGAACCGGTCCGTCTCAGCTGGACTGAAGCCGGCTGACGCTGTCACCTGCAGTTCAGTTCATCAAGTCGCCAGTGAGCAGTCTTACAGTGTAAGGTATGTCACTCCTATCTACAGCCAGTCAGCTTGTAGAAAAGTCACAGTTGCAAACTGTCAGCGGATCACAATAAGTTTTGATCTGAACAAAAAGAGGATCACCTCATCATTTTGTTTGAGGAACAGCCGTGGCTGTATGACACCAGTGTTGCGAGTAACCCACTATCATAATCCTCATTCATGTTTTCAGATGCTGCAAAAGTGAGCTCAGAAAAGAAAAACGATAACTCGGCAGTTAAAACAGACGTACATAAAATCGATTCTGTGCAGATGTTATTCCTTCTCGTATTGCTTTAGCGTACAGCGGCCCTGACTGCATCAATGCGCCCTCTGTTGGAATCAGACCCATTGTAGTCAATGTCCACTTAAATTCAATGACGTATTGGTCACTTCCCCATCATAAGAAAATGGCAACTAAAGACAGTTGAATGCAGTAAATACATTTTGGAGGTTGTCCACTACCTCAAGTTGTGCTTAGAAGTGTGCACTTCACGGACATAATGGACCGCACAAAACAATTATTCAGAAAAAACAGTAACTGTCATATCGCCATATGGGCATCCCTTAATAAATCCTTTAATTTTCAACTAATTTTGTATTTTTTTTTTTCTGAGGCTTTAATGGTCCCAACATTTGTTCCCTACGTTTGTTGCAATCCAGTTTCTCTGCACAGAGCTATAATTATTATGTTGCACAATTAAAGCTATGTATATTCACCAACACTGATTGCATGCAGACAAAACACCTCCAGCTGTTTACGTTGTTGCCAGAGAGCTGAGGACCTTTGTTGTGGCTACCAGAGGGTCCATTATCAACACCTGAAGGTCATCAATGTGAGAGCCGAAGCCTCTCAGTGCCGCATCTAAGGCAAACCTGGCTGAGTGATGAGAGAGTATTGGAGGCAGATGTGACCCACGCAGTGAGAACCCTCACGCTGATGCTCTGCGCTCCCTACCATCAACGATCAGACATGATTACAGCTCTCGCTCCTTGATCCGGGGCCAGGCTGAGCCCACCACTTTGATTTCTTGCAATTCTCCCCCAAAGCCAAAGTAATCAAAGCAGACGTTCAACTCGGACGGAGACTTGACCCTGGCGCGACATTTGTTAAAGTGATACGGCAAATGGGAGCAATTTGTCAAACATTTTCCATTTTATTCAGAGTGAATGAGGACGTTTCACCAGGTACTGCTTTCTCTCAACTCATATTTTACTGGTGACTGGAGGTAAAGGCAGAGATTTATTCAGTCAGGTCATACAAAACAGCACTGGAGGACATTAATAATCTATTGTCAGTGATGGCTGTGGCCAGACACACAGTCAGACTATTAACAGGATGTAGGAAAGTAAAGCAATTTAATGACATCCAAAACAAAAAAAAAATACAATTAACATTTGTAACATGCAATGGCTGAATTCTTACAAAACATTGCAATTGTTATGATCATGTTGCTAATATTAATGCTCAACAATGTGATGATTGTGTTGTGAATGGCAGTATACTGAAAGTAAGGCTTGTTAAGACTCATGTAACACTTCACTACAGCACTTCGGTGGTGGATGTCCAATATCATGCAAACAGATTACAAATGATCAGATTCAAAAAAGGGTGTCACAGGTGATCAGATTTTGTTTGAGAAAATAACCCTGACGAGGTCATATTGATGTCATTGCGGGTAGTCTCAGTTTGCTTTTCTTGAGAGAACCAGGATTTTTTTTTTTTTTATATTACATGTAATTATTTACCTGCATTGGGGAAATGTCGGATCATGTGCTTTTAGACTCATACAAAAATTGGAATGTCCTGCTTTAATTTTTTAAGGGTCCACTTGGAAACGAGGTAGTACATCCCAAGGAGTTATTCCTAATAAAGAATTTCCAACGAGTATTGTGTATGTGCAAGTCCTTAAACATTTTAGAAATTCAATATTATTTACAGTTTTTCACAATCGCGAAGACACATTTCTTGAGACCTTCCACCCGTTTCTCAAAACTGTAAGGACAAACCCTAATTTTCAAACTACATTCACAAAAACCTCTAACTCTTCTCACAAAATCAAGACATTCACCTGCAAACAGTTTCATCTGTGCTCAAAACCAAACTATGTCGTCAGATCATGTTTCAAGCCCGTCGGAATTAAAACAGTACTGAGCAATACACACTGCGTCCAAAAATATAAAACACAATGTTCAGGGCATGCAGCTCCAGAATTTTTTTTTATAAATGGTTTACAATATAGTGAATGCATTTTGGAAAAAAAAGAGAAAACATTTCATAATTTCATTTTCGTACAGAATAAAATTAAGTAGTGTAAAGGACAAAGACAAAATGTAAATTTGAAAAATGTTCAGTTTGAGGACACGGTAAATGAAGCCAAGGCTGACTGTTGATTCCCTCCAAATTTTCAATACTGTAACTGCTGTTTCTCACGCAGTCTAATGGTGTTGTTTTGAAGGACCATGTCAACTATGAGGTTTTTTTTTTTTTTTTACTGTTGGGAGAACACAGGTGTCCTTCCAACCTCACATGGCAATTTTTCAATTCTACGAAAAGGGAACATGCAGTAACAAAAATCGACATATAGTGCCATACCAAGAGTGATGGACTTTACCCCCTTTGCTGTATATTGGCAAAGTGATGCACTGAAACATCTGTATACAGTAGTTATGTAAACGTTTAATGACAAGACATTTTTCTTCTCTGAATCTCTGGATTTTGGTGGACACAGACAATCTGTTGATGTTGGCTTGCATGAAATGTCTTTCTTTCCCCGCTCCAGTTCTTCTTCAATTTTGAGTCAGTGTTCAAGCACTGGCACTTGTGTTTTAATTGTTGAACTGTTGCTACTTGTGGTCACCATGATGCACCACAAGTGTGTCATAGTGAAAACTGTGTTTTAGCGAGTGAGAATGTGTTCAGACTTTTGCAAAAAAGAGTCAATGAGATCTGCTAACTGTGTCTAAATCAGTGAAAACAGTTTATGGTTTATCCAAAAGAGTTTGCGATTCAATAAATGGGTTCACGCTATTGAGTATTTGGTTCAGAGAATGCGGTTTAGTGTTTTAGCGATTCAGAAAAAACTGGATTAGAATTACTGTTTAAAAAAACAGCTCAACATTTTGGGAAATAGGTGAATTATATACCATTTTTGTGCCAGAAATTTTAAGAGCAGATCAATACTGGGTTTGTGTCTGCACACTAAACATGAAGCTCCCGCGAGCAGCCGATTACCTTAGCTTAATTGGGGAAAGAGGGAAACAGCAAGTCTGACCCTCACTAATTTTCATTCAATCCCATTTGTGTATTTTTTTGTGTATTTAACTTTAGACAGAGCCAACCTAGCTGTTTCCCATTTTCAGTCTTTAAATTGGAGCCAAGATAACTAGCTGCACCTTCATTTTTTTTAGCAAACAGATATGAGAGTGGTATTGATTGCTTCATTTAACTTTTGGCCTAAATTTCAAACTATCATTTCAATATTATGTGATTACTTGCCAAAACCATCTTCAAAAATACCAACTATTAGCAACTACTATCATTATAACATATTGTAAAATAATAATAAACTGGATTCACCAGTAATTGTACTGGTTTTAAATTAGAATGTTTTATACATTTTGATGTTTTGAAATTATTGATTTATTGGTCTGGTAAATATTAACCTGTAATAGATCACCTTTTTTTTTTGTTTGTATTGGTGCTGCAGTGATCTGTATTGTGATGTTACAATAAATAAAGACTGATGCTTGTGATTTACCTTTTCTAATGGATGTGCTCATGAACAAAACCGAGTAACTGAATAATATTTCCTTCTAAAATCACAGGAAGATTTATGACTCAATAATCAAGCTTTATGATATGCAATGATACGTGAATTTCCTTGTTATTTTGTCAGGTATAAAACCACTGGAAAAAAATAAGTTAATAAGCAAACGTTTATACACATCTTACATCATATTCAATCCATTTCAAATATAAAAGGTCAGTAATATTTGCTCCAATTGAAAAATATCAACCTGATATCCCCACTTATCAGCGGCCAGCTACAAGTTGACGTCAGTGGCAAAGCTCAATGTGATGACATGGAATGGGGACAGAATTGTTTTTAACATTCGTACAAATAGTACTGCAGTTGAAGTAGTGGAAATAAAAAATACGAATAAAATCCAAGCCATCTAAGTTTTTGTGTAATAATAATTATAAAAAAAAAAAACAAAGACACTCCGCACATAGAATATACACTATATATACACAGTATTTAGTAATGGTCATTGTGTTGCAACTTGACAAAACAGAGCTTTATAAAATGAAAATGGCAGTGTGCAGTTGGCAACGACGCATTACGTTTGACACAGCTTGTGCTCAGTATGGATAATGTCTGTTTCCTTTTTCATTTGTTCTTCCCAGCAGGTTTAATGAAAACGGTGTCCGGGGTGGGATGGATGCCGCTCCTCATGCCGGGGTCTGAACGATGGCTTTGATCTCAGAGGACACCCTCTTCTCCTTTCGCCCCGCGTACTCGCCGATAAAGGAGCCGTCTTCGTTGAACTGAGCGTCCTCCTCACCGTAGTCCACCAGGCTGTCCCCACTGTCCCCCGCTTTGATCTCCCTGCTCAGCGAGTGTTGGCTGCCCTTCAGCGGCTTCTCGTCGTTGTCGCTGTGAGAGAGGCGCAGTGGATTTAGAATCACCTCATTTCACCCATGGCTTCACTCTGTGGCTTACTGGAGAGGACGGGGGTGCAAGCTGGAGCTATCACTGCTTCTGCAGAGAGGGTCTGTGACTGACATCGGCTTTTACCTCTGGCTAACCAATGGGAAATAATCACACAGATGCACATGTTGAGACAAAATTAATAGTTGGAGTGTACGTGCGTCGATGCATTTGACAAAGGGACAGCTGGAAGACAAACGACACATTGAGGGAGACATTGAACTGGTGCACATGCTGTGGTCCTGTGATGCATTTTAACTGCGAGACTATTACATACAATGGACTATGTAATGTTGTTACGTGATTCCCGGTGATAAGAGAGCTTTTGAAATGAACCACCAGTCATTCGGGAGTGGGTTGCACCAGCCAGCTGTGCACAAATTCAAACTTTGCGGAATTGGAGGGTTGTGGTGATTGACACGCCACTAAATTTAAAGGGTTGCACCACACAAAACTGATGTGGAGATACATTGCTACGAAACATTTTCTCCAACTAACTGCCGGGTGTAACTGTTCACCAGCTAAGTGGACCAACTGACAAAGCTAATATTAGATTGCTTATCACCGGCAGCATGTTAGTTTAGCTCAAAACAAAGTCAGGAAACAGGGTTAAACAGCTACTGTATCTTGGCTTTGTCCAAAGCCAAACAAAATACATCTACCAGCGAAATGAACAAACTAGATCCTCCCATATAACCGTTCCGAGAATGTTATTTAATGTTCTGCTTTCCAGGAGACTTTTTTTTTTTTTTCTTTCTCCCCAGTCGGTTTATCCTAAAGGCAAGATAAACATTCTCTTAAAACATTTTAGTGTTAATATACTTAAAATGCTGTTCATAATATTGTCAGAACATTATGTCCGAACTCTTAATGTCCACATAATGTTATTGCTTTATATAGCGTATAATACCGTGCTTGAAAACATTAAACAAATGTTTTGTGGTAACGTTCTTAAAATCCTTTTAAAGTGCTTTTGAATGTTTTTAGAGAGCGTTACTTGTGTTTTGCACACCGAGCAGTGACTTACAGCGGTCTTGTGGTTGAAGTAAGGATGGGAGGCATCCAGCCCAGAATCCAGCTGAAAGATAGTACCCGCTTCAGCCTGTAGCTGGACTGTGTGCTAAACTAATCTGCTGCTGCTGGTAGTTTCAAATTTCCCATGCAGACATGAGAAGGGTCATAACCTTCTCATCTAAATCCTTGCTAAAAGGATATTAGCATACTCCCCAAAATGTTGAACTTGTTCTGCTTAAGTTTTCAGATTTGGAAATGATGTTGCCATGCTGGAGTTACGCTGGTGATGCTGCAACCGAGCATAGCAAATCACTAGTTTTGGTAAGCAAAACTTTAGTGACACATTTATAGTATACGCTGGGGCAACCGGCTCCTGAGGTGAACGTGACAAAGTATAAATGTTCTCACACTGAGCCACTTTTGACTTCATCACATCAGCATTTGTTGTGCTGTGCAGACCCACTGATTGGAGAATTACACTGGGGCTCACACTGCGGTAGACTGTAATGAATTGGACCACTAAAGGATTAATGAAACGTGCCCAGATATTACTGCCCTGTAGGTGAGCCGCTTTCAATTACACTGATTGGTTTTAGCCTCTCGCCATGTGCCGGGCAGCCGGCCCGCAGCTCCATCCTGACCGAAAAAATGGCAACATCTGAGCGTTGCTGTGGCTCCCTTTATGATGCAATGCCTTTCACAACAACACAACCACCGTATCTAAGAGCACCACCTCCTATTAAGGGATGCTACTACTCTGACAACACTGATGTGTAAACAGCTCGGTGATACCACCGCTGTTTATCACATACTTTCCAGTTACTCAGTCCATCAAATGTCTTCTGCAGAGGAAGTGTGAGGCTCCGCGTGAACCTCGCGCGTGCTGTGTTGTCTTTTCAGCGAGAGGAGAAATGCAAAGAAAATTACTGGGAGAAGAAGATGGGGGAAAAAAAAAAGACCCTTGGAAAAGGAGAAATTCACACCGTTGCGCATGAATTGCAGTGAGGTGGTGAAATAGTGCTCGGAGGGTGACGCTTACCTGTATTCGCAAAATGTGTCGTCATTCATGCCCTGGGACTCTACGTCTGGGTGGAGGTCTTCTTTTTCTTTTACTGCTCGCAAAAGGAAAAGAAGATATCAGTGATTTCCTCAAGAGACGACTGCCGACGAAGATTCCAGACTGTTGACACTGTGTGAATAAGTTTGAGAGTCTGCCTCTGATTCCCTGCACTTACTAAATGAAACAAAGATGAATGCGAGCCTTTTGAAAAGAATGCATAAATTCAAATAAATGTTACATTTTATATTTGTCAAGTTTTCCCTCGTGTTTGTATCTAATTGTTATATTTGTCTATATTTAAAACAAATTGTAAATTCTGTATCACCTCAACTGCATAGTCCTATATGTGGTTGAACAGAAAAAAAAAAAACAGACACGGCTCGGGTAAATGAAAGACGAGGTTGTTGGAACTACGGGCGATAACGAGAACTTAATGAGGAAACAAAAGGACAGAGCTGCATCGCGCTCTTTTTTTCTGCTGACGAGCGAAGCGATCGCTGCCCAGACGACAACCTGATGGCCATTAGCTGTGAATAATAAAGCCGACAAGGACTCTCACGTCCCCAATAGCAGGAATAACATTGAGATACCGCCAAGCTGATGTCATTATTCCCTGCGCGGCCACCTCGTGAAGCATTTTGCATTTTCTCTGGCTGTGGGCTGCGCTTTGTTTAGATTGCTTCTTGCTGGAAAAAGCTCCCTCTCATATCCATGCAAAGTTCAAATACTGGACATACAGTAGAACTGCTCATTTTCCTATCAATACAGCTGCCTGTTTCATGTACAAATTTGCATCAAAATGAATTTTCAAGCCCGGGTAAAAAAAAAAAAAAAAAAAAAAAAAAAACTCTCTTAAGTATTCTTGTGATGGCTTCAGGGATGATTGATCATTTCTTTCATAGCAACAAACGGCGATTTAGAAACATAATGGTGCTCCAAAAATCAATTAGTATTCAAGCAAGGTGATGTGTGTGTGTGTGTGTGTGTGTGTGTGTGTGTGTGTGTGTGTGTGTGTGTGTGCGTGCACTTGTCAGTGAGCACTTACCGGAATACTTTCCTCCTTTATTTCTGTTGACAAAGCAAGCGATCAACACAATAAGTGTGAGGAGAGCGATGGCACACATCAGGCCGATAAACCAGCCCTTGGTGGATATTCCTCCGTGGATGCTGGCCTGACCTGAGGACAACAATACCCAGTGACTTTGACTCGCCTTGGCCTTTTCATGAGGACACTTGATTGAATGTTTACATCGACAAAGCCTATCTGATGCAAAGGCAGAAGGTGGCAGGGCCCGCTGCTGATGGAGACGATCCAATATTAATATTAAACAGCTAATCCTGCTTGTCTAATTAATCAAGTAAGGAACGCTGTACAAATGTAATTCCTCTTAGTGAGCTAAATTAAATCCTAGTGACACCGTGAAGGACCACATGCCGCGGCTTGAGTCACTGCTCAAGGACACGGTGGGAGGTCAATTAGTTCTGCTATTTTTGTCCCCCCTTCTTTTTGTTTTTCTTTGAGTTACTTTGGTTTCCCTCCTCACCTGTGGACACGGTCGTGATAACATCTTCAAATATACGAGAATTATCAATCCATCTGTTCGGAATAAGGCGCACAGTGTACCCTGTCTCAGGTTCGAGCCCGTCAATGATGTGGAAAGTCTGAGAGGAGTTTAAGGCCTCTGATATCTTTCAGTGACCCTCACCTGTGCAGAGGGTTGAATGATCAGGAAGGTGTCAGAACACATGAATGCACACAGCTGGCTTTGTCTAATGTAGAAAACGATTGAAAATACATAACACACACGGTTACAGATGGTAGATGTCTTTCACCTACTGCTCTACTCTACTCTAACACCCCCCCCCCCCCAAAAAAAAAAAAAAAGGCCATGATCTTACGGTTGTTGATATATACAATATAAAACTGTGTGTGCTCTCCTCCAGATACCCAGCTGATATTTGCGAAGCTGTCGCTAACAGCTGAGCTAACTTTCAACAGGGCCGGTACTGCCAGGGAAAAGAGAAGAGATGAGGGAAAGGAGAGAAATGGCGAAAGGGTTGTTAGTAAAGGACAAAGCAGATGAAAGTGTTTAGGAGTGTTGTCATTATGCCATGAAGGATGCTGCGCGTCACTTTCTGTGGAAGAGGTGAGCCTGGTTGTTCCTAACACTGTTGTAAGGAGGCATCAATTACGTCTGACAGAGAGGGACAGCGGGTCACTCTCACTACAGCACACATGACAAGACTAATGTGGATATGGAAATTGTACCACAGGTGATGCCTGCAAAGTTAAATGAACATCTACTGGGACCTTAACGGAGATTTAACATGAAGACTTTTGGGTGATAGACATTTCGCACACCTACACTTATTTAGAAATTGTCTGTTAAGCTACTGATATATAGAAACTTTACCTGTATAACACTTCACGAGCAACAAAACATTCTGATTCTAGGTTCATTTTATCGTTTTGTATTTGTTTTTATTCTCCCTACATGATGATCTAAATGTCTTCCGCACATCGTCACTCTAGAAATAGAATATTTTCACTCAAACAGCCTAATTCAAAGACGTTTTATACAGCAGCAACTACGTGCAGCATTTCCCAGGGCCCATAGTCTGAGTCAAAAAACCCAAATATGCTCAAATGGTGGAAAAACAACAGAACTTTAGAGTTGTTAAACTGGACCGTAAATTTTTTTAAATTTATAATTCAATGACAAATTATCAAGTGATTAATTTGAATTGTTTCTGTTCATCTAAACTCAACTCATTGAATAATTGTAAGAATAACAATACGTGATTTACAACAATCAGACAACACAGAGAAGACAAAGTTGTCAATGGTAACTATGCAGGTCCTGGTTATACTTATCAGTGGGCTTCATTAATCATGTTTTTTGATGGTGTTTTGTTTTGAAAGCAATAACAAACCTTATGTGTTCAGAGCTACATCTACCGCAGACGTACGCATTGAGTGGTTGATCCTGACACTCAAACAGGGGAAGGAAAAAAGCTGCTAATGTCGTGACTGATATGCATCATCAGTATGGGAAACGTGTGCTTTGACAGCAGCTGTCTAAGTTGGTCAACAAAGCACAATCCACTTCATTTCACCACGGCAAACATGCAAATCTTCAGCTGCGTCTCCAGCTCAGGTGCATTATTTGCTCAGGTGATAATTCAGTTGACAAGGACACCTGCGTCTGCGCCGTCCACCCTAACCACTGCAAATGACACTCTCTCACTAATGTTGATGGATTAGTCTGCAACTATGGTAATTCTAGTCATCGGAACTGCGTGATGACTTCGACTGACAAGGGCTCCCGAACTAAAAATATCCCGAGGCTGGCCGCCGTGTTTTGTCACTGCGCTCCTCAGCTTGCTATTAAATGCTGCAGAAAGCAGCTGCTCACGCAGCAGGGAGCTGGTGCCCTGGAAGACGCCCCTTCAAAGTCAGGAGGATTTTTTTTTATGAGGAGAGGACAGAAAATATTCTGATACAGGAGCTTTCAACAGCTTTACACTTATGCACTTATCTCAGTGTCCTGTAAATATCACCTTCCCAGTATGAGCTCACGCCTCCCCCGGCGTGGCCCAGGAGGACGTTTCTCCTCGCTCTTTTCTCTCAGCTCAGATGTTGCCCCGGGACAACTTCCTGTCCCAGAGCCGTGTTACTGTTTACCCACTTGAAGATTACATGGAAATGTCAGGTGACCGTTGGGTCAATACACTGCCGTGTACAGTGGGGACCGGGACCCGACAAATCAATCACTAACAATTAGACATATTTGTCCTGTTCAAGTGACTGCACTCAGCCACAGTCGGATCAGGATATGGATCCAGTGTTCTAGATTTCCCTGCGGTGCAGCACGGAAATGAAACCCAGGAAACAGTAAAATACAGCTGTTACCTTACATTCCATCTCTCTCTCTGATACTGGAGGCAATATAAACTCTCAGATAAAAATACCTGATGAAGTGGTACTGTATTGGTGTTATCAATTTGATCCAGCAGCCAACCAAACAAGTCCAGCAGTTATCGCACCAAAATATTCAGATAAGACATGTATTTGTTTCCATATCTCCCTGTATTAATTTCACAGGTTTGGATTCAGTCTGTGGTTGGATGCTTGTCGTGTCAGTATGTGCTGCAGCTCTACCTATGGAGGAACGAGTGGGTTTGGTCACTGGGGACTTTGGCATGCTTGGAGGTGGGGGGGAAGGCTGACTTGCCTGAAAAGAAACACAGACCTTGTGGTTATCAATTGGGATAAGAGCTCAGAAGGGGGAAGTGGTAGGGGATACTTTCTACTGTTAGCACACATGCTAGTTTCAGCTAATTTCTAGGATTAGTGACAACATGTCCACAGTGAAACCCGATCTACAATTTGAAAACTACATTTTGCATCGGTTTACTCACAAGGTGAGATGTGGGTTTTTAATTTGACTTAAAAGCAAATTCATTCTATTTTTGTGCTTCATTAAAAGGAGTGGTGGGTCTGATGCTCATCTTGGGTTTGGCTCCTAAAGCATCATTTGTTATCTCAGCTTGAGTTAGACGTGTTGCACTGAGCCTGCCGTTGCTAGGATAAAAGTCAATATTCGTTTACGGTCACTAATGAGCCAAGATTAATATGAATTTATAATTGGGTTACTCATTACCATTGCTATTCGAGTGGAAGCCACAAACTTTATCTGAGAAGAAGTTGACATGTTTCTAATGAAAGGAGGCATCAGAGTGCTCTCTGCTGATGGCAAGGGCAAACAGCAGACAAGGTCAATTATGTGAAGAGGAGCCAAGTGTTTGGGCTGCTACAATCTGCAGAGGACAAATCAAAAGCCGAACTGGTTGATACTCCTGATGATTTGTTCAGGCCTATTGCAGCCACACCTATCGACAGTTTTACATCTAAAGCATGCAGCCGCTATCTAAAACAATGCTTATGACTGTTGAGCATATCATACCAACATAAACCCAATTTTGACATTTATAATGACAAAAACATTGTGATCATGTCATCAGTTGCAGTATTTCTCAGCAGGTTGACAGCGTCTGTGTTAATATGACATGCCACAGTTGCTGCATAAGCACAGATCTACATACTCAGGCCAACGGTGAAAGCCAAATTGGAAGCTGCAGGGGGGGAAAAAAATAAAAGGAAAGGAAAAAGACAGAGGGGAGAAGTATCGCAAGGCTAAGCAGACGTACGTATTGACACACACACACTTATTATACACACCGTATGATTAAAGCTAATTCTCAAAGCAAAGTGCTTTTTAGTGGCACGTGAAAAAGCAAGCAGAGTACCATTGGAAGAAACAGCACTGACATATATGCACATGGTGATAGTGGAGTTACTACAAATAGCTTTCGTGCTCAAAATCTTGAGACTCTCGAACGCACACACATGTAATAGCTTTACAAAATCGCAACTCAGTACATAAAAAATGAGTCGTTCTCCCTGCAATCATTTTTCCTGGTATTTCAGCATGCAAATAAACAGCCCCTGAGAGCCCATTAGCCTTCTTTCTCTGATTGTAAGGATTCCTCCAGTAAACACCAAGTAATCACCTGCATATTTAGCAGCTGCAGTGTATTTCAACATAAAGTTTTGTGTATAGATTTGACATAAGGAAGCATGGATGGCATACAAACTCTTTTAAGATGTATTTATATTATAATTTATGCTGACAGTATCTGCTTCTGCAGTCCATTTACTGAGTCTGAGGGGAATCCGCATACAGTTTCCTGTTTCATTTCCCGTCCAATCGCTCACACGCCACGCAACAGCACGCCCCCCATCACACCAGCTCGGCTTGAGTTTGAGCCAGCTGAAGTATGGCATGCAGTCCTCAAAAAAACATATTTGTAATTGGATGGACAAGATTACATACTACGAGCCGGCTCATTTTGATTACTTAACCACCAACTCTTTCATGATCACACAATTCAGTATGAAAACCTTCAGTTTCCCTCCTGCTCAAAGTAATTTTCTTTCTGAAGCTGATCGTTTCATAGCTCGAGCTCTCCGTCCAATCAATAAGCACTTGCTCTCTCATGACAGTGACAAATGAAAACCTCCACTGCAGCACATATGAAATTGTTTATCCAAAAATATAACTTACATGGAGATATGAAAAGCTTGGCTGCTCTGGCATACATCATATTGTGCTCGTTCAATACCATTTTGAAATAGGGAAATGCTTTCGTCACCTGCTTTGCCTCAGCCTCAGTTTGGCCGAGCCAATTCTGCTCTTCGGAGCTCGCCTGTGATCTTATGTCCCCCCTCAGAAAGAGACACACTCACCTGCCCACACACCCGCACATTATCCAGACATACACAAGCCTGGTCAACTGGCTTCCTGGACCTTCCGCCACTCACTTGTTTCGGGGGTGGTGGTGCTCTCCTCGCTGACAACAGGCCCGCAGCCCACCATGGTGCAGGAACGCAGGTAGAACTTGTATTTGCTCACAGGTTCCAAGTCGCGCAGGATCCACTTGGTGGTGTCAGGGTTGCTGATGTCTACTGTCTGCAGTGGCCCCATTTCCTCAGTTTCATTGACTAGATATAAAAATAGCAACAAAAAATCGTTAATGTTCATGTTTTAGATTAGAGCTAATTTCTATAAATGGTATGCACTTTTGTACTGATACCCCACATATATAAACTTGATTAAGTTGATTAGAATTATTTCTACTGACTGTCTGACTTCTGTACTTGGCTCAAAAGACATTTCAGAAAAAAAACAAGTCATTTGCTTTTTTGAGCGGGTCAGGCTTAATGTCCCTTTAAACACATTTTTGTGTTTAACAAACAAGCAGAAGATGCCCTGCACAATTTACAACTCAAATGTATTTGTTTTTTTGGTGTCTGCACTTTGTCCACATTGTGATGGGATCACATTTTTCGCAACGTAAAGCAGCCCAGTAGGTAGGGCGGTGGCATTTATGTTCTTTGTAAGAAAAACAAACACAGCAGGTGTTGAGGTGACCTTTGCTGTGAAAGAGGTGCTACGTCTCTCCGGTAGGAGGCAACAGAAACAATGACAAGAATGTATTGGTCTGCTTCCCTCTTTGCCTGGACACCACCCACTGTTATCAGTCATCATGATTTTTTGTTTTGTTTTGCTTCTAGGGACAAAAACATTACAGTTTTGGTAAATTATGCAATCCAGGCTGGTTTAGAAAAGAGGCCACAAGCATCATGTTTCTACCCTGTGGAAACGTTACTTTCTCACTTTCCCAGAAACACTCGGGCCCTGACAGTTGGTGCACACGATCTTATGGAGTGAACTGGCTGAAGGCTGTTTTACTGACTGCAGCAACAATATTTCCAAATAGTCTTCAGCCCAGTGGGCCAAACACGCTTGGCCTTGTGTAGTATGAAAGATACCGAGACTCTCCAACACTCAGACCTGACAGCAAGCGTAAGTTTAGCTCAAATGGGAGAAAAACAGAGCGAATTGAAGCCAAGGTCATTTTTAACTCCCACTCGTGCCGATATTTCACCGCAAACCTCACTACAACCATCTTAAATGATCCAAAATGTGAGTAGATTAATCTGATTCAACTCACAAATGCTAATAAAGTCAATACATTATATATTCTTCAATGTTTCATTTTAAACTGAGTAAATGTAGCTACTATGCCACACAGCAAAGGATGATGCAACATGTCTTTTAATTGTGTATACAGTAAACTAGAGTCTGACCAATCATAGTCAGTTGGCGAATATTGGCCAGTCACTGATATTTATTGTCCTATATGAAAGCTTTTTCTCACTTTCATCATGCAGCAACAGAAGTTCGGTTAATTATTAAATTGTACTTTTTCTGTTATTTTTAATTGCACTTATTTAAAATGATTACATTCCCAGTTCACTGTTTCAATGCGAGTCATTTTAGACAATAAAGTTATCATTATACAGTAAAATGTTCTGCCTCAGTTACATATAAACACGTTTGATACCTCATTTCAGTCGACATATCGATATTAAATATCCCGCAGACATACTTTATCTTTTACTTCCTAATATCAATATCGACTCTACAGTAAACTGCTGTAAACAAACAGGACAAATATTTTGAAAGAACAGATTGAGAAGAGATTGAGCCCTCATCTTCACTTTTCTGACACACTTTTCCCTGAGAGGCAGGCAGACTGCCAGTCTGGTGCTGGCATACTGAGCCCTGGGCTTTAGAGTGGGTTAACAGCTCTTTAAGGCGGTAGGACTACTGTGTGCCACCCACTCAATGGCTAGAGCAACTTAAGGACAAATCCAACCTTTAGGTTCAGTAATTTATGTCGTGATTCTAAACGAATACTGACAAAAACTTGTATTGGTGTGAGTATACATTTTCAAACCACTATCATTACCACTCCAAAGTGCACTGGTAGAGGAAAACATATATAATATCCACATCTACTCTTGTGCATTCCCCACATCTAGTGTATGGATAAAGTGGCAACTTGATACTTTGACCATAAGGTTTTACACAGAAAACATGTTATTTCACAGCAGGTTGGCTGAACTATTTAAACCCCTTGGTGCTCCTCAGTGTGTTAACAACCTGTGAGATGTGAGGCTTTTAAAGGCTGCTGTAAAAATGGGCGTGGCCCTAAAGCAGCAGCACTGGAGCTTGAGGATCTACTTGTGTCACTTATGATACACTGACAGCTGGCTGCATTTTCCTTCACATTTCGCGCATGACTTCCTGCAAGGGGACTTCAAAAAAAGTCACACTTCAAAGACTCCATCAGCTTAATTGCTGTGGAACAATGAAAACGTCCTCTCCTGAAATACTGTGACGCTTGGTCCTCTTGTGCAGATGCAAATTAAACTCAATTAGCCGGGAAATGCGGTACTAAGACGTTGTTGGAAGTTAGTCATTAGCTTCGTTATGACTTTTGTTTCAGGATGGAAAAGTGTGTGCACATGGGGATGTGTTCGGTGATGATGTCTCCTGGGACTGTGAGCTATGCTGACGATGTCCCCTGCAGTCAGGATGGGGTCAGTAAAACCGCACCTTAACAGACTGTGACACAGTGGCCTTGGTCAGCAGGAGCTGAGCCATGATCATGACTCGCAGGCTAGCAGACATCACCCTGACATGTTTCCTATACACACACCATGACCCAAGCCATATTAGAGCAGGGCAATGATTTTTCTTCCTGTGCTGAGGATCATGGGTTAGACAATCACCACTCTCTTAAAGACTTGCACATACTTGTCTGTACCCCCACAGTGCAATAGAACACAGAGGAAGAGTCTGTGCATTTAAAGCAGTGAAGCTATACAGTCACTGTAGCCAAACTGAAATATTTGGTCTGTGTGCTTTTGTATACTCAATTTATTTTTTTTCTTTAGAGGCTGGGAGCTGAAAAGAAACACTGAGGGATGTAAACACTATTAAAGAAAAGGAAAAAGAAACACTATCTTCTTGTAGCAATACGGGGGGATCACCATTTTATCTGAGATGATTAAGTGTAGGGACGAGGCATAGGAATACGTACTGAGCTGGTATTCGAGGAGGTATCCGGTGAGAATCCCATTAGGCTCCAATGGCGGGGCCCAGACCAGAGAGACAGTGTGCCTCTGTACATCTGTGACCCTGAAAACAGGATTTTTCTCAGGGACTGTAGGGGAAAAGAAGGTAATACACACAGTAAGCAGACAAATTCTGCAACCCAGTTTCCTTGGCTATTATTATATTTTCTCTTCAGTAGTTGTGAATCAATACGCTCCATGCTGTTTTTCCACAATCCTACCTCCCTCTGGGGTTTTGAAGTTGACGGGATGGCTGCCTGGGCCGTTACCCCGACCGTTGAAGGTCATGACGAGGAGGCTGTACTCTGAAAAAGGTGTTAGTCCCGGTACCGTGGTGTGGTTCCGATCCCCAGGGAACATCAGTGTGTGTTTGTCTCCATGGCTTTTCTTTGAGTCCACCAGACTTCGCAGACGCCACCAGTTTATCTACATCAGGAAAGAGACACATAGAGGCATCCTCAGCGGCGGCTACAGGGCATCAAACTTTGTACGTAAATATGTACAGTATATGTGTGAGAGAATGCTGAATGAGTTATTGTAGGTTATTTTTGTGGTGGCGTGAGCGGGAAAACATTGAGCTGACCAGGTAGGAGACAGAAACGGGTGAGAAAAGCAAACGTTATGAGCAAGGTCAGGGCCATTCCTTTTAAACTGTGTCTAAAAGAAAAGGTCTGCTTTTTGAGGTATTACCCTGTAGCCTCCCAGATGTCCATGTAACTTGTCCTTGTGTACTCGTGTCCAGCTAACCTTGACCACTGAGCTGTTCATTACCTCCACAGCTATATCATCAGGCGCAGCAGAGGGAACTGCAAAGGCAAACACACATTAAAATCCATAGTAAACTGCAGTTAAGACAAGGAAAAACAGTACTGAGGCAGGCACAGTGTAAATTATTCTGAAATAGCTTGATTTTTATATAAAGCCAAATGAGAAATTTTCAGCCAAAATAAGGCAGAATTACAGAATAAAATTCTATTCAACTAGCTATATTTTGTGATCACCTATTTACAGGAGCCCCTATCGGAAAGGGATTTCTACCCAGAGTCACAAAAACTAATGGTAAAACCATTGAGCTAAAGGGGGTAAATACTACAATTGCTAAGACCACATTTGACAATGATGAGGTGTCATGACCTGAGGTGACCTCCTGGGGACAAGTCCAGAAGAAAGCTAAACAAAGGAAATATAGTAAACTTCTGCACACACTGTTGTTCTCTGCAGTTGCCACAGTACACAACCCTAAAACTAAAAGTCAAACCCAAAGCAAATGATCTCTTTCACACTTCTACTTCAATATTGCAGCTGAAAACGCCAGAATCACGCAGAGGCAAAAGTTTAATTCATTAAAATTGATTCAATTAAATCACAACTTTTCTGTATAACACCACGTCTTTGAGCTTCACTATTTAATTTGCACTTTGGCAGCTCTAAATGGTAGGAAGAGGTGAATACCCAGAAACTGTCTAAGTTCATGTAAGTACTCTGCAGACAGCGTGATCACCTTTATACACCAAAATCATCTGCGTCGTCCTTTTACTAATAATAGCAACAGAAAAACAAAAATCGATTGTATATAATGTTTCTATTTTCCATTTACGAGCATCGTTCACTGTATCTTTTGTCAAATTTACACTACATGTAAAACAATGTTATATTTTTTTAAAGGTGCATTAACTGATATCACAGTCATCTGGGAGTGGACACATGTTACAACTAGATCAATAACACAATGTTATGTTACGGCTAACGTTACCAAATTCTCTCCGTTTGTATCCTTCCTTCCAGTTTGATATTGTTTAGTTACATGCTGATGCCTCAAATAGGCAAATTGAGAATCTAGCAACATCTAATGATGTGGAAACACTGGTCGTGGCTTACAAGTTGGCAACCATTTGCTTATTTACACATTGAGCTGACAGGAAGGTACGTCAAAGAGAAAGGGCTTTTGCTTAGCAGCAGACTCTGGATCATAACATCTTACCGGTGTCATGCTAGAACGTAGCATAAATGTAGAGCAAGTAGAGAAGAGGGAATGGTGATACAGCTGTATGCTTACTACCGTCACTCTTCTCTAATCTCTGTTTTCAGCTTCACAAACTCGTGCTGGAAATATTTGGGTGTTCTGCTGCTTAATGCTCCGCATGTTTACTAGTTAGTCACTAACTAGCCTTTAGTCATGGGTAGGTTGTGTACAACTAAAGCTGTGCAGCTTTAGATAAATTGTTGTCAAGAAAGACCAAGACTCACAGTCCTCTCCCGAGTAGCCGGTCACTATGTTGGGCTCGGGGCCCCAGCCCTGATGGTTCCTGGCTTGGATCTTGATTTCGTAGGGAACGAAGGTTGGAGTTTTCTTCACCACAAACGAGTGTCTCTTCACCATGTGTTCCTTCCAGTCCTCCTCCATATCCTGTCGTCTGTAACTCACCTTGTACTCCAGGCCGGGGCCATTGTGCTCGATGGGTAGCAGGGGCTGATTAATGGAAGATAAAGAAAGCAAAAGTAAAAAACAGGAAGAAAGATGACATAAAGGATTTCATTGAGACGTTCACAGTTGCATAAGATGCTTCTTGTATTTCGCTGCTCAATGTCACTGCCTCCATGGGATTAAAATGACAAGCTAGCCCTTTGAGCTGTGCTTGGAACACTGGCAGCCTTTTTTTTTTTTTTTTACTGCTATCTAATGAAACAATGGAACAATTGACCTGGTCTAGCAGCCAGGCTTTTCTTTGATAAAGGGCTTGCTGAGACATTGTAGATGAGAAGATTCATTCCTCACATAAGTCAGACCGTGAGAAATAGAACGAGATACTATTATCCACAAAAGCAAATCATTAACAGAGGGAGAGCTCATGAATCCAGGATTCAGGAGCTACGTTACCATGACAGGGCAACCAGATAATAAGTGAAAGAGAGATTCATCTTTCTACAATAAAGGCGAATATATTACTGTGAGCGTTAAAAGAACATTTCCCTTTTCATAGCCTTCCTTCCTCTTTCTAATCAAAGAGAAGGAGCAGCTTTCAATAGATACTGAATCATGGTAATCTCAGAAAATGGCTTTCCTAAAGATCTGAACTGCGGAATGAAATATGAAAAGTGGGCTGTATCTATTTCTTCGATTCCTATTGGTAATTGCCTATGAAACATTGATACAACTCCATCTCTGTTCTCTTTGTGAAATTCTTTGACTGCCAAAAACTGAAGTGGAAGTGAATAATTCACCATGCAAAGGTGGTCATATTGCAGAATTTGCAGTAACAGAATCATAAAAGACCAAACTCTATCTCTTACCTCCCAGTTGATATCCATTTCATGTGGCAAATGACCTTCGATTTTGATATTTTCAGGGTTCTTGTCGGGGGCTGTAGAATAGAAGGAATATAGATTTTGTGGACATTGTTAGTGCAAGAAATCTCCAGTGAAACAGCCGCACAAGAGAACAAGAGGAGAATCAATTATGATGCAGGTCTGAGTGTTTTAAAGTTCACAGAGCAGCAGTGTTGGCAGCTCGAGTGGCCGGGAGGACCTTATCAAAAAGTACGATAAACATTAAAAAGAGGAAAACTCAGACCTGCCGGGGGGGTTTTGTATCTCTCCGTGGGTTCGCTGGGACGACCTGTCCCGACAGCGTTCACACCGGATACGCGGAAGCAATAGTCGACGTGGCCGTGGAGTTTAAGGACGGCAGAGTTGTGGTTCCCGGGCACTCTGAGCAGCTCCTTCCAGTTGCCTGGCTCCCACTTGCTTTCCTCATACTCGATAATAAACTCTGTTGACAGGCATAAAGACAATAGGAGCAGGTCCCTCACCGCAACGATTCTTGCCAAAGGATTTCTTATCTAACCAGCAGCTGTGCAGAAAACTCCTCAAACCCTGCTCTGGGCTTGTACATTCCTCAGGGATACTAATCATAATGCATGCTTGGCTGAATCAATAATTGATTCATATTGTACAAGATGGTATCGAACAAATCTATTTACATGCAGAATGATGCCCTAAAATGTGTATGTCATATTAATACCATTCACAGCAGTTTAAGAGTGTGCTGACACCAGAACACATGGATGCTCCCTTATACCTGTGGTTGAGCTGTTGTGTTCGTCACCAGGGATCCATTTCAGTTTCACACTTTTGCTCTTGTGTTCAGACAGCAGTAAGTTCTCCGGCGCATCGGGGACATCTGAAAATCATCACAACACCATGGCTTGGACAATCACACACACATCAATCTCTGCAGAGAGAAAAGGCCAAGGGAACAAATGTTCAATCAAATCATCCCGAGAGTCAGAGGATGTGGAACGAGCTGCATCGCTGGACTGGCTGCCACTGTTTCTTTTCGACTGTAAGATGTCAACAATATCTGGAAAGGGCGCTAGCCAGATACGGCACTGCCCTAATAAAGCCATGGTCTGCGTTTTCATGCTCCTGCTTTGGCTTCCTGACATTTTGATCCCATCACGAACGTGTCACACATTAATATAGCACCAGGGGTCTCTGATCCTTTGGCCTGTAGCAGAACGAGGACTCATATGTTGTCTTACCTAACACCATGAGCAGGGCTGAGGCCATGTCTCGGTCCACCGGACTTTGCGCCACACATGTGTACACACCTTGGTCTCGGTGGCTCACATTGATGATGTGAAGAATTCCATCCTCCACAAGGTATCTGTTGACAGAAACATGGAGACAGAATATTGATTGAGAAAACTGAAAAGTGAAATGACTTTCCAGATGGGATTAAGTCTGCAATGCTGTAAAAAAGTCAGTATCATACCTTGAATTTTCAGTGTAGTTGAGGGCAATCTCCATATCATCTTTTTCCCACAGGATCTCAAAGTCATTGGTGAAGGACTTGTCGTACGCTACCAGGCATGAGAGCTGGGCTGTGGTACCTATTAGGATCTGCTGGTCCTCCGGGGCCACGACTATTCTAGTGGGATCTTCCACAGGCAGGACAGTGTTAGTTACATTTCAAGGACTGTGAGTTGTTGCAAACATTTCTTGCAGATAAAACTGTTCACCTTTTACATAAAGCATGGCGTTAACGGCAGACGATCCCTCTGTGTTTTTAGCCAAACATGTGTACTGTCCCGCGTCGCTTTTCTCTACGCTGTAGATCTCGAGCGACCCGTTGTCGTGAATGGTAAACCTGGGTCCTTCCACGGATTCGGAGGAGTCGTCTCTGCTCCTGGAAAACATTCAGAAGAAAAAAAAAAAAAAAAAAAAAAGACCCATTAAAGGCTGAACTAAAGTTGTCTCAGGTCAAATTAAATATGAACACAGCTGCAGTCTAAACAAATCAACTGTAGCAACAATGAGGAAATAAGAAGTTGCTGAATAGTACATTAGAGTTGAGTGAGAGCATTGTTTTGACTTGTTTTGAAGAAACAACATGTCACGGATACAGAAGTGGGTTGTTTAAATCGACCAGTTGAGATCTACTGCTCTCTGCTGGTGTATAGCAGCTGGGAGGAAACTGTACACTCACCAAGTGATTGTGGAAAGAGGAGAGCTGAAGACCTTGCAGTGCATCATCACTCCCTTCCCTTCCACGGCGGAGTAATCCTCCCCCTCGTTGGTCAAAATCATGGGGGGCAGATCTACAAGGATGAGCAGTAAAATCCAAGCATCATTCTGACATCGTTAGAAAAGCAAAGTGCGGATATTCCACTGTGAAGGAAACAACATGTGGCTCTTAATTACTAGTCAAAAGCAGCACTGAGTGAGATTTGGTTTGCAGTTTTAAAACCTGATAGAACAGGACTGGAATGAGGCAGATAATTGTGGGTTAAATGAGGTGACAACACTGTTGCCTTACCTGTGCGTTAATTGTGAGCTCCATTTTGTTAAAAAATGATTCGGCTGTCAAGTTGTCAGAAATGTGCAAATATGCAAACGAAATCAAAGCAGAAAACAATGGAATAATGAGTTAGCCGAGCACGTGTACCTTATCAGTTGTAGCCAAAGCCTTCCATTAAAATAGCCTGTCTCTCCTAATTGTTTACAAGGACAGCAACTGGGACTTAGCATTCAGAGACTGTACAGCTTTATTAACTCCTGTGTCACCAGCGAACAAACTCTTTGCGTTTGCGCAGAGTGACGGAAAGCAACACGCTGTCTTTTGGTTTTTTTTTTTATCTGCATTTGTAAAGCAGCACATGTTTGTCTTATGGCACTGAAATCAGTATGGAATTGAGGGAGAACTTGTTAGCATATAAATGGCAGGGAACGGGGCTTGTTGCTCCGCAGGGAGAACCGCTAGCCTGAATGAAGGAGTACAGCTTGTAGACAGCTCTACTTCCCTGGGCTCCTCACTGCTTTATGGGCATATGCCGGCATCAGTGCCAGCTCTCAAGCTTGACACATCAGTCAGCAGCTTCCCAGTGACTCTGCGAAGTCTGACACTTACTCACAAACACTGTGTGTAGATTGTGTTTTCATGTACTTGAGAAGAACCTGATGGGGAAAGAGAAGTGATGAAAACTGAGGCTCACAGAAATAAAAGCTGTTGTACTTACTCATAATCATGATGTTTGCATTAGACAGAAGGGTGCCGTGTTTGTTGGAGGCTTCGCACTGATAGACTGCGCTGTCAGAAGCTTTGGCATTATGTAAAACTATGGTATCATCAAATGTCCTCCTGTTGGCAGCTGGGAACTCTGTAATAGACCAAAGATAGACTCAGTGAAAACAAAAGTTATAGATTAGGGTTGGGAAATATAGCAATCATGTATAGTCGTAAGATATGCGATTTTGGATATGGTCATCCCTACAATATTGTCACAATATCAATATCCTGTGAAAAAATATTGTGATTTTTGTTTTGTTTTTCCTTTTTGCCCAGCTCTATTTCAGATCATCACCAACTGTTAAACATAACTGGATTTCCCCAACCTCACCAACATGACCCCCTTTTTAAACGTAACTGGCTACCAGCGGTTCTGTCATCTCCACTCTGTTTTGGCATATTATAGATGATTGATGAAGCTCATGCGTAAATTTAATAAGGAGGATCTGTTCCCTCATGTTACAATTTTATTCCTCTGTGGGTGTGCTTTTCCTACTGTTCTATTTTCTTCATCACTTCCCATGCTTTCAAGTCACTCATTTATAATCTTGTCATCACCATACCTGACCAATGATCTCTCTGCATGCGTTGCTTGAGCTGATCAGTCTCTTGTCGCTGTTTTTTTTTAAATATCATTCATCCTGTCAGTTTGTCTTTCAGACGTCCTGATGAGCAACCCTCTTCCTCCCCATCACCACCTCATCTGTCATCTCCGCACCTACCTCCCCCCCTACTGTTCAAGGCAGATGACCGTCCAAGTCTGAGCCTTGTTTTGTCTGAGGTTTATTCCTGTTGAAAAGTAGTTTTTCCTCCCAGCTACCGCTTATGTGGGAATTGTTGAGTACATAAATAAAACATTTAAATATGCGTATTCTGCTCCATCACCTCCAGCGTCTAGGCTCCAGGGGTCCTGTCCTATCTCCTCCATCCATTTGGGACATCACTCTATGAAGTGGCCTCTCATCATTGGAGCCCAATCTCCAAAATGTATAACTGTCACGAATTCAGTAAAAGAATTTCACTCCAAATGATCTCTCCTTTTTTTGAATTACTTGTTGAATTATGTTTTCATAACAATCTAAACTTCCTGAGAGTCCGATTGTTGTCAACGGTTAAAAAAGTTAATCTCCGAAAGGTTGCACTTATTCATGTTGCACTGTATCAGTGTCTACCAGATTATGAACTGTAAACTATTCCTGTTCGCAGTCACAGTGAATCATTCACGGTTTGCCTCTACAGCTATCGTCATGAGTGGCAACCTGGTTACACAGAGTGTTGTAATTGTCTTATTTTGTCTTGGATTGCATGTTTGCTGTCCCAGTAAATATATTTTTAATTGAAAGTGAGTGTTTGACCTTCATCATCGACTTTTGGACACCTTCTCCTCATGTTATATGTTGTATTAAAACTCATGACTAGCTAGTAGTAAGCTTTTAGACAGTGAAGTGAGTCTCTAGTGGGGCTGCGGGACTGACCCTGCAGAGGTGCGCCGTTTATCCTCCATGTCATCGTCGGCTGAGGAGTCCCGCTGGCAGAGCACTTGATGAGCACATCTGAGCCGATCATACTGAGCTGACTCTCTGGCTCAAACACCCACTCTGGAGGCTCTGGGAGCACACAAACACACACATACACAGCATGATGTTATCAAACTGACGAGTGTCAGTACAAGGAGGACACTAAGCGCTTACAGAGGGAGGACACCATCACAGGAACAGTTATGCAATATGTATTATTCACAATTAAATAATGCTGTTCACTACCCAGGACGTACAAAAGGCTCTTCAGCTGCCTACTGTCTCACCAGAATCACTCTCAGCACAAAACATGTATTAGATGTAATCTTCTAATGTAGATTGCTTTGGAGTTGTTTTGTCACATAAACCACCACACACACAGATGACATAATATTCAGCATAACATAGAGCACGACAGAGAGCCATAAAATAATTCAAACTGAAAGTATTTACAGATTATCTAATTAAACAGTAACACCTGCACAAGCTGTTAGTGTGTCAAAGGTTATATGATGATCCAGAATAGCATTGCAACCACAGCAATGTGCATAATCAGGCTCATTTCTTTTAATTCACATAACATCTACAACTGCAATGTGCTCAGTCGGTGGTGCAAAGTAACAAAGTACATTTACTTGTACACAAGTACTGTACAATTTAGAGTTACCTGTACCTCACTTGTATATTACAATTTCATGCTACTTCGTACTTCTGCTCCAAAACAATTCAGAGGGTAACACTGCATTTTTACTTTTACTTTAATAAGTATCTGACTGCTATGATTTTTTTTTTTTTTTAGACAAAACTTATGATTAGCTTAGAAATGCAGCTATTAAAGATCAACAAACTGTTAAAGATTAAATATTTTTGGCTTAAATCCAGTATCTAGATGGATGTCAGATATCTGTTAGTTGTTCACAGTTTAACTGCATTTCATTGTTAGTCTAACTAAGAATTTGAAGTCCAAAATAATTAGTGTCAAATATTTTATTAAAAAGAACAAAGAATAGACAAAAGCCCAAAGTCAGAAGTGTATCAGAGCCTTGTTTATATATATATAAAATAATAGATCAGATTAAGTTCAGATTCAACAATTGTACTATACTATTACTATACTCATGCATCAATATTATTTAACGCACAAGTAGTATTAGGGGCACTAAAGGAACAATTATTTCAAATAAAAGTAAATAAATAAAATACATTTGAAATATTGAGAACAAAGTTGAAATCAAAATCAGCTTCAGTAAACAAGGATATTATTTATCTTTTAGGGCATATAGACAGTGTGGTGATAAGCTTTAGGTATTCAAAGGCACTGCATCTGTTCAGAAGGATAAACCACGCACACTTGAAATAAGTGGCCACATTTTTGTAAACTGAAATAGACAGATGAAGAGGTATTGATGTATTGAAGCAGGTCTATTGATGGTTACACCTGCAATCAGTTTCCCATTTTCTGTGCCTCTGTTAGCACACATTCCTCCAGTAATCCTCCCAAGCATGTAATGGACGTGATAGAGTAGTTTGCTCTTGCTTTTGTTTGTTCTGTCGTGTTCCATCCACACAAGGTAGTGACTAAAATTACCAATACAACAACTGATATCAACATACTATAGCGCATTGGGACAACTTAATAAATCGTCTTTTTGCGTCTTGTGATACAACTTATCATTTTTGTATTGTGTGCAGGTGTAACTGTCAATACAACTGCATCTGTCTTTTTCAGTTTAAACAAATGGGGCTACTTCTTAGTTTGTGTGGTTTCTTCTTCTGAACAAACACCATTTTTGGCACGTTTTCAAAGTCCCAATACTTATTACAACTCTATGTTTATATGCTAAAAGAGAATAGCTTATGTTTGCACGAAAGCTAGTCATATTATTCATCCTCAAAAGTTTGACTTTAAGCTTAAAATGTCAATTCAGTCTAGAAATGCCCCAACATTTTCTTTCCTCCTTTTTTTGTTCTTAATTTAGATCTAATACGCCATTGTAGTAGTAACTATTAGATTAAAAAAAAACATGTAAAATTGTCTATCAGTGACAAGGCACATCTTTATTTAGAATAAGTACTTTTACTAATACTACAATACTTTGCTTGTTACATTTTTGTCAGCTAATGTGTTAATGTACAACTTTCACATTGTTTTACAAGAACCTGAATACTTCCACCTCTTCAAGAAGCACAATATACTTTGTTTTTAGAGCTGCTGCTCAGGAGAGATCAGTCTGAGATTGGTCTATTTATTAAATAGCATCTATCATATTGTTTCAAAAATGTTTGATAACATTACTGTATGCTGGTGTTACCTTCGACTGTCACAGTGAAGTAATGGACAACTTCTCCATGTGTGTTCTTTGCCTTGCACATGTACTTCCCGATGTCTTCCTGTTCGGCTCTCGGTACAATTAGCAATTTCCCATGATTCTCCAGTTTCGCCTTAACAGGAAGTTGATGGCCAATCTTCACCCACTCGACCTGTGGAGTTGGACTGACAGATAGCCGATAAAACGGTGAGTCTAGATTTAGTTGCATGTTGCCCATACGTGACTAAATATCACAATGGAGTCGTTTTAAAAAATGAGTACACCAGCTTTAGTTGAAAGGAAATGGTTTACACAGTATGCTAAAATAAGATTTGGAGTGAAATTCTTTAAACAATATTAAAGTTGATGACAATATTACTCACAATCCTTCAGCAATACACTCCAGTTTCAAGTCCTCCCCTTTGACCAGCTGTTTCTCTGATCTGGCACCAGAGGGCGTCAGAAGAGAGGGTCTTCTCTCCAGAATTGCATTGGCTAAGAAAAGTACAACAAAGAATTGGAAGGGTAGAAATCAGTAACATACATCCATAGCGACTCACCTGCCTAGTACACATAGCTGTTTATACATGCGCAAAAATGCTCTCCAAAAACGTAAAACTTACCACTTTCAGAGCTCATGTCACTTGTTGCTGAAATGGAGGTGGATGAGACAAAAAACAAAAAACAAAAAAGACACATTGAAAATGAGGACAATGTTGATGCATCATGACAAACATCACCAAGATCAAAACCACGACATAAAACCAAGGAGATGAACATAAACAAGACAGCATGACACTAGGATGGCTTTTGAAGTGCTGCTGTGAATCACTGAACATGTTGGAAATGATAAGCTCTCAGAAAACAAATCAAAGTTTGCATCATGCTGGTTTGAGAGTCAAACGATGCACGAGCGACGACAAAGACGCTGACACCTACTTGTGTTGACGATGACAGACATGGCATTCTTCTGAACGATGGTTCGTATTCTTGGGAAGGCGGCGAAGCAGCAGTAGTCTCTCCTGCTGTCCTTCTCCACAGCATGAGAGAAATAGAGGTCTCCATTTAGGCCCATGGACACCCTCTCATCCTGCTCAATGTGCTGGAGGTCTGAACACAGGAAGATAATGGTATGAATGTCCAGCCCCACAATCTACACCAGTAAAAATTGTGATTAGGCATTCATGCATAGTAAATATCGATGTGTCTTCCACGGCTGCTGTGAGGTACCTATATGTTTAAAACAACATTGTTTCACAGTATCCTTGACTACATATTCTGTATTGGCTTTCCAGCTCTTCATTAAGCTATATAAGAGTTAAACATCTAAAACCAACACCTAATAATTAACAATTTTCCCAGAGTTCAGCCTGACATACTTAGTGCCCCAGGGAATGTTAGCTCTCTAATTTAATTTAAAATGAAGTTCTAAAGCTTTGAGAAGTGTTTATGTGCACAACAGGAGTTTGTAATGACTGACCCACCCACAGATCAGTGATGTTTAGCGGTTCATTATTTCAGGAGGTGAACTTTTTAAGCTTGATATAATAACTTATGTATTATGCTGTCCAAATAGTCAAAAATACAGCATAACAAGTGAATTTAAGTTGTAACAGTGAAACACTTTCAGTTTATTATAAATAAGAGTTATTACTTACTGATAGTCATCCAGTAGATCTGTAGAGGAGGTATACCGTTGGGTGGGTCACATTTTAAAGTAAACGGCTGTCCTTCCTCCACCATAACAGGATCAAGTGTCTCTTTTGGGAATTTTGGAACATCTAGTGGAAACAAAACAACCTACTGTGAGTAAATAAAATCAACATGAATGAATTAAATATATTTTGCAATGTTCCTCTCCTCCAGAAGGTGGCAGTAATATCATTCATGGACTTTATGTGGACCATTTGTTTTCTGAGCTCTGTATCATTCAGTATATTTAAGCCTGTGGTATTTTTTTCACTCTTCTTGGCCTGCAGATACAAAACAGACATCACCCATACTATTGTGCGTGGCCTGTTACTACTGCTGAGCAGTTGAAACCCAGCCAAATTTGGTCAAAGTCCCCTGTTGAGTACATTTTCTTTTAGAATTTATAGACTGTACTTGTGAAGAAAATGAAAAATGTAGCAAAGGAAATGATGGCGGATCATTTGATGCATTTTCTGGTACAGAGTTACAGATGGGATGCTGCGAGCGGTGGAGTGCTCGGGAGCCCCAATGACTTTCTGCCACGTCCAGTACAATGTAAAGCTCACAATGGAGAGGTGCAGTCATTACAAGGGGCTCACAGTCCTGAATCACTTTGAAAGCACTGTAATAGAGCACCCCTCTCTCCTCCTCTCACCCCCTCTCTCACCCCCTCTCACACACACACACACACACACACACACACACACACACACACACACACACACACACACACACACACACACACACACACACACACACAGATGCAGGTTACTCACTGGGCACAATGAACTCAATCTCCGTTGATATGGCGATCCCTAGTTTGTTTGAGGCATAACAACGATAGGTTCCCTGGTACTCTGTAAGGTTCCCATTATTGGGTATCTCAAAGGTCCCAGAACTCTCTTCTTTCATCAGGCGGGGGTCTAGAAAGGGGAAGAATTCCAGGCCATTCTTCGTCCATCGGAATCTACATAAAGAAAACCAGTATTGAAATGTCGAGTCCCTCAGCTCAGACTGCAGCAAGCTCATTTTCCAGAGTTCAAAACCAAATCACCCAAATGCAACATGATGATAAACTGTTGTTTGTTATTGGTGTATGTTTGGATGTTAAACAAGCTAGCAGTGACGCAAGGCTCAGTACTCACTCTGGCTCGGGATTCCCTTTGGCTTCACACGTCATGGAGAAGCTCTCATCAAAAGGGAAAGCGATGAGGGAGCTGGGCGACTGAGCCGTGATGGTGGGCATCTGCTCAACTGGGCCACAAACAAACAAACAAGCATGAAAATGAGGCACAATGCAGGCATCAATACAGAAACCTACTCAGAAGTATGTCATTTTCAGCACGATACTACAGCCAAGGTTCCCAGCTTATTTTGCTCGTGACTAACAACCATCCCAGGTTTTATGGCTTTGAACTTTTCAGATTGTTTATTTGAAAGATTTTAATACAAAACAACATTTAGTGGAAATAATTGTATATAATGTTGACTTATGTGTTGTATTTAGATAACACATTTAAATAAAGATCGCAATAATGTTTTGATTTGTATTTAAGGAAATTTTAAATAAACCCAATTAAACCCAATCTTTGGCATCTGAAAAGAAGTACCCTGTGACCATTCAAATTCAACTTGGGACTATTTAGGTGGTCTTGACCCCCAGGTCTGTAAAATAGTGTCTAATATTTAATGTTCAATATGAAGAGTTCTATCCAAAACATTGATTATTGATAACAATGTCAGTCTAAATATCTGTAAAACTCTCAATTCTACAAATAAAGTTGATAATTTGCCATTTAAATTAATCATTTTGTTTGACTGGTTTTGTTCTGGCATAAAAGTAATTTGGTGTCATATGGTCTTGAGGACAGTTGTGACATGGTGAGGATGGCTACAACATGGCGTTAATAGTATGATTAGGCGTGAAGGAAAAGCAAATGCCATAAACCCTATGAGCTAAAATAGCAGCATTATGGAGTCATGACTGATGACACATGAGATTCAGAACCAACACATTCTGCATGGCTGTAAGTAAAGCTGCCACTGAGCTCAAGAGCAAGCCAGGAGGACGCCACTAATACCAGCTACAATATAACAGAGTGAACTTACTGTTTATGTGACCTAAGACTATATAATCCATGGCAGCAGGGGGAAAATAAACAAAACAAAAACAGTCAGCAGTTTGGGAATAATCCTTTCTAGTCACAAGTACTCTCCATACATGCAGCCGTTTAAACACACACACACACACACACACACACACACACACACACACACACACACACACACACGAGTAATGCAAAACAGAAGACAGAACTAAAAAGATTTTCTCTGACAGTGAGCCTGAAAAATGTGTTTTCCTTTTAAGAAAACCTGTTTGAACTGTTCTTTATCAAACCCTTAAGAGATTTTTCTGAATAATTTAAAGGGAGAGGTTTGATATGTGTTTCCAAGGAAACAGGGATACAAACGCAGATCCAACACAAAAGCAACCTGATTCAAACAAGATAATAGTTGTAAATATATTCATTTCACAGAATACTTGACAATTGTAACAGTTCTCTACGGTGTTATTTATTTCCCTCTAAATTATTCTACTTTTTTTGTGTATATGATAAAAGCACTTCAAGGGCAAGTTTTCTGTCAATGAGCAAAAACAATAACATAGTATTTACACACATATATATATATATATATATATATACATATATATATATACATATATTTTTTGCAGTAGCTTGTGCGATTCTAAGGTAACGGAAACATAACATTAGTTTCATACACCAATAGAAACATGATTATGAATGTAATGTTCTATTTCTGCCAGTAAGGCACTAATCACACTAATCACACTAAACCTTCAAGTGTCAGTGAATTATGTCAGAATTAAACTGATTTGTAATAAATTGTAAACCATTATGCAACAATTTAGGTAGGTAGGTAGGTATATACTTTATTAATCCCCGAGGGGAAATTTTTTAATTTAGCAGAGTCCGCTAACCTTTTACCATATACTGATTTCAAGTCCATTACATCTCCTTGTTTTCTTCTCAACAACGATATCGGGACAAATAAACATGACTTCGCATGACATGAAGTCTAAAAATGACTTCATGATTTGAATGTTTACGGTTGAGTGCTCACTAAATTCACCATTTTTAGTTTCTTAAAAGAGACATGAGCAGCTTTGTATTAGATGTCCCTGCATGCATTGTCTGAGGGTTAAAACTCTTCAAATCCTTATTCTACGGCTGCGTCTAAAATCACATACTTACACTTGCAATTTGGAGTGTATAAGTGTGTACACACTGTCAAGTATGGAAACATGCAGTGCACTGTGAGTACCAGGATTGTGTATGCATATCAGTCAAAAAGTATAAAGTATAGAATGCTGGAAACTTCCCCTTTGTCAAATGACATACATACACTAATAAATAGTGCTCTTCCACAAGAGGACTCTTCCTTGTGTAGTGCAGGAATGTTGACAGGGTAGTTTCAATCTTCACACTGCTGTTCTGCACTGACTGTAAATGACCTCACCATGTGAATACATCACAAACCAAAATATCTACAACTTTAATTATTTTATCCAGAAATCCTTGTGTTTTTTTGTCCTTAGTTTAACACACTCAATAAACACACTGATTCTTCTGTCCAGCAGCAGCAGTGAAAAATAAACACTTTAGTTCAATGTTCAGGAACAGCTGCAGCTTCCTCGGAGGCTTTAATTTGAAAATTCTTTGCGCCCCGCCCCTTCCTCTACGTAGCCAAGATGGTGACCGTTTAGGGTGGAAAGTGTCCAGCGTTTCACACTTCTTTTTTGGACCGTTTTGAGTGCATCATCCTGGTACTTGTAGTGCACTGCATGTTTCTTTACTGACAGTGTGAATGCACTCAAAATAGTGAGTGTTAGTGCACAAACACGCCATTTAGAACACAGCGTAAATATGTGTAAATCCAGACAATGTGATTTGAGATAACAGTAGAATATCTAAATTCACACACCAGACAAGTAAGAGGACTACATTTAAGTGAACTAAAAGAAGCATGCGAATTGAGACACATTCATAGTGTACTAAAAAAAATAAAAATAAAAGAGCAGTTAGTTTACAGTTGGTTTTTAAAAGCTCGTTCACGCCAAACAGCTACCTGCTGCTTTCGAAAAAGACACTAAAGTGCAGTGAGAGAGAACCACAACAGTGGAGTTGCACCTGGACACCTTTAAGATGAGCTGAAAGTCACTTTAAAGCTCCGTAACGTCAGGTGGAGTTTCAGAATCAGCAAATAATTATCTGTAAATGTATCACTACTTTTCTCAGTTTTACATTGCTTTCACATTTACATTTGACATAATGTACTCTATTATAGCTGCTTTAAGTTTACTAAAACTTGTTTTCTCAAGGTCAATGAGAGTAGTTATGCTTTTTAATACTCCTGACAAAAATGTCCAATGCTCACCAAAACTATGAAAAAAAACAACCCCGATATCTTCTTAGACCCCTTAAATGTACCTCTACAACTATTCAGGCAGTTTTGGTTTTTGATAACTTTCTCTGAGATTTATGCAAAATTGTGTATGCGGTGCTCATAACATTACAGTTAAAAACATAAAAGTAATTTTGTCAGAAACAATCTCTTTGTTTAGCTGGATAATCCACAGTTTGTTTCAAGATGGCGGTTTTCCATGATGGAAGCAGTCCCGATGAAAACAGTTTTTGAGAAGCACCTGACGCAGCTGTGTCACAACCCGCATCCTTTGTAAGAATGTGCGGTGAACTGGTGCTATGCTAAAGTTACAATCAGGACTCACCTTCCAGTGGGATGTCAATGGCTGCAGTCGAATGAAAGGCACAAATACAGGTGGTGACCACGGCCACGACGGCGAGCAGTCCTGGGCTCCTCTGCAACCTCATGGTTTCACTGAGATCTCAGGTGTTCACAACAAACAAGTGCTCTCCTCAACGTCCTCAGTTCATTCCTCTGACGATGCGGTACCTGTGAAGGCAGCACAGACGGAGAAGGCCCCATGAATCCACCCACGTTGGCAGACAGAAAGGCAAAGGCAAACCCAATAAACAACAAATCCCCCATGACCGGGAACACGACTGCTCTCTGCTCAGTCAGGCATAGCCAGGCGCTGCGCACATTTTTATTTGCATCAGCGGGAACTCTTGTTCTGCACTAGAACAAATTTTGCTGTGACAAAGAAATATTCACATTAGAGTCTCCTATCATCCCCTTCTCCTGGGACTCGGATTGTTGTGTAGTCTGTAGAAGTGTGCAGCACAAAGTGTATATTTAATGCGACAATGAAAAGAAAGAAATAAACAAATGAGGCAGCCTGTGGATATATTAACGCATGGCAGATGTTCAACATTACAGAAGGAAAAATACATTTATTCCAAAACCAAGCCAAGATTGAAATCATCATCAACATTACCATCAGTGTTTGGCCGATTTAATCACTGTGCTGTTATGATCTGTGGCTGCATGTTCCTGATAACAATGACTCAAAGAGATTAAGAATGCAGCAACAATTGTATCTATTATTGCAGCACATAGTGCTGCCTGAGGGGTGTGAGACATAAAAAGCATATGTAGTTAACAGTCAGACAGAGTAAGCTGTCTGCACTCCAACACTGGCAGGCCGCAGAGTCCAGAGCACTGGATCATTTTCCAGCTAACAAACCAGAGTCTTAAACCATAATGACCTCGTGATCGGTCCAGAGTGCAGAACGAGGGGATGGAAAAGAGAAATGTACGGGAATTCTTATGTCTAAGAGCAGTGTTCTGTAAACCCTTTGGGCTGCCAGTTCATTAGTCCTCTGTGTGTTGGCTGTGACCGAGCTCAGCAGGTCATGCCAAAGTAATTAGCTCGACAGCTAACATGAGCCATAATAACAAAATAGAAACAATAGAGTTTAAGAGAAATGTGAAATTATAGGTCTACAGCAGGGGTGTCAAACTCATTTTAGTTAAGGGGCCACATACTGCCCACTTTGATCTCAAGTGGGCCAGACCAGTAAAATCATAGCATAATAACGCATACATAACGACAACATTTCTCTACGTTTAAATCATTGGTGAAGGTTTTTGGATGATAAACCCTATTTTAAGGTCTTTCTACAATAAACTAGAAACATAAAGAGCAAAAACTCAAGACATCAGCCCACTGTTTATCTGCCTGGGCTCTCCTCTGCAGATTCCCTCGCTTTGTGACGCGTTTGACGTCAAACGAGCGCTTCTTCCTCCGGAGCAGACATCGCATTTACGCTGTTTTTGAAGCAATTACTGGATCGATTAAAAAAAAAATTACAAAACACTCGTACTCATAAACCTCCATGTTCTCATAGAAATGCAATTTATGTCTTTCTGTAATTTTCACACTCAGCAAAGTCATCCGGCGGGCCGAGCTGGACCCCCTGGCGGGCCGGATCCGGCCCGCGGGCCGTATGTTTGACACCCCTGGTCTACAGGGAGTCTTAGTGGCACTCGAGCAAAACAGAAAGGGCTTAACATGCAAAGGGCATCACAAGGACGAAGTCCAATAATTGCTAATTACTGTACTTGTGTTGATAGGAAATCCAATTATTGTCAAAGGAGGCAGGTATGTGTTGTTAAGCACAAGTAATCAAGATATGAGCTGTACAGTGACTTGCAAGAGATCAACCAGCCGTGCAATGTCTTTAAAATAGCTTCTTAACAATGAGTCCAACTGCTGCTCTTTTCTAATCTTCTTGCTGCCTTTACAAATTCAATGAGCAACTCTGAGGTCAAACTCCTGTTCGAGAGTTGTACTTGAATAATTGACCACAAAACAAAAGAGACTATTTCCTTCTCTCTGTTTCCAGATGAACCTGCACTCTGAACTTTTCAACCATGCCTGGCCCTAATGGTATTAACTGTGACTCAATGCTGACCTTTTTGGCCCCTCCCACACACAGCATCACCGCCAAGGTTTGAGACACCACGTGCTATGTATGATAGACTTGAACCCCATTCAATCACAATTCACGCCTATTGACTTTATTTCCAGCTGAAGATTTGAATGTCAAAGTTATAAGTCATCTGGAGAAATGCCTTAGGCTTTCCTTTGTCTCTCATTTTCCCAAACTTGGTGATTTATGTTGCTGAACACATTGAAATCAAAAGGTAAGGGCTTTGCTTTGCACTAATTGGCTTGTGCTTTGTTGTTTAGATTGGCCTGGTTAAGATGAGAGGGTGGAGGGTTACAATCCCCAGAGGAGAATGTGTTCTCATTGTCTTGTTCTGCTGGCCAAAATCCTTTACCAAGCTAACAACTCCTTAGATGGATTACACTTTGTTCAAACTGTGCCTGATCATTTGCCTTCTGATTTAATTTGTTCTCCCCTCTTTAAACATTTATTGAAAACCAAGTCAGCCATCTGGTTGAGGGAGGTCCCCTTAGAGCTTAACTGCTGCGGGTGATGATGTCTACATTGAACTCATGGGGTGCGATGCCTATTGGACCTATATGCTGCAGAGGAGAATGGGGCCTCCCCTTCAAGCTCCACTGATTTACAGACGGCAGGCTGTTCTTAATCCCCGCCCCTTTCAGGAGCGATCTCACCGGCCTGAGATTGATGGAGCTGGCGGGAGGTTAAAAGCTGCTCGCTGTGGGAAGGCCAGTGTGAACCCTAACCTTCCTTAGCCAAGACTCAGAGGGGACAGAAGCTCTGAGGTGGAGGGGGTACACGGAGGGAAACGAAGCGATGTGGGCCAAAAGAGATCTGCCTCTGTACTTTAAAGCCCTCTCTGAGTGACAGATGTAGAGCACGCTGAGAAACTTTCTCCTTGTCAACAAGACCAAATCACTTCTGAATGTGGACCAGTTTTAAACAAAGGCATGGTAACCTAATTTTTCACATCTTTAATGCATCGGCGACAATAAACGCTTCAGACCTGGTTTCCAAAGTCCCAATTTCCCCACATCTTGTCATGAGCTAAACACTGAGTTCAAAACTTTTTTTTTTTTTTTCATGGAGCAATGTGGCAATGAATAGAAAACAACATTAATTGTGATAATCAGTTCGTTGTTTCAGTCAAAAATGGTAAAACATTGCCAAAACTTCTTTGCTCTCAGCTTCTCCAAACAGAGGAACTGTTGCGTTTTCATTGTCACAACTCAGTGAAAACGGTTTTGGACTGTTGGTTGGACATTTACAGATATCACGGTGGAAACAGGTATTTGATCAGATCATTCCCCTATTTGTTGACATTTCACAACTAGTAATGGGAAATGAGTCAATAAGGAAAATAATCAACATTTCTTTAATTTGGTCAATCAGCCCGGCATGCATGCTTTTGCTATTTCAACAAGGAAATAATAACGTCTTCAAATTGCATGTTTTGCCTGATCCAAAGGTTGCCTCAGTCTAATTGCTGTCATCTTAGACACTGTGTGTTATATTGGATGGCGATGCTTCATGTGACACATTTAGTGTGTGGTATTTCCGCTAATTTGTTGTCACAAGATTTTGGCTTAAAGAACGGTTTATATTCCCTCTATGTTTCGTGTCAGACATATGTAGCCACGCCCCATATCTTAACTGTCTGATCCACACTGCCGACGTCTGCTTGTGTCATTTATCCACGGAAGCTCTTTGCTTATAAAGATAGCTGTTGAGCTTGCGTTGTCTTTGGCTGACTGTACCATCCCCCATGTGCTTTCACTTCAAAAAGTGTCCCTTATTATCTGTTCGTGTGATGCCATCCACACTATATTTCTAATTTTCTCATCGAGGAAAGTCTTAATGGCAACCAGTATTTGTACTGTTTCTATCAGCCAGAACCTTCCTCAACCCAACATTCTTATGTTGGCATGTTAATTCCAAGAGCTCTTCTTCACATTATAGTACTGTATACTGCATCACTGCGTAGCTTTCGCTGACTTTCAGTAAGAAACAATACTGGCACACCTCCACAGTACAACTGGCAAGCTCTGTCTGTCTGTTTCTTGACTCCTACAGTTTAGCCATATGGTGTCACTTTACACCTCAAATCTGTAAACAAATGTCAAATGCAGTATGTAAAACAAGTATCACAAACTGTAAGTAACGTTTAAGTAGTCCAATTAAAAGTAGCACACCAGCGAGCTGTTTCCTAGAGCATTCTCCACACTTGTGGATGTGTTGTTCAGTAACGAGGTGGGGTCCAAGCCCAGCCATTCAAAGTTCACTACAGTAGGCTGTGGCGCTGGCACCATCTGCTCCTTTCTCACACAAAGGCAAGAGAGAGGCAAAGAAGTGTGGGCCTACTGTAGTTTAATGTGCAAGCCTGTAATAGGATTAAGAAGATCCTCGTCTTGTCAGGCTGGATTAAAATATTCTCTTTGCTAAAGACCTGCGACGGGAAGACAGGGGCTCCACACTCCCCTCTCACACTCCCGATAATGCCTCCACACTGATTCCCATTTGATCATTCAAGAACAATTAAGACAACGGCCGAGCTGATTAACACTTAAGCGGCAATTGACTCGCATTGCTTCTGATGTGTGTAATGAGTTGCAGTTTTTTTCAGTCGTCGATTTGTACTTTTTGTCCAATCAGCTGCTCATTTGGCTTGCAAATCTCTCACACTGTGTAGTTTTTTTGGGGGAAAAACAAGCCTGTAGAAACTTTTTTTTTTGTTTTTTTTTAATGTAGAGATGCATTTTCCTCTGTTTAGAGATGTTGTTTTTCCCTCCACGCTCTGCTCCTCTTGTATTCTAACCTATGGCAACGATAAGCTCTATCAGTATTCTTCTAAAAGCTCAGCCGTGCAATTCATCTATTATTGAAATATTAGTGAGGAGAGAAGAAACAGAAACAAGGCGCTAAATGAGATTAGGAAGTGGGAGCAATATATACGATAATATGCTTGTCTAATTGAGATTTGGCTCGATTTCACTGCACTTCTGAAAGCATGACAGTTCAATTACCACACCATTAATATGTAAGGTGGTCTACAGCTTTCACAGGCTGAGGGGCACTGGGAGTTCAGCTGGGCGAAGGAGCGACAGGGTGAGGATAGAGGAGGGTGGAGGAATGAGGAAAGGCTCTCAGGTGTGGAGGAATGAGGCTCAGTTGGAGACAGATATAAAGCGGCTGCACGGATGAACTGTGGGATGTGTGACCCCAGTGTTGTGTCTGAACTAATGATGGCTGACCTTCGTGACCCTGCATGAACTCCCATGACCAGTGAGAGAGGGGGGCATGGGGACTACATATAACCTGCGGTGACCCTGCAGAGCCTTACGTGGCTCCATACAGAGCTACAGCAGGATGATCATGTCACCAGCTGGCAGTAGACATCGGGGCACATGATCTAGTTAATATGACGAAATAGAAAACAAAGAGCTGAAGAGGTTTTCAACCACTTGAGGTTTTTATCTTGTTGGTAGTATCCATTTTTCAGAGGTTTTTTTTTCCACGTGAACAAAACAGCATAAAGAGTTCCCCAGCCTCGAATTAGCTGCTTTTTTTTGTTTGTCCGAAAGAAGTTTGTCTAGGGAGGGGGGAAATAAGATTCTGCTCATAATATTCAAAGGAAATAGAAGCATAGGAATTTAAGAGAGGCAAGAAACAAACATGCTCCATAAAATCGCAGAATGCCCCTACAAACTGTGATGCATGGGCAACAATTGCTAGCCTGGCCATGCCAGACAATTGCAGACAGCTTCAGTTTTCACTGCAATTAGAGTCTGGAAAACCCTGCTCACATTATTTGCTCAGGGACTCCAAAGTGCGGACCAATCAGCGACCAGAGTCGGTGGTTAAGTGCGTTGACGTTAAAATCGATCGTCCTTTTCTAAATGGTAGTGGCAGCAGTGGGAGTGTTTTGGCGTGTACCAATTGGTTGAAGCTGCTCCAACAGTTTAAAATGAACCCGAGGTCTACGCCCAGCAGGATGCAACAACTGCAAATGATTCCTTATGGAGCACACTCAGACCCATGCATTCATGTAGTAAGTTTGGGTCTGGAACGTCAGGTTATAAAATTGTGAAAAATGAATTGTATTTAAAAGTTTGGGCCATTATCCTGATTCTACACTGAGACATTATTTTATTTTACTTTAATTTCGATTTCCATCTCTAACACACAAACAGCACTGTTGCTTACACCATGTGTGTACATAACTGGGCGGAGACGAGGCGATCCTACACTTGCAGTGATTAAGTTTTGAATCTATCTATCAATTTATATCCTGCTTTCATACATATAGATGGCTTTCGAAACACATAAGGATGACTGCACACTTTGCTTTTTGTTTACTCCTGTTGGCACAAATTGGTGATTATTGTATGCATTTTAATTTGGGCTCATTTCACATTAAAACCATTACTTTAATACTAACTAGGCTATTGTTTTTAAAAAGTGCCCCTCCTCGCCCCTGTTTTTGAGACAGTGAGGGCCAAAGTTGTCCCCAAATATTTATTTAGAGTGCCTACACTGCAAAATAGGAATCATTAACTGTATGGAACAAACCCTTCAGTGTCTTCGTATGCAGTAGAAGCTAACCTTTATTTTTGCGTCGGATTATGACTTTTAATTAAAAGCAGTAGCGTGATTTATGTTGATTAAAACACTTAAACTGATCACCAGAGCATGTCACATGACACGCTAATAAATCATGCAGAATGTATGTGCTACGTACATGCCAGATGCTGACAGAGTTCTCACTCTGAACCAGGTAATATGTTTAAAGCAAAAGAAAAGGTTTCAAGAAGTGCACTGCACCTGTCTGCATCACAGCTTACAGCTTCTTCTTTTTTTCATTTCCCTCTGATCTGCTCTCTTTGAAGTCCCACAGGAGTACCCCTTGCCCAGGACAATAATCACATTAGCGTGTGATCCTCGCTGAGTAGCCAGCAGAGAGATGAATTCACAAGTCGGTAGTGCAGGGGACTGGAATATTATTTTGTGTGAACTAACACAGCGTGCTTCTCTCCACATTCATCCACTTCGTCTGACTGATGCTGGCAATTTCCCCAGACGAAACTATTCCACGGCAAGACATGATCGATGGCTCTTATATCCCAAATCCTCACCTCCATCAGACCCCGAAGCAATTTATTTCTGCCAACAACCAAGAATTTTTGATGTCCCCCTGGAGGCAGGAAAACAACATTTTTACAAACCTTTGCTGCTTCATCCTTTTTTTTAATCCCTTCAGGTCTCTCATATTCATGAAGTCAAAATTATAATTTCAGCCTGTGAAATGAGAGGTTCTCTGCTCACTCAAATTTAAAATTTGAATTTCCTGTCCAATACTAGAACGTGTTACTCCGGGTAAGCTGTTTGACACAGCTGTCGAATATGTGGCCCAGTTCCTGCGCCTCTTCGTTGCTTAATAGGGTCGAGGCAAGGTTGTGTTGAGACATACCGTATGGAATAAACTGAAGCCCAGAGACACATCATTTCAAATCTTTAAATTTGACACGACAGAATCTCAATATTTACATTGGCTGCTCCATTTGCAAGAACAAAGAAATTTCACCAATAAATCTACTGTTGATTCTTAAGAAATGTTATGTGTCTGTCAACCATTAGCAGCAATTTCAAAAGAGTTGTTTGGATAAATGCAAAAAATGTCTGTCCAAATATCAATGTTGCAACCTGAACATCTCAGACACAAATTTGCATCATATTTCAACTGATAGCTACGAGTAACACTTGGAGCTAACATTCTCTGTACTTTCAGGATAACCTGCCTTTGACACACTTTTTTCAAGACACTAAACCAAAGAAAGCGATAAGCTTCCAAGAAAAACACTATTCCTGAATGGACCACATGCTTAGTGAATGGAATAATTGAAGGTCCACAGTGATGCACCTGGAGGTCAGTTTAAAAGTCATCCCTGCATTTGTTTGGAGACAGATTGATGTAAATTTGCCTTGGCAAGAAGCAAAGGACAGAATGAACTGAAGTGAGTGTGGATACAGTCTATATTTGTTTAGTGAGTGCTCTGGACATCACCCTGACATGGTGTATTGTGTCTGTCTAGTCTCTGGGGAATTTTGAGGCTTGTTGAAGTTAAAATAGTGAACTGTGAGCCCTTAAATATGACTAAAGACTCACACTGATTAACTATCACGTATCATTACTCTAATCATTGCATGTGCAATATTATTGACCTTTACTTGTTAGTCAATAAAGTCAAATCAGATTTCCTTTAGTAATTTGCTTGAGGGGACTATTTCAACAGATTTTACATAGTTCTTACAATGGAATCTTCATAAATTGCTAAAAATCTACACACACACAACTGCAAATATTATGTATAATACTTTTGGTTTGTCAGATACTGTATCTCAATTGACATGTGTGTTTGTTTATAGGTTGACTGATTAATCTGTTGGCTGATTTTATTGGCAGATATCAGACTTCTAAGATATCAGTATCGGCATATACGTTGTCTTATGTGAAAACCTCTTTCTTAAGAACATATTGCCGAAAAAGATGCTTACGGTTATTTAGAAATTGTTCTATTTGCGTTTTCTATTATTATTATTATTTACAGTTATTTATATTAAAACAGTCCCAGTGAAGTTTATTGTTTCAGTGCAATGTTGTCATTTTGGACAAAATAGTTTATCATTAAACTGTAAAATATTCTGCCTCAATTCCACTGTATGACAAAGATTGTCATACAGTGAGTGATTAATATCCGCATCAGAATGTTTTATTTTTTTTACTTCCTAATATTGGACTTGGCATTGGCTCCCAAAAAAAATCCAGAATCACCCAAGCTTTACTTATGTTGAATTGCTGGGTTTCTCTGTATAATATTGTAAAGTCTTGCTGTAAGGACTTTCATGTGTTAAGTACCATGAAATAACCTGTGTTGTGATTTGGCGCCATATGAATAAAATTGAATTGACTTGCATTGAATGTTCTATATTAAGTTTCACCCTAATATATAAGTACTGTATATCCAATCTCTGTAAAAGAGGCATGAATGTCCTCTAAAAAAAACCTCATTGTTATAACTCTGGCTCTGGTTTGGGAGTTTGAAACTCACTGCCACGCCAAGTAAAGGAAAAATAGTTCAGTATTACGTTATAACGTAAAAAGTTTGCGATATTTTGTTATATTAGGATATTGACAGGTTATAACATGAAAATTGTTCAAGTTAAAATGGGATAAATTATTCGAATAACATAAAATGTTTCTCACTATAAAATAGTAATTGATACCATCATAACAGGACACGTTTTACATTACAATACACGTTCAAACGAGACAAGTTCCAGTTCATGCCTGGGTTGAGAATTGACAACATTCTGCTGTTATTGAGCAGGCTGGATGATATTGTGATGAGTATGCGTTTAAAATGCATGGGACTGTACAGAAGGAAGAATGAGTCCGACCCTCTGGAGGTAGCGTTATTTCTCAATTATCAGCTGGAGGGCCACATCGCCTCAGCCTAGGACCAATTTATCATATCATAACTTAAAGCATGCTTTAGTATAGTATAAAAACATACATTTATTGTATTAGTGTGATACATTTGGATGTTGTCGCCTGAAAATATGTTATTAAACCTTTTTTTAAACATGATACTGAACTGTTTTTCTTTTGCGTGGCAGTAAAAGGGATCTATAGAAAATGTTGGCATTTTCACTGACTATGATAAAGAATCAAAATATTAATTAAAAAAAAATGAAATAGCAAATTGTTCTACCAAATAATATGAAGCTCCACTTCCCTATTTAAGTTTCTAGCTTTTGCAAAAAGTAAGAAAACAACCAAATATAGCAGCATTACTTGTATTCTCTAACTCTGTCAAAATGTGAATCATAACACAGTGATTTTTAGTAGAAAATAAATATGCTGACTGTCTCCTCCTGCACATTTTAAGGTCAAAACAGGAACCTAAAAGTGCTGTCACAGCTTTGTAGACATACTCGCATACTGTAGGGTACTTACACGATTTTACTTCATTCTCAGCTATGGTCCCAATGGGAGGAGGAACAATTCCTTCCCAGGTAACATCCACAATAAAAGGAAAGCATGAGTGAAGAAAATTCAGATTTTTTTTTTCAAAAATAGAGAGCGCTGAGACCGTTCTGTGTTGTGTCATACAGGCTGCAGACGGAGTCGAACAGAAGCACTGTAGTCACATATGTTGCCAAAGCCTGTAGCTTGGCAAAGAGGCTCATTAAGCCACTGACAATCATTCCCACAAAGCCCGATCTAAGGGCTATTCACCGGGTGTGTACAAAGGAGAGTGTAGGAATGCAAGTTCCATCTCAACCCACCCCCCCCCAGCGTCATGAAAGATGTGTGCTGCACCTGAATGCTCAATGAAATGAGTTTATTTGCAACGATCAGTTGAAAAAAGAATATGAATGGTATCTTGGGAGCACAGATCACCCGCTGTGTGGAAATCTGTTGAGTTTTGCTCCCGCTGCAATCTTCTTCTGTCAGCCGGTGACAATCTACTTAATTGCTAATACTGCTGAAGATTGTCGCCCAGCATTAGTCTGGCATTGTTGAAGCTTTTACGCTTCCTCCTCTGTTTTATTTCCCCACTGTGAGCAGATATTTGGGTGAAAAACTATTGATTTTCTTTTATTCTGGGTATGTCTCGATTGAAGTGGACCTGATTGTTCCACACTGCTGAACAGGCACCCCACTCCACGACCATACAGATGGACCTGAGGGGAGGCTGGGTGACATGTCAGAGGAAAGCTCAGTGTGCAGAGAGTGCTGAGACTGTCGATAAGAGTCTTCCACCAGCAGCCCAAAAAAAAAAAAAAAAAAGGAGTCTCTCTCCCACGACACAAGGGGGGGGGGGGGGGGGGGGGGGGGATGATGTATGATGTGGACCCTAGTCAGAGACTTGGGTTTTAACGGGGAGAAAGGCAGAAAATGAAAGAGGGGAGGAGGGTCATGCTTGAATTATGCTGATGTGGGCCGTAAACGTGGTGAAAAACCAACCAAAGGCCCGGCTGCTTTGACGGAACTTGCAGCCACAAATGACAAGGTTGTTATCACACGAGCCTCACAAATGCTGACAGTTAGGAAATGGGGAGACTGAACATCTTTATAGGACCCGCATATGTATTCAGTCATTAAGCAGCTTCGTAGAGTGTTTTTAGATGAAAGGTTTTGCAACCTTTCATACCTAATGACGTTAACAAGTACGCCGATGGCAGCGTTCTGTTATTGAATAGTGAATATCTTAATTGAACACAGCTTTTTATACTTCTCATCTGTAAGTGAATGGAGTGAACAGACTGACTTTTCATTTAATCTAGCTTGAGGTTTTCATTTAGCAAATTGGGTTTAAAGGGAGACAGCGAACTTGATGAAAGAAACGCTGATACTGGAGGCTTAGATTCAGAGCTGTCGGAGGACAGGCGGGGGGGGGGGGGGGGGGGGGGGGCACTGGTCTATTCATAATGAGCGCAGCCAGCCAAAGTCAGTAACTGAGAACACTCACACGCCTCTGCAACGCCAGCGCCAGGCCCTCAGAGCCCATAAGCACTCTTTGAGCTACAACAGGATGGAGCTTCCATTATGGCCACACAAACAGAGGGAAGCCTTATGAACTTTGCACAAATGCTTAGTGCTCCGGGGCTGGACAGATCTGGAAGCCGGGCGAGATGGGTAGGTACCGGGGCGGGCTGCCAGTTCCGAAAAGCTTAGTGTTCATGCACTCGGGCCAGACAAACCTGACATTGTCCTGGGCACTGCCCCGGAGAAAGCTTCTTCCCCTTTCCCTCCGCCACTCCGGCTCATTCACACTTCAAGCCCAGCTGATTCACTGATCTGGACATGACTTATTAGGGCAAGAACGCAAACACTTATTCAACTGTTAAAACGCAAGACAAAGTGAAGACAGGTCACACAACTCAGTAAATTCTCATAAATTTAAAATGGCTTATTCTCTGCTGTCACCGCGCCTCATTGGCACCTGACGCGTCATTGGTCATACACTCTGACTTCACATGGGTCAGACTGATTCACAAATTCAATTTAAAATGAGATAATCCGCTGCGCTCTCACAGAAAATGTTTACAACAGCTTTAATTTATGACACGTCTCTTATCTCCATCAGGCAGCAATCACTAAACGTTATCTGACCACTCCAAGATTGAGGTCTGCAGCCTTATCATGTCGCTGGAATTAAAATAATACTCTCTTGACCTGCTGCCCTCGCTGGGCAAGACGTGGCTCAGTGAAAGCACAGCAAAACAACACCGGGCCCATTCAAAACTGAGGCCATGTTGCTCCCCCACCGCCTGCTTTGAGAGCAGAGAGAGAGAAATGCAGGTGGTTCCACTTGCAGTTCATGGCCCCACTAAAATCTTAAAATGTAGCTATGTGGTTCCAGAGCACGCACTCATGTGGTACCTGAAATTCTCCTTCAAACCTGTCAGGATGAGATAAATCTTGTAGCATTAAAGGGAGTTTAAAAAATGACTTCAGGGAGAGCCATCAATATGCCTCAAGGACAACCAGATTGCTGAGAAAGCATGAAGGCTGATTTGCACTTTTCTTACCATTTGGCAAATATGCTGGATCCACACAGAGCGAGGCTTTTAATTGAACTTTGGGCATACAGCCCGTTTCACCGAAAACTCGTCTGTTAGTCAGTCTGTCAAAAACGGTCAATAAGCCTCTAACCTGGCACTCGCAGACAGACGCAGGACAACTTGCCTTCAGCTGATACCGAGTGCTACATGCTCTGCACTCTCAATCAGTACGACAACCTATGCATTTCTATGTATGGTTTTCTCATACGTTGTCACGGCAACAGATGCCCTAATCTTCATACTGATCACTTGGCATTGAAAGTTTTCCTGGGTTGATGCATTGCGGGGCTGCTTCCTGCAGCAGGCTACCATGAGCGAGCGTCTACATTTATTTCAGGTCAGTTTAGGAAAAACCATCACAAACAAGCTTCGACTCTATTTGAACTCAGCAAGGAAGTGAGCATTACTGCCTGTGATGTGACTGTATATGACCTGTGACTGCAAATGAAAAACAGACAAAATTCCAGCAATGAAATCACCCATGTTTATGTGCAAATCTCCATAATCTGTGACACTTTAATAGTCCCTTCAATTATTTCCAGATTGGCACTGACAGCTAAAGTATTCAGCGCGGCACACTACAAAGACACAGATCAAACAGCAGATATCCAAAAACAGATGAATCAAAGACAATACAAAAAAAAAAACAATATTTGAGGGCAGCTTTGCACATTATGCGGTTTATTTGAACTATAATTAACGTTTAATACTGTAAGAGTGGTGCAGCTTAAGAAGTGTCTGCAGGCATGTGTTAAGTGCTTCCTGGTCTTTTAAGTAAAACGGTCACAATTGTGAAGCCGGAGCTGACAGGAGCCCTGTGAGGACAGGACAGAGACTGTACCAGGCTGTTATCCTGCTCTCTCAGCCAGACTGCCGGCCATCAGAGCATCACAGATGGTGCGCTCAGCGATCGTGGCAGTGATCAGGGGATCTCTACTCCTGATTAGCACACCTACTGAACACAATGTGCACAACAACGTCTGTTCCGTCTCTGGCTGCACAAACCTGCAATAAGCCAGGACTTTTACAAACAGTGGAAGCTTTCTCTTTTACAAACTCATCATAACATCACGTAAAATAATTTTTATTTTAGTTCAAATTTGCAGAATATTTGCATGTCAGGGAAATTATGCCATTGAAAGTGCAGTGACGCAATTTCATAATTATTTATTGCGACACAAGTTTTAAGTTTGTCTGTTAAACATTGTAGTAAACATACATTTGTATGTACTTATATGAGAAGGGAGCATTAATTTAGTAAACCAGAATTTGGACAAAAGCAGACTGGCTCTTGTACGTTCTTATTTTCTCCCCTAAGGACAAGTTCAGATGAAGTGTCTACTTAGAACTCAATTTAGTCATGTTTCCCCCAAGAATCAATAAGCCATTTCCCCCAGGTCACATCTAGCAATGGAAAAGGCCTCTACCCCACAACTATTTAGAGTGTGTACACAGCTGACCGAGAATACAGAGGCAAACATAAGATTCAAAATGAATTCATTAACATAAACGCGGTGTCTCTCGCTGAAATGTGTCGGCATGGTAACCAGGCTTGACTCTGCTTTAAGATACACCCTGGACACACAGCCACCCAAATGGTTGGAGGGATCAGTATAGACACGTTGGCACACACACACACACACACACGGTGTGCGCAAACACTCACATACACTCACATAAGCAGAGAACCTGTTCACACAAGAGCACATGCTAGTCTGAATCAAATCCCCTTCTCCAGAGAGGGCGGCTCAGTTGTAATTTAATGGAAAGTTCCTGCAGGCAGGCAGCTAAATAAGAAGATGATCATCTCTGTCAGCAGCAGCCCACCTGTCAAGAGAAAAAGGCTCATCAGGAGACACTCAAGGCACCAGCAACATGTTCTCCTCAATAATATTATGCCAACAAGTCGGATTAATTATTTCCGGAAAACAGGCTTTTTTCCAGCTATAGTCCTACGACAAGGGGAAGCAGGACAGATAATTTAGTCACACGCCCACTCAAAATGAGCAGCAAGGATCTAATATCCTTTTAAGGAGTGTCTTGCTGCCCACCTCTCCAAACACTCACCTCGGGGTCAGCCCTTTAGGACCACTGAGGCAGAGCAGCCCGTCGCGCTGCACGGCTAATCCTGCGGTGGAAAATGTCGGTGGGCTCCGTCTCACATGGATGCACAGCAAGAGATGAGGAGGCAGGACCAATGTTTGAAACGAATTAAAGATGTGTGTGCGTGTGTGTGTGTGTGTGGGGGGGGGGGGGTTGGGGCTTTTGAGGGCGAGGCCTCGTCTGTGTGTGTTTTTGCACAGACATGCTCATCAATAGGCTGGCTGCACAACTTTTCAAACCTCATCCTCATGGCCATTCACTGAGCACATAAAAAGAACACCACTTCAGTGTGTGTGTGTGTGTGTGTGTGTGTGTGTGTGTGTGTGTGTGTGTGTGTGTGTGTGTGTGTGTGTGTGTGTGTGTGTGTGTGTGTGGGCTAACAATATTGCCTTAGCAACAGCTAAAACAGATTCTCCAATATGTACCCTAAAATCTGTCAGTTTAGGACAACCCACCACACAGCAGCACCACATGTTTCTTACTTGTCTTTACTTCGGACCACGGGAAGCTGCGCTGGTGGGAAACCCGTATCCCCATTATTCTCAGAGCCTCTCCTGATAGCTAATTAGCCGACGTCAGGTGTAGCAGCCCACAGGCACAATTCCAGAAAGTACACCAGGAACCATACAACCATGCAGACATCCCTTCTGGGTTCATTTGATGGATTGAACTTATCAGTACCTAGTTACATTTTTATGCTACATATGTTCCAGGAAAATCAAGGGGAGCGCGGGTTTCTTGGGACTCTGGGTTCCAGCGACTTATAAAACTTAAAATCAATATGAATTATTCACTGCGTCTGGAGGGGGTCTGTTGAGGAAGTGCAAGAACCTGACATTTGCCTAGAACCCCACGCATGACGCGGACGGCTTCATAAATTACAGGCCACGCTGGAGAAATTTATGGATGTGCGTGAGGCAGCACCTGGTGACTCGGGGGCAAAACAGGCACAGCTTCGTCGTTAGGTGCAATGAAGAACGACCAATAAAAACGGCAGGTTTGCGTTCCTGTTTTACAATTCATGTGCACCAAAAGTAGAACGAACAGACTGCGGAACGAACCACAAAACAGGAAGTTTAACAACAGGACAATGCGCGTACACCGTCATATCCACCCGACATCAAACCACGATGACAGATATGGATTGTCTCACCAAATCAAGAGCTTAAGGCTCCCGGTGTTTCTAAGAGCTGCTGCCACTTGAAAGGACACTCGAACAAATGAAACAAACGCCTGCTTCAGACTGAAACGCGAGGCACACCCAGAAAGTTATCTTTTCACAACTTGAAAGGACACATGGGGCATTTAAAAAAAAAAAAAAAAAAAAAAAGAATCCAGTGAAAGGAGCTTTTGGAGTCGGTGCCTTTGTCAGGCTAACATCAAAAGCTCCGTCTGAAGACAGAATATTGCTTTGTGTTGTCTTCATGTGGGTGGAAGTCTGCTGTTTGTTGTACTAAAAGTCACATGAAGGAGAACTAACTGCTGTGGATTATTTTCCCGACACAGACATTTTTTTCGACACTAATTTGTAACTTAGCTTGACAACTGTGATACAAATTTTCCAACCGGTATTACAGTATAAAGATAGCCAAAGGGCGTTTTCACACCAGAAAGTCTGAACCAAGATTCATGTTCTTGTTACATTTTGTACGCATGTGAATCAATTCAGTTTGGTTCACATTGCAATTTTGCAAGCGCACTTAACACACTTTTAACAACAGCATGACATAAGTGCGTCCCTGTACTTGAAATGGATTGGTTTGTCGACGGCGCGCATGTTGTCAAAGTTGTAAGTTTTGGTCTTTTGATTCATTTTTCAAGCTGAGTTTTGATTTTGTTTGGTCGGACTAAATTAGAGTTAAATGCCCTCCTTCTTTTCCCATGTGCTGCTGGGGCCCATTTTTAGTTATTTTCTATTTTCTATTTTCCTTTTCTAACCTTTAATGACTGATGATACGCGCACAAAATGTCCTGTGATTGGCCCGAAAATCTAAACATTTCAGACAGTTCCTTCGCAATGCAAACAAACCGAACCATGGTTAAGTTAGATCCTGGCTGAGACCACTTCTTTTGGTCAGTGTCAAATTGGACTTAGCTGTGATCCTAGGTACCTTTCACACCTGGTATTTCTGTTCACGCCAAACTGAAAAGTTAGAAGGTCCAAACCCAACCCGGTAGGTGTGAAAGTACACTTAGAGCCTGATTCACTAAAGGTCTGCGTGTGTAAAATCACATGCAAACTCCACTCCACCCGCAAGAAAATGTCCAAGCTGATCTACTAAGGACGTGCAGTGAGGACTGCGTCTTTCAAATGTGCAATGTAACACACGTTGTCCATTTTGCGTGTTTGCCTGCATGCATATGTGATATTCGGCGTTTCTGCTTGAAGGTGAAAAACACTGGGAGGGAACATGTAAATAGAACAATTTAGCAACCGCAACGATATTTACTAAACCTGAAAGTAGAAACAGGAGAAGTGATTGCATGTGTGTTTTAGTACGACTGAAAGGCACGTTATTCATCAGGTGCACTAATCTGGAGAGACGGCTGCTCTTATTATCGTGGTGAGAAGGAGACGCGGGGAAAGCAAAGAATACGATGAGAACGTGGTTTTACACCCGTGGAAAAAAATTGGAGATGACAGAGGGAAAAACTATTTGGACATATCATTTGTCCAGCGATGACATTTCTGAGTTATTGAATGAACTGAATGATGATTGACAGCCAACAACAAGGAGAAGCCACGAAATACCAGCAATTAAAAAACGTCCAACTCAGCATGTTCCTGCCTCTGGGCCGTTCCAGCGTATCGCTGCTTGGATGTCCCACCCAGTCCCGTTAGTCAGGTGTGCTGTCACAGGTCCTGAATGTGTCCTGCAGAATTCACAGGTAGCTTCATAAGGCTACCGAGCACTCGCGAGGCACTGAATGAAAAGTCCTCTGCCCATCACAGAAAGATCTGGACCTGCTGATCGGTGTTTGTTAGAGGATCTCATCCACCGTCCCTCCTTTTATTTGCTTTTTTTTTTTCCGCCATTTTTTCCCCCACAGTATTGACTTTCTTGCTGATAACCTCCTAGGGTTTTGTTCTTGTTATATTTATATTTCTTAATTTCAATGGGATCAGATTTCCTTCTCCATTTCGCGGTCGCTCTGTTTTCCATTGCCGAAATCACTTTTAACATAAGCAGGCCCCTCATTTAAATACAGTGATTTGCACCTGATATCAGTGACACAAATACTATTAGAAAATCACCTGCATACCGGGTGCAAAATTAATGTGCAAACTTTTGGAAAAAACACGCAATTTGAATTTGATGTTTAATACTGTAAGAGTGGTGCAGCTTAAGAAGTGTCTGCAGAATTTTGCAATTTAAATTTACAATTTAAATCAGGCCCTTAATGTCTCCACACCTCTAAAAGTAGTGCCATTTCACAACTAAGGATATTTAAATCAATTGAAAAAACAGTTCAATACAGCTGGTTTTCCCTCCTGTTTTTTTTTTTTTTTTTATATTCAAAATGCAGACACACGTATTTCTCTATACTGTTTAAAAAAAAAAAAATTGACTATGAATTCCGTTTACTCAGTATTAGAGAGCTCAAATCAGAGTTTCCAAGAACATCCTCATTAGAGACTTTAGAATATTATTGCATACAATGTCAAAGAATTAAGACTGGCATCCCATTAACACACAAAATTGCCTTTTCCATACATATTTACACTGTATGGCATGACTCTATAAACACATTGACACTGAGCTTTGGAGTAGAAAATTATGGCACCCTCTGTAGGCCAATCAATACTGTGTGTTTGTGCGTGTTGACCTTGGCTGCATTCAGAGCATACAAAGCAATTCATATTATGCAACCCTCGTAATGCCATGCAGGATATGAGTTTAGGTTTTTTTTTTGCTACATGCTGTGTAAAGGTTCAAGTTGTGGGAAGTTTAGAAGTACCATCAGTAAAAGGATCTACATTTCAAATGAGCAAAGAGGGAGTTTATTCAGGTCTCAAGAGGCATCAAGTGGTTCGCGCAAAAGGAGACTGGCTTCTTCAGGTTGTGAGTGTATGTTCAAGTGCTGATGGAGCGACATCATTTAGCTGCTATGCTGCGGTCTGTAGCATCTGCACTGAGTGGGATAAAATTCAATTTTCTTAATCATAAAATCGAACCGACAACAGAGTGAAGGAAGGAAATGGAGATAAAAATCATTAGTGTTGGCACGCCATCTGTATCTACAGACTCTCCAGCTTTAGATACAAGCTATGTATTATAACCATGCACATTACTACAAACACTGGGGCAAGAGAGATTGTGTTGTGTGGTTTGGAATACATCCCAGTAGCAGGTACACGTATGGGAAGCTGGGCACACAGATGATTTCCTGGTAGTTACATGTAGTGGCTTGATAATAAGGTTAACTGATGATTGAACACTGCATTGTGAGACCAATAACAGGCCATCCAAAAGCAAACAACACAAAAGTTTAGAGCTACATTAATTAAAAAGGTACCAGGGACCTTAGTCTTAATATTTCTTGCGATGGTTTGGATAATGTCAACAGATTAGATTGAATACAAAGCCAAAGATGTGGTGGCAAATATGCAGTGTAAAGTCAAAGTACAAAGGAACAATGAGAACAAAAGCTGGTTCATCAAACAGGATGTATCACTGACGGGCAATTGTTGGATAAAAGTGATCTTTTTGTCATGGCACAATAGCAGAATAACTAGTATTAGACTTAAGAAAGGTAGTCTGAAAAGCAGCCTTTAGACATCGTGAGAAACATGTAGACTACTGACTCATATTCCCTATATAAAAATAAGGGTGTCCTGACCAAAGTTTTTTGCCTCAAATCCCAATCCGAGTCATTTAATATTGATTATCTGCGATACCGAGTCCCAATCCTGAACTTGTATTTGCCTTGGCAATCCAGCAGCAGAGTTCACACTTCAAGTTCATTCAAATTATTCAAATCAATCCAATGGTTATGCTCATAATTTGATAACTCTTCAGTAAGAACATATTGCCCGCATCCAAGTTTTTACATCAGCTATCCATGTTTATTTAATCACAGTTTTCATGGTTTCTTTACAATCACAATTTCACTTCAAAGTGATGTAGCAATTTAACTTTTACAGTCACAACATATTAAATCTGAACCACAGTTACCTAAGCTTAAAATCATCACATCACAGACATTACAGGCTGACGTGCTGCTTTAGTTAAACGTATCTCCACACTGCATATAATATTTTAGTCGCAGGTGTTCCATGCCAGAGTGCACCTCTTCATCTTGCCACAAGATGTGCTCTCTGTTTAAGTCACCTGTGTGCCAGCTGATATAAAACAGAAGACCAGGGCATAGTCAACACCTTTTAGTTAAAAAAAACAAAACAAACCTTGATCGGCCTGGAACCGAATCTTTGGGATCAGCTCGGCACATCCCCACTAGAGTCCAATATATCTGCTGGCTATTTAAAATATCTGTGATTTTAGCCAATCACAGATGTATCAGTATTGGTGTATGTTGGCTGATATCAAATATTTGTTTTAACAGAACATAATGCTGAGGGAGATGCTTGGCTTGAATCAGAAGTTTTTTTTATTTGTGTGTTTTTTATATAGTTGTTTAGAATGATCAAACTCTGGTGAAGTTTACTGTTGTAGTGAACTGACATCACACTAGGCTATAAAGAGTCAAATATCCTGCCTCCATTACAGATCTTTGTCACAAGAGTCAAAGCAACGGATAATGTATGTGCAGTATGTATATAGGCCACCTGCCAATATATCGATATAGGAATCTATTTACTCCCTAATATTGGAGTGGCAACAGCCACAAAAATCCAGTATCGGTCAGGCTAAAATCCGATTACTACTACTACTCCCCTACTAACTCTTTTTGAATATCTACTGTATATAACATGTAAAAGTGACACAAAAAGCAGCACACAGAAGCATTGGTGGATTTTCTTTTTGGTATATGTGAAGGTCTTCGGACAACCTAATGACACTGTTGAGTGCAAGACACTCCTAAACACAGAGTACCATTTAGTCCTGTTAAAAGTGGCATTGATGGCACTTTGTCAATCTGTCGTCCGAGTGTTGCACAGTGCCTCTGTACCAGTGTTTATCATGTATTTTCTACCTAAACATCCATAACACTACTGGCAGTGTAGTCCAGCGAGATTCCAGGTTAACCCCGATCAATTCAATAATGTCAGTCTAATATTTGTCTTGTCAACAGGTTTGTTTGAAACAGCTGCATGCTTTGGATAGTGAAACAACATATTGAATTGGGAATTAAGAGAGAGAACTGAGGGGGAAATTTGATGTACTCCATTGTCTAATCACTCCAGTTGATCAATACCACATTGGACCTGTTCCACAGCTTGACCAGAATGTCACTCCAGAAATACCTTTTGAGCTGCTGACATGACATCAATCCAAACGAGGCCTGTGGGCTGCAGACTGCCTTCCCACTGCCTTACAGATAAGGAGTAATTACATTCCCAAGCAATCACTAAACCCTGCCAGCCCTTCATTTACTTTCTCGCAGAAACTTTCTACAATACAGAAACTTGTGTTGCCATCATTTACAAGTGGAAGCACATAGTTACTGGAATTCAATATAACCCAGTGGAACAGTTCAATGCCAGCACCTGCGCTATCGGTCACTTTACTGCCTCTTTTTTTGGTCTTCTTTCAAACCAGTCAACAAAGCCCATGACTACACTGTGGTGTGCTGTTACAGTAACAAACCACACAACGCCAGTCACTTTTTTTTCGATGTTTCAAATGTCAGGGTCTGTGCTCTGATCCAAACAGAAGTTTCAGTGATTGAAAACAGTACAAAGAAAAGAAACCGCAATGTTCAGAGTGACATAACATGCGTGCGTACGTCCTCCATAAGGAAAATAAGTGATTCAGAAGTCCCGTTCCCCAGGAAACCACCCGTCTTGTTGTCATACTTTTCATGTTCTGTAATGTGTCTGGCTTCCTCATAAGGTCCCCTGCTACAGCCACCATTTGGGGTGGACTATGCCATGTCGTGACATGGGAACTCTTATAAACGTGTTAAGAGCCGGAGGCATTAGCATTTTGGACGGTACTGAATAGAGGCATTTGTTCCTCTTCCTGTGCCTCCCTGAAAGACTCTATTAAAGGAGGTTTAGGAATTGCTCTGTTTTGGACATATTGAAGTTGGGACAGCATGGAGAGAACATCTGACAGTAGATTTTCCAAGAAAACATCTTGTTTTTTTTCGGTGACACATGATCATTTCCTTTTATGATTATTTTGTATGTAAACACATAAATGTCCCTGATAAAATTATACATGCATTAGAAATATTCATACCGTTCTGTTTTTTATTAAGCATCTTTAAATGGCTTTATGCAACACTGTTATGCTTTTGCTTCCAGTTCCTGTCTAAATTTTAAACCAAAATACAATAGTGCAATACCTGATATTGTTTGCCCTAATAGCAGGTTAGTGTGTGACTGAAAGCGGTTTAGATCAAATAGAACAAGTCAATAGGAGCAGACTGTGCTTCATTTACGACCTTTTCTACCTTCAACAGAGGTCATGTCAAATGCATGCCTTTAACAGACTCCACAAAGTTCATATTTACACTTCAATTGGTGCTCCACCTGTTTTCACATACCCACAGATGAAAGAAGTCATGAAGACACAAGTGCTTGATGGATTCCAACGTGTTGTTTTTTTAGCAAAGTGGTAATAGACCAAGTGGAATTCGTCTCCTCTGTTGGCTCCATTAACGAAGGCTTTGATTGATCTCGGATTCTATCTCGTGCTATGGTCACAGCAGGATCTGTGGTCAGTGTGAGGCAAGCTCTCTGCTGTCTGCCATCCTCGCTTTCATCTCCAAACCTTCAACAGTTTATGTGTTACATGTGGAATGACTATCTCATCCATAATGCATACTCCTCAGCTGTGCCTGATGATGAACAATGGTCGCTACACTGCATCTTAGCAACATGAACACCTCTCTGCAGACAGCTTTGATTCTCTATCACCACTCATCTGTGGTGGGTGCGTGCTCAGCTCTTAATCCAGAACGAGGTTATTGAAAAACAGAATTGATAAAAACGCAAGTGAACTAGATACAGTAAACCCCTCAAACTGGCAACTGTTAAACCACATCAATACATTTAGTTTTGTTCTGTTATACTGGGATGGAATTTGTGAGATTTTACAATAAGGAGATTAAATACTGCAACTGATAAAAGTCTGATCTCTTGGTAACAGGGGAGGAGGTTGTGTGTCATCAAAAGATAAAGAATATTCCTGTAAAAATGTGTCATCTTTACTTCAATACCTTAATAACAGATCTGATCATGCCTATAAACATCTTAAAGAGAAACTGTAAAGTAAAAGGTTTAAACAATCACACTACCCTGTACTGTAACCTTCTGCCACAGAACCCAATTATGTGTTTTTGGTTTTGCCCCAGTATATCTGGATAAGGCTAATGAGATTAACACTATTTGTTGGCAATCAGTATAATATGATTAAAACCAAAAATTAGAGCCAGGCTGATATTAGTGCCGGATATTGGCTTTACAAAGACAGATTGGTATCAGAGTGAATGTGAAATGGCAGAGCAGCAAACCACAGATAAGAATATTATGAACATGTTTATTGTTCAGCTTTAAAACAGCCTGTTTCACTCCTGTCATTACTCCATGACAATCGGCATAGCTGATCCTTAAAGTACTTTTCTCCTGAAAATCATTATCAGAATTGGCTTCAGAAGTCCCATTTTGGGCAGGTTCCAACCCCAAAGCAGGACTGGGGTCCCCAGCCTGTGCTCCATATGGGGAATTGATTTCACACAATATGAGTATTGATTGTCATCAGGTAGGGACAGAGCACAGCCACTGAGCTAACCAGAATCAGTAATGCCCTACTTGCCAGAATCACATTAGATTAAAAAGTTGAAACATGAACCATGAACTGTCTGCAGTGAAATCCAGTTAAATCCTGCACCATCTTTCTGCATCTCATTTGGCTGAGACAAAATAAAACAAATATAAGAGTCAGTGATAAAAAACACACTGTGCCGTGGCATATTTTTCAAGGCAAGGACAACAGGGAACTACACTGATTCAATTACACCTACAATGTACAGTGATTTTCCCACAAGCTCTCGAGGTTGAATTACTGTCAGAGCTATTGATCTGTAACGTGTACATTTGGGGGAGGGAATAATTGTGTCTAAAAGCAGGGAAAGACCCATGCACAACGACTGCAGGCTCTAAAGAGTTCATTTGAATGGCTGAAAATCTATACTGCCACAGAAAAAAAACAAAGACTATGTCCCCCTTTGCATGTAATTGGAAAAAGATGGCCGTGTAAAGCTTTTCACCATGACTGAAGAAATAAACAAACATGATGAATGTGCCTTGTCATGACCCTGTATTGATTTTTAAATATTGCATTTAACACTTTCTTAAGAAATATAGGTAATAAATCTTCATTCCACTGAAATATGCATGCAGGTTTACATTATCACCTTCTGAGGCCGGAGAACTTTCCATTTTAAGATGCTTATTTGAAATCTTAAAACACAATTAGGAGTCCAGGGACAGAACACCCGGAGCACATCAATTTTACCAGCCCCATCCCCCAGTTTCACACTGCCACCACCATTTGTCTCTCCTCGCTGCTCCCCCCTTCTCAATATTGAAACAAGTAAACATCGCCATCTTTTCCAGCCTTTAAATGAAGATAAACGAGGACAAACTCCACAATCAGCCAACTTTGATGATTCAACGGTGGTAGAAAGAGGACGTCACCACTAATGTATTCGTGCTGGTGGCTCTTTGCTACAAAGGTTTCTCCCTCTTGCACTGGTTTAAAGCGGGAACAGGAACGATGAATTCATTCCTCTGAATTAATTCATGTGTTCACAGCCACAAGTCTCCGATGAGCCCTGTGAATGTGCCGAGGCAGCAGAACAAGGATAGCCATTAGTGTCCACAGCAGTGCAGCTCTAATGATGATGGCTGCGGACTTGCTGTGCTCTGCATTCTGGGCACCCGAGCTGCAGGTCACACAGGGAAGGATTCTCTAACGTTCTCTTGTGTAGGTAGTAGCTGTGCTGCATTTACTGGGTCAAGACAGGAACCAAATGTCTCAGAACAACACCTCTTTGAAGCGCTGAAGCACACGCAGCTTTGATCAAACCTGTTTGTTTTTTTTTCTCTCTTTCTCTTTTGCTTTCATGTAAATGCTTTCTTCTGCTGTCCAGTCTAAAAGCTCTTTGTTATAAAAGTAAGCACTTTGTGCGAAGAGGATGCATCTAAAATTCAAGCAAATCAAAGTGATGGACTCCGGTGGCCGACAACAGCCTTCCACCTGGGCGCTGTTTAGCGACAGCGACAGAGGAGCAGAGGTACACCATCAGTTTAATAGCACCGGCTCCTGCTTTATCACAGCAGCAGGAAACTGGAGACATGCGCTCCAATGAATCAGCCAGTGTGTGGGGGGCGGAACGCATTTTGGACCGCTTTCAGCACTTATTGAGAAAAACAAATCCCCCCCACCCTCTCCTCCCTCCCTCACCCGACTCCCCCCTCTAGTTCCCTTTGGTGCCAGTGTGGGGTCGGGGTATCGTAATGGAATCCCCCACCTAGTGCTCTGCTTACGGGTGGTTTGATCAGTGTTGGCCTCCCATTTCACAATTCACAAAAAAACAGGCCGACAGACGTGACTCCACTGGCAAATACACGGGCTGCTGGGAACAGTACGCTTCTCCAGCTACAGACAATACAATACTTCATTCAGAAGATGAGTATTCATTAATCACACCACATATTTTGTGTATTTCCATCTCTCTTGGGTAGTAAACATGCAGTCATAGAATGATGTAGTGGGGTCCAGGCCTGGTTGGATTATTTTAGGTTTTTGACTAATTCATTCAATCACAGCTGTTCTAACATCTGTGTTACAGTACCCCATAGGGAATGTAGCTTACAGCTCCAATGTCAGCTATGATCACTGTGTGTAATTTACTGCCAAATATTGTGAAATAAGTAATTATCTAAACTTAAACTGAGAAAAACATGTTGAGGAAATTTGATTTGAAGTGGCCCCAGTAACATATTTAAACAGTACAGATTTTTTTCTCAGAAGTGCTGCCATCACCAATAGTATGTTATTAATTATATCACACATGAAGTGTAACAGTGTCCCTGTAGTCCTTTAAATCGCTGCGATGCAGCGGATCACAGTAAGGCTGCTGTGATTGCTACAAAATCCTCCTCTTTTCACTGTGACACTAATATGCCTCTGTCAACTTACAAGCGGAGCATCAGCCTGTCTTTGTGAAGTTAAGACACACTCCCACACACGCTGGAGAAGACTCATTGTTTCTCACTCCGTTTGAATAGTTCTTTACGCTGAGTAGCGAGTGAGAGGAAGGATGTTGTTTACTTCACGACTAAGATAGTTGAATCGACCGCAGGGAGGAGCGACTTTGGTCTAAACAGTGTTGAAAAATGAGGGTTTTGTAAATGGAAATAAAAGAGCGTCCACTGCTGGAAAATCTGCATGAAGGTTCTTTGTGAGCCAGCAAACTATGTCCGAGCTCACTGGAAGGAATGCAGTCTGATCTATTATGAACGGGGGAAGACTCTGCCAGTGGACTGCCCTTCATAGAAAGACACAATACACAGGGTTAATAGCAGTGCTTCTGGCACACTTTGGACCCCTGCTAAAACTCCATCACACTGCAGGTGGTAAAGAAAAAGAGCAGCCCAAGTATTAAAGAGGCCGTAGTGTGCTAGTAATGACATTCGACACGGAAAAACAGAGGAAGACCTGCCTGTAACCTTCAAACTCTCCACACCTCTTCCACTGGTAAACCACAGGAAGAAGCAAAGCCATCTGTAACTTTGGTTTGGCTGCAAATGGGGAAGTGGGGGCTGCTCACTGCTCAGGGATATGATCCAAATGATTCAACAGCAGGTGAGTTACACCGCACAGCAGTGCCCTATACAACACCAGCTCAAGAAGAAGGGGGAACCAGACCTGCAGACTGTCTATCATGAAGGTGTTGGCCTGTGATTCACTCTCTGAAAAAGAATAATCACAAATCCGTGACGTAGGGCACAAACTGTGGCTCAGCTGGGGCAAGTAGCTGTTTAGAGAAGGATTACTGAGGTGTAAAATGGTTTAAAAACAGGAGGTATGAAATTACTATCTGTCGTGAGGGGAAGACACACGTGAACTCGTCAACTGTCAGAAAACTGACAGACCTCAAGGCTAATAGTGTCAATTATATTCGCTTTCTGGAGTGTTCTCTGCGAACATCCCCTGTCAAACTGTCATCCCGTGAGCACCATGGCCCCCTAAATTATCATGACCCCTGCAGAGCTGGCAGGCTGTTGTTTGACTATTTTTATAACATGGATAAATTGCAGGTGACATCAACATGACTTGAAAGAGCTTCGGATTAATACCTTTACTTTTTGTTGAAAACGTGCGTTAAAAAGGTGCTATTCCAGTGGCAGTTGAGCTACAGGGGACAACAAAACTCATTTTAGCAGAGGAGCACAAGATAAATATTTGAAAGAACACATGTCAGTCTGCATTACAAGTCAATCTGAAATGTGGTGTCGTACAAGCCCCATAAAGTTCCAAAGCTCTATCGAACAGAGCTTTACCGTTGCTTTACAAATCTGTCAAATTTCGACTTAAATTTTCTCTCCAGTGTGCGGAAATATTTTTTTCTGCAATTAATTTTGAGAAAAGCCACCGTGCATGACTGACTAGAATTTAATCTGCACTTCTCTGAGAATTCGTGAGACCCAATTGCTCGGTGGCTGGTGTGTGGCTTTAGTGCACTTTGAAACAAAGTTAAGACCATGATTTCACTGAGTAATAATCCTGCTCCGGTTATCATACTTGTGGCAAATGCAAGAGAATTAAAGGCAAAGCCGTCGACAAAACTCTGTCACTCTCCAAATAAAATAAATCACGGTGGCATGAAGTCAATTTAAATGCAAATGTCAATGTTTAAGACAACAAACTGCCGACACTACTGTGTCTCAAAGACTTGTGGTGCTGAACGTGAATCGAACAAACGGAGACCACCCAGATGTTCTTACCGGGAAAGATGTTGTGACGACCAACAGGAAACCGGAAGGGTCAGCAGAAAGCCAAAGAGATGTGAGCATCCACCGAGGCAAAAAAAAAAAAAAAAAAAAAAAAAAGAAGAAGCCTGCTTTGCATGTCACATGAAGACTGATGGAAGCATTTCCAAGCTGAAGCCCAGGATATCAAAGACGGATTTCTCCAGGATCACCTCTATTGATCTCTTTTTGTTTCTTAAATCCATTGCTTCAAGCCTTTAAGCCATTTAAAATTGGCAAAGCACTCACATTGAAAAGGTGCAGGGTTTGCTCATACACAGACTTTTTTTTTTTATTTTGTTGGAGCTGAAAAATCCTGCCTCAGACTGATGTGATTCTAACCTGACATGAACTGACAGTGTAGTAAACCCAAACCAGATTTAGCACAGATTGTTGAAGTTGATTTGAGATTATTGCCAGCACGTTATTAATCTCCTCTATGCAAAGAATGATTTAAAGTCTACCTAAAATAATTTATTAGGGAGAGTTACACAAGTGCATCCCCAGATAAGAGGATTGTACCCAGATGAATGTAGGCAGGCAAGTCAAAATAACTAATTACTGGGCTGCAGGGCACTATTTTTTTATCCATACCGCATTTGTTCCTCAGCAGGATTAATTTGAAACAAACATATGTTTCTTCCCAAAAGTGTTTGCAATTCTCCTTCATAGTAAATTTGCATTTTGATGTTATTATGCACTGCCTTAGTGACAGAACAATGCCATTATTATTTTCCTTCTTTGGTTGTGCATTTTTGTTACATTTACTGTACTGTTCATCACTGATATTGTGTATTTTTCGTGCTGGAGAAACTCACAGTTCACACAACAATCGATGTACTGTGTTTTCTCCCTCATAGGATCGTGACTGATAGAAAGACCCTGCAGCTACCTTTCTGTGAAGGAACAAAGCATGGATGCTTTTTCAAGAAAAACTTTGAAAGCACTGTATGAAGAGCTTTGGGTAAAACCAACTGTGGAAATTGTGATCAAATAATTCAACCAGCTTCAGCGCAAAGGACACACCAGGCCATGTACATTAAAAAAAAATTAAAAAAAGATCAAACTGAATCGATATTATAAACCACCCTCTTCCATGAGATCCAAGCTTCTACATTACAGTGTTTAAATGTTATGTTCTAAAAGGAAAAGGTTTCCAATTATAGTGGATGCTAATCTGGTTGGTATTTCATAATGAGCACTACAGTCTAGTTGTGTTCAGGAAAGTCTGCATAACACTGATTATCTAATGAAATTAAAGAGTATTTACCCCAACCACTGCACTCCTGTGTCTCTGAATGAGTCACGTTGTGACTAAAACAGTTAGTAATTAAGCACCAAGCTATTTTCTTTAAGCCTCAACATCTTACGAGCTGTACCGAACTGGAATGGGACCTCGTCACTGGTTTCATTTGACCCGCAAAATCATCCCCCGACACTCATTAGAACTCCACTGTAAACTGCAGAAAATGTTACAAGGTTTGCAATCCGACATGAGGCAATAAAAACATGCTCTGCGAGAAGTCTCGGTTTCCACCCAAAAAATGTTTTAGTTGTAAAAATAATGAGGTCAAAGAGGTCTGTGGTTCATAGCTGGTGGTCGGTGGATCACACTTGTAAAAATGGAGATCGGAGCACCCCCCAGCTGATGAATTAATTTGGATTCGTACCAGCTTGGCAACATTCTTCTACTCAACATTTGCTCTGTCTGGGGGTGAGTACAATAAGAAATAGACATGCTGAGCTCTGGCTCTTTGTAGAAGACCCTTAAGGACAACTGCAAGGACTTTTATTAACCATCCCAGCTGTCAAAAACGACTGAAAATGTTCATTATGAGGAAATTAGTTAAATTCTGGCACATAAAAATTACTGCTACACGTTTGGAGCAACATACTGCAATGGCGTGCCTAACACCCAATAACATAACAATGCTGTAGCACCAACCTATATCTATTATACATTTTAAAAGGTGAAAAGGTCTCTAAAATCTTGTTAGGATGAAAAGGGTACTGCTGTCTGCACATTCTCCACCTACGATCAAACCTGTACGACAATTTAGGACAATTGGATCAATGCAGCTGCTGCAACAGAAAATCACTCAATTAAACTTTTTGCTCGCATCCTAGCCCACTTAGCAAATTGACCACTCAGCTGAGCCTCTTTGTTTTTTTGCTTCTAATCATGCTTGATCTGTTCTCTAATCTTCCATTTGGATGATACTGCTGTGCTTGACTCCAGGCCTCAATGGGCCAGTAAACAGGCTCTTAATATGCAGAGCAGGCACCGGGCTCGCATGCTCATACCACTTCGACATACATGGAGCTGGACTGGCTTGGGGCTCCCAGCAGTCCACTTACATTGCCCAACGGAGCCCAACACTATGTAATGAGATCCCAGGGGAAGCTTCAGGACACAGAGCACTGCTACCCTTGCAGCATACATGTGACAGACACATATTACTCACCTACTTCTAGACAGACTCCAACAGCACCTAAAGGATACATTATCTCATACAAACCATCAAGTACGGATTTTACGTTACCACACCCCCTATTTGACAGTGATTTTGTTCTGAATATGCAAAGAGCATTTGGGGCATTGCATGAAAAACTGAATCTCTATGTGCTAGTGATTTTTATTACATGATGAGGTTTTAATAAACAGAGAATATAGTGATCTGTGGGACCTTTAAATTGACTTAAAGTCTAATACCAAAATAAAGCATGTTTTGACTCCTTACTTGCATTGGCCACGGTAGCTGTGTGGCTAAATGGATGACTGATGTTGGTCTGTTGGTCCAAAACTTTGGTCCAGACTGAAGTATTGATTGCCCTGATATTTTTAACAGGCATTCGATGTCCCCCATCCTCTAACTTTTCCTCTAGCTTTGTGGGTTTGAGAGAACTTTCTTGACAACACCTTGTCAGGATTATTTTTGTACAACTGGGTTTCTGGAGGGTTTGGATGCTGTGGTGGTGGACAGGTATTTGACTTAGAACTACGCATTTTCACTTAATTTTGGACTACTGGCATTACAATAATATTTAAACGTGCACTGTCACTAAACATTGGTAAAGCAAAGCTTATAGTGAAGCTATAGTAGCTTAGTTGCTGTGAAAAAAAAAAACGTGTGTGCTGCACCTTTGACCGAGTCAAAATGAATGGCATGCTCTTCAGCCTGTTAGGTTCAACAGAATGCTAACACAGTAATCTAGGGTGGTAAAGATGGCAAACCAGCATGTTAGCATAGCAACTGTTAAGCTCAAAGCACTGTTCTCTTTTCTACTTAATAAATGATGCCACGTTTCTCTGATGCGTTGTGGAAATGTGTCGTAAAAACAAAGCACAATATGTGCTGAAATAATTGATCAAAAAATCAAGTGGTGAGAAAAAAATGTTGAGACCTGATTACATCTACATTATTCATCAAGTGAAAATGCAAACCTTTCAATATGACGATCTGCTACTGTGATTTATGATTATGCACTGAATGTTGTTGGGCTTTTTGGACTGTTGGTTGGACAAAGAGCAATAAGCAATTTAAGGTGTGGGGAACTGTGAGGAGCAACTCCAACAAATTCACCGGCAGACATCACAGAATCATGTCTGTCTGAGGTGTGTTTCATTTCTGTCCCGGTACGTCCTCTGTGTCCCCTGCTTGTCACATGTGTCCTCCCTCATCCTTGGCGCCCTTCACTTTCATGTCCCAAGGGTCCCCCTGTAACCTTATCCATGCAGCCACGCACAATACCCTTCATGGGACACAAAGCCAAGGATACCAGGCTCCTCAGTTCCGTTCTCTACATTTGTCACTTCTGTTCCTCTGCTCTTTGTTCGTCTTACCTCCGTATGCATGAGTTATCCCAAATTGAGCCTGCAATTGAAATGGAAATCATCCCTGTGTCCCAGTGACTTAAAGGCAATAACTTCTTCCTCCTTACGGCATATCTGTCATGTTTGTTGCTCCTGGGAGAATCTTATGGTTGTGTTGCCCTTTTCACAGAGGTTTTTAACATAAGCATTGGATTTAGAGGATATGCACCCTGTGACTCAACCACGGCGTTATAAATCTGAGCACGCAGGCAAAAACCAGGACAATAAGATCGGAAAATGAGTTTGAAGCTGACAGCAAAGCACAGAGGGATTAGTATTCCTCTCATAAAACATCCCCTTATTGGTTATGGTTTTCATGTGAGCCTAATCTAAGTTGATTAATTAAACATAAAAATTACAATTCCAAAGCTAAACGAGGCCAAGTAACACATTACATCCCACTGCCTCTGCAGGAAAAGTCCCATTAAAAACATGTTCACAAACAGCCTGGAGGTAAGGATAACGCCACGGCAAGTAGAAGATGCATTGTCGCTTGGACATAACAATAACGAGGCATTCGTATTTTTTTTTCCTGAATGACGACATGTAAACACAAAACATTATGAAAGACATGAAAGGCTTGAAAGCTCTGCAGCTGACAGAAAAAAGAAAAAAGAAAAAATCACAATATGTCAGGGTGAAATGTTCCGTCAGAGAAAACAGCCTGGCAGAGAAAGGATGATGACAGGCTAAACTATAGTTTGAGGCAGGGAGGTGTGCACAGCACATCGCCGGCATTACGTACGGCTGCTGCTGACCTCCTGTGCCCTCCTGCTGGGGAAAGAAGCACCGAACACACCAGATAACATTGACCTCACTGCAGGTTTGTCCTTCAGTATTAACTTCACTGATTAATTGTCCGTGCAGCGCGAGGCACCATTGATCATGTTCACCCAGTGGCCCCGATGATGATCAGCACCTCTTATCTTTGCCGCTCCATCCCCCACCAGAGGCAGCGAGGAGGGATTCATTTTTCAACACTCCTCTTTCTATCTTTCCTCTCTTCTTAACCAGTCACAGGTATCGTCAAAACCCGCCCCCCCCCAAAAAAAAAAAAAAATCGGGTAAATAAATACGCACACTGCCAGATAGCAGGAGAGGAAATGAATATTTCATGTTACCAAACACATTTCCACAACATACTGGCTGGAATGTGTCTTCCCAGCTGTCATCGGTGGCAAACATGAAAGAGGAGGGCTCAGGTACGGCTACACTGCAGCACTCTCAACTGCCTGCAGCTAAGGGAGCACGAGTCTTCACTGTAATTGCTTATAGTGCTGGAGCCTGAGCCGAACCTCAATTAGTGCCTGGGTGCTCGCTGGGCTCCACACCTTCTCGGCATACCGCTCCGGAAAAACACACTTCCATCTTAATACTACCAGGTATCACGTTATTGATTATCACAGTTTAGGATTACACTCTGGATCTCTGTGAATCCGCTTTTTGTACCTGTTCACGACAATATTTCTTTGCGATTTCTTTTTTTCATCATCACTTACAACACATTGTAGATAGTGCGATAACAGCGGCCTAAATGGACAGTTAGTCTGATACAGCAATTCACTCTTGCTCACTGATGTCAGGCTGCTTTTTTGTCTAATCTCTAACAGCCATTTGATACTCCAGATTCCATCCCTCTGGCTGAATTATAACCCCGAATTTAATTTCTGAGGCTGATAAGAGATGCATCTCCTGAAGATAAGAGACGAGCAAATATTTTAGAGTGGTTTAAATGCACAAATTAACAGGCAGGATGTATCTGATACCGAACCCTCTAAATCAAATATAGAGAATAGAGGTTCTAGTCCTCCCTGGCTCGACTTTCAGCCACATATCATTGAAACTGTGTGCCTCTGGACACACATCTTTCAGTCTGCTCTTTTCAATGCCAGGTGTATACAGTCTGGCCACAAAGAAAGGGCTCTCTGTCTTCTTTCTATTTCTCCTTTTCACTCTCAACCAACCATTTACCTCATGCAATACACGGGACAATACAGCGAGTGCACGCAGATGCCGTGAGTGCAAACACACACCTGTATGAGCAGATAAAGGCAAAAATCCCAACCTGACTCTGTCGTTCGCATCTTCAATGCGCTCCTTGCCTCTGAATGTGCTCCCAGTTTCAGCAAAAAGACAATACAGCAAGGTGGAAGCTCAGTTTTGTTGTTTATTCAATCTGTGTGCAGCAAAGACAGATACCACACTGCGGGTGTTTAGAGACATATGAGCAGATATTTGTCATAAACTCTCAGTCAGCAGCAGAGTATGCAAGCCCCTAACATGAATGGGTCTATCTGCGGCCACAAAGGATGTCCTGTTTGCTGCATTTTGTCATCTAAATGATTAAAAAGGATGAAAAAGGTCCATGAAATGGGCCAGGTTGGAGCTGCATATTAAGTGGTGGAGGGGGGCTGGCTGACATGGACCGGCTGGGAGATGTTCGACACTTTGCTTGTCCAATTACTGGCTCTCACTCAAATTGTTTGGTGAGAAGCATTCGACCTACTTCTGGACACAAAGCACCACTGCCCTGAATACAGAGAAGCTGGGGACCACGTGTGATGACAAGTGCTATTAGAGGCTCTTGTCTTTGGCCTAGAAATTAAATTCAGGCATCTTACCTGATGTGTGATAATTTGGCCTATGAATACTGGAGAACCCATTTGCTTTTGGCACAACTTGCTGGGATGAACAGGGGACAACATAAATAGGATCTGCAGCTTGAAATGAACAAACTCACTAATGGCAGTCTGACCTTCACAAGGTCTTCGTGTTTAACATGAAGCAGCAGCAGGACCAGTATTAAAAGTAGCAGCAAGACTTGTTCTAACATAAATACCAGCAAGAGTGGTAGTTACAGTGGGTTTACTGCAATAGGAGCGCATTTCTTCAATTGATTTCTGGAAAATTAACTGTGTTACAGGCAATATAGGCCAAGCTGATAGTGTTGTGAACAATTCAAAGAAAGCATCAAAAGGAATACAAGTATCAAATTATGGGTAAACTATGGAGCATTTCTCTGTTTCATGGGATTCCCCTCAAAGGCATCATCTGTAATGAGAAGCCACAAAACAACACTGAGGAAACTAACATTTAAATTTGCAGCACTTCTATACAGTGTGTGAAACATTTGCATACCTTGTAAATATTCATACTGAGGGAATCATCTAAAAAAGATATCATGTCAACTACGTGAGATACAGCCGGTTTATGAATGCAACAAACGCTCAAGCAACAACTGTTCCGTGCACATCCCCACCGATCACTAAAACTACAGATAGCAACCACAACACCGATCTTCAGATTTAAATGTCACTGTAATGTGATTTTAATCACACACATTTAAGTCTCATCAGTCATTTTAATCTTGGGCAAGCATGCTCTGCACTTCATCAGCGATGCATGTAATGAAGATCAATTTCCTTAAGTGTGGAAAGTGATTAAAGAAACCATCGGGTGTTTGTTCTTTGAAAACACGTTTGTTCTAAAACACATTGTCACAACCTTTCCAGACTGCTTCTGGTGCCATGTGACACCACTTACCTTTTTCAGAGTAAATCTGCCAAGATGGCATTGTATACACACACACACACACACACACACACACACACACACACACACGCACACACACGCAGACATTACTGTAGTTCAACCATCAGCGGGGCTTCTGCATTTTTCCTACTCCACATAACCATAACTCTGTGTCTGTACATCGCATGCAAAACAAAATGCATGCATTTCTTGCCAATAGAGAATGAGGCAGTGCTCTTCAACCACACAAGGGTGACAAGGTATGATTCAGTTCTGCGGTTCAGTATTCAGCACCAGTGCCAGAGATAAGCAGGCTGAGATCACTGCTGTGTTATGAGCTGTGTAGTGGGAAATAAGAGGGACAGCAGAGTGTGATATCCAGTCTGTGATTCTTATCAGGTAACACCAGTGTGAAAAAAAAAAAAAAACTTTAATCTCAGGCTCTCATTAATTTATAAGCATCAACTCTAATACCCCTGCATCATGGAGGTGGTCAGGTTTGTTGTTGTTTTTCTGCCAAAAAAAGAAGAAGAAAAGGTAGTCCGCACCCTGATAAACCAGGTTATCCCCTGACAGGTTGAGACTAAACTGTAATACTGGTTACTATATTCCACCCGTGGAAAAAACTGAAAATACGTGACAACATCAAAAATCCTTCTTTCCCCCGATTTTTTTTTTTTTTTTTTCGAAATTTAAAATTCCAACCACCTGCCACGGGGTGTATCAGCTGAGTGCTCCGCGTTCACAGCTCGCCAACATGTGTGACAAGTAAAACAACTAAACACAGTCAACACGGAAGAAAAGTATGATTTTCTTTTTTTTTCCCCTGAAGCTAAATGGAAATGCAGAAATTGCGAGAAGAAAAAAAAAAAAAAAAAAAACTCACCCTCAGGTGCAACTCATGGCGCGGCAGTCGCTTGCGAAGTTGAAACCGTCTCCACCGCTGGAAGAAAAAGGCAGAGGGAGGTTAACCCGTACGTAACGCCGCTTCGCCTGGTAGTTGGTGTGAGCCGGAGTACCTCCGCTCCTCCTCCTCCCTTGGATGCTACTATCGCTCCCCTCCTCCTCCTCCTCCTGCGCCTCTGTTAGAGAAAAAGTAATAGCGGTTTCTTCCTCCTCCTCCTCCTCCTCCTCCTCCTCCTCAAAGACAGACTGAAAAGAAAAGAAGGGACCCTATCGCAGTCAATAGGTTTCACAAAACCCCATGGCAACGCAGCAAAACCGTGAGCAACTTCCCCACGTTGTGACCGGGTTAAAGCTCCCCCAGCCCCCCCCCCCCCCCCCCCCCCAAAAAAAAAACAGTGGCACACATTATTCCTGAGCTTTCAGAGTGAGCAGGTTTTAATGGGAGGAGTGGGGGGGGGGGGGGGGGTGGAGGGGGTAGGAAGGCGCCAAACTCTGCCGGTGAGGATGCTGTTCAAATATGAATGACTTAATAACTTTCCAATGTGGCGTAGGTCCAGTACATTATTGACGTCATAAACAAGTGTTTCTGCTGCAGTGGGTACGGAAAGTATTCAGACCCCTTTACATTTTTCACTCTTTGTTTCATTGCAGCCATTTGCTAAAATCAAAAAAGTTCATTTTATTTCTCATTAATGTACACTCAGCACCCCATGTTGACAGGAAAAAAACAGAAATGTAGAAATTTGTGCAAATTTATTAAAAAAAAGAAAAACTGAAATATCACATGGTCATAAGTATTCAGACCCTTTGCTCAGTATTGAGTAGAAGCACCCTTTTGAGCTAGTACAGCCATGAGTCTTCTTGGGAATGATGCAACAAGCTTTTCACACCTGGATTTGGGGATCCTCTGCCATTCTTCCTTGCAGATCCTCTCCAGTTCCGTCAGGTTGGCTGGTGAACGTTGGTGGACAGCCATTTTCAGGTCTCTCCAGAGATGCTCAATTGGGTTTCGGTCAGGGCTCTGGCTGGGCCAGTCAAGAATGGTCACAGAGTTGTTCCGAAGCCACTCATTTGTTATTTTAGCTGTGTGCTTAGGGTCATTGTCTTGTTGGAAGGTGAACCTTCGGCCCAGTCTGAGGTCCAGAGCACTCTGGAAGAGGTTTTCTTCCAGGATATCTCTGTACTTGGCCGCATTCATCTTTCCTTCAATTGCAACCAGTCGTCCTGTCCCGGCAGCTGAAAAACACCCCCATAGCATGATGCTGCCACCACCATGTTTCACTGTTGGGATTGTATTGGGCAGGTGATGAGCAGTGCCTGGTTTTCTCCACACATACCGCTTAGAATTAATGCCAAAAAGTTCAATCTTGGTCTCATCAGACCAGAGAATCTTATTTCTCATAGTCTGGGAGTCCTTCATGTGTTTTTTGGCAAACTCTATGCGGGCTTTCATATGTCTTGCACTGAGGAGAGGCTTCCGTCGGGCCACTCTGCCATAAAGCCCCGACTGGTGGAGGGCTGCAGTGATCGTTGACTTTGTGGAACTTTCTCCCATCTCCCTACTGCATCTCTGGAGCTCAGCCACAGTGATCTTTGGGTTCTTCTTTACCTCTCTCACCAAGGCTCTTCTCCCACGATTGCTCAGTTTGGCTGGACGGCCGGGTCTAGGAAGAGTTCTGGTCGTCCCAAACTTCTTCCATTTAAGGATTATGGAGGCCACTGTGCTCTTAGGAACCTTGAGTGCTGCAGAAATTATTTTGTAACCTTGGCCAGATCTGTGCCTTGCCACAATTCTGTCTCTGAGCTCCTTGGACAGTTCCTTCGACCTCATGATTCTCATTTGCTCTGACATGCACTGTGAGCTGTCAGGTCTTATATAGACAGGTGTGTGCCTTTCCTAATCAAGTCCAATCAGTTTAATTAAACACAGCTGGACTCCAATGAAGGAGTAGAACCATCTCAAGGAGGATCAGAAGAAATGGACAGCATGTGAGTTAAATATGAGTGTCACAGCAAAGGGTCTGAATACTTATGACCATGTGATATTTCAGTTTTTCTTTTTTAATAAATTTGCACAAATTTCTACATTTCTGTTTTTTTCTGTCAACATGGGGTGCTGAGTGTACATTAATGAGAAATAAAATGAACTTTTTTGATTTTAGCAAATGGCTGCAATGAAACAAAGAGTGAAAAATGTAAAGGGGTCTGAATACTTTTCGTACCCACTGTATTTAGTTGTGAGGTTTGTATTGCACAAACACACACAAACACACACACACACACACACACACACACACACACACACACACACAGGAATTACAGTAAATGCTTATCCACTCTATTTACCCACCCTGTATCACACCTCTACACAACGGTAATCCTTCCCTCTGTTTGTCTAAAGAATGTCCAGTGCTGTTGTATCTTCACTCATGCTCCTGTTTATTGTCTGCTCTTTGTCACACTTGACTAATTTGAAAAAGGAGAGAACGTGACACATAGTAATACCACAGGCTGCTGGAAGCTGCCCTTTAGCCATTCCACCATTTCCTGTTTCCAGTTAAATGTTCAGCACCTTCCTCAAGGGCACCTCCATAATGCAGTAATAGCCGAGTGGCCAATAATAACAAAGTGAGACCACTATTTTATCCCAGACAGTCTTAATCCACTATCCTATTTTGCCTTTCTTTATCATTGTATTCTAAGAGAAGCTCTCAACAAAACAAAACAAAACAAAACAAAACAAAAATAATAAGTCAGACGTTGTGTTAAGTTCTAATTAACCATTACAACATGGCCTGAAGATACTGAATGTTTGATGTTGGCACCAATTTTTATTTCTGAAAATAAATAACATAATAAAATCTGGTGATTCTAGCAACTTAATATCCCTCTCCATGTAAAACCTTTTTGCTTTAGTGGTTTCAATTGTGTTACTTTAAACAGCATGCATTTTTCTGTGCTCACTTTAAATCTAACATGCAGTCATAATGTTGTGACAACGAGTTTGGAAGCCACTCTGGTCACGCTTCTGGTCTCATTTCATGCTTCACAAATACAGCATTCCCTGCATGGCTTGTGTATTGGGTTGCATTATATTAACAGGTGTTCATATTGTTGTGCCATCCTGCTCTATATCAACTGTGCTCACTCCTCTCGTGATGTCAGCTCATGTACTGTAGGACTAATGGTGTCTGTAGGGATCTGTGATTCCAGTACCTCTGACAGCACAAGATCATTAAGAACTCTTTGCATCAGCGAAGCGGGCAGTAAAGGTCAGCTAGAAATCAATTTATCCAATAACCTCAGACCCACAGACAGAAATGGAGTGCATTTCTAACCTGGAAATTAGAAAGTGGGAAGAGCCTCTCTCTCTCCTTTGCCAATTAATGTTTGTAAGCTCACTTTCGGTCATCTCTGACTCAGTAGGTCAGTCAGTGATGTACATCTATTTTTTTTTCAGACAGCGTGCCTGGATTCAGGAAAAGATTTATATTCAGTGACAAAATGCAGGATGTGAATCAAAGAGAAAAATCTTCTTTTTTTTTTTTTTTCATTGATCACAATGGAGTGCCTCCTCGCTGCTCACATTCATCTTCTCCACTCATTTGTGAGACTGGATGTCAAGAGACACCTGCGACTCGTGCTGTGGTCTGTGATGAGCAAAATTACTTATTTTAACCCAAATCATGATCTTTTCCTTACAATGAGGGGTTTGGATGTGTAACACGAAGGCACCTTGTTTTTCTTCACGTAGGCAAAGCAAATTGTGAGCAGGCAGCAACCTACTGTGAGTTTGGCATTTTGGCCATCACCATCTTGTTTTTTTGGAGCCAGAATTGACCATATTTTGATGTGCTAAGGAGCGAGTAGTGGATCTGACTGAATCTGACTGACAACCCGAGGGAATTATGCCTGCCCACCTATAGCGGAAACCTACCTCTCATTGTGGCCTAATATCTAATTATTAGAATTATTTTCAGAAGAACCAGCAGAACAATGATCAGGAGTGACACCACTATGACTTATGGAGAAAATTTACTGACTTTGTATTTCATGAGAAGTTGATATTTTTTAATAGGAGTCTACCGGAATTAAACGTTTTTTGGGTTTTTTTTTTTAAGCCAGCCCCTAGTGGCCCTCAGGGATATTGCACTCGAAGGTACTTCCGCATTGGTGGCACTTTCCAGACCCAGACGCTAAGTCCATTTTTATATACAGTCTATGAACGTGACATTGACATGTTATCCTATAGTGGACAGACAGGTGTATCACACATTGGTATTAAACTGTATTGCATTAGGTTACACAATGTATGGATTTGCAGTCTATTTAGCTGTTTTGATAATATCTGCCAGTTATTTATCAAAATTATTTTAATTTATGTTGTTCTTTGATCCACTGAAGAGAAGAGATATTTATTATTGGCTGGGTTTAACTAGAAAATAACTTGTTGACCACATTGAGACCACATAAAGGATTTGAAGTTGTTCTAAATGGCCACACTCAAGAACAAAAAGCCAACTGTATGGGTGGAGACTCAAAACCTTTTTCATTTCGAGGATAATGGTCAAAGTTTTCAGACCAGAACCCATAGTGCTGCACTCAGTTGTTCACACTAAAAATAGGAGACATTCATTCACACTCTCCTTACTTTCTCATACCTCCACACAGCTGGACAAATGTTGGCACAAGAACCTGTGTTCAGGAAACTTGAACAGGGAAGGGTCACATTCGGGCTAAAGCTCACAAAGTCACTGACTGCAGGACACTGAGACAGGTCATCCCACCTGTCTTCTCTACAATGGATTCATCTTCATCCAACTGGCTCCAAAGAAAAAACACTGAGATCGTTTTGTTACACAAAGATGGGAAATGAACAGATTGACTTGAATCCAAATAACCTGATTTAGGGTATCATAGTCACACTGAGTGGATTACACAATGGCTTGACTGAGCAATAAATGGAACAGGATACCTTTGCGAGGTGCTCCGTGTTACAGTGAGTGCTCTTATCAAACAAAATTAGATTTGGTGGAACATCTGCTTCCTCTTGTTCAGCCTGAACTGGCTCATCTGGAAGTGTTAAATGTGATACAATAGCTTCAGGCCCTGTTCTCAGCTGACCTGTAGGGTCCCCGTGTTAAAAGCTGCAATTATATTAGAGTTAATTCCTATTTTCAGATTGTTCATTCCTAAAAATGCTTTAATAAAGGCCTTGAAAACCTATTTATTATGACTCAGCTTCTTATTATGAGTGTTTTAGTTATTTCAAGTTGGATATTTCAACATTTCGGTCTTCGTTGAGCTGACAGGTGTGAGGTGTGCTGGGCTGGACTGGAAAAAAGATAATGTCATTCAATCTGGTGTCAGTTATTGAATTAAAGTGTAATGAGTTTTGCGGGTTGTTTGTTTATATCAGTCAGATCTAATCACACCGCAATCACCACCAAACTATACTATTTATGGTCGACATTTACACCAATAACCATTCAGTGTATTTACAATCTGGAAATACCTCCTTCTAAATAACTCTCCATTATTTGTGGCAGAGTCCACCCTTACCACATGAGATTCAAATCGCTTTGAATGTACTAAAGCTTACCAGGAAGCACAGTCCTGCATTCAGAACTTTACTGAAGCGAAAGTATGTGTATATATTATATTATATTAGTATAAATATTTGCAGAAAAATTGAATTAAAGTATCAAAAGTATTACTATCATATTATCATTTTGGATTGATATTTCTGTTTCTTTAATATGTGTGTTGCATTTTACTGCTGTCGATGTTTGAGGTTAAGCTAATTTTATCTCCTTTATATTGTTATAGGTTTAGTTTAATCTAAAGAGATGAATCATACTCTATGAGATCATCATATGTTTGTCGTGCCGCTGCGGTCCTGGTAGGTTTTCATGAATAAAAAAAAAATTGAAAAACGGTTTTCAGCTTTCTGACGATGCATTTGCCAGCGAATCCAAAAGGGTTTTAAAAGAAACACTTAATCTTTCAGTTTATATGAAACATTTGAAAATTAACACAATTGGAGATGACTAGACCGGAAGGACATGCAAATTTGTAATATTAAAAGTAGCTAGTAACTAAAAAGTACAATATTTGGCTCTGAGATGTAGTGGATTAGAAGTGTAAAGCTACATAAAATGAAAACATTTAAGTACTTGAGTAAAATGTACTCAGGTGCATTCCACCACTGCTGTTAAGTCTTTATAACTATGTCAGATCTGTATTCAATTGCAAATGGAACATCCTGCCTATATTTCCTATTAAAACCATTCAACTGGGGAACTAAACCTTTATTCTGAAGTCACAAGAAACACTTTGTATTTTTCACAGCAGTTTGGCCTGACGCTACTATTCAATTAAATCTGTTTTCAATTATTTATTTTTTTTAAACATTTAGTTTTTGAGCTTAGCAAGCTAATAAAGCAAAAAATAACAGACCTGGGGAGCTGTTCGACATAGAGTTTCAGGTAATGCTGACAAGCACAGACGTCATGACTTTCAAAGTCGTCAGACCGCTCTACTGTTCACACTACATCTTGAGGTCATTGTGGTTTGCACATTACAAGACTGATCGGTGACAGGGGGTCACACATTGCAAGATCTATCACCGGGAGGAATCCCTGACGGGTTTGTGTGGTCTCCAAACCAGGCTTTATCACATTACATTTCATTTCATTTCACTGACACTTTTATCCAAAGCGACTTACAACACACCGATGGTACACCATCGGGAGCAATTTAGGGTTCAGTGTCTTGCTCAAGGACACTTAGGCATGTGGGCAGGAGGAGCTGGGGAGGTGCATGTTTTTTGGATGTTGGGAGAAAGCCGGAGCACCCGGAGAGAACCCACGCAAACACAGGGAGAACATGCAAACTCCGCACAGAAAGGCCCAGGACCGGATTTGCTGTGAGGCGACAATGCTAACCACTGCACCACTGTGCCGCCCATAAACACTTGCAGGAAGTTACTCAAGAAATAATGCAATAGCATGCTTGAGACAGGATTATTTTCTTCCAAAAAATTTGGAGGAACAAATTTTTAGTCATGAAACTGTATTTTACTAATATATCTTAGAGGTTACAGACAAGTTTTTGTTCTAAAACTGTTAGAAAAAAAACAAATATGAAGAAGGAAATGTCCTAAGTCATTCTTCCTGAGGAAATTCACACAATTATATTATTTTTCCAGGTTTTCCTTCCACTCAGTGACTTGCCAACTCATTGGCAGCAGGCCATCAATGCTCTCTTTCACTTTCCCAACAAGGTCACTTTTCACACAACAGGATGTGGACTCCCTGACAGGTTCAGATGTTTAGCCTTCTTAATATCTTTTGGAAATCTGTGATGAATCTGTGATTTACCTCTTAACTGGGGCGTCTGTTGGTGATCTCAAAAAAACGTTGGCAAAAACAAAGTTTACATGAATTCAGCATAACAGGCTGCTCACCTTTAACTCCTCAGCATGGCAGCCAAGGTTATTGTTCCCTGCTATTGTGTGGAAAACCTCTCACGTCGTCATGGACAAAATTGTTTTACACAACAAGTTTGTTTGGTTGGCTTGTTAACACCAGATATAGCAGCCATTCTTTTGTTGTGTTCCTGAGTTGCCTTAAAAAGTTGCATTCGCTGTAGTATTGAACCGCATCTGTAACCATGGGTGTTACCACATCAGCTGGGATTCACATGTTAAGAATTCCAAATTCAAGCAGAGAAATGTTTAATTTAAATTAAATTAAAACTCTGTTTTACAGACAGATACGATAAAAGATATGATCACGTCAACATCATAAATATTTATGCATACACATGTTATTGGATAGCAGCCTATACTTCTGTAATGCATGTTATAAAATTCCTATTTTCTCAAATATGTTTGTTCCTTTAGAAATAATACATATTTACTCTGCGCCATTTCTCAGGTGGCATATTGTTGGCATTATACACCGTAATTACAGCAGGGAAGTAAAACCGAGATAGGAAATCATTGGCACCTCCCCAGCCAGGCAGGGCCAGGCCTCATTATGTGACAGCGAATGCGAAATTTCCAACGGAGACTGAGCAAGGGGAAAAGAATGAGCTTGTGCCGTCAACGTAGGGTCTGAAAACAGAGGGTACCTCTGTCAAAGGTGTCAAAGTTCACGGGCAGAGCATGAATGAATGCACCCCCCATCGCCTCGCTTCCGTCTTGTTTTTCCCTGATATGTCCCCCCGCCCCCTCCATCTCTCTCTCTCTCCTTCTGTATCGTGGAATATCACTGTGGGGCAGAAATCCCCTCATTGACGTCTGCAGGGCTGCATAATGAGAATAAATGAGCTGGAAGTAAATATGCAGGCTGTGTGCTGCTTTGCCGCTCTATACCAGACAGCCTATAGGCTTTCATCAAAAATTAAGATGGATTGTGTTGCCAAAAACCCATAACAATGCTGCGAAGTGTTTTATTTATCTAAAGCAAAACGCAAAGGCCATTTGAAAGGATTTAACATGTTCCTTCATTCCAATTTGCCACATTTTGTTTATATGCTTTAACCTTTTTACTGATATTTATTTGAAATGTATAAGATGGCTATTAATCATTGTGATCAAAAAGCATTTTCACTTCCATTTCACACGTATACAAACAAATAACATATGTTTGTTTTTTATCACAGTGGGGGAAAAGCATTGTGCAGCAGTGGTGGTCCACCAACTCCCTCGGCTGCTCCTCCCCCAGCCTCTTGTAGCTCAGTTGTTAGCTTCATTATAAGTGTTACAGGCACTTTTTTAAGTGATCACTTAAGTCAGCAGTTTCTCTTATAAGGCAATGCAAAAAGGGAGAAATATGTGATAACATTTGAAATGTTCATGACTATTATCAAATAAAAGAGTTATGACTGTCTGTGACTTGCTCTGAGTGTAAACTCCAAACACAAAACACAATTCTTTGCTTTTTCCATAAAAATAAAAACTGAACAACACAGCAAAGGGTAGAAGTCACAGATGTAAACAAACAACATGGTGTCAGGGTGGATTAAAGTGTCAGCTCTGAAGCCCCTGGGGAGAAAATCTCCTTCTGAAAGTCTGTGTTATGAAATGTGTGTGTGCTGCAAGTTGTTCACTCTCAGCCACTGGTCCACAATATATCCCTGACAAGAGCAAATTTAATTGTGAAAACACACAAGCACACACACAGACAAACTGCACAAGAGTAAGGGGTTTTCCAAAGGTTAATTAGATGATGTAATTTTGTGTTGCCTTGACAGGTTAACAGAGTTTCTTTCTGGGCCTGTTGCTCCACCCGGATGAGAAATAGTTATAATACATTTGTTTTGTTTTTTAGGGAGTAAATTACTGTTTAAGTCATTTTTATTCAGAGTTTGGTTAACAGTAAATACCTGTGAAACTGTATTTTTTAGTTTGAGAACATATCATTAACACTTCAACATACCGTTTTCATAAAAGTCATTTTAGCATGTGGCTGAATACCATTTAGCTGCTTTAGTTTTAGTGTCGTGGTGCATGCTTGGCTCACTGCGCCACTGTCATGGCTTACTGAAACACTTGAATAGAAGGGAGCCAGTGTTAGAGTTATTAGAAACATTGGTGTTTCCAAGTCAAAATCTGATGCGACTTATGCACAAAAAGCTCAGGGACTAGTTCAGCATTTTGAGATGAGAAGACCAACTTAACTCTTGTGTTTTTGCCTAACCAACAGAACACAATGTTAAACCTGCTTTTTTGTCTCTTTGTTTCCTTCCTGTGTATTTTAGTAACTACAAAGTTTTCTGGGATCATGTTTCATTGGAATTTCATGCTTAAAACTGAATTGTATTGAATTGAATTTAGGGGAGAGTTAGCCTATCTTAGCATATAGGCTGGAAATAGGTGGAAACAGACAAGGCTGGCTGTGTTCAAACATAAAAACTCCACATAAGAAAATCACTAACCCCGTTTAATTATCACATTGTTTTGTTTAATATCTAAGAAACAGATGTGACAAAATGTCTGTTTGTATTTTTTAGGAGAAGGAGAATTGTTGGGGGACAACAGCAGGGGCTTCACGATGACAGTGAGGTTGCCAGGTACTGTACCTCATCCAGTTTGAGCATGTCAGTCCTCTGAGGTAGCAAGCTGTTTCCCATGCAGTAGTCAGTAGTCAGTAGTGATCCTAGACTCTGTCGGGCCCCGGGCAAAGGAGCCTACAAGGCCACCCCCAACCCAGCCCTCTCTCACATGCCAAAGTTCCCCCATAAAAATGCATTCAATCATTTCATTAGTTAGGTAAAACACATGTCTGAGTATTTGAGGAACAAAGGAGGAGCAACATGTAAATATGTATTCATCGAATATTAACTCGCAGGTAAACTCACTCTCACATTCTGAAACAGCTGGTGTTCTTTGCACATGGTTTATACACATACAGCACACCCACACACAACGTGTGGCCCCACCTTGGTACTAAGAAGGGGGTTTTGGGGTAACGGAGGTGCACTGTACAGTGACTTTGTGGGAAGTTTTAGGAGGGGGTGGGGTGTATTGCAAAATGTGCCAACATGAGTGGCCATTAGGGGCCCATTTTCCCAATTATTAAAAAAAAAAAAAAAAAAAAAAAAATGGTTCCAATCATTTGGCTGCTTTGCTGCTCCTGAACGTGCACCTCGGCAATAAGTGTGCTAAATAGGTTCCGGTTCCAATAAGTTTGAGTTTGTAGCAAACTTCTCATGTCACTTTATTTTCAAACGTGTCGTCTTTAAATATAATGTGTCAGAGAGCAGATGGTGTTTGAGAGGACAGATTGGTATGGTTTTGGCAAATATAGGATTTTATTGATGTTTAATTTTCAACCTTGCATGCACTGTTGAATGAAATAGTACTATCAAGCAAATGATGATCTTCCTCCAAGAACCTGCTATATAACCAATGACATGTTTTATTTACTGTACACTGGAGGCTATATTGTAGGGCTACATCATGGGAGTCGACACGGAAGAATCTCTGGCTGAGTACATGCTCTATTATCAACCAGGGCAGCAGTGATTTATTGAATGAAGGCTTTCTGCTCAGACTACTACCTATCCACCTGCAGCACAGACATGCAAATAAAGCAAAAGCCTCTCCCATTTTCTACTATAAGAATGTGTGAACAACATCTGTAGCCCCCGTAGCCCCACCCAGCCTCGCACAGGAAGCGCTGCAGGCACAGCCGTAGCTTTCGATTCGTAATTAATATCAGCAGCAGGTTGGGAGAGGGCGTTTTCCTGTGGCAGATTGCTCTGTGCGTAGGCGCTCTCCCAGGAGACCACGCATTGCTCTGCTGGTAGAGCTTCATCATATGCCTTCGTGGAATAATTTGCTCTTTATGAGAGCGGCAAGGAGCATCCTCTCACCCAATAAAGGCTGGGAGATACCGTGGTGTCTGGATGAAGGCAGAGGGAGGTGGGGAGGCTCACAGTATGAAAGCTGTTTCCATAGCAATCCAAATATTGCAGCAACAAAATCTGAGCTGAGATGGGAGACTGACGCCAAGCGGCCGTCAATCATTTAACAAAGAAGGAAATAGGGAATAAGCCTCCTCTCTCTTCCAGCAGTAATAAAACTGCTGGGCCACTTGATGAAGATGGAGTGTTATGATTAGATGTGGGCATGTGCGTTTTTTACGACCATGCATGAGCATGGTTGTCTGTTGCAGCTTTGCATTTTAGAGACCACACAGGTGAGACAATCGATCCAACTGTAGTGCTGGAACTGTACTCCAAATCTATTGTGCTTTATTGCTAAAAAAAAATTAAATCAAACCAGCTCAAGAGAGAGTGAACCCTCAGCTTTAAAACATATTAACCAAAGAAAGCAAAGAACTGTTGTTTTTTTTAGCTTAAATTTGACTTGATGAGTAGACTTACACTCAAGACCTGATAATGCAGCTGACTGTGCTGTGCAGTGAAGGACGTGAACCACTACAGTCAGAAAAGATGGGCCTGAGTCGCTACTCTTTTCCTGTGAAAGAATTTACCATTAGATAATTAAATTTCTCTGTGGTTGGATGCAACACAATGAGTGTGTGATCATGCAAATAATTGCCTTTCCGCTCGTACTCGGGCAGATAGGTCGACAAGCATGTCCATATCAGATCTCCGGGAACACAAGCGGGAGCTCCCATTTACACACAATGATGTTTGGATATGAATTAATTAATGTGCAAATAAATGCTGTGCATAAACATCATCGGTTGTCTGATAAGGAAGATGTCATACAGCGGCTTTACTACAATAAGAAAACATCTCTGCTGCTCCTCAGCGGCCCTGCAGGCAGAATGATCATTCCGAGATGAGATTGGAAGGTGTGAATGATGCACCGGTGTTACACTTGGTTTGCGGCCCCACACCTCTCTCAGGGGAGGTGCCTGAGAAGCTAATAGAATTGGGCCCATGGGATAACAGGGGTGTTATTTTGTCTGTTTCAATTAAATGTCTTGGGGAGTCTTCTGAGGGGGGGGGGACGACTACATGTTTGGTAGCAGGGCAAACGCTGCCCACAGGGGAGCGGCAGAGATAGACAATAGCAGAGTGGCTTTAAAGGAGTCTGCCAACAAATCAATACCTCGAGATCCACAGCACCATCTAATCAAGTCCTAAGCCCTGGGGCTAATTCAAAAGAAACAATGGAAATCGATATAAATAATCATTCACATTTGCTTCATTGTCTGCATGCTTTACCTTTAATATCTGAAGGATTAGCCAAAGTAAAAATTCACACAATTGCTAATCATTTGTGAAAATAAAAAAAAATAATAAAAAAAATGTTGCATCAATAAACATTGATACACTTCCTATTTGCTCACGTATTTCCTCTTTCATCATCTGCAATCACAAGCAGCTGTCTGAATGTCATCAGATATTGTATATAACCTGACATTATGATCATAGGGTTGTCATGACATTTTAAAGTGTGACAAGTGACATTTTCAGTTCATGTTGAAATTAATTTAGCAGTTAGGGTTTCCCCGGAACGTTCATTATTAACGAGGATGGAGGGTAGAGGAATATCATATATATATATACATATTTATACAGTATATACATATATACAGTATATATATATATACATATATATATATTACGTTGTACAGGGTGATATATGATATACCAGTTTAATGGTCAGTCATTTTTCATTTTTGTGTCAGATGACATCTTTAATGCAGTTCTGTATCTTTGACCAACATCCATTGCGAGATTTAAATGTTTGACAGCGTACATTTATCCCGCACTCATTCCTACTATTAGTATATATTGTAAGCACGGTGGCGTGTAGCTAATTTAAAGTATATACACCCCTCCATAATTTAAGATTTTATACATTTACTACTCCTGATGGGCAGATGGTTCAAATTGTGCAAAATCTTCACAATAGCTAATGATAGCTTTAGTTTTGGTGACAGAATTAATACTGGGATAACTATAGCACGTTCTCATTCCCATGGCAAAACACCATTAACTGACGATCTAGGAATAAGAACTGGCTGGCTATACTCAAGCAAAACAGAGATTATTGTAATCGGTCCTCCATACTTAACCAAACAAATCCTCCCGTCTGCTGGCCCGCTTGTAAACACATTACACCTGTGGCAAAAAAAATCTTTGGGTTTGGTTTGACAGCAATTTCAGTTTCGAACACCATATCACAAAGCTTGTGCAGTTTTTATCACCTTCGAAATATCTCAAAAAATATGTCCTGTTTTAACTTTTCATGATGCTGAGACCATGATACATGCCTTCATCTTCTCAGGCCCAGACTACTGCAACAGCCTCTTCACCTGACCTCAATCAAAAATCCATCAGTCAATTCAAACTGTACTCAGCTGCCAGACTTTTTAACTAAAACCAGGAAAAGGAACCACATCACCCCTGTTTTAGCCTCTTTGCACTGACTCCCAGTATGTTTTATAATTGATTTAAAGATTTTACTGTTGACTTTTAAAACACTTCATAGCTTCTCTCTCTCCTACTTAGCTGACCTGATTGTTCTATATAAGCCTGCCCATATATTCTCAGACAAAAATGTTGTATCTGTTCTGGAGACACGTCTTAAAATTAAGTGTGACAAAGCACTTTCTGTCAGAGCCCCCAAGTTATGGAATGAGCTTCCTGAGGAAATATGGTCTGCAGAGTCAGTGACATCTTTTAAATCTCTTCTTAAAACATAGTTTTATCGGAGAGCCCATGGTGATTTTAGCTGATTTTAGTGATATACTTTTATTGCTTTCATACCCTGTTTTAATTTGTTTTATGGTTGTTTTATACAACATTTATGTTGTTGGGTGTTGTGTTGTTAAGGCTCGTTGAAATTCACTGGTTCTTTTATGTTAATGGTTTATTTTATGTGAAGCATTTTGTAACTTAAGTTTAGAAAAGTGCTATACATATAAAGTTTATTATTATTATTGTACAGTACAATTTCTTTAGTGGCTCAGAAAGAACCAAATGTATGAAAATGAACCTGATAATTTAAGACTACGAATTTATGATTGAAAAATTGCAGTACCATTTGGAGGTGTGGAATATGAAATGCACGGCCATCAACAACAACAAAAAGCGCTTGGTTGCACTATGAGAAAAAAAATAATCCAGTGTTTTTAGAACCTGGCTTGCATCATGGACTAAAAATTAAGAAACCTCGACATGTTCCTCTAATTTAGATAACTCTCGCAAGACAAGAGTAAAATACTAAATTGCAAGAGGGCCTCTTACATTTAAAAACTATAAATTCTTTCAAATCTCCCACAACCTCTGCTTGTCATCAAATGAGGTCAATACATCCAGTCTGAGAAGCTCTACATTAAAAGTCTGGATGAAAGATAATAGGTGACGTTAACATTCAAGTTTACATTGATGTCAACAATTGACATGAGCAGAGGAAATGAGATGTACGTTTTAAACAGCCCAGCTCAGCAAAGCCCCAAACAAATCAAGAGTTTGTTTGGAGGAGCTGGTTTCTGCTGTGTTCTTGTGTAATTTAAATAATGTTCTTGCACAGCTTATTTCCTGTGTCCCTTCAGCAGGACAAGGCCGCCTTGGATCTTGTTACCCGTCTGATGTGGACACGTGATCTGATCTATTGGGGGAGGGGGTCAGTGTGTCAGTGAGGGAGAGGGATCCACAGAATCTTCGTATAAGGAGTCCAGCAGCAGTGATTCAGGACTGGTTTATGTCACTTTGACAGTGAACAGAGAGGGCCATGTTGGTGTCAGTGGGGAGCCAGACACTCAGACAAGCCCAGCTCCCTCCCCCCCCCCCCCCCCCCCCCTTCCCCGTGCGGTGTCTCTTTTAATGACCTCACCTCACAATGCCTTCCTTTAACAACCCTGCCTTGTACATCTGAGTCATTAATACTCAAGCTCCTAACAAATCAGTGTAATCAAGTCATGCACTGATTAAAACTCAGTATTCCTCTAAGAGCATTATCAGTTAACAATTTGGAATGAGCACAGAGCTGAAATGTAATCGTCAATGTTTTATTCAGAAGACTGAATGAGGCTTTAAAAAAAATACAAAAAAACTTGTCTCCCTTTCCTATGAGAAAGAAAGGAGATTGCGGGTTTAGTTGCCATGGAGATATAGTGGAATTCAGGAAGTCAATTAGCAATCTGGCTGCATCTCATTAAATGTTGTCTGGCAGCGGTGAGTAGTTGAGGTGGGGATTTATTTTTATCAGGGGAGAATTACTCTTATAAACATTCATGGGTGTCTTATTCCGTCGCTTGCTTTAACAGGCAGCGGTCAGTTAACAATCCATGCATCTGTGACCTGTCAACAGTGCGAAGGTTGACGACTCAGGGCCCCATTTAAATGCTCTAATGCGGCTATTGTAGATCTCAAATGAGGTATAATCTGGATAGGCCACATGTGTTTGTCTCCGGTCTCTGTGCTAGAGCCAAAGGTGCTGGAAGCTGAGGACGGTCACAAAAAGCCCCACCAATAAATCTGTCTGGGCAACAAAGTCCTCAAAAGACACACACACGCACACACATGGAAACCCTGGAATGATTTGCATCCATCTCTAAAAATACTCTAAAGAAGTTGCTTGCTTTTCTGTCTTGCGGCTCTATTGTGTCTCTGAGGATCATGGGTGGAGCTGGAGCAATAAGCAACACCACGACTGAACCAACCCCCAGATGCACCAAAGAGCGCCTCCTGATATCGCGGGGAATTCCAAGCAGCATCCCACCAGCACTAATGAAAGCAATATGAATTCATCAAAAGCAGCACCCAGCTTATCATCAGCACAGGATATATCATAGCATATATCAGATCAGGTCACAAGTATCTGGGAAAATGCTAATGCCTTCTCAGTCCATTATCACTGCCTTGACCAGTTTCTTTGTAGGACCTGATGAATCCACCAGCAGAATCCATTCATTCATTCATTTACATGCGCCTCTCTCCAGCATCGAGGTTTCCTGTCATTGTGTCTGACAGGCAGATGACATCAGCATGCCCTCGGGCAGCTCGCGGGGTGCGGCATCTCTTCCTCATCAAGCAAAATAAAGGAGTACTTTGATGGTATCATCTCGGAGTCTTGCCCCCCCACCCCCCCACCCCACCCCCGCAGCCCCCCGTCCCCGCACTGTCACAGTCACACGACAGCAGACTTCCATTTCCCAGTAATCGAGTTTCTGTTGAGCCTCTTTGTGTTCAGATGAAGCTCTGATGAAGTCACCCCTCCACAAAACCTCTTCCCCCTTTCCCCGTATAGAGTACCGCCCCCCCTAAACGTGTTTCTGTCTTCTTATTTCTCTCTTCACTACACATGATGAATATTTATAACAAAACTTAGCAGTTGTCTGGATTGTTTTTCCTGTAAAGGCATGACTATTTTCAATAATTAATTACTACCTGCATGTTTCTACAAGTATCAGTTAATAGCAAAATTAAAATTGTCATTATGTGAGGGTGCTGTTCATCATTAAATGGTACCCTCTCACATTTCAGTCATCACATTTCCCCACCCTCTTAAGCAAGCAGGCTCAATGACTGCGACCAGATTTAGCCAGTTAGCTCCTGTTTGCTGGGGAAATAACAAGATCAAAGTAATGAATGAATCGAAACAAAAACACAAAATTCCCTTATGTAGTTTGCTTAACATGCTACCTACCTAGCTGGCTCGGCAGCAACTGGCTGGCTAATCCAAAATTACTTTTGAATCGAAAGGTGTTTTTTATCAGAATGTTGGGTGGTATCACACCAAAGTGTGTAATACATCTCTCAGTCCACTAGAGGATACCATTTCAGTGTCACGTGAAAGCGTGAAAAGTACACACTAGTGAAAAATACCAGTGGCGGAGGTCATTTGTTGCAGCACAAAAGCTGTAAAATCAAAGGGACCAGGGTTTGAGTGTGGATTTATTTCAATAAATGTTTCCTAACCCTAACCACATGGCTTTCTCATGGACTTAAACCCCGGTTTCTTGGATTCCACCACTTTTGTATTGCACCTGGCACTTAATGCTTCTTGGTTTCCTCAGCCTGGCCCAGTTTTTTATTTTTGTTTTTCTTTCCAAAAAGCGCTTCTCTGATATCCCTAACAAAATCTTGTGCTAGAACAGTTTCATTTATTGTTGGGAGTCAGCTGGGTCTGCTTGAGTTTTTAATTAAATTTGTACGTGCTGTTGCTCAAAGCACACATCAATCATAGAGCCTTTCAGCCATTTATTAAACAGCAATTAACACAGTACTCGCGTGAGTTTGCTGACATTAAAACTAGTGCAAAACCATCCACAACGTTTATAAAAACCGTTTGCTTCCACGATGGTCTGAGCGCTGGAGCTAACAGATCATTTTGCACTCTAATCTAACAGGCGGGTAGTGTTCCTTGGATGATGAACATTTCCACTCGTCACTGTTGGGATTCAAGCAGTTTATTGCTCAAAAACAACTTTTCAGGCTGCTCCCCTCAGAGTCTCCGGCAGTCTGGTTCAATTTCTGCCTCCGTCTGTCTCGTTCTTCTCACACCTGACGTCACTCAGAAAACCATCTGTGTGGTGAGGTGTTAGTCCGTATACGTGTAGCGGAGAACAGGGTAAGTTCAGCTACCCTTTGTTTCTTGACAACTGTAGAAAAAAATGGTCATGTGACCACACATTTTTTTTTTAATGTTCAAGTAGTTATGATTCTATTTTCTGAACAAGAACAGAGAAGTCCGACACATTTCCCACACTTGTTAGTGCTTTAGTGAGTTACAATATGAGGCTATACTCTCAGCATGATGTTAACTCTAAACTGCTGGATGATACATCTTTGTTAAAATGGCAGGATTTGGGTAATTTGAGCGAACAGGCCTTGAGCCAGTTCCCCCAATTCTAATTATCATTATCAAAGTAGTATTTAAGTAAAGTATTCATTATACATTGCATTCGTACTTTTTACTGCCAAAATAAAAGGACATTTAGAATGTTTGACCAAACTCGATCTTCTATTAACAGAGGACAGACAGGGCATCAACACACAGGTGCTAATGCGCACTGGTGCAACCAGTTCCCTTTTCGCCTGTAAATTACCAGCTATTTCAGTTTGCACAAGCGCAGCCACCTCTGATGAATTTCCTTAGATTTGATACAGCATTATTTGAGGTGAAAATGTACTTCGCCACAATCAGCAGAACAATTTACCCACCTGCCTCGGCTCAACTCAAACCCCACTGGGGGCAAGTTAAGCCAAGAGACCAATTTTTTTTTTTAAGTCATATTTTGAAAACTTTTTTCTTTTAGATCCAAATTGATTACTCCCAGCGATGCACCGCACCTTGAAATATGTGTACATACATTTAGTTGAAGGCATTATGGTCATTGTTTCACTTTAAAGATGCTCCAAGTACAAACTGTAGAACTGAAACTGACTGAACTTTCCCCGTTCTCCCCTATTGTCATACTTTTCAGCACCTGCTTGTGGATTCAATTTGACTTTACCAATGTGCAAGCTAGAGAAGCTACCTGGACAAATCTGGCCATTGATCACTATCATAACACCACTGTTATGAAACAATACATTAAATAAAATAGTCATTGGGATAAAATGCCTTATGAAATGAAATTGGTGTTTTAAAAACTTAACCTTTAAAAAAATTCACATTTCACATGTATATTTTACACCGTTTATTCATATCCACATTTCAGAATTTATTTGTTATTTATTTTTTTTATCAAACACGTTGGGGTTGCACAGATGAAGGCTTAAATAATTTGTTGTGCTTTTACGTGGACATGTGCTCTGGTGTGTTGAAGGGTTGACTGGCTGCTCTAACTAAGTCATTTTCACAATTAGATTTGCATTCACCCTTTGCTATTAATTCCTGTCACAATCTGACCTGCTACATTGACATGCTAATGGATATTGTTGTTATTGTTTAGCAGACCACTTTGTCAATCATCATCTTAATTCTTAAAAAATAATGTGAAGGTAAATTGCAACCTCAGACGTATGGTCAGTGACACAAATTGATTCATGGACTGAGATCCACTGACACCTCAAAGATTGTTGAATGCAGCCTCGTTCCACCTTACCCATAAATCTGATTGTAAAAGTTGTCCTCTACCCCCCTCTGTTGGTAAAATTAGGAAGCACAATTGTTATGCCAAAATCCTGCTTTTCGTGTACATTTGTTGTCTGTGTCACCCTCCTCTGGCTATATTTGTTCCTACACCCTTGAATCCAGTCTTTCCAAATCCAGCAGTGTTGCATTGGCTATTCGAACATCCAGATCTCCTGGTACAAAATGATATTGCCATATGTCAGTGTGGTTAAATACCTGAAAATGATCAAGCATCATAATTTATTAACACCTGCCCTTTTTTTTAAAAATTCAATATTCTTTCAAGCTCCTCTTGACTTTGAGGTCCCCTTGCCACTGGGGTATCCCATTATTTCCCCCACCATTTTCTCCAGAATATATAATTAAAGTCCTTTTTCTACTGTGTCAGCAGGCGGTATTACACGGGGTCAATAGCCTAGTGATTTAACAACAGGGAGATGAATCCAACGAGCCACTCGTATTTATGCCCTTGAGCAAGGTTCTTGTCCTTAATTGCGCCAGTGAAAATACAGTTGTTCCAATGTGCTCCTGTATGAATAAAACACATCATATTTCTTAAAGAGTTATGGGCCTGGGTTCTTATTAATGAACTCCAGCAGCAGTATCATCCTGCTTTATGGATGCAATAACATAAAGAGCTCTATTTTTCCCTGTGCAGCCGTATGCAAAGTAGGGCTGGTCAGTGATTACTTAGTAATTCATCCTGTTATATATAAACTTCTGGCACACAGTTCAGTCCAGAGGGGAAAAAAACGGAGTATAAAAAGCATACAGTATTCTCTGCTGACTGTTTGGATTATTTTAAAGAGAAAAAAAAAATAAGTTGCATTTAACATTCTTCACCCGAGGCGCTGGAGAAACACTGTCTGAAGCTGAGCTGGTGATGTAGACACGTATGTAAATCTACTCCTTCTCAATCCCTGGGCCAATTCCCATGGAAAAGATCTCTGAACTTCACTTTAACCCGCAGCAGCTTCACACCAGCACAGCCTCCTGCCATGTGTCAATGCCTAGTCTAATCTCACACCCCACACCATCTGCCGCCAGCACCCCCAATTTGGCATCCGTCGCTCTGCGGGCAGAGACCGAACATGCAATTCACGCCTCTGCACATATTGACACTTTTACAGATGCTGGCTGGAGCATTAAGATTCTCAACCAAGACACTGGCAGCTCTCCTCACAACTAAAGCACCAAACTAACATTTAAAGCAAAGATTAACATGAATTTAGTGGCTTCATACTGTTTTTGGTAAAAGCAATTGTGTGTCCATTTTGCCAGTGTGAGAAGGCAGCTGCAATGTCTATAGGGCTTGTCTTTTTTTAAGCAGCTTGTGCAGATTTGCTGCTCTTTTCTTCTCTTTTTGTAGTTATGCTTCCTCAAAATAATAATAATAATAATAATAATAATAAAAATAAAAACACACACACACACTGGCTCCAGTTGTGCAGCTCTTTACACTCCTTATTGCCAAAATGCTTTGAACAATAAAAGGCAGCGCTGTCCTCTCTACCACTGTGTTCGTAAACCATTCCAAACGTCTTGGGGAGGCATAGCTGCTGCGCTTTTAGTGCAAAAGCTTATACATTGTCTTGCTGGTGTTTTGTATAATTAGCCATCCAAACCCTCTTCCTGCTACATGACAGCCACAGTAGCCCCAGGTTTTTTTTTCCACACCTGTCTGCTTTGATCCGTCCCTTCAGACTGTTCAGTTTGGTCCGAACCTAAAAAGCAGGTGTGGAAGGTGCCTTGGACCATGGTCCAAACCTAGACACCTAAATTTGGTCTGATCAAAAGAGGCAGTCTCAGACAAAATTAGACTGAATTGTGGTTCAGTTCTTCTGCAGCATAAAAATCCTTCTGATCAATTGGACTTTTGTAACAAACCACAGTTGAGGCAGGCTATCATCACCTAACAAACAATAGAAGAAAAATAACTGAAAGAGAAGAAAAAAATAGCTACAGCAGCACAAATAATTGAATTGTTATTGAGGTCAACAAAGAAATCAAAGTTCAAATTAAAAACAAAAATGTGTAAAAAAGCTGAAACTTGTGCCTTTTTATCTGAAAGTAAAATATGGGCTGGTAGTAAGGCCATGTTAACAATAGTATAGTCCGGACTTCCTAGTTTGAAAACATCTACAGCTATTGGACCCAGAGGACAGCAAAGAACGCCAATAAGCCCTGCAAATGAAGAACAAGCATTGCAATGAAATATACGTTGTTGCTGTAAGGGGGTGAGCTAAAGGTCTGTGTTGGGATATATAAAAAAAAAAGAAAAAGTCATTTAGCGTGCCATTAAATGCAGAATTGGGTATATTTTAAGGAAAACAACAACAACAAACCCATCAAGCGCCCACAGTGAAGAATAGGAGATACAGTGCCCTAAAAGATGGAGTAAACTGGCCATTATGGTAGAAATTAATTCATGTAGTTTGACCATTAGGAGAATACAGCACTGTAAGGCTTTGTTCAGACTGCAGGCAAATTGGATCTGTTTCTCACTGACTCTCCGCACTGTTATTTGCTCTGAAACAAAGCTCTGTCACTCTGAAAATTGTGTTGTCACTGTGTGTTGCGTTGTGAATGACGTACGCGATCAAATCTGAACCACAACAATGTCCAGACTCACACACAGCTGTAGAAATCTGATTGGGAGCGCATTGTAAAACCTTTCCAAATGTGGTTTTGATCAGGTTTGCAAAAAATATCATTTCATGTCACGTATTTTTGTCTAATTTTGTCACGTATGTTGTCTATGAGTACAGATCTAACAGTTTGTAGAGACATAGTAGAACTTTTTCCACCATTAAAACAAGTGTATGGGTAAAATATTAAGTATGTTTTATTCATGTTCGAATTCCAAAGCTGCATAACATGCTAAACATGCTAGATGTGCAGTAGCTATAGGTAACCAGGTATGTACTGGCCTTTTCTGTACTTAATATTTGGTCCAAATTGGAAGTCAACCATGTGGTGTAGTAGAGGAAATCATTAGAATAGATTGGGATATAATGTGATCACAACCTTTTAGCCTGGCTTAACTTTCACTTGAAGAAAGGGGAATTAGCACTGGTTAGCCTGTGATTACAGAATGTAATTAGCCATTCGAAATCAGAGGATTTGAACAATTATGAGGGCGCTCTAAAAAGCTGGAAAAGCTTCAAAGTAAATCCTTTTTAATACAGAAATGTTGTTTCCTGATGTTGTGAATTGCCCTAGAAAATGTTCATCTTCGTTGGGGATGTGGCCTTTTTACCAAACATGCATCACTGTTATTGCCTATTCAAATATCAAGTGGCCTTTAATATTTCTTCACCCCCACCCCTCAGACATCCTGATAGAGAGAGAGAGAGAGAGAGAGAGAGATGCTTTATGGGAATTCATATGTCTAGTAGATGTCACAAAAACAAGTTAGTGGTAATAGTGGGTTTAAAACAGGGCTAAGAAAAGAAGGATTAAGAAAATCAACCCATCACTAGATAAATAGATGAATAAAATTGAAAGTGCCAATGAGAAAAAAAGTGCGACTGATTGTTATTGCAACAGTAAACACGGTCCTGACACAACTAATGCACAGTCCAAAGGAATATAGCGAGAGTCCATTATAGCCAGTACCTTGCTCCGCATTCACCTGTCCACAACCATCCCCATTGAGTCCAGGCTCCAAGTAGTGAGCCAGCTTTTTTGACCAGTTTGTCCGGCAGCCTTTAGTTCTTGTCGGCCACACTGCCAACCAGCATAAAAAAGGACACACAACACCACTGACTGGATGAACATACAGTATATCACATTTCACTGCATACATCAAAGGACCCCAGCCTCCTTAGGAAAAACAGCTGGCTCTGCCCCTTTCTGTAGATGGCACCTGTTTTCAGAGTCCAGTTTGTTATCCAGATGGACACCTAAGTCCTCTACTCTCATGGTGATTGGATGAAGGGCGAGACTTGGACCTTTGAACATCCACAAACATCTCATCGTCTTTGAGGTGTTCAGAAGGAGACAGTTTTTGTCGCACCAGTCAGTGAAGGCCCTCGACTGGTCCCTGTATTCCCCCTTGTGCCCATAAATAGCACATAGTTCCTTTTCAGTGAATGGTGCCACCATGCAGTCACACTGATATCCACAGACACAAACGCACAACTGGTGTGATTTTGTAAATGAATGAATTTGAAATATCAAAACTTATTTTAATGCCTGGCTGGATTACATGCACATTATACAGGGATTTCTGAAGGTATTACTTTTAATGAGGATAGGCGATTGTGTAGATAAATCCATCCAAACTTGATGCTGACACACCATCATCACCTTTTAAGCTGATTATTTTTGGTGTGTATGTCTGTGGTGGTAGCAAACAGCTGCCTATTCACAAATCCAGCAGTTACGGGTGTGCGTGTGTTTTTACGCATCACTTGGAAAGACTATGATGTCTTACGTTTTGTATTTTTTATTAGTGGCACTTATTACAAGTAAACCAGAATTTTTGCTGCAGATTGTTGACAAATATGATTTTCTGTTTTCAGGAGAATATTCCCTCAAAAGACTCCAGGGTTTTAAAAAAATGCAGACAGAAAACTTTACATAAACTGGGATGAGTCATAAATGTGGTGAATGAGGTGTGAATTGTGAAACAAAATGGGTATAGTATTCTAGCTTTCGGGGACTGACTCAACTGGTTTGTGGGCATGTGAGAGTTTGAGCATCTGTTTGCTTGGACTAATTGCAGTGACTGGCAGCTAAAGTGGTTGTGCTGTAAGCACTTTCTTGAAATGATTTGAAAAATGTAACAGCTGCTTGGTCACTGCTTTAGAGCTGAATACATTTTGTTCCTAAGTTCTTTACATGCAGGTTGTTGTTTTTTTCATGTGATTAATTCATACTTTTCTAACTGTTGTTAAATGAATATTACATGGCAAAAATCCTACTTATGTTTTAGAAACCACTTTATGCTTTTGAGCTTTTGAGGAGTAAAAGCATTAACCAATTACATTGGTTGGAAGAGAAAAAAAGATGTTACATCACAACTCTAAATGACGTGATGATTGATTGTGTCTATATTATAGCCACCCTGTGTTATATGAAAAAGTCACCAATCTCAAATTTCAAAGTCACTACTCCAAATGCACAAGTCAGGACACAGATTAAGGCCTGTGTAACATGTTGCTGTGTGGAGTCATTTCATTTCTGCATTTCTGGTGAGACGCGCATCTCACGTGCATTTCACGCCACACTTGTGCAGTGTGACATATAGAGAATAGACCGCATGCCTAGTTTTCTCGTAAGCTGCGCCTGGTTCCATCATAAATATACAGGGCAATGATTTGTGATAACACGTGCAGTGTATAATTATAGTATAAACACAGTGGGGGCTCGAATTATATCATGGAAACACTTAACCAGGTGAAGGGTGGAGCTTTTGGATGTAGTAGAGCTGGGAGTGAGCAGGCTTGGCTAACATATCAACATATCCTCTGCTTTTGTGAAACGAGAGGAGCAGGACAAGATCCTCATCACTGGATCAAAATGTTTCTGACAAATGAGCTGACGTGAATCAATTTAAACTTCTTTTGGACAAAAAAATTCACATCGCTGCCTGTATGAATAGTTTTGATGCAAAATATTCAAAAGCAGATATTTCAAATTTTTGTTCTGCGTCCTCAGTGCGTAAAGGTCAGTGCACATGAATACGATTAACTGCATCCAAAAAAGGAACTACATAAGAGCAATATCAAAGCTTATAATAGTCTTCATGGATTGTTCTTAATAATAAGAAAGATACATAATAATCATTTCAAATCTATTCATTTGGAATGCATCAATAACTTTTTAGGCACTGTAAAAAGTTATTGACCAAACATATACAAATTCAATTTCAAAAAACAACTAAATAATGGTCTGGAGTGCTTTGCAATTGAAAGCTGCAAAATGCCTAACATGTTGATGCAATGTGTTTCCATAGTGTGCAGGAGTCCTGCTGCTGTTGTAAATATTTAATTACAACATGGGAACACATTCTCCACCCTTGTTTAGCCTTGCTAACAAGGCCAGCAGAGTTCCCAATTATTAGAGTGTCAAGCCCACTTCACAAGGGCTACAGTCCTTTAAAAAAAAAAAAAAAAAAAAGCTAAATTGAGCAGCAGAAGGCCTTATTTGATTAATCGGTACAGCCTGTGTAAAGTGTGTGGCAGGCCCAGAGGGGGCTGGGTAGTGGGTGTAGGGAGCAAGCACCCCGGCTGGCTGAAGAAGTGCAGAGGAAGGCTGTTGACAGTCCCCAACCTCATTAGAAGACTAGTCAGAGGTGGCTTGTTGCAGTGCAGTCTGCTGGAATGTGCCGCCACCAAAACACTGGAAGGGGCTCTGAAGCCTACTGGTGCGTTGTAGCCATGTCAGACTGAGTCTGTTTGTACCAGTGCACTGTTTTGACATTAATTATCGTCCCACAGCCTGCAGGCTTGAGCTCATGGCCAGCTATCGAGAATTTGCTCTATAGCGCTGTCTAATTGCCATTGTTAGTTTTAGAATGTTCATTGGCACAATTTTGTAATAGGAGCTGTGTTAGGATTCATGTCTATGAGGAATTGTTACATCCTCATGTGTTTAATATATTTCAAAATGTGTCACAGGATGTAATGCAACAGTGTTTTCACCAGCCAAGTGCAGACCATGCTAGTATTCATGATGTGATGCAATGCAGATTGAATTAACTGTATCTGTTAGCAGCTGCGCTGTAGAACTCTGGCTTTTGTCCAGTGTCCCTATACTGGGTTGAGACTCGGCACCACCAGTGACATCCTGCAGCTCAGGTTGTGTCAGATAAAACTGACAGAGCAATAACATCTCTACCCTTCCCAAACGGCTGCGATAGAAGCGGGGTATGTTCAGAGGAGTAAACCGAGTGGTGTAAGCGGCACCTCAATACTTATTTGTCATAGACTTCAATAAAATGAGTTTGAAACAGCCATGCCTACCTAATATCCTCAGTTAAACTGCGACAAAAAAAAAAGAAGAATGCAGCCTCGCCTGAGAGTAAAATAACATGCTGGGGGATAAAAGTACTGTAAAGTAAAAACAGCCAGGTATTCTCTTTTTCTTTTCTTTTTTTTTCCCCAAGTGAAAAATACTGTTGTGGTGCTTCCAGATTGTGACGGTGAACACAACAATGCTTCAGCACTCTCCACAGAGAGAAACATTACATTATTTGTAGCCCCACTCTGTCCCAAGAAGCAGCCTGAGAAACAGCCTGTGTCACTCGTCGATGGGATCTTGGGCCAAAGTGATTGCAATGCAAGGTGCAATTATCAGAGCAGGGCAACATGCAGAGGTAGCGTGGCAGTTACTGAACACTGCTCTACACAGTCTCCCTACTGCTGCACGAGCAGTAATGCAGAGGTGAATAAAACCAATGAACTCCAGTTGGTATCGTAACATGAGGTATGTTACAGTATTACCATGACTATAAACCTTGTGGACACTGCAACTTACTGACTTAATGAATAATTTCATTGTGTTGTCCTAAAGGGGAGGGGGGGGGGGGGGTAAACTCGCATAATAAAATACATGGTGAATGGAGTGCATGCACATAAGACTATAAGGCAGTAATGAATCTGCCTTCCGCTGAATGGTTCATGTAATTGACTTTGACTTATGTGTCGTTGAACTACTGTGTTGAAGGTGTGGACAGCTAAATTTGTACTGACATAAAAATACCTTTAAAGCTGTAATAATCAATATTATTTATGTTGCCGATGTATGAAATAGCCATGCAAAATTAAAAAAAAGTTACTTAAACAAGCTCTCAGAGAATTATTATCCAACTTTGCTATCCCTCTCCCTCCCCCCTTGTTTTGAGTCCAGTCCATAAACTCCACTCTCATATCCCAATGTAACTGACACTCAATAGTTTATGGTCAGCAGTAAATGGACATTTCGAACATTTCATTACTCATCAGGAATAGTCTTGCATGACGGCAGTTTTTGCTCCTATAAAATGTGATGCATTGCACTGAGGGATTGTAAGTAAAAAGTAGTGTAAATGCCATTGACACAATCTTATTGATCTATTACTGGATTTATAAAAAAAAAAATTGAGGGCCACACAATAATAATGAATTTATTTGGATTGGATTCTTTAAAAAAAATTGGCAGACAGTCAAATACGTGCACTCTCCAGTAGATATGTGGTGATTAGCAACTATGTAATGAATGAAGGGGAGTTTTTAGCAGTTAAAAGCTCGACATGTCTCCTAGGAATTGGAAGCGAAGAGAAAAGAGCTAAATGTGTCACGTTGTGTTTTGTAGCTCCTTCCACTTCAGTCTGAAACAATTATTACATAATCGCCTGATCGTGATTATTTGAGCCGACCGCAATCATTTTGCATTATCGTTGGAATTAGTTCCATTATTTCGTAAAAACAGCAGAGTAAAACTGAGTAAAGACCAACTGCTTTTCAATGAACATCTACTAACATTAAATCATGGATTTGGTTGCAAAACCAAACACCACAGCCAATAAATGGCTCTTCTTCATAAATGCGTTATTAAATTAGGAGTAGGCTTACACTGCAATAGTGGAAAAAAATTATGAAATGAAAAACAACAACAACAAAAAATTAAATTGTAAATTTGTATTGAAACAAAAATCTAATGAAGGCCCTAGTCCTACTGAATACAAAGGGCTGAAAAAAACAAACAAGCAAAACTGTGTTGAATATACAGCATCAGTAAATTAAAAAAGGTGGTTAGTGAGTGAAGCACCAAATGGGTATTCCTTTATAGAGAAAGTTACACTTTAACCTGTTGTTTAATGGTAAAAGAAACTGTAGTATAGGCTGAAATACTCACATGAATTTGGTTGAATTAACACAATTGCTTCGTGCTTATTCAATTTGATTAATTGTCAGGAAATATGACACACTAATATCAACTGACAAGATGGGGGTACCGAGTTTTAGTACTTCATTATTGCAGTTTTGTGCGTACAATTCATGCTCCTAACCTAATCAAAGTAACACTACGGTAGTATTTTAACATTCGAAAGGCCAATCTAGTATCACACCACAGCGTGTAATACACCCGCCAGTCTACCAGAGGGACATATATTTTATACATGTTAGTCTGATATCCGCTTTGTTCACAAACATCATCTTACATTTCCTTGGAAGCCATCAACACTTGAACTGCTGCTGAACCCCCCCTTCATGCTGACATGTTATGTAGCCGGTAATCAAGGCAAGGCAAGGCACGTTTATTTGAAGAGCACATTTCAAAAACAAGGCAATTCAAAACCGTTAAAAGCATCAAAACATAAGGCAAAAGAAAATGACATTTAAAAACAATTAAGACCAGTGATTAAAACATTAAAACAGTCATCAAAATATAAAGGAGGCTAAAAACAGGATAAAAAGTTACAGTGCATTGAAAAATGATGTGGAATCACTTTCAAATTAATGGGAAAAGTCTGTGTCCGTCTGTGTTGAAAACCAAAATGGATCCTATCACCTTCAGTGATTTCTCTAACATTTCCACTGGATGAATGTTCTTGGTTTCACAGCCTATCCTTGTCCGGCAGCCCCTTCCGCCTCCACGTGTTTACCAGGTCCAGGGAAAAACAAAGAGAATAGACAAAGATAAGGGAGAAGGGAGCTCTTGGACACTAGATGCTGCACATCGATGTTTGAATCAGGTTTTCCAGCAATGCCTGTCGAAGGCAAACTCTTTTTTTTTTTTTTTTTAAGTACACCTACATCCTCGCACTGCACTGCAGTGAACAAAGAGACTATGCAATGAGAGGTACTGCGCATGTTACACCGAAGCAAGGATATTGCTGTGGAGCAATATCAACTTCTCATGATGCCCTTGGCCTAGAGCTCATGATTTGCTTTTAATGCAAACCAAATTATCAACATCCTGCTATTAGTAAACCACAGGCCAAAGGAAGCCCCATAATGAATATTAGTGTCCATACAGTACAGCAGAGTCAGACTGAAACAAAAAAACATGCACCTCAGGATCATTAAAAGTGTATTATCTTGACAGTGTCATCAGCCAGCCGTTCCCTTTTACAGCAGCACTCAACGTTCCTCAGACATTGCTCGCACAGTAACTGTGCTTGTGTCCTTGAGTTGCGCCGTGGAACTAATTTGCAGCTGGCGTGCAGAAGGAGCCACAAACACACCAATTAAACTGACATTCGCCTTTCTGTTCGCTTGTCTTTCAAAACACACAAGGGGTGGTGCTCCAAAGCCCAGAGAGAGGAAGTTCACGAGTGAAATCCCCCGATCCCTGTGAGAGAGCAGAGGCAATAATTACTAGCCAGCACATTTGATTTATTGTAGAGCTACATTCCCCTGGCATGGTTATAAAATACTCCCAAGACCTGTCTGCGTGTGATGCAAAGAGGCATCAACATTTCGCATGCTTACTTAGGTGGTTCACTGTACTGCATTTCTGGCTTGATATTGCAACTTCAAGCAGTAAAAAAATACTCTTGTGTTGGGTTGACAAAAAAACAAAATATGACTGCCTTAAAAAAATTCAGTAAATTTAAGGGATTAGTTGAACCTCCATCTATTTTTTGTGAAATGGGTGTCAAAGCAAGGTGGAGGGAGCATCTTAACACAAACAGATTGATGACATTATTGATGCTTAGAGAAGGAAAAAGATTGAAGACACACCCGATATCCCCATGAAATCTGTGATTGAGTTCTTTCTTGGCATATAATGATGGCTGAGGCACTCACAAGCTTTAAATATCAGCCGGTCAATACCATGTCGAAATAATGATATAAAACGGCAACAGAATATGTATTAACATGCAGTACAGCAATGTCATTTTGAAAATATGATACTGACAAGGCCAAGGCCTGACTCAGTCAAATTTGAGATCACTATAAAAATCCTTTTACCGCAGATCAATCCTGGCCCATAAGGTTAGATCACATCTCTTTTTAGAGCTTTGTGCTTCATTGTGTGGCTTGGTGCTTCCCTCACTGAATATAAATATATATCCAGTATTTCCAATGTGCGGCCCACAACCATTGGTAAATGGCTGCAGAAACATAATTATGAGGGTTAACAGGCTCTAATGGGTAATACATTTTGTAATCATGTAAAGGTTACAAAAGACATTATCTATCATGCATACTCACTGTTGTATTAATGCAGCAACCACAGCTGCTTCATGACATGTAAGAGCTTGCATACTTAATGTAATATACACAATAGTTTACAAGTTGAATACACAGAAGACAATTTTAGGTCTGTTCTTTATGTCTCCTTCAAATATTTCATCGACTGAATTATGCATAAGTAGTGTGTCTTTGAAAAAAAAAAAAAAGGAATGTCTCTGCTTGCTGTAATTCTCTCTTGTAAGTACTAATTGCATAATTTCATGTGTAAAAGCTCTTAAAGTGTAATGTGTCATGTAGCGCATTAAGGATGTTTAATGAAAACAGAGGATCTCTTCTGTCTGTCTATAAAATGTATTATTGCGTAGTATTAAAAGCTGATTTTATTATATAAACAACTACTGTTCCTATCTCCTATTAAAATATAAAATGTCTGATAAGACAAATCATGTTGTCATTATAACAAGGAAATATTTTTAAAACAATATATAAATAGAATAGATTCAAAAACACAAGTGGGAGTTTTTTTTTTTTTTTACGTGTACAGTGAAAATACAGGCGAACGTTAAAACTGATGATCTGTTGAATGATTTTTTTTATTTTTATTTTATACTATTATTTTCTTATAGTAAAAAATAATCGTTACATAGTCTGTGCATGTACAAAAACTGAAAATAATTCCACTTCAGCACAACGAATTTGGGAAAGCTGAAAATGAATATTTGCCACAGTGCTTTTGTGATAGTTGTAGCAATGGCTATTGAAATGTGCTTTGGGCAGTAAGAGCTAACATTCTTTTTTTTTTTTCCCTCAAATTGTTTGCATTAAGGAGCCCTGCATACAATTTTTACATACTGTGAACTGATACTATTGGGTTCTGTTCGTATTCTATTGTTTAATTTCTTCCGGACTTACTGTAGTTTAAGGTTATAAGTCTGCAATTCTGAGAAAAAAGTAGCCAAAAGGGGTCTGAAATAAATAGAAGAATGAAACAGGATTCCTCGTCCTGAGGTGTTTAAGAGGCTGAGCTATCACACAAAAGCACACAAACGCTTGGTGCAGTTCCTCTCTGCAGCTAACATCTGTGCTTTCGAGTGTAAGAGTGAAACATCACAAAAACGCACACATCACTAGCTCGTGCTCTTTCTCGCAAGTTAGGTCGCTACGGCTAACACATAGACAGCAGTTGATTTGCGGCAAACAAGTAAAAACTGCAAAACCACCACTCCTCTACAGTAACATGTTAATCACATTTTGCAATTTCACAACAACACCAGCTTAAACAAGTAAATACAAATGCAATATGAGGTATCAAAGTTTAAAATTGGAAGACTGGTAGTGCCTCTAAGTTTCCATATTCACTAGGTTTACTATTGAGGCTACAGGCTACAGTTTAAACCTACATTTCATTAAGTATTTACATTTACAAAACTGTCATCATTGTTAAATTACATTTCAAGACATTTCAAATCATACACATAACTTCATTGTCGCTTTCTCCAATGTGCTTGTATACGTTTTTTTTTTAGAGTAAAGCCAAATGTCAAACGTTCTTGACATGACAACAACTAACTTACGTTATGACAAAAAGCCATCAAAAGGTTTGTCATTTTAACAAGAAATGCATCTTTTATGATGAAATACTTGTCTCAATAATGAGAAAAACATGTCATTATAACATGAAAGTACTGTATCTTATGACATTTCTTTTTTTGAGGAAATGTCACGGATTAGAAGGTGAGGTGTGATCACTGTGCCTTTTCCTTATACTACCCACAAGAACGAACAACCCACATTTTAAAAACTGACATATTCGGTATATTTCCAGACTTCCTAACATTTCATTATAGTGTAATTTTAAGCAGAAGCTCTGTAGTTTTGTGTTTACCTCAGGGGCAATCCCTCATTAACAAACAGCGATAGCCGCTGTTTCATGACACTGATTTGAAGTCATTCAGCTCTATAATATAATTCGGACTTCACTGTGACTTACTGCAAGGAATGGAAGCATGTACATTTCAGACCGAGCTCATGTGAGGTTTTATAACAATGCGTGTGTTTTTGTTTTGGAGTCACAGCAGACTGTTTTCTCACTTTCTCTCTGTATCTCTATTTTTAAAAAGAATTGTGGCTTCATTGTATAGATAATACATTCTCTGGCAGCTATTTAATTTTTGTACTGTCTCAAATTTGCAGAGAATAATAACAGCAGCCATCCTTTGCAAAATAATGATTTCAGCAGAGCAGCTTCACATTTGGACACAATGTGTCCTTGATTGAAAGACAGTGGAAGGATACAGTGATGCATTAATAGGCAACACAACGTTTTTAATGAACGATTGCATGAATTAGTGAATGTTATGTGATAATTAAACCTTGATTAATTTATAATTTTTAGTTTCAACATCAAATGGAAGGTGTCCTCACTGCAGCCTTGACCACAACATCCTTTTCACAATATGTCTATTTTACAGTTTTTCACTCAGTACACTGATGGCCTCCGCACCCACCCACTCAATATTTTCTGTGCGTTTGTTTTCAGTGCTCCCCATCCTGATAAAGTCAAGATGACATCTTAATAAAGGCTAAATGACATTTCCTTAGCAGTGCAAAATGCCTCATCTGGGTGCCCCACATCTGACCATACAGTTCTTTGGGCGGGTATCTGTATTCTTATGCCGATGCTTTATTTGTCACTGAATGGGTGACAAAAACAAGGGATCAAATCAAATGCTGTCAACATAACTTAGTCCATCAGGCATTCTATTCAAGTGCTAGCTGTAGCCATCGACTTATCCTTATAGGCTAGACAAATTATCTGACAGCACATTTAAATTAATGATTAGGCACCCTTCTGTGTTATTTTTACCCAACACTGTACGAGGGGCGATCAAAAAGTCTCGTACATATGCTTTTGTGACCAGCTGTACGTGCGCAATTTCGATTTCACAATCAGAAAGAAGTCACACGAAGCCAAATCCGGTGAGTAGGGGTGTTGGGGATTGTGTTATTAAAATGATTGTGTTGTTGCAGGCAAGAAACTTTTGAGCAAACTGTGAACGGGTGTGTTGTCATGTTGAAGAACCCTTATGGTATTGTTCAGGTCGTTTGTTTCCCTCAGACGGCTCAGAATATTATAGAAGCACTTGGAATTGAAAGTCTTAGGCTTGTGGATAAACTCACAATGGGAAACCCCTCAAATATCAAAGAAAACCCACGTTTGTGCTCCCAACCTGATGCACCTTCCTCTGTCTTGGACAGTGATGTTCTGCCCCTCTGAGGCGCTAATGTCACTGACAACACATCTCCAGTCTCATTATTATATATTTCCTTGAGGGTCTCTGTTGCTGATTTCTCTGAGTTTTAAACAAATTTAGACGTGTGCTCTCTGCGCAAATGCGCAGTTACCAGTGGTCACAAAAACACGTGTAACTTAGGTGCTGATGTTGAAAGTTTAAATATTTGTGAAAGTTAGTGGTTGCCCCTTCTCTGTGCACATCACTGAGTGGTGCTCTGTTCGTGTGCAATAAGAACAGTTGCAGATTTGAAGGTAGAAAATAAGATACCAAATACAAAAATGTATATTAATGTTTAAAGAAATGTCTAACCCTGTCTAAAAAAGAACTGTCTAAAAAACATTAAAATTGCTTTTTACCACTACACCATTCACTGTTCACACGTTCCTTCACTATGATGAACACAGGCACTCAATCCAACAGACTCCATCCTGCTGCCAGTAATGCTCACTGGAGTCACTGTTGCCAGATTGGATGGTTTTTCACCCAATAAATCCACTTAATATTCAAAGGAAAAGTATTTTTTTTTTAACTCCAGAAGTTGCTGAATCTGGGACAATGAGAGCAGCTGTGGCCTGGCCATCGACCAGTTTGTCAAGTCATATCTAAAACCAATGCCAAAATAACTGATTTTAGAAAACATGGCCACACACAGTAAATCATATTCATTCAGGGTTAGTCAGTGGACTATGAGAAATCTTACAAATACCTTGCGACTATGACAGACTCAAAACTGAACTTTGAAGCAAATTGTAAAGCTTAAAAGTTTCAAAGTGCAAAAAGCGGCACCAGAGTTTGTTTTGTGTGAGAAAACCGTCATTTGTCCACATTGACAAAAGCATGATGACCTTATTCCACCGTGCTTGTATTGAATAGATTTGATCTTTTCTTCTTTGGAGTCATGTTTTGGCAATCTGTCTTTAAAGAACAAGGAACTCTGAATCAAATTGTTAAATGGACTAGTAGGCTGACCGGTGAGTCACAGCTTCCCCCAGCGCCCATGCACACCAGAGAGTTAGAGCGTATAAGTGGTGAGATTTTCAATGACGACTCTCACTATTTACAGAGTGAATTTCAGCTTCCTCCTTCTGGTTGAAGGTCTACAGTCCCAAAGCGAAGACCAAAGTTGCATGAAAATGGCTTTATTCCAGTAGCCATCAAGTGAACAAGTCATAGCAACATTGCACAGTTGCTTTGGGAGCCACATTTATGTGTTTATTTTATTTGAATGGTTTAGTAATTATTTGAAACATAAGTGCTATATCATGTTTGTCTTTTGTTTGTTGCTGGTGTCGTGTGTCAAATGGATGCCTCATCTGCTGCGAACTAAATCTATCCAAAATAATCTTTAATTCATCATTTAATCATTTTTAAATTTCAAAGTTTTTAATGTGCAGTTGTCAGTACACCCATTGGTACTTAGCAACAGTTAATAGCAAATCCACCATACTTAGTCATATTTAAGGTAACCTCATCGAAAGGTTTTGTAGAAACCATTTTTTCAATGATAATTAAAAGGTGGGTTATATTTACAGACTATATTAATTTATTTTACAATTATGATTTACCTTTCACAACGGCAGGTTCTAAGGTTTAATTCCGGCGCCTATTGTTCTGGCAACACTGAATGGACAACCGAAATCAGTGGCTGAAAATCCAAAACAAGTTTATTCTTAAAATGTACTGCACCCAAGAAATGACTGAGTTTCTTTATTAAGGTTTTGTGACCCATTTTTAAAATTTGCGAAATGTACACTTTTGGAAGGATCCAAGAAAGTTAGGCCTCAGTCACAGGCATATGTTGTGTTAATTTCTAGTTCATTTAATCTAAAATGTCAGTTTTAATTCGTTTTTTTTTTTTTTGCTGATTCAACTTGATACCTGAAGTTTATTAAACTCTTTTCAAGTTCAGTTAACATAACTAAGCTACTTTTACAATTTCACACCTCATAAAATGACTTTGAACTGATTAATCAAACTGAATGCTGCTAAATTTAATGTTTAGGTATCAGAGGAACTACAGTTGGTAAGATGAATTAACTTATTAATTACACCTATCAGATAAACCTATTAAATTATTTAGTGTTCTTTAAAAAAAATAACAGGACAACTAAAACTTAAAATTGGTATGAGATTACTTCCTGCATCACATCCATGCAGATAATTTTATTTTAAAAGTTGACATAACATTTGAGGTATTTTATTTTGTTCAAGACATTTGTAACAATCGCACTTCAACGTCCATTTGATGGTTTCTCTGGAGCTTTTGACCATATTACGTGTTCTTTGTGAATTGTTTCAGGTGTTGGAACTTGATGAGTGTAGATGGAAATTTATGTTCAAATTTCATTTCATTTCAGTAACGGTTGAAAGTTTTTGACCTTGGAAAACTAAACTTTTATTTCATTTCAGTTTTTAAACTCAACTCTTAAACCAACATGGACATTTATTTAATTTACCTTGACTTGGTTTTGCATTATTAACGGATGTTTGCAAGTAAAAAATGAGCTTTGAAACTTCAAGTATTTTTGGTTGCCATGTTTGAAAGCAAATGTCCTTTGCTTTATAAGCCTGACACATTGCAATTTGTTCTTAAATGAAAGCAAGAAAAATTGTGAAGTTTAATGTTTTATGCAGACTTAGAGCTGCAGTGTTGACCTTAGCAGGTACAAATTACCTGATGAAACCTTGAAATGAATGTGTTGGTGAAATAAAACTGCCTTTATTCACTTAGTGAATACATCTTTGCAAATGAAAAGCATTTGAAAGCCATGATTACTCTTTGATCGTTTCAATCTTTTTTGGATGATAACTATTTCCTCTATTTTTATCATGGCCTTCATAATAATGTAACTTATAATGATGTAACTCGTAATACATTTTTTATCTTACTTCAAATACAAGTTTAGAATACACACCAAGACATTTCATTTGGAAGAAAATAGACAAGAAGTCCACTTGTAATTTACGAGTTTGTAATAATGTTAGATGTGATTTAAATGCTAATATTAGCATATGATTACACATGGTAGTTTTTGGGGAAAGATTTAGCTCAGTATGAAGTTAATCCCAATGTCTGAGATGAAATCCCCTTTCATTGAATTCATAATAGTGCTTGAGTTTTTGTTTACACATTAGCCATAACAATTAAAACAACACAATGTATCCATGATAATAATCGTTCCTTTATTTCTCATGTCATGAAATTTGCCTGCACTCAAAATAAGGCTGAATGCAACATACAGCACAATGTTGGAGTAATATTTGAAAATCAATACAATCAATGTAGATTATAGTTTGTGGGTGCTTGTCAAAGGTTGATAATGCAAGCATGTCCATGGCAATTCCCCCCTTTTAAAAAGTGCAATTAAACAACAGCATCATTGTTTTGCCCTTTTCAGATGAATCAAATGATCAAAATTGTGTGTCTAATTAGCACCCACAAGTGAAGTGTCCATGGTTTCTAATTACACCCATTATCTTAAAACCAATTAAAAAAACGCATAAAAAGTATTTGCATTGCACTGCATTTGGACAACATATTTACAGCTCAACCTTTACACTCGTATGTTTTGATGACAGACATCACATTGTTTTGTGGCACTGATTACTGCCATTTAGAAATACATAGGCAGATTAATAAGTTCCAAGACTGCTCCTGTTGCCTATGAATGTTGCACAGCACTGTAACATGCATGAAGCACAGAGAAGCTAAAACCTTCGCTTAACCAAAATCAGCATCTGAGTTACATATGCTGTTGTGAGTCGTAGTCTGGGTGCGTCGGCCACGTTTTGTGCACCAGAAACATGAGGAGTGAGCACAAATCAAAGTCTATGACAAATTATTGGGGAACAGAAAGAAGTATTAGGGAGCCAGGATGTTACAATTGTGTTGTTATTTTTAAGAAACTGTGCGTCTTCAGTGGCCTGTGAGCAGGTGCATTGTCATCTTGGAGAACCCAAGTGCCAATGCGCCACTGTTCAGGTCATTTGCACCTAATGTTTTCCCTCAGATGCCTCAGAACATCACAGTAGAACTTGGTGTCGACAGTCTGATCCTCTAGGAAAAAAATTCAACATCACCAGTGTCAAAGAAAAGCCATGGTTGCATGGCTGACCTGCTGTGCCTTTTTTGGTGTTTTGGACAGTGATGTTTGACCTTTTGGAAACTTAAATGCCACTTAAAGCACCTCTCCAGGCTCACTGCTTCATTGCTGCAGGCCAGGGGTCTCCAACCTTTTTTCCTTTGAGAGCTACTTTGACAAAATGAAAGTGTCCTAGAGCTGCTCATGTTTATTAGCATTTAGTCACACAGCTGAGCTCCACCCAAACCAGCTGAATAAGCAGAGCAGACACACTCGGTAATCGATCACGTTGATAGTAATTTTTGGTCAGTTGTCTGGCAGTGTGAATGGTTTCACTATTCAATAATTTTCCCCATGGCTGCTTGATACATCATAAACTAAGGGGAGCTTTGTTACTGGAGTTGTATGTTGTGGCAAAAAGGGCTAATACACGTGGGATGGAAAACTGAACTTGGACTGAACGCTGCAGAACAGACAGACTATAATATTTGAAGCTGTAAATCATGCTGCCTTTGAGGGGGGACATACCTCCAAGCACACAACTGAGAATGTGAGGAGCAGGTGAAAACACCAGTCACCAAACCCATCACCCTTTGGGCGGCCACACTGCAGCCAGCCCCAAGCACTCCTAAAAGGAAGAAGAAAATCAAACTTAACTCAAGTACAATATTATGGGAATTAAATGATTGGGTTGAAAATACCAAAAACAGTTGAGTAAAGAACAGGAAACTAACACCAACAAAAGTGATGTAACTAAACAATACCACAGAAATAAAGAAACACAAAACAGTAGCAAAACAAAACAGCACTGGCTTTCATTTCCTCCATTTAGGCAGGCTCACACCTGGTTTGGGCCTCCCTGAGGAGCTGGGTCTGGAGTTCAAACAAACAAACAAACAAACAAACAAAGCTTTACTTCAAGATTGAACCTTAAAACCACCTACCAGATCACTGCGAATCTCAATTTATGGAGCACTCAGACACAAGAAGGGAAAAGCAGCCTGACAGCAGCTCATTTGGTACAGCTTTTATATCCTGCCTAATGGGTGACTCAGGAAGTAGGAGGTGCCAAGACCTGCCTGAACCTCCAGTAACTCAGGGGGGACATTTGCTCACTGGCCACACAAGCAGCAACCCACCGTGAAGTCGCACAGTTTTGTGAAGGGTCAGTTTGTCTCCATCTTGATTTGTTGGAACCAAGATGGTATCATACCTCTCTCAGAGGCCTAATATCTAAATGAATATGGAATTATTTTCAAAAGGACCACCAGAACACTAATCAGGAGTGAATTGAGCAAATTAAACCATAATGACTTGTGGGATAAACTTATTGACTTTATATTTCATGAGAACATTTTACACTTTTTGAATGGGAATCTGTTAGTGCCAGCAGTTTTTTTTGGAGCCAACTGCTTGTGGCTGCTTGTGACTGCGTCATCTTCACTTTTCAAACCTGGAGTTTTCATCTATCTTCATATGCAGTCTGTGGTTTCATGTTTTCGATCAGTAAGACCCATCCAATGATGTGTACAGAGCAAGCGTGAAAGCAGTAGAATTGTCGTCGTGCCAAAAGGCCAATTAAAACATGTAGTGTGAGTTAACACATTATACAAGATTAATAAAAAAACGCACAGCTTTAGGTCACTCCATGCATCATTAATACACTCGGGGTTAGAATTACTTAGGCACGTGCGCCCTTGCTGCATGTCTGATGCACTCTTTCCAGACATACAACAGTATGTGGTGTAATTATCACATAGGATAAATACTCTACTGCTTAACTAGTGTCTCTGTCTCCTCATTCCATATGCATTTAAGGAAGGATTTCATAAACAACAAGAGACATGTTGATGGAATATTATTGTATTTCACTGGATTTATTAATGTCACAAAATTTTGAACAAGCAGTCGTTAACATGGCACCTATTATTTATGATATACAAGAATCTCGTGGAAGATTGTAGCATGAAAATAAATTATTTCTTCCTGAAAACTTAAAATATCAACAGAAAGAAAACGTTAAAAAGAAAAAGAAAACCTTTGTAGTCCCAATAATGATTATTGTATTGTGAGGTCCCTTACAACTGCAGCTGCTCTTCTTTTGATAGTACATTATGACTCAAATACATTAACCTCAGTATCCTCGTAAAGCATCGTCTGTATAGTGCATACTGATCATCTGTATAATCATTATGCAAATTATTATTGTTTTGAATGATTATTGTTTTAGGCGGCACAGTGGTGCAGTGGTTAGCATTGTCGCCTCACAGCGAGAAAGTTCCAGGTTTGAAACTGGGCCTGGGCCTTTCTGTGCAGAGTTTGAATGTTCTTCCTGTGCCTGTGTGGGTTCTCTCCAGGTACTCCAGCTTCCTCCCACCATCCAAAAACATGCACCTCAGGTTAATTGGTGATTTAACAAATCTCCCTTAGGTGTTAATGAGAGCGTGAATGGTCTTTGTTTCTGTCTGTCTATAAGTGTTGGCCCTGTGATAGACTGGGGACCTGTCCAGCTCACTTTGGGCAAAGTGAGCCGGGATAGGCTCCAGCCCCCCTGTAACCCTGTTCAGGATAAAGTGGGTATAGATAATGAATGGAATTATTATTTTGCTTGGTGTACGAACCGGATCTTCACTATACATGGTCAATCTAATGCAATCTCTTTATCTCTGTTCATCTTATGATTGTCTTTAATTATAATATAATTTGATCTGATCTAATATGAAGGTCTAATTTAAAATGATGACCCTAAAGCTCAGGTTGCATAACATCAAAGTGCAGTACATATAATGAGGATATTCTGTACATCAGTCTAGGGCTTTTCAGTGATGTTTGGAACATTTTTCTGGGTAACATTTGCTGTGGCCAAATAGGGAAAGTGATGTGGCTTTTAAGGCAAGGACATGAACACAGCATCTGTCTGGGAGAGCAAGGAGCTTCTCTACATCTACTTCCCCTTTGGTCTTCTATCCAGACGCAGGTTACCTCAGTGGGCTGGCTGCTGTTTCAAGGCAGACAGCTCATCAAGATGAGTGAAGTGTCGGGGCAGGAACCGGTCCATTCACAGTGTGGAGGGGGCCAGACAGTACACTTCCTGCCTCACATAAAAGGCTCTGCAGCAACAGTATCAGACAATATGACATATCCATAGTTGCATTGCTCCGTATGTAATTTAAAAGGTCCCGCATGAACCCTCATTGTTTTTAATCAGGGTGTTCTTTTTGAATTACAGTCTACTTTGACAGTCTATTACTTTTTTTTTTTAAATGTTCAAAGACCTGTTCTAATGCTGAGTAAATTGGGTTTTGTGGGATTGCATGCTTTTGAAGTGTTTAATTGCAACAAATACATTTTTAAATGCAGTCATCAAGGATGCAAAGTTAAAGACATAGTAATGAAATGTATACAGTTTGTCCTGCAATCAATTGCACCATCACAATGCTTTTTTGGATCTGGTACCTTCCCTGTGAACTGCTTGATTACCTTCAGTGCTAAATCCGGGGTTATGTGAAGTGAAGTCTGGGCTGGGCTTTAATCAGGGTACCCAAGAAAAAAAAAACGCTGGCTGTGGCCCTCTCCAGCCAAGTGGAGCAGGAGGAGCACCAGCTGCAGCCTGCATACTGGGGTCAAGCTGATGGCATCTGAGAGGTCTGAGAAGTCGGGCTGTTGGGATTCTAGCTGTGCAGTCTGGAGGTCCTGACCTTGAGCTGAAGATTTGACTGTGCTCAGGTGTAGGCCAACTCCCAGACAGCAGACGCTAATGACTCCATATATCTGTTAATTAAGACCACAAGTATCTCCTGATGCAGCGACTTTTGAGAGTCCTAATGAAGGTCTACGGCCATGGCATGGAATAATGGTATTACTGAAGATGTCAGCGGTGTCCCTGGGTCACTCTAAAACATCACAAAATTAAGAAAAGTGCCTATGCAGCACAAATGCTACTGCCGAGCTACCGTGATGAATTGGTGGGCTATTTTCAGCTGTGATCCCAGCAGTGCGGTTGGCACTGTGCCACCAAGGGGTCGGCCTGACAACTTCAGATGAGGCCCCGGGGCAGGAGGGACGTGCCGGGCAGGGCACTAGGCTTGCACTGGGTGTCAGCCAGCTCTCTGAAGTGGTCCCTCCTGGACGGCAGATGGAGGACTACGCGAGCTGTAGTTGTGTTCCCATGGCTCAGCCGTCCGCTCCAGAGGAGTCCACCAGCTGGGCTTTGAATCATCCCGAATCATCTGGCTTCTGTCGCTGCAGGTCCCACCAGTGAAATCAAAACTTGGTCTTCCAGATGGAAAGACAGACAATGCACAATATGTCCCGGTGCACTCAATGTGACGGATTTATGCCTCCTACAAATGAAGCAGCAGTAGCAGGCTGCAGATGTAGAGCAGTGACGAGCCTGGTGGTCCTCTGACTTTCCTGGCATCTAATGTGCTGTAATCACATTACTGTAAGGTGTCAGCACAAACAGCATGATTTATTTGACAGCGTTTCTTAAAATGTCTCACTACAGCCACACCAGGATCAGACTGGCCTCTTAAAAGTGTGCCGTTAGAGAGAAGCAATAATTAATGTCCATAAATTAATCCTCTGCTTCACATTTTAATAGTGAAAGTGCAGTAACAGGCCTGATGTTATGAATTCCACCAAGCCCTCACCCTGCCTCTCTCAGTGTCTGTCACCAGCTAGTCAAGGGCAGCACGCACTTCACACTGCGCTCGACATGCTGTGTATCTGTGTGTGTGTGTGTGTGTGTGTGTGTGTGTGTGTGTGTGTGTGTGTGTGTGTGTGTGTGTGTGTGTGTGTGTGTGTGTGTGTGTGTGTGTGTGTTTTAGGCATTAGAGGGCTCAGATTTAATGAGGCACACCTGGCCCTCATTCATAATGGAAGGAAGATTTCATATTAATTTGGTGGCGGACTCAGTGTCCAAGGTGATGTCGAACAGCTGTAGAGATCCAGTTACACTGCATAATGTATGATATCTCACATTTATTTAAAAACCAAAGGAGTGAAGTCTTCATTGTTCAAGCAGTAAACAGCAGAGAGGCAAGTGTTTCACTAAATGCAGAATTAAAGACTTAATTAAACAGAAAGAAAAAAAAAAAGCCCTGAAAGTCGGAATGGAGGTGTCTTTGAAGCCTTGAAGTTCTGCAAATTATTTCTCACAATGAAGCATCTGGTGGGTGGTTGGATAAGTTTAGGTGTAGATGTAGATACAGATGGGTCCCTTGTTTGAGCATGTGTATAGATCATGTTTGTTAGTGCAGGAGGTTACTGCTCCTGGCCAATAAATAGTGAGAACACCATGTCTGTGCTGATTAAAGATTAAACAAGATATAACATGTTAGTATTGTAGGTAGGTTTTATTACCAGCCAGGGTGACTGTTTCCAATCTTAAATAAGCTGTAACTGCATATTTATCATAAAAATATGGACATTTGAAACTTCTTATCTACCTCTTGACAAAGGAGAGAGAATATGCCAATTTCAGAAAATTTTAAATTATTTCTTAAATATCACTTAAAAAAGAGGAAGCGAATTAACTCTCCACCGTCTGAAACTTAGTTAAGGTTACTGGGTCTTTGTGAGGTGGCATGTCTTAAAACATTACATACATGTTTGAAACTGGATATTTAGATAAAATTTGGTCAAAAATAGAAACATTTAGTCAATTGACCAATCATATTCAGTAGTCTTCCTCTAGGTTATTTTTCTTACTGTCAAATCCAATGAAAAGACCAAAATCTACAATAAATTGGCCTAATATTGTTTGTGTGTATCCAAAGCCTGATATTTCGTATCTGGCATAGAGCTGCACTGTTGTTCAAAAGCTATTAAGAAACTTGCCTGGCTCTGCCCAACTATTTCTCACGAATTCAATGTTTGCTGTGGTTATAGTCTGGAGAACTTGTTTGCATTAAGGTTCGCTCAGCAATTCTGAAGGGTGGACCAATTGGCGACTATACAAATGGTATATGGTGGTCAATTTTCAAAAAACAACTCAATGGGCCCTATTTTCATCTGCCAGACGCAGCGCACTTCTGCACCAGCGCAGATAGGTGTGGCCAACTTGTTTGGTATTTTGGTTAACATGAGCGCAAGCGTAACTCTGGCGCAGCAGGGCGCGGTGGTCTATGAGGCGGACTCCATAATTAAAAGGTGTATCTCATCCGACTTTAATCGTAGCTAATCAAATCAGCTCCTCTCATTCTCTTTAACACCGCTGTGACGCACAGGACTGTCGGTTTCTTATGAATGAAGAAGAAACTGACCGGCACTGCTATCCAAACTTTACCCTGCAGGAAACTGACATACTTGTTTTGAGCTTCAGGCTCTATCACCAAATTTATTAGACTATGAGTCGGCCTCCAGGGGCTGATCACAGGCTTGGGAAGAGGTAATTAATGTTACCATGTAGATCAGTTTTGAGACTGTGAAGTGCACGCAGCAGGAGGAAGGTATAACTCTAATGAGTAAGTGTTACAAATCATCATCTGGAAGTCAGCAAGACCCTTAAAATGCTTCAGTAATTCTTCCCCCAGAGAGGTCCCCCACGAGTTATAATGTGCATTACTTTCAATGCAAATGGTCTGAACTGTGCTGCTATGGCACATAAGTTCTCCAACATCAAAATGTGCCCTCACAGCGCATTTAAAAGTTTCTCACCTGCAACAACACATTGCTCCCCACCACTCACATGAACGGGGTATGGCTCCCTGCTGCTTTTTTTTTTTTCTCTATTCCCAATAATTTGTCACAAACTGCAATGTGTGCTTTTGCTCAAATTTCACATGCGTAAAACATCACAGATGCCCCCGGACCTGTGTAACTCAGGTACTGATTTTGATCAAGTGATGAGACTTGGAGTCCTTATTAATGAAAGGTGTAGCTTCTCTGTGCCCATTGAATTTTGTTCGCATAAGAGCAGTGTGAAACTTACTGATCCACATAAATACAGATTTAGTTTATTATGGAATAATAGTTTACTTTGGGGTGATAAAAAATAACTTTTTGAATGGTTCATTTGATGTAAATATGATTTTGTCTGTGAGATATACCACTGTGCACGGTGCGCGTTTCTTTAAGGGGGACTACAGTTAAAAATGTTAATATTTGGAGTTATGTAACCGGATGAACAGTTTCCTAAAATACCGATATTGCTGAATCACAGGACTACTTGTAGCATTTCATTTGTTCTATAGTTGTCTTCCTTGTTCCAAATGAACTCCTTGTGTGTTTTAACACCAACCTTAGGTTGTGTGTTACAAACTCACCTGTGTAAATGATGCAGTGTCACTTGCAAGCCTTGATCACTAAACCAGATGAGTAGATGAAAAGGCCTTTTAATTATTATCCCTTTATGTGTAATTTAATTACAATTAATTTGTAGTTACTGGAGTGTCTTTTATATTTCATGGCTGTGATTGGCTGCTGCATAATGATGTACGCCAACTGCCTGATTAACATCTGATTCAATAGACAAAAGTCCGGTCAACTTTTCATATAATTAACTGAATCAGAATGTTGCATGAAAAAAATATAGTTTAAATATTTATATAAAATGTTTAAATATGTGGGACATCCACCAAGCCTGTGGGTGTGATTTTGGACAGGTCTGCTCATGTACGCTCTGCCCACTAAAGCCACAGAAATAGCTTTCTGCTTGTTGCGCCATTGAGTTTGACCTGGTCGGAGCTGTCGGAGGCATAAGGCGCAAGTTCACCTCAAAGTTGATACCCAAACTCCAATACACCGGCTGATCTTCAATGACACACCCCCTGCTGCGCTGTTCCGCCCTACTTGGTGCATGTGTGGAAAATATGTCACCAAAATAGGTCTGCGTTGCGCTGGGAACAAAAATATGACCCAAGGTTTACCCCGACAAGAATAAATCGACTGGAAACAATCCTCAATGGAGTGTGGCCAGACCCATATGTTTTAGTATTTCATTCTCCCCCAAACGAAACTCGATCTATCTCTGTATCTATCTATGGACATTTTGCTCTTTGCACAACAGGGGATGGGAAAACAGTCAGGGGCTGTCTCAAAACTGTCAAATCACACACACCTCAAACCAACAATTTTTCCCTGTGGATCTGCTTCTGTTATACAGAAAAAAACCTCTAGTCATGCAATATGTTGTAATGCAATTGTGAATTGTATTTTTCCATTATTGTTTTGTATCCCGACTTTTAACAGTTACATAGATCTTACTGACACTCAGTATGGACTCCTTTTTTAATTCTAGAAACGTAGTTTTTAATGCAAACCCTATTTGATCAATTGATGAATTTAGGTAGAAGTAAATACATTTAAGTGGCAGCTGGCAAGGAGGCAACAAATGGCAGTAATAAAGCAGACAAGAACGGTCCGCTGGCTGTAAACACTCACTCAAATATCAAATCTATTTGTTTTAGGAAGTTGCTGGGCTTTCATAGACTAGGGCTTTTTAAACTGTGGCCCATGGGTGGGATATGTCTCATTTGAAATTATAGCTGCCTGTCTGGATACTGTGTCATTGTTTTCATTTTTAACAAATATGTATATGGACCTGCTATGAGCACCTTATGTTTGTTTGGAACTTTTTTTGATAGTATCATAAACAGGCCCATACAGTTTTATTATGATAATCTTGTATTTTGGTGTCTGTAATTGATTACATAAAATTAATTTGTGTAATTAGTTTATTCCATGGACTGATATATCTATTTACAAGCAAGCAAAGTTTGAACAAGTTTTAGCGTATATCCACATTAGCTAACCTGTCTGAACACCTACTCATCCATCTATATATAAGTTATGATAAACATAAAAACTGGCTGCAACTGTTTTCTTTTTCATCTTGCCTCAAAGGCCTCTAGAACAAACCTTCAAGGCTTTAAATAATCATATCAAACTAATTCATTGAATAAAGGACCCAAGAGCATGAGGCAGGAGGCAGATGTAAAATAATCTATACTTAAAAAAACAAGTATGTAGAAATCCAAACAAAGTACGAAGGGACAGGTTGAAGCAAAATCCAAAACTGCTGTCAAGGTTGGAAACATAATCAGGATCAAAACAGGCAGGCAAAGAACAGAGCGCTGGAAAACTAAGGAACATGGCACAAAGACAATCTGGTGGAGAACAAGGGAAAACCAACTGGAATGTGGGCAATGCAGGAGTCGAGGTAATGGGGAACAAGTGAGAAGATTGGGTAGGAGGAGCAGTGCAGGTGATTCTATTTGCCTGCAGGTGAGGGCAACGTTGTGCATTCAGGCAGCTGGACATTTTTAAAAGTTCCCATTTGGGAACATCCCACTTTCAACTTGAGAGTGTTATCATAAGGACAGCAAACAGGCAACATTGCAGCCCCCAGAAAATGTCCTCTATCGCTATGATTTCAAACCTTCTTCTTAAACTTCTTAAGAACCTTTCACTTTACTTGTGAGATATTTGTAGTTCAGTAAGCGTTCAAGTGTATTCCTCACTCAGAAGCTTTCCCTAGTTGTTAATTCATGCACCTTAAGAACATGTACGCACAAACAATTGGACAGAATGAATTAAATGATAAATGTGCAGATTGAAGCTCAAAACATGACCCTGTGCTTGTTCATCAATAGAAGAAATTTAATTAAAATTGAAATAAATATTTTATTTAGTGTTTTCCTTAGTTTACTGCATTTTTTATAAGGTCACTTGGTAGATCAATGAATGGAATTTTCTTTGAATGCATCCTTATTTGATTTAAGTCCCTAAAACCACTCAAGTGGCAACCCACCATGATGTCACCCATTGGTTTGTGAAATATAATTTGGAAGACTTTGGAAGTCTGTTTGGCTGTTAACATTCAGGTTTTTTTGGAGCCACAAGTGACCATATTTGGATGAGTTGGGGTGGAGACAGGTGACTAATAATCACTATACCTGTTCACGTATACAGAAACTGGACTCTACCTGCATGTTAAACTTGGCATGCCCCCAAACATACCTCTCTTTGAGGCCTAACATGTAATTCATTATTTAATTATCTTCAGGTGGACCACCAGAACACTGATCAGAAGGAGTGTATTTCGCTAATAACACCATGACGACTTGTTGAAAAAATGTATTGCGTTTGTATTCCATGAGAAAAGATTACTCTTTTTGAATAGGAGTCTGTTAGAAGATTTTTGGAGACAGCCCGTAGTGGACCCTCAGTAGTATTGCACTTTCACACTGGTTTCACTTTTTAGACCCAGAGCTTCTGAGAAGTTGAAGTGTAATATTCTTCATCATGCCACGTACAATTAATTATTCATCCAATAACACCACTAAATCATGATTAAAGGGATTTTCGTAACAATCCACCCACGACTCCAATGGAATTATGATCTGTGGCAAACCATCCGGGCATCTGGGTGTGAACGATGTGTCCCACATTCTCAGCAGAAGTGCTGTGGAAAAAAAAAACACCTCACAACTTCACTTCTTAGGTGAGATGGTGTGAGTTTTTGTGCCTTTGAGTGAAAAGCCACATGTTAACAGTACAGCAGCGTGTATTATGATGTTATGCTCCACATGTGTTATGGGGATAAATCAAAATTAGTGACAGCTTGATTCAGAATATAATGTGAAAATGATCAGCAGGTCATCACAAAGCACAGATTGCAGCACGCAGATTTCACATCAATTAAAGACCACCCACAACACTAGATTGAGATAAATGAAGCCATTTATATACTCGGTGTCACGCAACCGTTGAAAGTACTGTGTGACACACTTAAGAAAAGAAACACAAATATGATAGGCTTTTAAAGACGAATCTGAATTAAAAATGTACCACTAAATGTCAAGGTAACATCAATTCCAATTCCACTAAACGCAGTGCCTAAGAAAACTATAACAGCATTTACCATTAATTGAGGGCTTTGAACACCCATACAGGTGCTTTCAGGTTTTCTGACTAATTTGATTTCTTCCCATGTAAAGTTAGCTCAAGATTTGTTGGGAAACAAAGCAGGTTATATGCTATACTTGATATGGTTAGTTAGTATAGGTAGTTTAGAGAAAATTCAGAACTGCAAGATCAAAAGAGGGAGGAATGGACTAAACCACGTCTCTCTCTGCTATTACATAAGCAGTGGTCAGAGTGTTAGCTCCAAAGCTAAGGAGTGCATTATTATTAATGAGCAAAAATGTGTTTTTGGAGTCACATGTTAAGTTCACGTCTAAAGGGCAAAACACACAGGCAGCGCACAGTCAAAACAGTCACTTGTATTACTACAAATGGCTGCTAGTTACGCGTAGGAACGCCGCCCAGCAACACCTCACCCAACTCTATTACTATTTCCAGCATTCTCGTGCCTGAAAAAACCTTTCCCCCCAGAGAAAAGGCTTTTTTGAACTTCACAGCTCCTGTATCATTTCATCTTCTACTCTGCTCCTGTTGTAGCCCCAGGTTTGCAATCGACTTCCTCACCTCTTATTGTTGCAGTCCCACAGTGGGTGAGAGGAGAGGAGTTAATGAGGTCGAGAAAAATCTTGATCTGTACGACCCCACGACCATTAATACCAGGACAGTTGGCAACGTATCCATCGCATTGTTTTTTTTCTATGCTGTGTGTGGTCTCCACGCATTGCTGTGCTGTGCATCTTATTAGTGCGAGTGGCGGCAGTCAACGCGCGACACACTGCTTGTATGTTTTCAGCTTAAGACATCCACTGTGTAGTATTTCAACCCGTTTCCTATTTGTTATGGCCTGCTGGTGTCTCATACATATATGCAAGGTAGCTACCTTGTTCCCAATGACATCACACAGGCCATGAAAGATGGCAAAGTAGGATTAGTGTCGCCGAAGTCGAAGAAGTTGAGACTCTACCACTTATTCTGACACATTGATCATTTGATCATCATGGATGATTGTATCATGGAGCCAATAGGGCTGGCTCCAACAAAAACCTACAGCTACAGTAGACTTCCATTGAGGGTGGCATTTATATATGAAACCACCTATTCACTTTATAAAAACCTTGTATTTGCTTTATTACTAAATTATGAAATGCAAACATTTGGTGTATTTCATTTGAATTCTGAGTGTACAATGTAGCAATTAAAATCCTAAAAAAATTTCAAAATGGGAAAAAAATATAGCGTCTATGGAATGTACACTACTTTTCAATAATTTCCTACAATGCAATGACAGACGATGATGACTCAAAGTAAGTGTCTGAAATCTGAAAATATTGATCACTCGAATTTGAGCCAATTATTCAGTGTACATGAGTTGTGAATGAGCAAGCAAGGGAGTGATATCAGACACAGCCCTGATGTTGTACATGTTGGCTGGTGATGGCTTAAAGGGACTCTTAAAGGAATTGAGCAATCTATAATATAATTAGCTGCACCTGTGTTTTTCCCTATGACAAGTCAAAATGTCTGCTGTGTGAAAAGCCTATTATCCTCAACCATTAGGTTTGCGCATGCAGATAACTTAATGCTCTGGACAAACCCAAGTTTGTGCTCAGAGATTTGGCTGGTGCCTTGGCTCATGTGGCCACTGACTGCGATGCCAGATGATCAGTACCTGGCAATTCCAGGCCCCTCCCACTCTTCCCCCATCCCTCCTGTGGCCACTCGCTAACAATTCTCTCTTGACTTATTACCCGTTGGGCACACAGGAGAATCTGATGCATGGCATACTGTCATAAAACAGGTGAAATATTTATTTTGTTGGTTTTCCTCTCAGTTTCTGCTGTCAGGGAAGGTTGATGTATTATACAAAGGGTTCAACAGATGCAATGCATGGCACGGTACAAAACAACACTTTATGTCTCAAAGTGAAATATGATATAGATTGATACGGTTTTTTTCACCTGACAATGTGCCGTAGGCCTAAATAGTATAAGGCTTTTCCTGTCAAATGAATAGCAACCCTTCGAGACATGGAATTCGACAAACACAATATTGTAAACACATGTCCACGTGAACTCTAAAATAAACTAGGTTTGCCAAAACAGAGCCCAAATATACATTAAAATATCTGAAAAGGGATTGAGTTTGGCTCCCTCCATAAATGTCTCAGATTTAGTTATTGATGTGTCATTCGATCCTTCCAAATATGATGGTTAGCAACATATCCACTGCTTATCCCAATGAGTTGTGTTACTGTATCATATTTTCTTGTCAATTGAACTTTTCAGCAATTCAGTGTTTGGACAATGCTAATAGAGCAGCTTGACTATACGTACTGTATGATGTCACCATTTTACCTATTTATTGCTATTTGTAAGTGTTGTACCTATTTGCACTAGATTATACACACATCACCAGCCATTTTCCTTCTCAGGGTTAGAGGCAGGGGTCCCTCCCAGCTTGCAGCAGGTGAGATCAGGAGCTGGGAGTTGAGCCAAGGTCCTTCATGCAATGCAGGAACAGTTTAAACCACCGATCCACACCTTTTGATGAATACATATTATTTTGATGAATAGCTTTTCTTCAGCCATATCTTGGCAAATTGTGGCCTGCTTATCATACTTAGAAATATGTGCAGTGTAGTAAATTGCGGTGGGTCAAAAATACAAAAAAGCAAGTATTGTGTTGATGCTACAAAATTAAAACCATGTTTTTGGGGTGGAAGTTGAATTGTTTATTCATGCTGCCTACCATCCTGACATTTTCTCAATAATTAAAACAGTACATTGTTGCAAAGCAGCAGTGGTGGAAGAAGTATTTTAATCATTTAGTAAAAAAAACAAAAGTAAAAGTAATGTCAAAATACAAAAACAATGTATGCCAATTATTACTTGGGGAAAGCTATTTTAGTAGTATCCTCAAAATGTAGTTAAAGTATTAAAGTACAAGTATGGTTTTTACTAATATATTTGTATATATGGCATCTTAAGATGAATACTGAAGCATTACGTAAAATTAATATCAGCATTCAGTGCCACTACAAGTATTTTGTGTTTTAAAGTAGAAAAAAATAATATTTGCCTTTGATTGTACCATAAAAATAATATTTTACTAACCTCAATATAGACAATATTTCCCTCATCTTCAACCTGACCACTGTGGGGCAGCAAAACAGGCTGTAAACTATACACTGTAGAGAAATGGATGTAGTCACTGGGTCTGAAAAGTGAAGACAATTTGGAGGTAGCTTAAACTGCAATGCCACTGAGGGCCACCAGGGGCTGGCTCCAGTAGTCTAATTAAAAAGCGTAATTTTCTGTCATGAAATTTAAAGTCAATACATTTTCTCGACCATTATGGTGTCAGTGTCCCCGTGGTCCTTCTGAGAAGATTCTGTAATTAATTTATTGATCAGATCCACCCCTTACACCTCCCATGGTTGTCTACCGGCAGTTCACAAACCAGTGAGTAATGTAAAGTTGATGTGATGAATGTGTTAGCAAACAGTTGCATACAGACACCTCAATGGGGGATCAAATTAGAGTCCTAAAGATTTTGTGCTTGTGAAATGATGTTCACAAATCATTTCAGTCTGCACTTATATTTCACATTTTGTGTGCACGTAAAAATAAATGCGCATGCTTGTATCTGAATGTGTAAGCTTGTAAAAGAAAACTTTTCTCATAAAATCAAATCTGTGAATGTGTGAAACTGTTTTGCACCTGTAAACATGTCTTCTGTCTGCGCAAACAAATTTTGTGCACACAGAGTGCAAAAGGTTTTTGTGCCTGTACAAAGTACAAAGAGGGACACACAAATGTTCTACTTTTGTGTGCGACTCGAGCTACAAAATGACGGACGAATTTTGACCCTGTTTTTACACTGCAGCTGACCAGCCAATCAGCATGTTGCCTGCTGACTAGCCAATCAGAACATTGCCAGCTGACCATCCAATCTGGAGGCACTTTGATTCTTGTGCATTCTGGCTACGCCGTCCACCTGCAGTCTGCCGGGGCGTCATGGCAGGACCGGAGGTGAACTCTTCTGGGAAACAGGAGGGTTAATTGCATGTGTTTGCACGGAACATACCTGTCAAGTCCCTATCAGCTTTCAAGCTGTCCTCTGTTCTAACATCAGTATCACAGGGAGCACAGATCTCTCACAATGTTTGGAATATGATTTCACAAAATACACAACATTAACATCGTGTGTAAGTGTATACATGATGCTATTATATGTTATATGATGCTACTTATACTATTATACAATTCAGTACAGTATTTACTGTGAATATTTTAATATTTTGTATTGTATTATACGACTATATATCTACTATATATCCTTTAGTATAATGTTATTCTCCTATTTGACCTTATTGGTTTTTTTTGCCAATTAATATGTTATACTATTGTACTATGCTGTATATTGGTGTATCACTACATTTCACAATATACACGGATTCCACTGAAATTCCTGGAATATCATGGAATTATAAAAAGTAAGTTCCAGACATTAAAGTCAGAGGATTTGATAATTTTTTTTGTATGCCAAATCATGGAAAATCATGGGGTTTAGTTTAAATCCTAGTTGCCATTTATCAAACAGTAATATTTTCCATGCATTATTTTTCTATCTAGAGGGAGCCTTTCATAGCCACGCCAACAAAGAAGCATTCTTCTCCCATCACTGCTCTGCTGCAGCCCAGTGGAGGAGAATCTTTAGGCGGGGCAGCCTAATTCACATTCACAAATTTTGCTCCATTTAAGAAGAATCCATTTTGTTTAAGCAATTTTAAAAAATCAAGTTTTGTACTGAAAATCTGTGAACTAGTAAGGAAAGCTCACAAACTGCTGGGAATAAAATGTAAATGGATTTTGCTTGACCAGCACAAAGGTGACTGATTTTGAGTTCATTATGTCATGGAAATTCAACTTTTTAGTCAAGGAATCTTGAATATAATAATGCACTTATATTCCTTACCATTAACACTGTGCTATATATTTTACTAGTTTTTATCATCAGGTTAATATGTTATACTGCTGTAACACCTGCGTTTCTTCCCAGGGAATCAATTAAGTTGTATCTGAATCTTTTCACTGCCATAAAAATATAGAACGCAGACTGACAGCCAGTGTTTGACAGTTTGATTTGCACTTGCTTTTTTGTTGTTTTTCTCAATTATGATACATTATTAGTACTATAATTATAATAATATAATAAACAATAATATTGCAATGTTTTAGTTTGTTAAAGTGAATGATCTGTATTCTGACTCAGCACAAAAATGCTAAAGTGATGGGGACTTAGAAAAAGCCATTTCCACAATATATAAAACTTTGTGCATATTTGCATTAAATTATAGCCTGTTCGGATGTTTCCACAACTATGATCCAAGAATTTGAAATGTCCATGCTTTACAAAGGTGAATTTTAATAATTGTTTGTGACAATAAATATTTTCCACCATGTAAGTAAATCAGTTAATGTAAATCTAACCCTTACACACTCCTTTCTTGAGTGTCTAGTTAAAGTATAGCCAAACTCAACACACTAAGTAACTGGAGAGAAAACATTTTATTTTATCATTTGTGAACGTCATTACACAAGCACAAAATCTTTATGACCCTAATTTGATCCCATACCTTGAGATGAGTGAATTTATAGCATTCATTTGAGATTAGGCTTTGTGATACCGAATGGATTGTATTACGTGTGTTACAGACAACTTTATGGCTGTGGACCAAAAACCACACAAGTGGTTAAAAAAAAATTGAACTTTTGTGGAAAGTGCAGAATCAGTGGATGATTATCTCTGGTTTCATTACTGTGAGCAAGCCCTTTTCACAGTCACATTTGATTTATTGTTATTATGAAATAATTGGTCAAAGCCGCTTTACCCATCTCATGGTAGCCATGCTATTATTGACTCTCCTTACTTTTTGCCACAATGTAAATCCCAGCAGCTTATCCTGTCCTTTCTAACAACTGGAGGATTCAACATGTCGTTTCACAGACATGGTTGGAATAATGAGTTGATGGAATAATGAGATAACACAAGCTACAGAAATACCATTCAAGTTTTTTTTCTAACGTCTAATTTTTGTAGTTTGTAGCTGTCAAATAGGAGCATAATTTTGTTTCTCTTTCCAGTTTGAGTGAACAAAAGGTAAAACTACTAAAGAAGGTGTAACACATGTTTTACACTAACATTTTATGAAGAATAATTAGCTGAATCCACACTTTCACTGGCTTTACAGAGCTCTATAGTGAGGTTTGGCTCAGTGTTCAGCTGTCTGGTCAGTAACTTATTGCTTTGGTTCACTCTCTCTGCTATCATAGTGTCATTTCCAGCCACATAGGGCAACTGTTTTCAGAAAAACCAGGCAGATGCTGTCAGCAAGTAGCCGGTAAATATAGTGAAGCTTGATATTTCCCTTAGGAGTCAATGGGCGCCAAAAGAAAAAATGAACACTGGACTTACATTGGCCAATTGGTCTAAACATGACTAAATTATGGCTAATGGAAGTGGAAGTGCTGGATGTACTGCATAGGTGAGTATAACTTCATCAACATAAAAGCTGATGATACCTCAGTGCTGTACGTGTTCACAGCTTGTTTCCGCTGCACCCAAGTGGCTAAAATTAGAGACTGTCCTCCTCCAAAAAAATGACCCCATGGGTCTTTTGTGCTTGCAGCTTGTAACAACCCAAGTGACCTCTAGCTGTCATCTAAATAACGACAATCTGCTGTCTATGGTGTCCTACTTGAGATGACCACAGCCTCATAACGCCGCATAACTTAGAGGGGATATGTAATGTGTTAAAATCACTCAAAGGGACCATAGCAACAATGTCAGTGGAAAGTCAATTAAGATCCTCAGCCATGGTAGCCACACAAACGTAAGCTGGAAAAGTGACGCAGTTTAGATGATGTCGATACAATATGAAATTTTCATAGTTAGAAGGAGGTGGGCTTCATGGATGAGTTGATACAACGGCTGACTCGGGTGTTCCCTTTCCATTTTCAATCTCGAGTCGGGACAGTTCTGCAAAACCACATTTATTGTTGATCAAAATGAAAGTTTCATATTTATAAGGAAGTAGTAACTTTAAAGCACAATATGTTTCCAATTAACATTTTAACCCAAATCCGTATCTTTCCTTGACCAAGTGTTTTTTGTGCCTACACCTAACCAGCGGCACACATGTAGGACACATGTATGTGGGTTTTATTAGAGGGTCAGAACAAACTATCAGAAGTTGCTACTAATCAGAATTAGTACTTAAAAGCTCATACGGTACATGTTAAATTAAAAGTTTATAGGCACGACTATTTTTGGGTTATTTATTTTTTATCACAACCAACTGCACTACCTGTCCCTCAGATCCTTAGTACTCTCACGTCTAAAATTGCTAAACCAGAATAAGTGAAATAAAGAGGTTTTATAATTCATATATTAATAGTTTCACTGCAAAAAAAAAGGGGAGGACTTTTTTTTTTTTTTTTTTACAAAATTGATTATTCAATTACTTTTATTTTCATTGACATAAACAAGTTAATATATGCTTCTAAATTTAATGATACACGTTTCTTAATTTCATACATTTAAGTATGCTTCTATGATAGTCACATGACTGTTATAACCATTGGAAGACTGAATGCAGAATGGGGATTAATAAGAGAGTCTTTATGGAGTTAACAAATGTATTGCTACTGACTTGGTATCAAAGAATCCCAGTCACTTTACTAATACAACTGACCATTAAAACAGTGGTACATTTTTGCCTCAATACCCCCTTAAGTATTTTTTGTCATAATCTCAACATTTAATGAGCATGATTTTGCAAATAATTATCCATGTTTGCAGCATTTAGAAGCACACAAACATGCACAAGAGACTTATTCAATATACTCACAGGCAAGCTATGCTTTTATAGATCCAGCTTTAAATTCTACGAGCAGTCTAGATTCTATAGTACCGCTGTGTTGAGAAGCTCAGAGCTGGAACCGGGAAATCCTGGTGCTGTCATATGGTGCTTATGGATGGTGCTTATTCAGAAACCAAAGACCAGTAAATCAATGATCCTTTAACTGTTAATCAATCACATCTCACTGTTATTCTCATAAGACCACTGTAGCTTCATTACCATTCAACAATTAACACTGCCAGGAGAGTGATTGGTACACTGACTGCCATGATTAATGAGACTATAAAATGGGAGGGGGTCCAATGAATTCAAATTTTGATGTTAATTAATTATCGGACAGTCATTAATTAATTGAAGGGTAAAGTTATAGTGGTTCATAGGATACGGTTTTGTTGGTTCCTGGTAACACATCTCAACATGACTTCGACTTAAAGCAACAAGTTAAAATAAATAAGGAAAGAAAACAACATACTCCTTAAACTGTGTATTCACAGGAAAGGCTTTTTTTGTTGTTCTTGTAATGTTTCTTGGCTTCTGCAAAGAATCAAATATTGCAATATTGCCTGATCTATCTTTTTCCACCCTAAATCTTGTTAAAGTCTTTCACAAATCAGTGAGCCTGGTAATTGTTGTTTGTGCTCTCTCATGCCTGGCATCAAAATGTTTTCAAGATATACACTTTTGGCTGCCCTGGACTGTTGCATTACATTTTTTGTATTGTTTTTAACCAATCAAATGTATGATTTAAAGTGATTATTGAAATGACTGAAGGATGGCAGGTTGTAAGCAAATGGTTAATTGGGTCCCAACAATGGGATGACTTAAGACAATGGCATCACCTGCTACACACTGTTGTCCAAGATTGCACACTTACAATAGGGCATTGCAAATACAATGAATGTAAATACAAGCATTCCCTTCCTCACACTGTCTGTGGTGCTAGATGTTTCCATTCTGACATGTTCTCTGTATGTTTTCAATTATGTAGGTATTTATTTGCAGTCTGTTTTTGCAAGTCACTGAGATTAGCATTATTTTGCCTTAAGACTTTTAAGTGATCTAATAACAAAAAAAACCAACAATAAATTATCTTAATATTTTGAGTATTTTATCAACTGTCACGTCTGACCGTACTGAGTGAGACTTTATCTGTTTTATTTTGGACAGAAGGCAACACTGTGAAGTCAGTAAGTCTTCCTATGGCCATATCCTTTGGGATAGTTCATTGGCACATTGAGAACAAAATGTTTGCACATTTGCATCAATTCTCTGCCAAAGTGCCTTCTCACATTGGAAACTGTAGTGTCACTTCCCAGACAAAAAAAAAAAACAACCTATGGATTACAATTTAACACAACAACCTGCAACAACACTGTCAACTTGTGTATGCTCCCTCTGTTAAAATGGAAGCCTACTTTAACATATTTATTTTGAGACATTTTCACATTGCTATAATGCTGTAACATACACAGAATTGTTTACGTTTATTTGAGTTTATCATTTAAACCTTTAAAATGGTGCAAAGCAGGGACTATGTGAAGTCTTGAGTTAGGGTTTAACTTCCTGCTATCTTTTACATTACATTTCATTTAGCTGACGCTTTTATCCAAAGCGACTTACAATAAGTGCATTTCAACCATGAGGGTACAAAACCCAGAACAACAAGAATCAAGAAAATACAATTTCTTCAAGAAAGTCAAACTACAAAGTGCTATCAGTAAGGGCCATTTTAAGTGCTACTAAGGTTCTACTATTCAAGGTAAAGTCGGAAGAGGTGTGTTTTTAGTTTGCAGTGGAAGATGTACAGAGTTTCCGCTGTCCTGATGTCGTTGGGGAGCTCATTCCACCATTTAGGAGCCAGGACATCAAGCAGTCGTGATTTTGTAGAGTGTTTAGCTCGCAGTGAGGGAGCAACAAGCCGATTGGTAGAAGCAGAGCGGAGGGAGCGGGCTGGGGTGTAGGGTTTGACCATGTCCTGGATGTAGACTGGATCCGATCTGTTCGCAGCACGGTACGCAAGTACCAATGTTTTGAAACGAATGTGGGCAGCTACTGGTAACCAGTGAAGGGAGCGGAGTAGTGTGAGTGTATTTCCGGAGGTTAAAGACCAGTCGAGCTGCGGCATTCTGGATGAGCTGCAGAGGTCAGATGGCGCTAACAGGTAGACCTGCCAGGAGGGAGTTACAGTCGTCCAGACGTGAGATGACCAGAGCCTGCACCAGAACCTGGACCAGAACCTGCGCCGCCTTTTTGACCCAAAAACAGTCATGTTTGTCATTGAGTGAGTGAGTAATAAAAGTTATATTATTGGTTGGGCAAATTCTACATTACTGACTGAAGTTAGACCATTGGCTGGCCTGAATGCCACAGTTTCAAATTAAAAAAATTAAAACAGCACCATGACGTGCACAGAGACCCTTAAAAGGCTTTAGTAAGCCTACAGCAATGAAGCAATGAATCACGTGAGGTGTTTTGAGTGGCATTCGCATGTCAGGGGCAAAACGTCACTGTCCAAGACCAAACAAGGTACATCAGGTCAGGAGTGAAAACAGGTGGCTTTTCCATGATAATCATGAGGTTGCTCACTGTGAATTCAACCCCCACGGTCAGGCTGTGAACATCAAGTTCTACTGTGATGTCCTTAGGTGTCTGAGGAAAAACATTAAGCACAAAAAACAAAACAGTTGTTCAAATGCACTTGGGTTCTCCAACGTGACAAAATCGTCCAATTACAGCTCTTTGAAAGGCACAAATTTCTCGCCACACACAGTTGATGCTCTCAACCACTCCCATTCGCCAGATTTGGCTCCTTCTTAATTCTTTCTGTTGACACAGAAAGTTGGCAAGAGATTTTTGATATGCACTGTAGAAAAGTCTCTGTGCTCAAGTTTCAGGTCAATGGTGAAATCACAAATGCCAACGGAGGAGTGGTCAAACTGTCGAGCACAACAGGAAAACGTTTTGAACACCCCTTATACAGCGCAGCTATATACTTTTTTTTTTTTTACTTTGTCTTGTCATACTTTGATGAAAAAATTATTTAAAAAGCAACAACCATAGGAATATTAAGTGATGAAATGACAATGGAATTGTATGTTAAGACAGAATTTGCCTTTCCTGTAGACCTCTTTAAAACCATTCAGCTGTTTACAGCAAATTACTTGTCAAACTTGTTGTTTATCCTTTATATTCTGTGACAATATGACTGGTTGGTATACATTTCCTCTGTGTCGGAGGCTTTGCTGTATTGCTTTAAAACAGGTCCCTGTGGAGACTGAACACCCCTTTATCCTTTCGCCTCAAGTCGCAATCAGATAATTGTTTCTCAGAGCAACCATTTGAGACTGCAAACCATGTAATCCCCAGTGCTACTCTGATGGGGCTACAATGGCAGGAGGCTGCTAGAAACTCTGAGGGGCTCATTGTGAGCTTGTTTCTGAAAAGAAATGTTTTTCAGAATTGTTTAGGTTAGGATAGAAACCACAAATACTTAAGTCAAGTGAACTTTCCCAAAGACGGGGTGTGTTTTTAGAAGTTGCACTTTTGTTCAATACCGAAGGATGTTTCTGTTGAAAGAAGGAATTGCATTTGACAGATTTTGTTGTTGCTACGATAGCTTGAAATTAATGAAAAGTCCAACACTTTTCTTCAATTAACACCCAAAATCTTTCTCTTGCTTCTCTATGAAATCCACTTTTTGCATCATGCGCATGAGACTACCCTTGGCATTTATCATCACCATATTACCTGTCAGCTCCCTGACTCTGTCATGTCCTAATATTCCATATGGTAATTTATTTATGCCTGTTCTACTAAACCAAGTGTCTGTGGGCTGCTTTAAAGATGTAATGGTAACACTGGTGCAGATAGAGTGGCAGAATACTCTAAGCAATATGGTGTAATTTCTCAGTGAGGGGAAGGTGTTACTTTAAATTTGTCAAATGTGGGAAACCAAAATACATAGCAAGGAGAAGAGAAGAGAAGAGAAGAGAAGAGAAGAGAAGAGAAGAGAAGAGAAGAGAAGAGAAGAGAAGAGAAGAGAAGAGAAGAGAAGAGAAGAGAAGAGAAGAGAAGAGCCTTTTGCATGACCTTTGGAGACAGACACTGTGAAATCACAGCTATGGCATTTCAACTAAGCCAAATTATATTTAGAAATGAAATGACTAATTGCAATAGCGAGCTCCAATTCCCACCTCTCATTATTTATTTCAGCTAAATCATTACTCAAAGTAAAGAATTCATTGAAATGTATGAAGGATTTCTTCTTTTTTGTTGTTGTGTTTGTTTGTTTTTTGTCAAAGAAACAACCTCCCCAGTATATTCTTTGCAGTGGCAGGTTATCGCCCCCCAAATGGCTCTATTGTGGGATGTAGGAGAAAAAGAAACAGTGAGAGTTTGCATTTAGTTGTAATTTTCCATCAGTCCTCTGGTATAGTGAATAGTGTATTTATAGACCCAGCAAACATACTGGCTTTTTTAATATTTTTTGCAGTTTAAAGTGTTGTTATTCCCGGGTGGCCAATCTATTTTTCATGAAAGTATTTGGTTGAAGGCCGTAATGCTTTTAAAAGCATAGATGGACAAAATGTGTTCCTGACGATTGCTTTTGTTTTTCTAATATAAAAGAGGAACATTTGCTGACTACTTTCGAAGCAAATATTTAAAGTGGTGAGAAGGGAAATTTAAACTTTACACAAAATATGTAGAGTATTTTATCCTAATTTACAAAGGCAAAAACCCAATTATCTCCTAAATGCAACACAGTGAGTTTGTTTCCATCTCTTGAAGATTTTGGTGGCATTTAGACCTTTTTAGTTTGTGTTTTTTGTCATGCAACAGACAGACCGAACGCCTTCATGTCATGCTGCAGCCGAGCAATTTCAAAGTCAACATCTTTTTTGAGCCAAGGCCACTGCCTGCAGCCTGCAGGTGTTGGTCTATCTAACAGCAATGACGAAACTCACAATGCTTTGTGCTAGTCTCCAACGTGTCAGTCATGTCAGCAAAGAACCACGGTCTGAGTGAGTCCCATTCCCAGCCTGGAAGCCTTGGGCCTTTTGCTTGCAAGGTTGAGAGACAGCTGCTCTGCACATGGAGCCAACTTGAAAGAATGCGACCGACAAAAGCTTGTTGTTCTACCAAGAGAGGTAAAATGGCCTCTCTCTTCCCCAGCCACAGGAAAATCCTCTCAATCTTTTAAAGCTGCACAAAACAATGTTAATTCCACATTTTTGTTATGTATGTGACCATATTTACTACAAATATCATGTGCAGTATGGACTGTTATTAAAGTTCTGTTTTAATGGAAAATACATAGTTGTCTATGCTTAGGAGCTTTTAAGTTGGTGTCGCTAGTTTATTAATGTGTGTGGAAATTATCAGGAGTGTCTGAGGGCTCAGGGACAGTGAAATTAACGAGAAATAAGGGCTGTTGGAGAGAAATGTTGTTGTGTGAGAACCAAGTACTTGGTAGAGGCAAGCTTTAGCAAATGTCACATTGTGAAGCATTGGCAAATTCCAGTCTTTTGGGAATATCATCCTTGGTTTTCATGTGTGCAGCATTTGCTTAGCACCCGAAGAAGACAGGTTAAAAAGGCTCTTACAAAGAGAATAATTTTGGATCTACACATTAAAAGCTACGCAATGAAGAACTTGTTTTGTTTTCATTTTTATAACTGCGTCTTTGTGTATTGTTCCTCTTTGGACAACTGGGTCAGTTTAAATGTTACTTGCCATTTAATGTTTGAATGTATTTAAAACTATTCACAGATTTTTCATAAATATCTGCATTTGGTTTCTGATCCTGACATTATGTTTCCTATCGTGTCTTTACCTGCGCCCATGTACTGAGTGACATTTCATTGGCCCATACTTGTCATGTGACCACTGACCAACAGATATAAGGAACAGCCCAAAGTGTGTTTTTTTTTTTACTGCTATTGAATAGCCATGACAAATAAAAGGCTTTTTAATTATAAACCTTTTGAGTGCCTCAGATTTCTTCAAGTTTTCAACTCAAAGATTAAAATTGCTTCATGATATGGAGCATTGTCACCTCTGTGTTTTTTTTTTTTTTTTTTTTGACCTTTATTTAACCAGGTAATATCAATTGAGAACCAATTCTCATTTACAATGATGACCTGTCAGCACAGTCCACAGACCTGAGGTGCATGTTTTTGGATGATGGGAGGAAGCCGGAGAACCCGGAGAGAACCCACGCAAGCACAGGGAGAACATGCAAACTCCTCACAGAAAGGCCCAGGACCGGATTCGAACCCAGAACCTTTTTGCTGTGAGGCGACAGTGCTAACCACTGCACCACCGTGCAAAAAGTATGAAGTTATTTGGTAGAAAACTTCCATAAATTAAAAATCAAATGATTCTTTCTGATGGCTTTGTTTGATTCTGAGCTTCAGGTGAACTCAGAGATAGACATAGTACTTTGTGATTTCTCTTATATCTACTTGACGATGACTCAGTCTTTTACCTACTTTTGAAAGTTCTGCTCATTATGATTGAGGCCTCTCCTCAAGTTGCATTATTTAATTGCAGGTAGTCTTTGTAGTGAGGTGTATTATATAGTAGCAGGGCATATATTTTTATGGGCAAAAATTAGGCAAAGAGATTAAGTCTATTTCAGTGCACATACTGTGCCCCATACACCACACAACTTCAGGCAGGAACTGCTTGTTTATTTGCCTGCAGAAACAGTAACCACCAACTCACTTCACTCATGGTGCCAAGTGCTTTCTTTCATGACAAACTGTAACACTGTAGAAACACAGTCGAATTATTGTGAAAACCACTAATACTAATACTGTTTGCCACATAACATCTGTGGTTCTTGGCCAAAGAACTAAAAACACATTAACTCAGAGCATGCTGGGAAATACCATTTTTCAAGATCGAAGTTTTGATTTCCTTATTTTATACACTACAACAGCCACACAACTAATTAGGTTGCTTCTGAGCCTAACATTGTGCACCAAATAGAATTTAGGTTTGCCAAAGTAAAATGGGATGAATACTTTTCCAAACAGCACACAACATTTTTCAATTCCTTAGAAAATAGTTTGCGATGTAAAACTCATGTTACTTTACTAATTCAAGTATTATTTTTGTAAGTTAAAGTAAATATAGGAAAATACTTGTGTTTAAATGTTAAATGAGGGATTTAGCAGGTGGCTTGAACACGTTTGCAAGAGAATGCATTTGTCTCGCTCTCAAAGTGTCATCCTAAAATCGTCCTTTGTAAAGTAATACAACAAAGCTTTAGGAAGCCAATTGTTTGCTGTCGTGTTTTTCAGAATTTCACGTTTTCAGATGTCCGTGAATATCTGACCAGCATGGCCTTGCTCTGTAGTGTCTTCCTCTACATACATTATCTAATAGTATAGCGTACTGACACGTCAATATGGATTCAGGCAAGTCAACACAAGTCAAGTACTTCAAATGGTTTTATAGACTGTGATTTTCAAATTTGATAAGGTCATTGCAATTTGAGCATAATATATGTAATGTAGAAAGGTTCAAATTTTTAACTAAATGTTCCAGCCCAAGACAGTACCAAAACTAGTCATGCTTTGTCTACATGGTCTAATCTGGAGAAATTGTTAATTCGTTTCCCAATTCCTTTTGTGGTGAGAAGCCTGACCACTACCAGGGGTATGTTACAGCAGCAGGATCAGGAGTTTGTCAAGGCGCATGATGAAAGAGCAAGATTCTGCCACCAGAGACCAGGGTTGGCATCCTGCAGGCTGTGTGGGTTTGGGTTTCAGGGAAAAGGATGACTTTTGCTTGTGATTAAAGAACAATAGTGTCGCAGTTTAAAATCACTTATTTTTTTAAACTCCACCAAGACTGCAATCTTTACCTGACTTTAACCACATGCTGAGAGTTCCAAAGCATAACCATTGAAAGCTTTAATCATGGAAAACAAATGTAGCATCAGTGAACATTTTACAGATACATATAGGGTGAACATTTTTCAACTTGCTGTATAATGTTAACAAAACCATGAATTAATCATACGAGAAAGCTGTAACACATTTCTTGTAATATAATGTCTTTGAGGCAGCAGAAGCTAGCAGGAGTACTGATTTCATTAACACCAGGAAATAATGTAAATTATAAGTTTGCTAGTTAAGCTACATCTCGCATTACCAAAAACAAGTTACCTGTTGGTTTGTAAACAGCCGTCTGGCCGTCGCCATCGTGGTTTTTGGAAAACAGAAGGGACCAAATTTGGACGAGCTGGAGAAGAACATGCAGTGGATCTACCTGAGAACCTGAGGGCACTAAGCCCGCCCACTTGTTCCAGCAAACTGGCAAACTGTCTGTCCATGTCAATCAAACTAGGCGTGCCCTCAACCAAACCTCTCTTTAAGGCTTAATATCAAAATGATTATTTAATTATTTTCAGAAGGACCATCAGAACACTGACGGAAGGACTAAATTTAGCTAATGACAACTGCTGACAACTGGTGCAGCAATGAAGTTCCATCTTCTCACTGGAGTGTATGTCTGTGAAAAACTTAAATCTAGTAGAAAGACTACAACTATATTGTACAACAACTGCTAACTTCTACCTCCTACTGCACAGTTTGATGTCAGAGGACTCACTTCTCTCTGTCATCTGACACAAAGTAAACCAAAACAAGGAGCAGATCCAATTTCTCAAAGCATATTCTCCACATCAAATGTATAAATTCTGTAAGAATTTCAACTTACAAGTTGCTCCTTAACCATCTACTTCTGGAACATGTTTAAAGCAGAGACACTAGTCTCTATTTTATATTTTGAGTGACTACCACTGCGTGAGGGCTATGATCTGAAAGAGGCGGCAACACCGACAACACTTTATTGTAAGATACCAACATTTGATCAGAAGTGTGGAGGCTCTGAAATGTTTTATTTAGAGTTTTGTGTGGGTGTGATATTTGAAAATCCCACTACAAAAAATTAGTTTGTGTCGTGCTTGTGAATCATTTCAGGCAGGCATTTTTATTCAAAAATACCGTTTGAGGTATCATATTCAAATGCAGAAATAAATCTTCCTTGATAACATCATGCAGCATGTAACCATCATGAACATGTCAGGGAAAGAGATGTGACTGCCAGAGAAATATTCACAGTTGTTTAATTTTTCAGGAATCAGACCTGAAGTATGTACACTGCATAGGCTGTGCTTGATAATAAAGGTCATATCTGAAGAATTCTGTCAAATGATTAATAAAGCACAGTCTCCTGTGATTTGTGAACATTGTGTTAGATACAAAGGAATGGTTACTGAGCTAATCTTTCAAAAAATGACTTGAACAATGAAAAAGGCATGCCATATGGTTTCATTTCAACTACTTATATATCTTCATACTATTATTTTACACTCACTGTCTATCCTATATATCTCCTCACATTTTCTGTGAAAAGGGTGTCAGCTCTGCAGCAAATGTAAAAAAAGATTTTTTTAAAAAAAGGAAAGCTGTGCCTGCTACCTAACATTTCTCTGCCATCCAGTTGAAATTGCAGAGCTCTTTCTGTATTTCAGCTCTCACTGGAAATGTATGTGCAAAGATCAGAAGGCTATCTGTGGGTTAAAGTTGTTGTCCAGGCCTGCTGATCTCATTCGGGCAGCAATACATGTTGTATGGGAAATATAATGAGCAGATTCTTGGCTGATGCCATGAGCGTGCCAGAGGCAAATCTGCCCTCTCTCTCTCTCCAAGCATGAACAGTGTGAACAGGAAGGCTCCAGAAGTTTACCAAGTGCACCGAGGGATCATGGGCATAAGGGAATAAGATTAAATGCAGTTTGAGCATGTTTGAATGCAGTAAGAGGTCATAACTGGTATATTCCTGCATTACAATTTGCGTGTTAAGTAGGCTATAAAATGTAGTGTTGAACTGAAAAGCAGCTTACAGGAAGAAAATACTGATATACAGTATGTTGTATTATATTGTTTATATTTAAAATCTGAATTCATAAAAAAAAAATGTAAGAACATATTTAGTATTAAAATATGAATATTGTATGAATATTTCTATATTACAACCTTCATAATGTAGTGTTTCCCCCACTACTATATAGAGATGTCGACCATCATGCCACGTAAAAACTGCAGTGAGAGACATATTGCGAAGGTTTTGTAGTAGTAGTACTAGTGACGCTATAGTGCAAGGTTTTGAAGATAGGGGCCACTGTCATTTATGTTGTGTGTAAACACAAGGACAGATATATAGGCACAGTAGCGTGATATTTTTGGTGCTAACAATGCGCCAGTAAAAGCTGAGAAGAAGAGGACCACTCATACTGTATACATAAAAATGGACATAGTGTCTGTGTCTAAAAAATTAAGCCAATGTGGAAGTGGAAGATTGATTGTTACTTGTGGCCCCAAAAAAACATGAAGAAAGGCTTGACTTCAGGCTTCAATACAGCAGTTCACAAACCAATGGGTGACGTCAGGGTGTGTTGACAATTGGGACCACTCGCCAGCAAACATGATTTAATTATTAATAAAGCAGGTGCAAATATGAAACAGTCCACTGCACATGTTTTATGAGCAAAGAACTGACAAAATATATCTTTTAAAAAAATGTGTTTCTATTTAGTTCATTGTAAGACCAAGATAAGACAGATGTGCTATGATTTACAAAATACACCTCAAAGCACAAATAATACATGGGGAGCTTGTTGCAAATTAAAGATAAATTCAATCATGTGCACATAGTGTTTGAATTGTATCTCAGCTAAAAGGTGTAGTATTTTGGATGCAGCAGAGAACATCAAGTCCGAGCACATTTTTAAGAAAGCAAAGACAATATAGCAAAATATGTTCGTCATGGCCTTCAGAAACAGGTATGTGTCAAGGTGAGACGCCTTGGATTTTAATAAAACTGTCTGTTTAAAAGAAATGCCCACCTTTAACCGTGCTTCCGAAATAGGTAAGCTTTATCTGTGGCCGAGTGTGATTTAGTGGAGTAATGTCCATGTTAAATTCTTAACAGTGATACACTTCCTGATTTCGGTACAACTAGCTTTCCCACCTGATGCCTTCTGCACAAGAGTACACCTGATCTGGACCTAAGTCCTTTTTTTTTTCCAAACGGACCTGGGTACTGTTCCCAGGTACAGCACACAATGTTCACACTTAACACAAACAAACGTTCACAAACGTACAGGACTTTGGGGTCAAACATATTCAAGTATAAGTGGGAAGTGTGAAAGGCTTTAAACAAGGATTATTTGGAAATAAACTTCTTTCTAGGAGTGATTAGGGTATAAGTGAACACACAGTTTCCTATCAAGCTGAGAAGAGTTTTGTTTGTTCCACATCAGAGATTCAGGATGTTAAAAACTTCCGTCATGTTGCCATGGAAATCTGATGAAAAGAATACCTCTCAATGTGTTTTTTTTCCCTCAACCTTAACTTTGACCACTGCTCATTTATTGTTATAGATAAAAAGTATAATACAGTAAAAGGATCCACCACATAAATAAAACAAGATGAATGAATAAATAAAGAACGTAAAATACGCGGCAGTTCCTGGCTGTCACACAAAGTGTAATTACATAACAGGCTTTTCTTGAATAACCCTGAGACAGATTGCCTAGACACTGTAGATAGAGAGATATTAGCATATGAAGATTGCAAAACTGTATACCCTCACGCGTGTAAAACCAGCTGCTCCCACTGTAAGATATGATGACAGAGCTGCGAACATGTGAATGTGGGAATACTGTAGGTTTTGAATGCGCTGCTGGGGAGCCTGGAGTTGGATGTGACGTGTGCTAGATGTGATTGATTGTGTTGTTATTGCTAAGGACTCTCTTCCGGCTGCCTTCGGGACCTTTTTCGATCCATCCACTGTCTGTTTGTACTGCTGCTCATAAATTTTACAGCCCGTGCTGGAACCTACTGGGAGCTTAAACAATTGCTTTATTGATGAATTTGTCTCATACAAGGAAGAGCACCACACCAAGCTGGCATGAGACGTTTCACCACAACAAAATGAATATTGGTGGCCCTTTTTTTTAATCATTTAAATCTCAATAAGTGTAGAGGGGGGGGGGGGGGGGCAGGCTGTGTTGGTGAGGTTTTCCATTCAAAATTATTTACTGGTGCTCTTTATTTACTGCGCCTTTTTTTTGGTCCCAGCAAATGAAATGTATCTTTAGATGGAGAGGTGGAATCATGGTTTATGTTGTTTGCAAGGTTTACGTTTTTTCATTACCTACCCCGTAGAGAAATAAATGTGAAACTGTAACATAAAACAGAGACAGCCTTTTGAATTAGTATTAGAGGCTTCAGATTGTTTGTATAAAAGCAACCTCAGACATGATTCTATAGGAAACATAAATCAATTACAGGGCGTAGTGCTACTGTAATGTGCATGTTGTAGCCTATGTGATTAAGAAAGAGAGGCACAGTTTACAGTGTGTGATCCTATTTATAGGAGTAGAAAGGGGGGTATTATGTTAGTGGGAGGATTATTGGTATTATTAGTCTTGTGCTACTAACCTACATGAGCGAGAGATGGGAAGATATATTATGTCATTAAAGTCAGCTTCTTTAAATGGACAAAAAAATCAAGTGCAGTCACAATAACCTCTTAAAATCAGCAAGGCACTTGCTGTTTTTACAGAATAAATATTGCAAGGAAAACATGTTTAATTCTCGCCAGGATCAGCTCCATGTTCCTGGTGAGTCAACCGGGGATTGGGGAAATGGAGTACTAAAATATTTATCAGAGCATTGCATATTCAGCTGAGGGTCCTTTGTGCATGCTCGTGTGATCTTTCACAACACGTTCACAAATTAAATATTTATCGCATTTAAATAAAAAGGCGAGTGCTGGGTCTCACCGAGTGGTAGTATGTGTGTGTGTGTGTGTGTGTGTGTGTGTGTGTGTGTGTGTGTGTGTGTGTGTGTCAGAGTGCATGAGGCGGGATGCTAGTTGTGTGCTATCAGGGATGATTGGTGTGGAGTCCCGGGTGGCGGGGGTGTGTTGAGCCTGTCAGGATGGAGATATGAGACTCACCTCCCTATCTCCTCATTCACAGAGACTGGAATCAGCCTCAGCTTATCCAGTGTGCTGTGGCTACTGAGGGGGCTGCAGCACACAAAAAGAGCACTGTGCCTGACCTAATGTTGCAGTATGCCACTAAATACACTGTTGTATAAGGAAACAAATGGCTTCCCAAAATCAGAATATATGCGGATATCACATTTTTGACTAAATAGACCTTTTAACTACTTATTCAATTTCATATTGATTTAATTAGGGTAATTGTATGGATTCTATCCATCAGTGTATTCATAATACATTTTATATGAATGTATATAGTCTGATTTTTCTCCAAACTTAACAAGAAAGGGTTAGCATGTAGTTAATGGTTATAGGTTTGGTGTATCTAGCTGCTGACAATCATGATCTGGTTCATACAAAGCAGTGAGGTAAGTTCAGTTATAAGAAATGAAATACACCCTGGCTCAACTAAATACACCCAGAGTTTTTTTTTGTTGCTACTGACTTATTTTATTTCAAATGACCAGTAGCGTGGTGGCTACTGAAGCTTTTGTTTGGCTTACAGCTGCAGAGTTCAGTGTGCATCAAATGGAGTGCTTTTCACTTAACTGAGCATAAAAAACGACCAGCGTAGTTTGTTTTAAGTGTACCCTTTGCTAATGTTAAATAATGTTGACTAAAGTTCATGCCAGCAAATTTAGAAATTTGTAAACTTTTTTTTTTGGTGCTATTTTTACACAGCATGGTGTTTTCTTTGTGGTAGTGTTAGGATGCCTGGTACTAGCTGGATTAAAGCAGAAGTCAGAAATGAAGAGCAGACCAACTAGTTATTTATTCACCCACAAAAAACACACAACAAACACGTTACATGTTAAACAAAATGTAGATTAAGTAGCATGAGATCCTATAACAGCAGCAGATTGTTAACTGGCAGCCTTTTATAGACTGCTGCTGACTACTTCCTTCAAGCCTTCCCAATGGACAGGGTAGTCACAAAACCCATTAAAAACTAACAAAGAAATTACATCCATGAAAATTATTGCATTAATAGATTTTATAAATAATCCATAACCTTATTTAAAGAAATTTCCTCCATCACATTTAAGGCCATCATCTCAAATTTGAATTTGAAAAACTGCTTCACCCCCTCCTCAATTAAACACTTTAAATTAAACACGCCTCACGAAACCTTTAATTGGTGTTCAGGCTCCATAGAGACTCTATTAGCCTGAACATTATGGAAAGGAACCACAACAGCAGAGGTAAGACATTTAGCAAGATATTACAACCACCCAACATTACAAAAACCTGCATCTAGATGTCTTTCGATTCAGCACCAACTGATGTTCTCTTTTTGTACAGCCAAACCTGCCAATCCAATCACCTTCAAGCTTTCAAAACCGTCATAAATACTTTTGCCTTCCGGCATGGTCACGAAGCACTGTATAGCTTGTTTCAGGTGTACTCTCGATGTTGATTCATGTTTGCAAATGTAATGCAAATATTGCTGTGCTACACAGTCAGTTCCCTGACTTTATAACTTTACTTGTGCCATTGTGTTTTAGCTTGTTACAGAGAAATAAGAATGCACTGCACCTCCCCAGAGTGTCAGGAGTGACTTGAAAGATATTGCCATGTCACAGTGATAGCAAACTTGTCCTGCTGGTGCTTTACCTTAACAATAGCCCTTTAGATAGACCACCAAAATTAGCAACACTGAAGCCTCAGATGCATTTGTCTGTTTGTCTGTCAAAGAGTGAAAATAAGTAAAATGTAACATGTCAAATAAAAACGATGTGTGAAAGAAATAATGGATCCCTGACTCCTTTTACATGGAGCCCATGAGAACCCATTGTAATGTAGGAAAAAAAAAAGTTAGGGCATGCTGAGTTGGTAGCTGTTTTTCCCCAGCTTGCTGCTAATTTCTGAGGGCCAAATGTCAGTGCACTGCCTCCTGGCTAATGGCAAATTCAGACACATTCAAAAATACAACACCAGCAAGGTTTTAATCACAGCATGCTTAGATAATATCTTTTATAATGTGGCAAATTTGTTATGTAGTGTTCAAACAAGTCAGGTTCTGATGTTACCTTCAAAGCATAACAACGTATAAATATAGCTTGCCACTGTTCCTGGGGATAAACTTGAAGTATGGGTCAGCACATGCTGTGAGGAGGCAAGCTGTGAAAGACTCAGGATCTGCTTTAAAAGCCAGACCATGAGCGGAGTCGACCCACTGAGACAGAAATGTAAAAAAAAAAGGAAAAGAAAAGCCAAACATAATTACTATTGAAATAGTCAGCATGTGGGGGTGTTTTATGTGCAAAATAGTACCTCATCAACATCAACAACAGCCATTACAACATGACGGAATACCTCTATTGATGAGCGCAGCCCAGCACGTAGCACACCGTAAATCACAGTATGATGGTTTAAATTAGGCTTTTCTTTTTTTTCTTTTCTGAGAATACTGCATGGTTATGACTACAATATAACAAACAGTGTAAATGCAGGTCAATTTTTCTTTTTGTATCCAAAAACTAGCCTTGATAGACTGTAATACTGATGCAGTGTCAGAAAAAAAATCTTGTTGACAAGAACAGGGTTGGGATAGGAAACCGACATCCGAGGAAGGGGAGTTTCAGAGCAGCTTTGTCTTGAAAATGTAGCATCAGTTCATTAAAGGTTAATGGTGCATTGATGATAAGTTTTATTCACCTCCTCTCTTCTGGACTAATGGTGCACTGCTCACATGTTGACATCTTTTAGATAGAATAGATGTTTGAGTCTTTGGATAAGGTGTCTTTGGTAGTAGCCAATGCAGTGATACAGTTCTTTGTAGCAGAATGCAAGAAGTTTCCAGAGATAGGATTTATAACCAAAGGCACCTGTATTCGCACCTCTCCAGACATGTCAGTAAATTTCCTTGAATTGAAAAGATAAATTTAAGACTCTATGATATGTTTATAGCCCTGTGTCTTAGCATTGCTTTAGGCACTAGCACTAGGCCTCATATAATTAACATATAGGGTGGCACGGTGGTGCAGTGGTTAGCACTGTCACCTCACAGCAAAAAGGTTCCGGGTTCGAATCCGGTCCTGGGCCTTTCTGTGCGGAGTTTGCATGTTCTCCCTGTGCTTGCGTGGGTTCTCTCCAGGTTCTCCGGCTTCCTCCCATCATCCAAAAACATGCACCTCAGGTCAGGTTACCTGGCGCCGCGCTAGTGGCAGCCTGCTGCAGCAGCTCCCCCCTGAGAGCCCCCCTGCTGTAGTGAAGAAACTTCCCCTCGGGGATTAATAAAGTGTATAAAATTTAAAAAAAATAATTAATGTAGCAAAGATGAAACTTGCACATTCTCTAACTAAAAAATAAAACTGAAAAAGTTGGATAACAAACTTAAAAGTTACCTTTACCATTGGACATTAGACACGAGGTGGGAGGATGGAGCTTTCATTTCAACAACTGCACTAGCAGTGATTATAAAGAAAAACTGCATGAACTTGGATGTGTCTGCAATATCTAAGTTGTGAAAGTATTATATTATCTGAAAGTAGTTGGGGCCACAGCACCATTCATTTTCATGCTTTTTAAAATGGAGGGTGCTGAGAGATAGCAGTTTATAGTGCTTATATATTAGGTCTGGAGGGAAGTGACTGCAGTTAACTGTCCTGGCCACCGGCCAATGTGATCCGACTGCATTATACAATGCTTGGTATAAAATGTTTTTTTTTTTACATGTATTGAAATATCTATGCAAAGAAATTAACCCTAGCCTCAAACCTATTGAACAATATATTAGCTATTAAAACTTAAAGGCAAATATAAGTACACTTACAGTACTGTAAACTTTAAATGTTTTCACATCTTATTTGAGTGCCCATCCCAATCATTTGTGTCTTTCATTGGCTCTGCAAGGTTGACCAGGCATGAATTGCTGAAAATGGTATACCTTCTGATGGTTTTAAACAAATATTTGAATTAGTGTTAAAATGTTTTTATTCGAAAGAAACATTTTTGGGGCCAAGAAGTTGACATGCAGCTGTTAAGTCTACTCAGCCACGTCAACTCATTCCTGTCACTGCTTTTTATTGGTGCAGCTACGTAACCAGCAGCAGTGGCTATGTAGGAAGATATGTTCTTTATTATACCTGCTTTGACTGGTTAACCGTTTCTCTAACCATCAGAAACAGCCATCAAGTGAGCACAATGCAGGACCTATTTGACATTATTTCTGATCATCTCCAGTTTGTTTGGCAATTACAGTAAGAGATCTGGAACCAGGGTGTACATGACCTGCATATCATCAAATCAGTGTGGGGCTATAATTCACCCTGTGTGATCTACATCTTCAAGGACATAGTTTGAGGATTTTATTTGCAGACTTTACAGTATATCTGCATTTGATGGTGTCGTTAGCCACACTAAGCCTTCCTAGAAGATCAGGCCTTCATGATTGTGCACCAATCACTCAGATTAAAAGGTGTAATGCTACAACGGTGACTTTTAGTTTGCAGATCACTTTCCACTGATTGTCATTTGAGGCTGCAAACTGACACCAACTAACAGCTACCTTTCTGATCAAAAGGAATTCACTTTTAAAGTAAAGTTAATGGATTTCATTGGTGTGCTTGAGAGTGGATGAGACATAGAGAGATGCCTAGCACCTTTTGATCCATCACCAGCCTGAACTCAGAAATACAGGAAACCATGACCCCTTAATACTACATGGTGTGGTGGTGGCGGCGGCACGTGTTGTGTTAAATCACATACTGGTGACATGGAAATAATGCTTATAGAAAGTGAATAAGCAAGAGAAGTGACAAAGTTCAGATGCTGTCCATATCTTTTTTCTTTTTTTTATCACAAGGCAGCTTTAGTGAAGGGTGGTACGGTGGTGCACTGGTTAGTGCTGTCACCTCAAAGGAAAATGGGTTTGGGTTTGAACGTAGAGGGTGTATGTTCTCCTTGTGGCTCCGTGGGTTTATTTTGGGTGCTCTGGTTTCCTCCCGCAGTTCAAAGACATGTGTTAGGTTAATCAATGATTATACATTGTCTGTAGGTATGAATTGGTGCGAGTGGCCCTGTCTTTCTGTGTCCATCTGTGATGGACCAGCAACCTGTCCAAGGTGTACCCTGCCTTTGGCCAAATTCAGCTGGCATAGGCTTCAGATCTCTCTGTGACCTGTACTGGATCATGCGGCTTCCTGTTTGCCACCCTGAGTTGGGACACTTTTATAAAACTGTGTTAACTGTTGCCATAACAAAGAAGGTTGCTGGCTTTTAACTTTAACCCTAACCATGTTTCAAGTGATCATTTTAACCCAAACAATAATATTTCCCTAATCCTAATTGAGTGGTTCTGTACCTAACCATAATCAGACACTAACCACAGCCTTGACACATATTTTAGAAGCCCGCTCAGTGATTTTAATTTTTAACTAGTCCTGCTGTGAACGTACTTTAAATGAAAGCAAATACACATCGCCTGTAGCTTTTGAAATTCAACATATGATAGACTGTGGTGTTTTATCAAAACACACACAAACCTGTCAGCTCCAAATTATTAGCTGCAACTTGTTGTTCATCTAGAAACTGGTGCCATAGAACAAAATCATCTTTGACTCCTCGAATCCTGGTCAATAATTCTTTAAGGTCCTTTAATTGTCAGCAACATTTGAAAAATTTAGCGTTTTATGCAAACACAAGCTGCTCTTTCAAATGTGGTTTTCATCCTCCTCTCGTAGTCATTTAACTCTGTAACACAACTTGGTGACATTAATTTTTATTTGATCAAACTGTTTTGATCTTTCTGTTGGTAGGTCAGTTTCTAGCCACAAACCAGCTCCCTGACCTGTTGTAAGGTTCCTTTGCACTTTTACAGCTATCATTCGTTCCTATTTGACAGATTTTGTCGCTGCTTCATTTCTTAGCTCTTCAAGACTTTATTTCCTCCGTGGCTTCAAAACACGTTATGGGAGCCTTCAGAAACTCTTTGAGGGCTGAGTAACTCTGAAAGTCTTACTATGAACAGATTGAGAACATTTGTTTGCCTGGTGCTTGCACTCTCCACAATTACACTTGTGATCTTTCCATTCAAGAACATCCTTTCTCTCCTCAGTGATAGAGAACTGTCAGCTGTCTGACAATTTTATAATCCAACATTATCACGGGAAAATGTGGCAGACAGAGAGGCAGCAGCATCGAGGAGAAGGGCGTAAAGCAACATGTTGCCTCACCTAAAAAGACAACAATGACAGCATGCTGACATCCCTGAAATTCCTTCAGAGGCCAAAATTGTCCCGAGCTACTTTATTTCTATGAAACTGTGCAAACCTCTGTCACTACCAAGAAAGCAAGCTAATTGAGTAGCTCTGTTGTCTTGCCAGAGCTGTGGTGATGAATGCCAGTGGACCTCTAAAGGCCTCTGAGTGAGATATAATATAATTATGGTGGTCACTCAACCATAGAGTTCCAGAGGTCTGCACACGCCAACTGAGCATATTGATGTTTTGGTAGAATTTGCTGAATAAGTTTATGTGAGTGTGTTGTATTAATGACAAGGTATTATTGGGACGAGATGTTTTTTCTTTTCTTTTTTTCAGCTTTGTTAGACATTCAAATGCCCTCATTGTCTTTTAGCAAAGTGCATAATTGCACAGTAATTACTGCAGAGCTCAAACCATTTAGCAATTGAGCAGTGCCGTAGGTCGTTGCAGGTTCCTTGTGGCTCCTTAACTGATAAATGTGTTGTTTCCAGCATGATCATACGTTCCATTAGCCTACTGTTATTGAGATTAATGTTGTTGTGATTGTTATTACCTGTGCATTACATTACATTACATTTCATTTAGCTGACGGTTTTATCCAAAGTGACTTATAATAAGTGTATTTCAACCATGAGGGTACAAAACCCAGAACAACAGGAATCAAGTAAATACAATTTCTTCAAGAAAGCCAAACTACAAAGTGCTATCAGTAAGTGTCATTTTAAGTGCATTGTATGGGCTGAGAGAGGACTGGGTTGAAGGGATGTTAAAAGCAATCCTAAATTGTACAGCTAATAGCTACTGTGGAAGATGTTGTAAAGACTTCAAAGAACAGAGGCCAAGACTGTTCACTTCACTCTGTTACCCACTCAGCACCTTCCAACATGGCACCTTATTTTTTTACAGAACGAATCAACCCAGTGGCTCAAGGAATAATTAGTGACATTGGTCTTTTGTGTCCTACTGTGCAATACTGTGTTGGCTGACTTTGGCCTAGATCAGTCAGATCTGCTACAGGAGACTGTTGTAATAACTGCCTGATGAGCTTTTTCTGTTTTTTCTCCACCAAAAACTGTACTTGCAATTTAGAATTGTTTTTCAGTAACCGGCTAGAGATAAGGTCTTATAATTGCCACTGTGTTTATAAGGGAATGGATACAAATTTAATTTGAATAATTTATAATTTGATCTGAATTGCACAACTTGAATAATTGGTTAGGTTAGGTTAGGTAGTTACTTTATTAATCCCCAAGGGGAAATTTGTTTCGCTACAGCAGCATACAGGAAAGCAATACAATAATAATAAAATAATAAAAAGCAATAAAATAACAGTAAAAAAAACATTAAATATAAAATGCACAGTATATACAGTACAGTATATATATATAATATGCAAACAGCCAAGAAACACAGACAACAGTGTTATTGTTGTGTGATTGATTTTGCCAGAGGTGAGTTATTGTACAGTCTTATTGCAGTGGACAGGAATGATCTCCTGTATCTGTCCTTGTGGCAGCGGAGCTGGAGGAGTCTTTTGGAGAAAGTGCTCCGCTGTCCCTGCAGCAGGTGGTGGAGAGGGTGGTCAGGATTATCCAATACGGATAACAGTTTGTTCAGCGTCCTATTCTCCACCACCTTTTCCAGGCTGTCCAGATTGTAGCCGATGATGGAGCCGGCCTTCTTAACCAGTTTGCTAAGTCTGTTGGTGTCTCCGGCTCCAATGCTGCCCCCCCAGCAGACCACAGCGAAGTACAATGCACTGGCCACAACAGACTGGTAGAACACCTCCAACATCTTGCTGCACACATTGAAGGATCGAAGTTTCCTCAAGAAAAAGAGTCGACTCATCCCCTTCTTGTAGACAGCGTTGATGTTGGTCTTCCAGCTCAGTCTGTTGTTGATGGAGACACCGAGGTACTTGTACTCCTCAATCATGTCCACACCGGTCAGTAGCGGTTGAGGCCAGATGGAGTCGTCTTCTTAGGGACTGGAACCAGGCAGGACGTCTTCCACAGCACTGGGACTTCTTCCTGCTTCAGGCTCAGGTTGAAGAGGTGTTGTAGGACCTCAGCCAGCTGAACGGCGCAGGTCTTCAGGACCCCGGGGCTGATGCCATCAGGTCCTGCAGCCTTGTGCTGGTGGAGTCTCTCCAGCTGTCTCCTAACCTGGCCAGTCGTCACAGAGAGGGGGGGAGGGGAGTCATGGCATCAATGGAGGAAGAGCCCTTTGAGGTTGAGGGCTCTGTGTCTATGCAGCTCACCAGGGGGGGCAGAGGGGGGAGGGGGAGGCAGCAGAGGTGTTTGGGAGGTGTAAGGTGTGGGGGAGACAGATGAGGGTGGTGAACTAAACCTGTTGAAGAAACAGTTTAGCTCATTGGCCCTCACCAGGGAGCCCCCTGGTTGTCTCTCTCTCCCCTTGAACCCAGTAATCTCCTCCACACCTCCCTCACGTTGTTCTGCTGGAGTTTGGCCTCCAGCTTCCTCCTGTAGGAGTCCTTGCACTCTCTCAGCTTCTCCTTCAGTTCGTGCTGCACTCTCCTGAGCTCCTCCCTGTCCCCAGATCTGAAGGTTGCTTTATTCTGATGAAGAAGCACCTTCAGGTCACTGGTGATCCACAGCTTGTTGTTGGGGAAGCAGTGTACAGTCCGGGATGGTACGGTGGAGTGTTCACAGAATTTGATGTATTCTGTGATACAGTCCGTCATGCTGTTGATGTCCTCCCCATGTGGTCCACACAGCACATCCCAGTCCGTGGACTCAAAGCAGTCCTGCAGGGCGTCTTTAGCCTCCTGTGTCCACCTCCTCACAGTCCTGGTGGTTACAGGCTGCCTCTGCACCAGGGGAACATACTTGGGAGTCAGCAGGACCAGGTTGTGATCCGACCTACCACGGGGGGGAAGGGCAGTAGCACTGTATGCATCCATGGCATTAGCATACAGTAGGTCCAGAGTTTTTTTTGTTCCGGGTGGGGCAGTTAACATATTGGTGCAAAGTTGGCAGTACTTTATCCAGACTGGTGTGGTTAAAGTCTCCAGTAACTTCCAAAAATGCACCGGGATGCTTAGTCTGAAGTTTGAAGTTAGTCTGAATGTAGAAGTACACAGCGACATTGCATTACAACATTTAATTTGAATCACATAAATTGAACTTGTAGTATTTAACTTGAATATTACAATTTTAAAACTGAATTTTAAAATGGTAAATTATAAAAATGAATTGATTTGTACTGACACCATATTTAAATATTGTAGAAAATGTAGCTTGCTGTGTACTTCTACATTCATTTCTCACAATTCAAATTTATCCCATGAAATTAAATTTCAGTTTGTGTCTTACACATCCAGGTCTTTGAGGAACAGCAATCGCGGGCAGATTCACAGAACTTCTTTTGACATCTACAGTTACACCATCACTTGTCACTTGTAGACAATAAACCTTCTTCCCATAGGAGGCACAATCAAAAAGTTTGCAAACTGTTCCTGTTGCGGCCAAACAAAGCGCCGCACCACGATGTGCATGGAGCAGGGGGAAGCTGTGTGAGTAAGTATTCAAAGTTAAGTCCCTTGATCAACATCAGCACCTGAATTACACAAGTTTTTGATACCATTGGTGCGAGCGTGATTTCACTGTGGAATTGGAAGGTGAGCGCATATCAGATTTTAAGTCAAACTCAATAAATTGGCAACAGTAGGGTCTCTGAAACAATCAGACTCCTATGGTCACAACAAATACATGCAACTCAGGTGCTGATGATGATCAAGTGACGTAACGTTGAATACTTTCTCACAAAACTTGCAGGTGGTTAATGGTGCCGCGCTCAATTTGCATACAACAAGAGCAGCCTCTGAACTTTTTGACTGTGCCTTGTATGACAGAGTTTATATAAATAAGTGATTGCATAACTGTAGCTGCCAAAAAAAAGTTTGGTGAATCTGCAGTCAATTGGTCTCCATCAAAGACATGGATGTTTGACACAAAGTGAAATTAAATTTCCTGAACAGAATTTGTATTTTGAGAATTCAATGTACAACTACTCAAAGTTGCATTTTCTGTAAGAATCAAATACAGTTCCTGAGCAAATTAAATAAATTCCATAAAGAAACATTGCATCAAGTTGTTTAAATTTAGTTTTAAACTAATAAATACAATGTCATTTTACGCCATTCAAATTCAGTTTCTTAATTAGTTATTCAAGTGAAATACTAAGAATTCAAATTATGTAATTCAAATTCAGTTTTTAATGCAATTATATGTTTTGCAATTCAAATAAAAACTTGAATTTAGTTTCTACTGTGACATATTTCTGCCCATATCAGGCATACTGTTTCTCTGTACAGGAGAGTGATGCACTGGATTCTTGCAAGTTACCCTTTGAATTCATATTTTTCAAACTTTCTTGCTGAAGCCACACATAGCGAGCCGAACAGAGATTGTGGATAAATAGCTATTCGCATCTTACAGAGAGCACTGAGCCCCGAGGGTTGAGCATGTGCCTTAATAGATGGGTGTTGATATACATAATATTTCAGTTTTGACAGCAAATCTGTTCTTAAGTTGCCGTGACAGCCACTCAAATTCATGCCAAAAAGCTATCAAATGGAATGGATTATTCCCTGTGTTCCCTGTCTACAAACCAAACTGAGCAGGAGCATGACACAGTTCCTCTGGCAGTGGTTTGCGGGGTGGCATGCTGCCAACGAACAAAGGTCCCAGATTGGCAGGGGCACATGTGATGGAACAACGGGAACATCTTCATAGCCCGGCTCAACCTTTAAACTAGTGCAGGTAAAGAAAAACAGCTGTGCACAGTCGCACACGATTGCAGCCTCGCTCCGATCTGAAAACACAGCTGCTTATGGTGCTTGGCGCTGAAATAAATCATGCCAATTAACGTTCTCGTAATCCTTCCTTCCTGGCAAATTTAGTTGAATGCCGCTGTTGGTTCTCTATTGGAATCCTTACAGTACATCTCTGAATATCAGTGTATCAACAGCTGAAGAAAAGGCCATGTGTGATCACTGAGAAGCCCTCAGCTTATGCACTATTTCTATCTCCCTAAGAGGTCTGTGCTCTTCCTTACATTCATGGATATAAACATGCAATTCACAATGTTGTGTTTATCTGTGATGATTTGACATTTTTTTCTCATCGCCTTTACAAGACAGTTTCAATAACGTGACAAGACTGCAGACTTCTATTTTAGCTCACTTCAGCCTTAATAGCTGGCTAAAGGAATCTAGTTTGCAGCACAGATGAGCAGAAAAGTCAACATTAAATACAAAAATAAAAAAGGATTTTTGAATGAAAACCTGATTTGGTACCTAGAGGCTGTCAGTACAGGAGAGAATAGCATTAGGTGTCCTCACCACCATCATACTCCTTGAAGACGTCCTCACACCCGTAAACATGTGCACTTTCACCAGATTTCTAAATCACTTTATTACTGCTATTACTATAATAGACAAAACAAAAGCTACTATCACATTCAGATCAAATTAATTTGTCAATGTAAGAGTGAGGGAAGGAAAATATTATCCACAACGGGATAAAATGTCTATGTAAATATTAAATTATGTAAGCATATGGAAGGAGCATAACCCAGGGCAGAGGCAGTAGATGAAAGGGTGCGAGAGGACGCCATTGACCCAGATACCCAAAAATCTGTCAGGAAGGCAAGGCCTACATTCTTCTCAAAATGGTCACATCCAATTTGGCATGTATCAGATGTATCATCTCAAATAACACATCATATGCATCTAATTTCTGTAATTTAAAACACTATTTGCCAATCAGAATTTTCTCAGCGCTGCATAAATTCTGCTCTCGTAAATCTCTACCTCCAACTTTCCTAGTTAGAAGCTCCTTTGCAAACTTTTCTGCAATGTATTTTCTCTCTGCATTCCATCTTTACAATATCCCTCCCCTAATTCCAGTGTGTGCCTGTAGTGAATTAGTTTGTTGAAGGCTGCTTGGAGATGTGTAATGGCTAATGTTTCCCAGCCAGTCTAATTTGTTCGCATTTTATCTCCATCTTTATGCTTCCCTAACCTCCCTCTCTAACCTCCCAGTCCCTTTATTTCCACGTTTTCCTCCTGTTTTGCACTTAATAGGGATGCTGTGTTTGATCACCATTACTCTGCAGCGCTTCATTATACATTGTCACTGAAGTTCATCCACAGGTCAGTGAAAGCCATAACATTACTGAGTTGAACATGGCTGTATTTTAGAGATTAAGATTGAAGAAATGTGCAGCGTATTACAGAAAACAAATCTTTTTCACAAAGGAAACATTTACAAACATATTCAGTCAACTTAAGTTAAGACTGGAATTTACTTTTTGTTTTACAATATAATACAACAAAAGTATATACTATACATAGAGCCAAAGGTATATACACTGCTCAAAAAAATAAAGGGAACACTTAAACAACATAATGTAACTCCAAGTCAATCACACTTCTGGGAAATCAACCTGTCCAGTTAGGAAGCAACACTGATTGTGAATCAATTTCACCTGCTGTTGTGCAAATGGAACAGACAACAGGTGGAAATGAGGCAATTATCAAGACAACCCCTATAAAGGAATGATTCTGCAGGTGCTGACCACAGACCATTTCTCTGTCCTCATCCTTTCTGGCTGATTTTTTGGTCACTTTTGCATTTTGCCAGTGCCCTCACCACTAGAGGTAGCATGAGGCGGTGTCTACAACCCACAGAAGTTGCTCAGGTAGTGCAGCTCATCCAGGATGGCACATCAATGCACGCTGTGGCAAGAAGGTTTGCTGTGTCTGTCAGCACAGTGTCAAGAGCACGGAGGAGATACCAGGAGACAGGCCGGTACACCAGGAGACATGGAGGGAGCCGTAGGAGGACAACAACCCAGCGGCAGGACCGCTATCTGCTCCTTTGTGCAAGGAGGAACAGGAGGAGCACTGCCAGAGCCCTACAAAATGACCTCCAGCAGGTCACTAATGTGCGTGTTTCTGCTCAAACTGTCAGAAACAGACTCCATGAGGGTGGTATGAGGGCCCAACATCCACAAATGGGGCCTGTGCCAACAGCCCAACACTGTGCAGGGCGATTGGCATTTGCCAGAGAACACCAAGATTGGCAGCTTCGCCATTGGCGCCCTGTGCTCTTCACGGATGAGAGCAGGTTCACACTGAGCACATGTGACAGAGTCTGGAGACGCCGTGGAGAACGTTCTGCTGCCTGCATCATCCTCCAGCGTGACCAGTTTGGCAGTGGGTCAACGATGGTCTGGGGAGGCATTTCTTTGGAGGGCCACACAGCCCTCTATGTGCTAGCCAGAGGTACCCTGACTGCCATTAGGTACCGGGATGAGATCCTCAGACCCATTGGAAGACCATATGCTGGTGCAGTGGGCCCTGGCTTCCTTCTGATGCATGACAATGCTCGGCCTCATGTGGCTGGAGTGTGTCAGCAGTTCCTGCATGATGAAGGCATCGATGCTATGGACTGGCCTGCCCGTTCCCCAGACCTGAATCCAATCCAGCACATCTGGGACATCATGTCTCGTTCCATCCACCGACGCCACGTCGCACCACAGACTGTCCAGGAGTTGACTGATGCTTTGATCCAGGTCTGGAGGAGATCCCTCAGGAGAACATCCGTCATCTCATCAGGAGCATGACCAGGCGTTGTAGGGAGTGCATACAGGCACGTGGAGGCCACAAACACTACTGAGCCTCATTTTGACTTGTCTTGAGGAATTTCCACAGAAGTTGGATCAGCCTGTGATCTGATTTTTCCACTTTTATTTTGAGTATGATTCTGAATCCAGACATCCATGGGATAATGATTTTGATTTCCATTGATCATTCTTATGTTATTTTGTTCTCAACACATTCCACTATGTAATGAATCAAGAATTTCAACTGGAATATTTCATTCATTGAGATCTAGGATGTGTTGTTTAAGTGTTCCCTTTATTTTTTTGAGCAGTGTACTTTTTGTTAAGATGGCATACAGGGGGCGATCAAAAAGTTCAGCGACAGCTTCTGCACTATGATTTGCATGGAACAGGAGGAATCTGTAACCCTCATAAATTAGTGAGCCAAGTTTCTTCCTATGATCATGATCAGTACCTGAGTTACACATTTTTGTGAAATCAAATTTTGTGTCATATTTTTGGGGAACAGAGAAGTCACAGAGCCAAATCTAGCGTGCAGGGGCTGGTGGGGCACAATAATAGTGTTGTTGCTGGTGAGAAATCTGTTTTCAATGCAGGTATATTGTCATGTTGGAGAAACCAATTGTCATTGTGCCATAGTTCAGGTCGTTTGCCGTAAAAGTTTTCACTCAGAAGCCTCAAAATTTCAGAGTAGGACTCAATCTTGACAGTGTGACCCTGGGGAAAGAATTCATGTTGGAAAACCTGAAGTTTGCAAACAAACACACCTGGTTGCGCTCCTGACCTGAAGGGTGTACTACAAAGCGAGATTAGTGGGTTAGTGAGGTATGTTGAGACTAAAGCGAGTGTTGTCAGTGTCACGAATGTGGCTCTCTTATAAGCTGGCTAGATCACCATGGTAACTTATGCTGCAAATTTTACCTGGTCTGGAGCAGGTTATGCTGGAGATATCGGATCAAAATGTAAGAAAGTACCGCCTATTGACCAACCAATTCTCCCTGAAAGTTGTCATCACCAATAGGAGAAGTTCCAGTAGAGCTCGGTACGTGGAGTGAGACAGTCCACTACAGTGTTCACTACAGCTTTTTTAGGAAGACCAAACAGGAGGGCGTTGAGGTAGTCAAGCATAGAGGTAATAAAAGCGTGCATAAGCTTATCTGTATTGGCTTGTGAAAGAAATGGCCTGATTTTGGCGATATATAGAACTGGATCTAAAATTGATAGTTGTGGGACCCCATACAAAGTGTCGGTTTCCTCTGAAGAGCAATCCACGACAGAGACAAAGAACTTACGGCCAGACAGATACAATTTAAACCACTTTAAAACTGCTCCTGAGAGCCCAGCCAAGTTCTAGAGCCTATGCAATAGGCTGGCATGATCAACGGTATTGAAAGCTGCACTGAGATCCAGAAGAACAAGGAATGAGAGCTTTTTTGAGTCACTATTCATTCTTAAGTCATTTACCACCCTACAGTTTCTGTACTGTGATGGGCTCGGTACTGAAATGTCCCCAGAATATCCTTGTTTTTAATAAAATAATTTACCTGATTAAAAACAACTTTTTCTTAAATCTTACTTAAAACTCAAAAAGGTTTGATATGGCCGGTAATTACTAAATGCAGAAGGATCCAAATTTGTTTTCTTAAGGAGTGGTTGAATCAAAGCAGTGTTTAGAACATTAGGGAAGGTGCCAGTAAACGGCGAGTGGTTAATAATACTTGCCACTCCCTCAGAAATGCAGTTCAAAACAATCTTAAGAAATGAGGTAGGTACGGGGTCCAGTAAGCATTTGGAGGGTTTCAGCTCAGAAACTACATCATTGATTAACACTGAATTAACCGGGGTAAAAGAGAGAAAGGTATGCGTAAAGTGCCTAGTGAAATTAAAAACATCATGCGGACTTGACTGATTCATGTTCATTCTAATTGATGTTATTTTGTCCCTGTAGTAGGCTAAGAATTCACTGCATTTTGTGTCTGTCAAGTTAGAAGTGGGGCAAGTGGCCGTAGGATTTATCACGCTGTCAATAGTTAAAAAAAAAAGACTCTGGGATTGTTGTGGTTCCAATTGATGAGATTGGAGAAGTGGGTTTGTCTGGCATTTCTCAGTACTCTATTGTATTCAAGAAGGTGGTTATGGAAGATCTCATAGTGAATATGGAATTTACGCTCAGGTTGTTGACAAGTAGTTTTAAGTATGTTTACAGTTTCATTCTTTCAGGGTGGTTTAGATTTCAGTGCAAGTTTTTTTCAGGTTTAAGTGGTGTAACAAGGTCAATTCCTGTCCCCAATATTAAATTGAATTAATTTAATAGACAGTCGACAGAGGGAGGTCAAGTGAGACGGGGCAACATGTTGATGTGTGTAATGAAAAATGTAGAATGTAGGCTTTATGAGGTTAATAGGTGAATAGACAGCAAAAGATAGCTGACGTACTTTCTGTAATCTATCAAAAATTTTAAAAAAAAGAAATCTGTCAGATATACAATATAAACCGGTTAGAAATCTGAAAGGATACATTTTCCATATAGATAATGGATTATCATTAGTTGCTTACCTCTTATACAGGTTTTTTTAGGGGTAAATAACCACCCTAAAACTGCATTAAAAAAATTACAAATTGCTCTGGTTCTCGATTATATGCTGGCTATAAAACATGATTGACAAGTAAAGCTATAACATTTTTATTACTAATATTTTTTCTCATGATTAGCTTTTGATGACACATAATCATCAACATCATACAGGACAATATGAGTAAGTTTAATGAATAATCTAAATATTCAAGATATCATATTCTTGGCCTAGTCAGTCAAAGCAGCTCTTCACAATGCATGTCAAATTGCAAAGATTTCAATTCATTTTCTCCATTTTGATAAACTAAAGCTAACTTTAAGGATCAACAATCAAGCTTTGAGAATAAAAAAAATAAAAAAAAGCTCCAACATTGTACACATTATTAAATTAAATGTGCATGACTGGGGCATGTACCAGCATCTAATGTGGGTCTATTTGGCTTAGTAGTGATTAATAATTGAAGGCACTTTGTGCAATGTCGTGTTACTTTACAGTTTGGCATAAGCTGTTTTTTAATGATGATGAGGTTGACTGTTACACCATTCTTCATTTTCTTTTAACTTGGTCGTACTTATACTTTTTTAACAAGAGTCATTATAAAAAGTAAAAAAAACAAAAATAAACAAACAAACAAACAAAAAACTTCACCCGCAATAATCAGGATATCAGCTCTGGGGACCATAGTGTCCTAGATACCCTTGTTGTTTTGTTGCTCACATGGCTCCATCAAAGCACTTTGGAAACGGTTTGGCCTTTGTGACACATTGTGGGTTTATGTAACACAGAAAATATAAGTTTGTTTAAAAGAGTTTTATAATGGTATCTCGGCAACTATCTCTTTTTTTGGGAGCAGTAAATTCCTGAAGTTGCCTCCAGTTGACTGGTCACTGCAAGATGACACACCAGGGCTGTGCTTAGAATCAGTCCCTTGTTCAATCATTCTCTTCTCCTCTTTTTACATATTAAACTGTAGTGAGTAAATTTAAATTATTGACACTTGATCATCATTTTTGCAGAGAGCTATGACACACAGACCCATATTTTCCATCACTTAGGTAAATTCAGCATACAATGTCATACTTTCAATACTTTAAAAGTGTGACTTTGGGCACAGCATGTGAGAAATAGTTCCAACACGCAACCCTTCTGTGTAAACCACAAATTCTTTATACAACTCAGTAATGTATGGTTTTGATTGATGATAGTGTCTTCACTTTCATGACTGCAGGCTTGAACAATACCATTGTCTCTCACAGCATAAGTGAATAATGAAAGCACGGCCAGCTCTCCATTTTACCAATTAATTTACTATTGCCTTCAGTTTGAAATGATGTATATTGGAACTTGTGTTTACAAAATTTCACCTTAACACAATGAAAAACATAAAAAGTAAAATGCATTTTCTAATAAGTGAAGCAAAAGAATAAAACATTCAAGCAGAAATAAATGACGTCAAGGTTGGCGCCAGAGAAAAAGCCATGTTCTCACATGTACTAAAGTCATCTTTAAGGCAAATTCATGGTTTACGTATAAGTACCTTATACAGACACGATCCACATATGAGAACTCGATATCAACCTCCAGACAATAGAAGAACAGCTACCTTTTATTATTATGATTATCATTGCATTTGACAGAACAAAATGAAAAGTGAACAAAAAACAAGAAAGAAAAAAAAAGTGTGCCACTGCTGAACAAGAGTAGCACTGAGGGTGTGGACTATAGCACATATGTAGCACAAAAAACGCATCCAGTTTTGTTTTCTGGCATATGCAAAGGTTAACCCGTGCACTTATTGTGTGGTCAGTCTGGGTTGCCCTAAATTTTGGGCAGGCATATCTGCAGAGGGGTCCACGCTAACCTTCATGAAGATGGCTGTCAAAATGATGTGTCACACAGACCCTCGCAGAAACCAACGATCGACTTAATTTTTGTTGACAGAATTAGTTTTAGTTGGTATTTTCTGCAGTCAGGCTTAGGTGTTCTCTGGGTCAGCTGGACTTTGATTGTACTGCTAATAACAGCATGCTAACTTACTGAGTGAACAAAGCAGCATAATGCTAACAAACGCTTCACTTCAGCGTCATGTCACGTAGCCACCCTCAATAGTTGTTGATTGGTTTGACCTTCAAATTATCTGAGTGAACTTTGATGTAAACAGGTTTTCCAGACTATAGTCACAGTGAGCCACAGCCAGGGCAGGTTTCTTCAACAGGACAATGGTCAAAATGCACCCAACCTGGAGAATAGCCCTCAAATCAGAGGTCCTCATTGTGTCCACATGTTCTTCAGGAACTCAGACCAGACCAGGGACTAAAGTTGGCCCACTGATTATTTATTATTACTATTTAAAACTGTGTTTTTGAGTTGAAATATCACGTTCAGTTCATTTGTGAGAGAACCATGAACGACGTGATCATCTGTAGGTGGATCTTAAACATGTAGTGTGTGCATGGCAGCCTAAAAATATTTTAGAGCTGAAGGTGATATTCCAATACGAGTGGCTGAAAATGTATTTATTTATTTTTGTGTTTTCAAGCTGGGATATCTGCCAGAGGGTAACTACCCCAGTAGTTTTGCAAAGCTTTGCAAATGTCACATATTACTGTTTCATTTTTATTAAAAAAAAAAAAAAAAAAAAAAAAAAAAAGTTTTCATGAAATAAAAAGTAACATTTGAATAACTGCGTGTTTTCTGCAGCGTATGTATTACTTCTTTTCACTTCAGAAATCAACTCAGTAGACAAACTTTTGCATACAACTGAAGGGGTACTCAAATATTGTATCTTTCTAGCAACATGATTATTTCGATTTTCCTTCCTTAGCATCTGTTACATTGCAGTGGAAAAATATTATATAGTCCAGATGGTAAATATTTGCACAGTTAAACTAATACTACATGAATACTACTATATATATATTGATACATTAGTACTAAGAACCAGCTCAATATAAACATGATTGAACAACAGCTTACATTTTCTTTCAATCTGAATGAAGCACATAGCCTCGAGAACAAAAACTGTCCAAATACTTCCATGTTGAACTTTACATTATGCAACAATAATTTCTTTTTAGTTGTGCTTTGGATTTTTTTTTTCTACTTTTTTCCACTTGGTCCACCTTTGACATGTTCACAGTGAGGTGTTGCCCACATCTTTTCTTCTTTCTTTTCTATGCAGCACTGACCCAAAGTGCCCCAATAAAACATAAAGTGATATTCTAGCCAGTGGATGCTGTTATACCTCCAACATGAATACTACAAAATATATATTGATACATTAGTACTAAGAACCAGCTCAATATAAAAATGACTGAACAACAGCTTACACTTTCTTTCAATCTGAATGAAGCACATAGCCTCGAGAACAAAAACTGTCCAAATACTTCCATGTTGAACTGTGCATTATGCAACAATAATTTCTTTTTAGTTGTGCTTTGGATTTTTTTTTCTACTTTTTCCACTTGGTCCACCTTTGACATGTTCACAGTGAGGTGTTGCCCACATCTTTTCTTTTTTTCTTCTATGCAGCACTGACCCAAAGTGCCCCAATAAAACATAAAGTGATATTCTAGCCAGTGGATGCTGTTATACCTCCAACTTTAGAGAACTGGCAGGAACAACAATGAGAGCAGTGTACTGTATGCTGCCAAGCCTGGAGCTTAAAAAAAACAAAAAACTCACCAGTCTCTCAGTCAAAGCTGTACGTCTCACTGGGAAACACCGGACACCTTGGGGTGAATTTCATCTTTCTCACCACTTTTCACTTGTTTATTATTTTTTTTTTCTCTTAACTTATCGCCGCATGGTGTCCTTTCACTCCTAAATATGAAAAGAGAAAGTGCAAAGTAACACACGCTTTTTATAATTACACATTATCTCTCTACACACACTCCCTACTCAGGGTGGCCAGAGCAGCATTTCCCAGCCTCATTAGCTCTTTGTTTGCCTATATTTATAAAAACATATGGCTTATTTGAGACTACTCCAATTTGGTCCTCCTTTCAGCAGCACCATACCGACCCAACACTACTTACTGCTCTCAGAAACACATAGAGATCTATGCTTCACCTGGCACCAAGTACAACACAAGAGTCTTTGATAGTTTCAGACAGACAGAGTTGTCATTTTCTTGTACAGCGCTTATATACTTAAATAGTAAATGTTTTAGCGCCCATCTAAGCACCCATCAGGGGAGGTCAGACACATTGTTATAGTATTACCATCTTGATGCAGTGAAAAGCAATTGTGCAGTTGACCAACAAAAACCTTGTCTGAAGTCAGTGGTACAATATTTTACTATTCTTCAAGGGTGCATTATTAAAATAGTAATATGCGTACATAGGTGGGTGCACAATGCACATTTACTCTGTTGCACACACAGGGACTTGCAGAAGCACACAAGCAAACACTAAAAGTCAAAAGCTTACTATTTGAAAGAGTATTATTGTGTACCGATCAATGTCCTCGGACCTTAAATTTAACTCTGTGAAAATTCAAACATCCGAAGAATGTTGAGAACTTCAGTGCCAAAAATGTATAACCTTTTCGCCCAAAATGGAAATGTAAAGCAAAAAAATGTTTAATTAAAAGATCCATGCCAAGTAAGCCTTTTGTTTCATTCTCTCACTTGAATTTTTAACAGCCATGCAGTGTCCTATCAACAGTTAAACAAATTCATTCTCAATGCACCGTTTACATACCAAATTTCTGGTATGACTTATTCTGAAAAATTAAATACACCGAATTCCTGAGATGCAATGATGATGCAATTGGCCCAGAAATAAATGGAGTCAAAACCAGATGAAAATAGGTATATAACAAAATATTTCCGCACTCTGTAAAAAGTGCCAACATTTCAGCATTAGATCAAACTTTTTAAGATAGATAGATAGATACTTTACTAATCCCTCAGAGGGACATTTTTATGTTACAGCAGCATGTACAGGGATACACAATATTGAATATAATAAAAAAAAATGCACATTCTACACAATAAAATAAGATAAAATAATATTAAATAAACTAAACTAAACTAACCTAAACCTAAACCTTATTATTAAAGATGTCATCCTCACTATTAAGTTGGTCTTGCACCGTTATAGTTTTGTTGTTACTGAATTTTAATGAATATGTACTTTCATAAATGTGCAATATCACCTCAACATTATGTGCAAGAAATAATTAATTGTCTTTTGACAATTTCCAAGAGGAGGTCAGAGCCCAGATTCAGCTGTACAGGATCTCTGGCCCTGGTAGGTCTACAGATACTCCAGCAGGACTGAAACTGACACTTGTGTCGGCAGAATGGTCTCATCATTCATTTCACCACTTCAGTTACCTGTAGATTAAGGTGCATTGCGTGCGGTGCCAGGATATGTAATAGCCTCCTGTCCCTGCTGACCTTGAACTGTCATTTTCCCAAACAAAAACCCTCTCTCTTCCACGCATCTCCTCAATGCAATTGGACACCAAATGACCTTAATTAATGAAGTTTCACCTCCTCGCTATTTCCCATCAGTCTCCCTGAAACCCCCCTGGAGTTCTCCTTTGCCCGCAAACATTAAATATTCATATCTCCATCACTTCAATATTTAAGTCAATCAAATGGATTGCGCCAGATAAAACTAACACCAATTATCTATGCAGCGATAGGGAAATTTATTTAGTGTGATGAGTGACAGTTGGTAAAACATGAGGCTGAGTGTCTGTCGCTCTCACTCTCCTTTGCCTATTTTTCATTTCCTTTTTTTTTTTTCTTTCTTTTTTTCTGACGACAGTGCATCTTTCAAGGCTCCCCCTTACTTGAAAGAGAATCGCTGGCACAGCTTATAAGAGTTTTGAAAATGAGATATCCACTTTTAACCAAAAGTGACACAGACCCTTTCACAGTGGCTGACAGCTTAAGAATTACAAACTGTAGTGCTAGCTAATAGATTGTTGTGGATAAAGTGGCTAAGAGGAGAGCTCAAGTGCCAACTCTTTCTTTTATTTTCTTTTTTTTTTATTTGAGTGATAATGGGCCGCTCATGTTTGATTTGACGATTCTTTGGGCAACTTGGACTGCATTATGACACCCTGAATCAGAGCTGTAATGTCACATTATCAATGCATTTCTTCCCGTATCAGAAATCCATGCCATATTAGATGCAATTTTTCCCAAATCAAATCAATCAAATCTTAAATCAATTCTTATATCAGTCCACTGGAGAGGAGGGGAATCTTGGTCAATATTCTGAATTAACCTCAAAATGATGACCTAAATCATTTGTTTAGTACAATGACATCTGATTTACTTACTTACTTAATGTTTGGATTTTACGTATAAGCGCAACATATAAGGATTCCACCTAAAGTTGGGGGCATGTAAAAACACAATATTGGTATGGTATTGTCACATAGTGCAGAATGTCAACTTCATTCTGCTGCCAGATGGATTCATTATGGCTTCAACTGCACATTAGTCCCTCTAGGAAATCGCAAATCTTACCATTGCAATAATTAATGGAAAGTCAAGCTTCTCCACAACATTTGTGGGAGCTTGCAATTTTGCAAACTTTCCAACAATTTCTTTGCAAAAAATACTCAATAGAAGCTCTGTTGAGGTGTATTTGGACACAAAATAAGCCTCTCCAAATAAAAAGTGTTTAATTCATAAAAATAACTGCTCACTTACTGTCAACAAGGCTTACCTTTCATCATTAAAAAAAAAACCCAAAAAAACACATGATAGATGACCACCAAACCCAAAAGTGACAGGGTTTATGGGAAATTGTATTTTATCATGGGAATTAATGTGTTAAATTAATTTTATACACACCTCAAGGTGTATTTTGAACTTCTGTTTGTGCATACAGTACAAAAGCTCCAAATTCTTACCTTAACTTGCAACTTTGGCAAAATTCCTGCAATTTTACCCTCATAAAAGAAAAAAACTCTCTCAATTTAATCATAGTTATTTTAAAAGCAGCTGCAAAAGCAAGCATTTTTATTGCCACCATAACAACAATAACAATTCTAGAGGGACTAGCAAATAAAACAAAATGTATTTCATAAGCATTTGGTTTCTTGCACCTCCCTTAACTCTTTCACTTTATGACTGGATCTGGACTGGATTACAGACAGAAATAATCACTACAACTGCTATAAAATTGAAGTATTTCCCAATACACAACATTAAATGTAAATTTCTGTACATCACATTACTAAGAAACCATTATTAATGTAACCGGAGCCATATATGCTTGATATGCCTATGTTACTTAATGAAGCTATCCTTATGTAGCTCCCTGGTTTTCTGACATTAATCAATATAAATGCACCTTTCTCACCTGCAAATACAACAAAAACACAGTGTATTGACTGGGATGACTGGTCTCCCGTAAATGATTACGGTGCCAGTCACTGACATCCCAGAGCAGATACTGCCATTTACTGGCGAAAACAAATATTGTCATACAACTACTTGAAGTAAAAGCACCTTATTTTTTCATGGTTTTAAGGTTAATCAAAGTGCCCCAAGGAATACAAAAACTATAACCAGAATGGTTACAACACAAACCAGCAACACAAGGACTGTGGACAAAATTTTAGCCCCTGAAATATCCAGGGTGCCACATTTGACTCTTATAAAGGTTATGTGACAAACATATTGACAAACAGCTGCGCATTTGCACACCCATCAGAGACTGAGCAACGAAAGCATTTATTTGGAGCCATGTCAACTCAATAATTGAAATACAATATTCACTTTCCTTTTCGCTTTGTTTTGTTCTCAGCCAACTCCCAAGGTATATTATCTGTCTGTCTAACAGCTGAATGCTATGCTAATTGCTAAATGTGTTCATCTGCGTACTGTGGGTTTATCAGAGCATTTTTGGCTGGAAACTGCTACGTGTTGTTGCCAGAAACAACAATGAAATGGCCAAAGGGGTGTACTATGAAGCAAGATTAGTGGGTTAGCGAGGTATGTTGAGACTAAAGCCAGGGTTCTCAACGTCACGAAAGTGGTTTCTTCGGAGATCACCTTGGTAACTTACCCTGCTTGGTTTTATATATATATTAACATTTTTTATATATATATATATTAATATAAAAATATATTAATATAATATAATTGATATATTAATATATATCAGTCAGTGGGTCCAGGCTTTTACTTTAATAAGTTTATTACATTAGGATGGTTCATGCCAGACTTACTTTTAATGACACAAATAAGGGGCATACAAGTAAATACTACATTGCTTTATTGGTACATGTTGTGCACTGCTTCAAAGTAAAATAGTTTCTCCAAACATACACAACATTAAATGTCAATTTATCAACAACAGGGGTCTCTATATATAGAAAGGCTTATTCCACATCTAATATAGCCTATATATATATACATATACATATATATAAAATATTATTTTTTATTTATTTTAATGCGATGTATGCCTACTGTTCGCCTCATGGCAATCTCTAATGAGTTTTACTGATGCTCATGCTGGTTTGTTCCCTGGTTTTATTGATCAGGGGCTGTTGGTCAGCATAAGCCCAGTTCACCAGTTTTACTGCAAAGTGCCTGCATGGATTTACCACAAAACATTTCACAGATGAGGTTATTTGGTCAATGCCATCTTCATTTTGCTCATCTTCAGATTATTCTCTTCAGTGAACCGAAAAGCCTGTGATTACCAGACACTTTTTCTTTTTTTGTAAATCTCTGCCGGTCACAACGATACAATACCCCGAGCTCAAAATGTGCACCCACTTATGTAGAAGGATAGCAGGTGCCCATAGGCTGGTGGCGCATTACTGTGCTGCGATGGGTGTTTTCACGCGTCACCAGTGGGCGCTTCTTCCTGCGCACAAAGAGAGCATGAGCCCGGGGATGCGCACAATGTAAGTCTCCGCTCAGAGGCAACCGCTGTCCTCGCTGCTTTCTTGGCAGCATCTTGTTGGAGTGTAACACGAGGAGGTCGGGGAGGAACAACCCCTCCCCCTGTGTAACGCGTATCGTCCTCAGCCAGCAAATTCACTTGTGATTGTGGAATCTACCGAGGCAGAGGTTACCATTAGTCCCCATCCTTGAACCACCGAGCGAGCAGAATTAAGTGCAAAGCGCGAACCCGTCTGGAGCGCAGAGCAAACGCTTCTTTTGGCTTCTGAGAGGACAAGAGTTGGTGTGAAAAAAAAAAAAAAAAAAAAAAAAAAAAAAATGTGTGCGAAACAACACATCTAACGGATATTGGAATTACAATCAAAGCAATTTAATGAAGAGGAAAAAATCTGCATCCTAGGACAAGTAAGTGACCAGTCAAAGATCATCACTGCATGCTTGCATGTTATTTTCTCGTCCAATTTGATTGGAAACGCGTAAGGAACTGTGTCCTGCTAAGTTTTATGCCTTTGCTTTGCAGAACAATAGCAGCAAACACAACTTAATTTGACACAAAGCAGAATAAAACCACATAAAAAGCCTTATTCGTTTTGCGAGATGGCTTTATCTACATTTGTAAGAGGGGCACTGCATCCTGATGGTCACGCATGCATGATGCAGAGGATTGCGCTTCTTCACTAGCCTCAAATGGTTTGGATGGTCCTTCTGGGATTTTGACTGTTGAGGCTCATTTCCCTCATCTAGGACAAACTCCATATGGTGCTACTGTGCTCATTCACACAGCAGCAGCAGGAGTGTCCAACCTGGAGAAAAGCTCTCTTTAACTTGTTAAGGCAATTATTCCAGTCTCTGTTGAGAAAAAGGGGATTGAGCTCACATGATTTCTTAAAATAGGGATTTTGTGATGCTGAATTGAACTTCATAATATTCTGATACGGTTGTAATTTTTCCCCACAATATTTCACAGGATCCTGATAGTTGAAGCCCATAGGGGATAGTTATTAAAGAAACTGTCTTAGCAGCTCAGCGCGACACTCTTTTTTTTTTCTTCTGGAAAACCAAATATTTGGTCAGCACGCAAGGATTCCTTTTTTTTTCTACCCAGACTGCAAACGGACAGAAAGGAAAAAAAAGAAAAAACGCAGCCGGCTGCATCTTCAAAGTATCCTACTATTCAGCAGGGACTGTTATCGTTCTCCCATCTATTCATGTTTATTTATAGATCCTATGCTCATATTTTGAGAATAACAAGCAAGTAGCCAAATAAGAGGTGAGACGTGTCTTTGAAGCCACGCAGTGAATTAGTCTATAACGTTGCAATATCCAGCATTGGCAGTACAGGGATGAGTTTGCACTGTAGCACCATTTGCTTTCAAAAGCCCATTTGATTGAAGCAGAGTGGCAATTACATTCTGAAGCCTTCTCCTCTGTATTTGTTCCAGGAAAAAAAAAGCTGTAAAATGAATTGAATAGGATGAGGAAAGAAAATGTGAAGAGCCTTCCTGAGTGTCTCCTGCTCCTCATCCTTGACCTGGAGTCATGTGTATTGCAGGCGGTATCCAGGATGAGGGGTCTGGGAATGTGCCTGTGGCTGATGATGGGGTTGAGAAATGGATCGCTGCTTCCCCTCTCTTTTTAAGTGCACTTACTCTCCTGCCCCCCCGTTATAGGCAGCAGCTGAGGGATGCAGCCGTGTTTAACATTGAAGGGAGTCACTGGGGGCGTCCTGCTGTCTTCCAGGGATTTAGTGATTTTCTCGCATGGAAATACACAGCTGTACAACGTCTGCAGAGCCTCCTGCCCAGCTGTTTAGTTCTACTGTGATATACACATATTAAAAACAAAACAAAAAAAACGGTATGATGAGGTCATCAGCAAATGTAAAATTATAGTTTTCTTTATTTGTGAGTGAAAAAAATCTCATATTGAGTGTGAAGTGCTTTTCTCTCGCTGCCCTTCACTTGAGTGATATTTCACAATCGAAGCTCCTGCTTACAGTTATTGCAATATATTTGTCCTTCAACATTTAAACCTGACCTTACCTACAAACTATGGTGTTTTATTCATATGCACAAATTGTGACATGTCAATTGCACGTGTGAAGTGGTGTCTTTTTTCTTTTCCTTTTGTTTTTGCCTGAAAGGCTCTGCTTAAAATGAAAGGCAAGACACATCTCAAGAGACAAGATGCATGCAACCAATTCTTTCATGAATGTTAATGGCACAGCTGTTCAGACTGGGTTGGGGATGGGGCAATTACATGAAATACCTTTTTATTTGAAACCTTAATGCATAATTTGCCATGGGAGGAATTACTTACTCACCTTAGAGAGTAATGCAGAGTTACGGCGCAATCAATACCAAACAGTGACGCCTTATTTGCTTCTTATTTTCATTTCGCTTTGAGTATTTAGCTGCAGCCGAAGCTGCATATACAATTCATCTTTAAGTTTAGTTTTTTGAATCAACCAGTTAGTGTTTTTTTTTTTTTTTTAAATCCGTCCATGTGAAATAGACTTGTGCAGGTTGTCAGTCAGTCAGAGTAAATTCGGAGGCATCAGTGCACAGTTGATTGTGAATTCTTCATTCACTGGCAGAAGCACAGAGCAGCTGCGTATTCAGATTGAAGCCCCTGGTGGCAGATTCCCGTCTCCCAGGTTCTCCCGCTGAGTGTTTTAATGGAGACGGCAGCAGATAGCCATAAAGACAATAACTACTTGGGTAATGCATCATATACAGCATTGAATTCATACTTACTGTTCCTTTGACAGTTTTTTTTTTTTTTTGCATGGACTGATATTTGTGATCCACAAATCCTAGCTGTGTGCTGCTTGTGCACTGCATGTGATCTGAATGCAGACCTTGAGTGTGCACGCCGCAATGATAAAAAATCTCCTTTCCTCCCTTCCTTATTAGATTCTTTTGCAATTATGCTGCCCTCGAGGGGGGAATGGATACTTTTAACCACCTCTCCTATCAATTATGCGCCAAACAACAGCCCCACTAACCAAGAAGTCATCTCATTTACTCTGGAATGTGTTTAGCCAATGACTTCCATTAGGTTTTGGTTCTGTGGAGGTGAAAGTGTGATGCCTCATTACATTTGGCAGAGCAATCATTTGCTGATCATTTCAGCAGAGAAAGCAGAACAAAGAAATTGCCAGCCCTCCTTCATCGTCTCTAAGCTCAGAAGGAGTTCTTTTTAGTTTTCTCAGTGTCCAGAGTATTGTGTTTTTCTTTTTTCTCTTGGATTCGCGGAAGCTTCAGGTGACATTCACCTCTGCAAGGTTTGACACTGTTGAAGGTTTTTGAAGGTCGAAAGTGCCACAATTTATGTTTGAAAAAATGTGTGTTGGCATAGAATTATATATATTTTTTTAATGTAGTAAGACTCAAAGCAATGAAGACACTTAAGCTCTTCACTGAGTCATTGAAAAGCTGTCCACTGAAACTGAAATCCTTCAAGGCAAGGTGACACTCCCGTCTTACACTTAATGTTTAAAAAAACATGATCTATTGGCTCCTTATATAAATCACTTATTAATTCAGAGAAAAATACACAAAATGCTCCAACATTATATCATCGTTGCAGATTTTACAAGGTGCAGAATGAAGCTTGTTCTCAGAATAAAAAAAAAATAAAAATAAAAAAAATCATTATATCAGGAGAGACAGTGGACTGTCTGACACCCAACTTTCAAAGAAAGTCTTTTTGAGAATAAATTCCTCTCATGATCCTGGAGCCTGTTGGACTGACTGGTTGAGATGACAAGGTTGGATCCTCCAGAAAGCGGATGGCAGTTAATACTGCACTCAAACTGAAAAATGCACCGCACTTTTTTTTTTTTGCACTAGTAGAATCTCACCGTGTAATCCAATGTGATGGGTTTTTAGAGTGGCAAAACGCCCCTAAATTTTGAAAGACACCAGGAAATCCACTCTGAATCTGGCTGTGCCTGCAATTACACTACATGAAGAACAATTTCTGGCATCAAGAAAGTCAAGCCAAGCCAGCACCGGCCATTAAATTATGATCAAGCGAATGGCATGATTTTCCCTCTTTGTAATCTACTGTGCTTCACACGCTTGTTTATGTTGCCATGCCTTTCACGTCAAACCACAGCTACATACCTACAGTTGCAAGTTGATGAAACAAGTGAGTGGTTAGTATTTAGGTCTGTTTCAAGAATTCCAAAGATAGCCCTGGGTTAATCCACACAACAGGGTTGTGTTGTAAGTATGAGGGGTTGGATTGAATTCTTAATCCGGAGAGGCGTATCAGTTTCCACTTACTGTGATGTAGGTCAGAGCTTGTGCAAAGCCCCTCCTGTGCCACTGTTACTGCAATTACAGAGTTCGAGCTCTCCATTCTGCCTCCAAAGTTTTAATGGCCATTTACGTCATTGATCATTGGTTAGAGCGGCACATCAGTACAGCTCTTTGTGATAAAGGCTATAGGGCTTGATGACGTGAATAACATCTTTAATCACAGTGTGATTTTTTTTTTTTTATCATTATGCATATTGAAATTGTGATATAACGACTGAAAAGTCTACCATCAAGCAGTCCCACTGCATAAATTACCAGCGATGACCCAATGCAACCGGAGATATTAAAGGTCACTTCAGCAAATTAAGTATCGTGCTATTCCAAAAATGTGGGCCTCACAAGAGGTATGTTTTAAATAGTTTCATCATCTAAAACCATTACATCCTACATTTCCCACAATCTAACAAAATAATATTTTTTTAACCCTACACCTGCAGCTTGCAATACAGAGTCATAGTTTAAGATTTACAATTAATTACTTGTTATTTACTACTTATTGGAATATTTGTTACACCATTTAATCACTAATTAAGAGCAAATTACTTTACTTTCTATTTGACTTTTCAGTCGTTTCAGGGAATTCCAATTTGGGAACAATAATTAATGCAAACTCAACCAATGCCAATAAATTCCAAAAAATTTCAAGGACTTTCACATTGCAGAATTTCCACAATTTGTCCGTACTAAAGGTACTCAATAGAAGCTATTGGCCCCTAGACCAGTCGCAAAAATGGTATTGACTGTCATGTCTGACTTCCTGGGTAAATGGGAAATAAGTAGAGCCTGACAGATTTTTGGGAGCATTGCCAATGGAGATACGAGGTAATAAAGAAATTCCAATAATGATACATTGGCTAATATTCTTATTAACAACTACGTATAACTATAATGACTAGAAGTACTAAAACATGAACAGATCAACTCCTAATTTACCTGAAGGATCTTTTTTTGCATTATGTTCTTTAAAAAAAAGTTTATTGGATGACATATAGCTGATACCACTATATATCTTTGACAGGTCAATAATGGCCAATAAAATAAGACAACTGATTCATCTGTAGAAACAACCAATTCCTAAAATGTCAAAGTAACACAATTACTGAGAGAGTGACTGTAGTTATTACAACACTGAAGACAAAAATGGCCTTAATATAGTCAATGTTATTGTCACATACGTCACTAATTTTACAGACTGAATAGACTATAAAGTGAGCTGGATGTGTAAGATTGTTGGAGTACATTTTTAAATGGATAATTTCTTTGGTAACAAAGGTTTAGGATGGAGGACAACTTTCGGTTCTCTCAGTGTAAAATTATGTCAGTCAACCCTTCCATTTTTACTGTTTTATTATGTGGCCCTCTTGTATATTTTGTTGATCTCAAGGGACATTATTTATGTATATAAAAATGAAAACAGTCACTTTGCTTACATTTAATCAGCCACCAAACCCTTTGTTAAAGTATGAAGTGGCATTTTGTGGAGTGCTGGTACATAGTCTGCCATCTCCTATTAATAGTCAAATTGGGAGAGAGAAGTATCTTTTGAGGTCAATCATTTCCTTCCTGGCTTCTCTTTAAAGTTGCTGAATTTAGCTTGTTAGGCAGGATGAGAAACACACAGTAAAAGAAAACATGCCCATTTAGCAGCTGTTTCTTCGTCTGTGCCCCCTGAAACTCGCACTGCCGGGATGTTTCCTGAGGTTTATGCCTGCTGCTGTTTTTCCACACAGGCTTCTCACTTCCTCAAAATTCACTTTCTCTTCACTTACAGTAACTCAAAAATAATGAGAGACAATTATGTAACTTAGAAGCATTGTAACCATGTCTTTTTTTGCTTTGGAACGCATGTTGTATTTGGATCAAAATGTCATATTTTAATCACATCCATAATTACTTTCCCTTCAGATTAAAATTCCTGTATTCAAGGGAGAGCATTACATTCACAAGCAATTGGATGAGAGTCTTATTAGCCCTTGGCAACTGAAGATGATGTTACCATGGAAACAAATTGTTCTGCTATCAATCACTGGATGCCTTGCAGGTAAGATATTTTAACACGTTATATTTGAGTCTCACTGCACTTGTTGTCATGGTTTATGTTGCCACAGCATTTTCCCTAAAAGAGTGTTTTTGAATGTATATTGACTAAAGTAGTTTGTTCTTATTTCCAGTTTTTCTGCAAACTCACAAACTGAACGCGTCAGTCGTAGCAACCAATATTTCTATGAAATGTATGTACTTGCAACCATTAGTGAGAACGTGGCACAATTAGAACAGTTGTAAATAACCTCAGAAAATCTTCTCGACCAAAAAGGTTACTCTGATTAAGTTGTCGTCATTATGTGTACAGCATTCCAGCGTGATGTCCTTCGCTGTTCCCTAGAGTGGTGTCCTGCTGCACGCTTTCAGTACACTGTCAGGGACAACTGGGAGTCCAATCCCATTCCTGCTTATGGCTTGTCCTGATCATTATCAGGATCCATGCAATGAATCCAGCCGTGCATTTTAGCACAATCTACTTGCCACCGTGCCTCATTCTGCCCTTGTGCAGCCACCTGGGAGTCGAGCAGGAGAAGCACAGACACTCTACCAGAATGTCAACCCTAGTTCAAATGACATTGTAAATCCCGATGAATTTTATTCAAATTGGCTCATGGGTAATTCAGGCCCTGTACCCAAGGGAGCGACATCCAAAGCAGTCTCACCTTTCTCGCGGACAAGTGTTTTCAACAGGATTTGTGCCTATAGGTGGTTGTTCTTATTCAGTGCTGTGATCATACACTGGAAGCACCTCGAAAGTCACTACACCTGATAACAATCATTATCAACATCTGAAGTGACATGTTGCCTGGGACAAAGCACTTACTTCACAAAATGAACCGACCCCTTGGATGTTAGCCTGCACAGCATTTGATTTAAAATCACATTAGTCTGTATTCGGCTGTCAAACTAAATTATGGGAAGAAGGAATTTGTTGTGGTATTTTCTTTAGTTATTTATTTGGTAGATCATGCTACAAATATGTATTGAAAGTTTTACATTTCTCCCCAAATTTCACTTTTTTTCCCTTTAAATTGGTTTGAGGTCCATTCAAATTTTTACCACACACCAAAAGAACAACCAAGTGAAGCTGTGATTCATTACACTGTCTTCTTTCCGAACCTGACAGGTTACCGGTTAAAACCACGTGTAGAACTGCTAGCCACATGCTGCAATCTGTTAGCAGTAGGATATTAATTAGGCCTACTCTGGCCGTCTGTTGGACTCCACTTTCATTTAGTACCAGATTGTGTTCCACATCCTTTCCTTTTAGGGCTGCTGGCAGATGAGTGCATCCTTATGGCCTCAATTAACTTGTGCATGTGTAGTATGATGTAGATATTCTGAAAATAGATACCACTACTTTATTTATTAACCCTGTTCCTTGCTAAAGAAACATGAATTACTGCGGAAATATGAAAAAACAAGATTTCTACCTTAGTAGTCAAGTATTGTTGACTTAAGTGATCAACTTAAGTGATCAACTTAAGTCCTCAACTGTTGTTATCTATCGTTATAATATTATTCCTGGCAAGTAATTAATTCCGAACACCTCAGTTTACTTGTATCTCTCAGCAAACTCTCTGCGACTCAATTAAAAACCCTCAAAGGTCTGAGCCAGCTAAATATTTACATCGTAACCAAAGCAGTGTGACATATTTTGCAATATTTGTATTTACATAGTTTTTTACAAGGGAGTTTTGAAGGAGGGAGATTAATCAAATATTGGACACGAGCAACAACATGACGATTTATCATTATGATAAAGTAACAGAGTGAGGCCTGGCCCAATAAGTGTCGTCGTCAGTGTTTTTTTTTTTTTTTCACTATTCAAGTGTCATATTTATGTAAAAAAAAAAATGCAGTAGCATACAGAGAAACAGATCCCAGTGTTTGTAGAGCAGCACTGTTCAGAGAATAGGAAGCAATATACTGTATACACAGTAGTATATTTAGAAAGTAATATTCACAGTGTGTCAGAAAGTTGGTGAATTTCTACAAGATGAACTATTTGTCCTCAGTCTGTGCTTTTGCTGTTTCTCCAGTATTTTCTCTTAAGGTCAAAGTGACACATTTTCCAGCTTGTACTACTATAGACTTTTTTCCCCTCTCCTCCAGCCTATACAGAGGATGTCATATTCCAAGGGCCAAGATGGAGGACAGAGCCAAGTGACCTCATTTTGCCGATCAACTCCCCCGACCACCAGGCCACCATCACGTGCGAGGCAGAGGGGAGCCCTCCTCCACAATACAGGTAAATTGCCACATCAAAGTTACATTCCCCGCACAAGCCTCGGCCTCGGCTGTCTACCTGCTCTGTGCTCCACATCACATGAGGGAAAATCCAATGGTGCTTAATTGCTTGTGAATCTTCATTGCCGCTTCCACAGAAATCAAAGAGGGCACCGATAGCGTTGATTGCTATTGATTTGTTAAAGAACAACGTTTTGTGGACATAAATGCTTGAGAGAGATTATGCACCATCCAACAAAAAGACAGGCTTCAAAGAGCAACTGCTTAATTAAGCATCCATTTCTAATTGAAAAAAGCTTATCTATTTTCAGCCTGTGCTATGATGTGGAGTTTGAGTCAGGCAGCTGCCGCTGTGGTTGGTGAATATGCCAACATCTAAGATATGAGTGAGGTTAACTTTATTAATGATAAGATTTAAGCTACTGCACGAACTGAAGCCGATAATTTATAATATGGTGCACGGCTTAAGAAATCATTAGGAGAGAAAAGGAGATTGCGGTGACTCATTTGCACCACAGATCCTTTGATATCTTGCTGGCTATTCCCCGGTGGTGCGGGGAGCTTGCCTGAAAATGGCAGCTGGCGGTGTTTTTTTTGTGTGTGTGTGTGTGTGTGTGTGTGTGTGTGTGGTAGATTGTGTTTCGGGGCTTGGTCAGCACCATGTAGATGCACAGCAAGCAGAGGAGAAAGGCAATAACCTTGTGAGTGACATTCCTTTAAATGCTTACATTTCCTATAATGTGTCTGCGCTGAAAACATGGTTTAGGCACAGAAGCAGGGGGTGGGGGGTATCATTATACTTGTTGTGTAACCTGAGCTATCCAAGGGATGAAGACCATACCATTAATTGCATTATTTCACCCACAACTTAAAGCCTTCTTATTGCTCAAGAGTTTTTTTTTGTTTTGTTTTTTTTCAGGTTCTTGGTGGTAATGCAGGAGTGGGAAATGGTGTAGTTCTCAGGATTATCTGCAGCTTGTTCTCCAGCTGAACAAGCAGAGGCCTGACGTAGTATTACAAGAGCAGATATAAACAGATTACCACTATTTGACTCTATCCTCATATCTGCTCTAACCAAATTTGCAATCCACATTAGCTTTCCAGAGTGCATTAAGTCTTCCAGGTCAGTGTTTTGGGTTTATGCTCCACAACTTCTACACCCAAAAAACCCTCGATACGTTGCATTACCTATCCAGCGTCAAATTCAGAAAGACACTATTAGTGACCAACTAATGAGCCCAGCCAGGGGCGGACTGAGAGAATAATTCAGGCTGGGAATTTGACTCCATCCCAGGCCACCCTTTTCACCCAAACGATCAGACCGCTAATTCTGTCGGCTATCTGTTGTTGATGTTAGGGGTAGCAGACTAGTTGGGATTGATCAAGAATACTGAGGTTGGTAGCCTATATTATTGCCTCAAAAAGTCACAAGGAAAACACCAATCATAGCACACACACACACACACACACACACACACACACACACACACACACACACACACACACACACACACACACACACACGTAGACGTAAAAGGCTCAATACACCAAGCAGTTAACCTACTTTTTTTTTTAAAAAAGAGACTAAGATACAGAGTTAGCTTAAATGTTAAATTATTATCTTTATGTTTAAGCATCAAAGGTATACAAAGTATCAAAAAACATCACACACACATTCACTAAATCTAAAGCTACAACAATATAGCCTAAGTTTAATCCAAAAGTCAAAAAACCCTCCACAATTGAAATATATAGGTCACAGTATTCAGCATAAAAATAAATATATCTATACACTCAGTCAAATACATATAATATTGTACACATAACTGCAGGTGTAATAGGCCAAAACAGCTTTAAAGAAATAGCTTTAGCTCACAGCTAATTTTATTTAACCCTTATCAGCCGGTTAAGGAAAAGTCATCTCATACCTGCCTCTGAGTAAACAATGAGTGTGTATTTGACTGACCTAATCCTTTCCTTTGCTACATTTATCTGCATCTGTGACACCTTCTCTTTTCGTTCTCTCCCTCCCTGCTCCACCTTTTGTCCTGACCGTTCACTGTGCCAGATGACTTGTCTTAAATGTTAACAGTAGAGATGTAGTTCGACGGTCACTGCTGTGTGGAGCAGAGCACCATAGTGAAGTTGTTTCTGAGCCGTGTACATAGGCTGTGCACCATCGCATTTTCCTAGGATGGTGAAGGAATGACCCATGCTAGTCTGACCGGCAGCTCGTGCATTCGCCATCTGAGGAAAAATATTGCATCGGAAACACTGCGGCTGTACATGACTGGCCACAACGGCCGTCAGGCCACCGGGAAATGTCCCAGCGCTCCCGAGGTCAATCCGCGTGTGAACCCAGCGGTGCATTTAGCGGCTAAGGGCACTGCCTTTAAATGGGGTCATGTTTACTGTGTTCACGATACGACTCTATTTGAAAGCTCCACTTTTGTGGTATTAACAACCTTGGGATTTTGTGAAAGCCCTGAGTTCACGAGTTGGTGCGTGTTTGCTGACGTTTTCAAAAGTGGTAAAGGTCATGGCAGTTCATTTTTCATCAGATAAAAAGTTGATATATTGTGATTTTAATCATATCGAGTTTTTCTACTTAATTCAATAATACGTCTGAAGAAAATATTTATGTTGCCAACAGCCTAATTCCCCCCCCCCCCTTATCGTTAGGCATGCATTGTCTGGGTTATGTTACCCAGATGCTACCTTACTAAACCACTTCTAGATGCCTTCCATATTGCCGTTGCCTAGCAGCATTGTTTCACTTAAACTCCAAGTATACCATGTACACAACTTCCCATGTCATAACCACGAGCTCACCAATTCCATGTAATGACAGTATATTTGTCAGGAGTTGGTAAAGACCAAATGAAAGGATAGTTAAACATTTGACCTTTTGATATTAAATCAAACACCAAATCAGGGAGAAAGGAGCTTACAGTAAATCAGACAGAGGCGGGAGAACAGTGCTATTTGCTGCAGTGTGCTGCAGGCTCGGGCTGATCTGAGCATGCTCTGAATGAACTCCTCGTGAAAGATTAGACTGTATTCTTCCTTGTAGTGATTATAGTCTGGAAACCCTTTTCACATTACAATTTGCACAGCCACACTGAGGGACAGTGGGGGAGACTAAGTGCGATGATGTTAAAGTCGAGTCTTCTTTGCTGAATGTAGTTGCAGTGAAGGTATAGTTTGGGCGCAAATGGTGGTTAATGGTGATCAGTTAAAGGCTGCTCAGTTTCAAAATGAACCTGAGGTCTCCACCTCTTAGGATACAACAACTGGCAAAAAAACTATGGAGTGTAGCCTAACCCATGTATGCATGGAGTGGATGTGGGTCCATTAGCACCAGGCTAGAGATCAGACCTCGTTCGGCCACACAAAACAGTAAAAAAAAAAAAAAAAAAAAAAAAAAAAAGCCTCATTTGAAATATACACCACCCATAAACCCTAGGAGTTCTGCTGATGAAAGTCATTTGTATTGCCATTTATATTGCTCTGATTCCATGCACATCTTCTGCTTAACTTCACCCTGCTTCTCTAATCAGCCTTCTGTAGCTTAACATTTTATTTAGTATCTGCTGTTAACTAGTTTTCCAAAATTTCAGAGCACTTGGCTTCTGCTTGCAGTACAAAAACAACATTAATATCCATCTAGGTCAGTAGCTCTACAGCTCAGAGTCACTGCCTTCAATTATGAATAAAGAATGTGAAACCAGGTTTAAAAGGAAGATGTGATGTTTGAGTAAGCAAACTCTCACCACTGTGGATTGACATTTCTGTAATGCTTTTAAAGACATGAGATTTTTGCCCTTAATTTTACTTTGAGAATGGAGTCTTTTTTTGTGTGCTTTATTTGGGTTGCATCAGTTTTTCTGACTCTGATTGTCCTTGACTTGTTTCCCTTTGGGCAAGGAGAGGACTTGTCTTTGTCCCAGTGTAAAAAATAGAAAGCATAAATTCTTTGCAATTTATTTCATTAATACTGAAATTAGAACCTCAGAATGTCCTGAGCAGGCTGAAAGAAATGCCTTTAGGATGTGGTCATGCTGTGACTTTCACCAGAGTCTGCAAGCTATGCACAGGCCTACACCCTGCAAATGAACAGTATTTGTATAATTAGATATGCCAAGCGAGAGGGTATTACATTCAGACACTTAATTTCCTCAGTTACACCAGCTATTAAGAAAAATTCATCCATTTGGTTTAATATCCATAGAGAAAATTGGGCCGCAGTATATTGAATTTGTCAGAGAAGATGATGTTAACCTTGTCAGGTTTCAGCTTTCCTGAATATCACATGGTGCTGAAATCTTACTAATGACATTTAACACCATTAAAATGGTCAGTTATGAATCAGATTCTTATCTACATCCGTTTTATTTTCTGAATGTCTGTTTTTTTTCTTGATTCCATTGTGAAGAAGCCAGATATACATAATGTAACTGAAGTTTAGCATACTATACTATGTATTAATACAATGACCAATAAAATATGTTATAGATATTGTATATTTGCGTCCAAGTGGCAACACACCTTGAGTATGACATTTTGGCCATTGCTATCACAGTTTATTGGAGCCAGAAGTGACCATATTTGGATGAGCTGAAAACCTGAGGACCCTCTGCCCGCCCACCTATACTGGCAGTCTGACTGCACCCCAGGTGTGTCAATCAAACCAGGTCTAATACCTAATTCATGATGGAAATATTTTCAGAAGAACCACCAGAACACTGATCTGATGGAGTGAATTTAGCTTATGACATCATAATGACTTACGGAGAAAATTCAGTCACTTTCATGAGAGAAGTTTATGCTCTTTGAATCTGAATCAACGGGATCTAGTTTTTTGAAACCCTATACTGGCTCTTTGTGCTATTGCACCTTAAGGCATTTGCTTCAGTTGTCAGGCCTGGAGACTGTCTATTTTATTTTTTTTTATTTATTTTTTTTTTAAATAAGAGTCTGTGTCATAAACTGGAACTACAACTGCACAGCCTACATACACTTATTTAGATAAGGAAAGTATGTTGGAAATGTGCCTCCTTCTTTATATTTAAAAAAAATTAACTGCTTCAATCTGCATAGCTGTATTGTAGCACCCTGTTTTAGTTGCAAAAAGAAAGAAAACTCAAAGGATAAGTTTGGCGTTAGTCTGTATTTTTGTCACTTCCCGACAACTCTTTTGAAAGACCAAAAACCAACAAAGCACTTCTCTGAATCCGTGGCTTTAATTATTATGTAGCTCTCAGGCCGAGCCCAGTGGTTCCTGCTGAGGGTGTAAATGTTTAGAAATGGCTCTGGAATTTATGGTTTAATTTTCAAAAAATAGGCTGAGTACTTTCTAAAACCAGCTGAGCACTGGAAAGGCTTCTGTTGGGGACTATTTTCAGCTGCAGATGAATACAGATTCAGTGAGCTATTTGGTATTTACGGCAGCTGGATCGTGGACCTAGTGCGGATTCAAAGTAAAAGGCAGTGCCCAGGTTTATAGTAGTAAAGGAACATGCCACCCACTGAGTTGGTGAGGCTCGCTGTTGAGTTGCTGGACTTCGTTGTGACTCTATGGCACAGAAAAATAAGCTCAGGCTTTGGATTCACACATAATACATGTGACTCATGAAACAGGGGTGGCTGTGGCTTAGAGGGGTTGCTCACTAATCGTTAGTTTGGCAGTTCAATCCCCAGCTCTCTCTCTGGCCAGATGCTGAAGCGTTCTTGGGTAGGACAATGAACTCCAACTACCGATGGCAGGCGAGCCTGCAAGGCAGCTCTGCTTGCATTAAAAGGGAGGCAAAGATTGCTAAGAGTTTTGTAGACGGCCTGGGTAAAAAGGTGCTATAGAAGTGCAGACGTTCTGAAAATGAGAATGCCTGGTTGTCACCTTTGTTTATGATCATAATCCTTGCGAGTTACTGCTGCTAGCTGGCTTCATACCGCCTGATTTTGTTTTCTGAGCTCCGCTCCACCTTCACCTCGCCCACTCAGTGACACGGCGAATATACGAACGGGAGCCCTGACAGTTCTTCAGTTGACAAATAGTCCAGTGGAGCACCAGAGTGCACTCCAGGGCTCAGAGCTCTACTTTATGAATACACCTGTCACTGTGTTTACTATGAATCTGCTGTAACGCGGGATCAAGGGCACAGTAGTGATTGGAAAGGGGGAATAAAAACGTGCTCTGACTGGTGTCTGCTATCATGTCATGTGACTTTAGGCAGATGTATGACTCAACCTTTGTTTATGGGTTGGCACGCATTAACGGACATAAATAGTACTGAGAGGGTGTGATTTGAAGACTTTTTCTTTTCTTGTGATTAATTCAGTTGCAGCATAACGCCAAATAACAGCCCGCACTCTAGAAACAGTTTCAAATGGAATCGATTTTTATCTTTTGGAGGGTTACTTGTCCCTTTACAGGCTGAGGAAATTATATGGCCCTTGGTCTTGGGAGATCATTTTAAAACCAACAGGATAAACTGCCAGAAGGCAGGGCTATTGTCTTTAATATAGGCTATATTTATAGACTGAGAAGCAGATTTACTGTATGGCCCTATTTACTGGATGTCGCTGGATGAATATAGTTTTCTTTTGTACTTACTTTACTTTCAATTTGATCAAAAGCATCATATTTAGACCATCAGTTGTAATTGTACATGATATTATGTGTGTGGATAAATGTCTTTGGGACTGTGGGTGTATACATGTGCACAAGCACTGTATAAATGTTAATATTTCACTAATTCCATTGGATTTCGTAAGCTGACACACACTCAGATATGCTTACACACACACACACACACACACACACACACACACACACACACACACACACACACACACACACACACACACACACACAAGCACTCACACTGATACAGAGGGGTTTTAGTCAAATGTATTGTGTTACATTTGACTTTAAAGCCAAATGAACATCAATTTATTAAAAAGCAGCAGCAATACCCTGTGAAATATAATTGTAGAGAGTACCCTGGTCAGCAGTTGAATTTCCGTTATCAGCTATAAAGCTCTGTGTGTGTCCGTGTGTGTATGTGTGTGAACAGCATGTAGTCCGTGGTGTGTGGTCACACTGATGTCTCTGTGGGTATCTGGCCTGAAGGAAAGGCCGGTAAGCCAGTGCTGCAGTACAATCGCTGGTCTATTTGATGAGGAGCCCTCATGCAAAATTGATGTGAACTTCAAGGTCACGAGGAGTTCATTCTGAGCATGCTCAGATCAGCCCGAGCCTGCAGCACACCGCAGCAAATAGCACTGTTCTCCTGCCTCCGTCTGATTTACTGTAAGCTCCTTTCTCCCTGATTTGGTGTTTGATTCAATATTTTTCACAATAAGGACTTCTACCTGATCTTTCTGCTTTATTAATGCAGTTTATTATTAAAATGTAATTGAAATTGATATAATAATAGATCCAGTGCTTCAAAATTAGTTAAAATAGGAAATTGATTACTAAATTGTGTTGCTTAATTGAATTCTCTTTATCGTCGGGGATTGTAGTCAATGAAATGCCTTCTTGTGAGCCCTTGTCACAAGTATTGGCCTCAGGAGGATTCTGAGTTGTCAGCAGTTCAACCCATGAATGATTTTTAGAGGCATGAAGAAGTTTAAGTATTTGATATTTTCAAAACAGAAAGCAAAAAAAAAAAGAAGAAATCCCTACACACATTCAATCTCCCGAACTAACTTAATAAAGTGTAATCGAGTTTATTGAGTGTGAGAAATGTTTTGCCCTTTTCTGCGAAGGAAAACGACTGAGCTTTAAAAGAGGAAAATCATATTGACCGCATGGTTTTAGTTGTGTGGTCGTCCCTAAAAATGGTGTATGAGCAATAGTCTTTGATTGAGATTGATAGGTACCACTTTCTAAAAAGGTGCCTCAACTGAAAGGTTATGTATTGCAACTAATGGCTTTAATAGTGGCAATAAATGATGTATCAGTGCTCGATAGATCAGTTGTAAGCCATTGAATAGTACAATGTATTGGGTTTCCAGGTTAGGGAGAGTCCCCCTTCAAACCTGATAGTCTATAATTCATCAGATTACTCTATTTTTTTCCCCCCACTTATTACAGGGAGAATGCAAGGCTTTTATATTGAAATGAACGTTAGTTCACAGAATTCTGATGAAGCCTACTACTACCAGATAAATCTCTGTATTTCATAGTTGCGCAGTATTAAAATCTGGTGTCTGGTGAGACATTACCCCGGTGGGGCGCCTGTCGTGATGCGTTTTATGTCACCCAGAAATGGTTATTTTGCCGGAGCTGAAAATTGAAGCAACATTTGGGAACGCAGTGCTGTCGAGTATTGCAGAGTGGGTTGCAGTAGCTGAGAGTTAAACTGGTGTAAATCTTGGAATATAGTGGAAGGATTAATGTCAAAAAAAGAAAATGATGGATCGTCAATCGTGTAGCAATAAAAGGTGAGTGAAAATCTTGAGTGCTTGATCCTCAACAATTTACCTGTACAATATCTGAACCATATAACAGACCCAACTCAATACAAGTCGAGTGTAATTTAATGTAATAAACCCAATTATATTTTGTGTCTTTTTGCTTGTTTTGTAGCGACAAAAAAATAAATGCAGCATTTCTCTGAATAGTATGATAATAAATAGCAACTGGAGAGTGATTGGAAAAAAATAACTTTATAGTAAACTGTTAATTTACATCCCGGACCTGTCAGTTATAATCTATATATACGTAACTAGCCCTCAGTTTATAACAATTTTCTAAAAACACTGTTTTGATACAAGTACACATTTCTGTGTCAGAAAATAACTACCACATCTGAGAAATCCATAACTTGATGCTTTTTTTCCCCTCTGCCCTTATTGGCACGGGATCATTTGAAGCGAGCGCTCCTGGAATATGGAAGACAGGGTGGGGGCTGGGAGTCGTGATCACCTGTAGGTGTATGTCAACCACACACCATCAGCGTTGACTGTGTTTTTTCTAATTACTCTGCTTGAGACGGTCGCCAAAAGTTTTGCACTGCTGCAGGTTTACATTTACAAACAGACACAGATTACTGAAAGAATCCTTAGCAAATGACTCTAAAATTGTACTTGCATACTTGAGGATTTATTAGCCTTCATCAATGATGCAATAACATTTAACTTGTTTACCTAGTGGTTTATTATGCTTCACTTACTAATCCCAATGCTTGTTTTTCACTGTTTATTAATTACTTGCACCCACTTAAAATTAAATATGACTTACCGTTGTTTGCTTAAAAGTAAGAACTTTTATAAACAATTTACAAATATTTATAACTGCTTAATCAATTGTGAATAACCTTTTATTAATGTCCTATTACCATTTATAACCACAGATGTAAATGTGTATTTTAAATGTTGATCTTTTAACAGTTACTGTTAATAACTTGACCTTATCAATAGCCAGATAATACTTTCATAAGACCTTAACATATTATCCCAGGAATATTATTAATGAGCTATATCTTATGTATAAATAATTAGTAAATTATGTATTTCATATTCATTTTATATCATTTGTTATGATTTATAAATCATGATATATCAGAAAGTGACACTTACTTATCTACCACCATACACTGTTCAGGTAGGGGAAACAAGTCCATTATTTTGTTAGGCACCCAAAAATTTACCTGAGTACTGATCCGAAATTATGTCTTCATTCTGCCATTTAACATACAATATTGTCGTCTACTTAGTGAAGAGTGAATAAAGACATGATTTTGGATACAGCAGTAAGCAAACTGACAATTTGCAGCTACATTGATTGTCAGGTGGCGGATGTTGGAGTGATGTCGAGGGCAGCTGCAGATGAGACTGAGACTCATATTTATCATATTTTCTCAAATGAAGATTGGAAACGTTTCCACCAGGTTCTCTTGGCTGTGGCAAATTTTTAACATATGCACAAAATTCAAACTGCTCCACACAGCTGTGCAAGAGCACTACATTCAGAGAAAGTCATCCTTCTATCTTGTAATAATTACAGCCTCGCAATCTTTATAAAGATGCTGTGTGCATTGTGTTTTGTGGAAGTTTCTTCATATTTTCTAAGTGGGAAAGTTCACATTTTCCTTAGTTTATGTCCAACTGTCACCTTGGGAGAAGTTGAAAGTGCGAGTTTATTGTTTTATTCACAACTGGTCAGTAATGGCCAGTAGTTAAAAAAAAGAAAAATAAAAAAAGTTAAAATGCTCTTTTAAATACATTGCGGTTATGAGTATGAGGCAATGTATGTTACCTCTAATGACAAAAAGACAGCAGCTCATTTGCTCTTGTTGATTTTTCCTTATCTTTGAATCCCTTAAAAAAGGCAAACAGGTGCTTTGTGATGACAGGTTCCCCATGACCGCTAATATCAGAGCGTGTCTCTGTTGTTTCTGTGACTGGAGTGGGTGCGTGGCTTACTAATTGTGTCGGCGGAGCAGAGGCACCATCACACCCGGCCAGCTGTCTGCTCCAGGGCTGTGTGATCTGTCCAGGCTGCCCACCTTCCTCTCCCATTAAGCTCAATCATGCTGGTATGCTGCAGGTCTAACTATCTTCCCATCCTTTTCCATTTAACCTCCTCCCCTTTTGCACGTACAATAATCCTCCCTTTGGCACAAAAGGAACAGCAGAAAGACGATGGAGAATTCAAATGGAGAATTATAGGGACCTCATCAATAAACTCTTATTAGTAAAAGGTGTGTCTTAGTTTAAATGTTTGTTTTTTCCACATATATATTCTTGGAAACCTGACAAATACAGTGCATTTTAAAGTAATAATGTTGTAACAGTGACAAAATCAGCCAGATTAAATGACTGGTACAGACTGTTACATGAATAATGCAGGCTACAAGATGAAAGACAGCTTCGCCTTTTGTAGTCTGTCAGGCAGGAAGCTGGGGAGAGCCATGACTGGCTTTAAGACTACGCGACGCATCACTCTAACTGCCTGTTAGTTTGCCTAGAAGGGGAAAAAAATAATATTGATTTTTTTTTTTTTCTCCTTATCATTGGAATTGTCATTTCACATTCATATCGCTGAGGCAGACTTTCACAAGGCTTTATTTCTCAAATTCTGTCAGAAATGTAATTTTTCATCTGTGTTAATGCTCTAAGGCAAAGTCCTGCTTCACTGCTCCTGTAGGTACAGTATCATATAGTACTTTACATCTCTTTCAAATATGTCAGACTGACAGGCCGTAGATTTCAGTGAATTCCATGTGAAGTGTTTTTATTGTTCACGATGAGCATTATTCAGTGTTTCAGTGTCTCTGATGGTAGCTGTGATTAATAGCTGTCACTTCCTGAATTCAGTTTGCATGACGGAGTGCCTCATGACCTTTCTTTGAGGGAAATGGTCTGTAGTCAATGCAATATGAGGGTGTCAGAAAGCAATAAGTCAGAAACACAAAACCACAAACAGAAAACTAATTAGAAAGCACTGAAAGAGTGCATGAATCTGCCAAGGCTGCACGATCCTTTTGATTTGTAATTTCAATAACAGAAAATGTTTAGACATTTTAATCTCCATTTAGATTGAAATCTAGATCAAATTGTACATACAGTAGCAATGCAAGCATGGTACTCATTTTATATTCAAGTATGTGCTACGATTAATGAACAAAGAGAAACAAGATGGCTCCATAAGACTGTGCTTAGACAAAGTGGTGCTTTGAGCTAAATACTAATATCAGCATTCTAAGAATGTCTAACATAATACATAGATTTCCGTTTAGTATGTTGCTGTGGTAACAATAGCCTAACTGATGCTGGATCTTTGTGGCTGCTAATACTCAGATATTGAAAAGATCCAACAATGTTATATGAGCGATGTTATTTTTATTATTATTATTTTATTATTATTATAATTCTCGATTCGAGATGCATACAAAATTATAATAACCACCATCCGACCGCGCGCACACAAACACATGAATATAAAGAGAGGACGTTTGCTCGGTGCTTCAGTCTAATGAGTGTGCTTTGCAGTGGAAGACTTGTATTCTAGCTTGACCTGCATGGTTCGCACCGCACCTCATCATTATCTATGTTTTGAAGAAGTTCCACGCAGAACTTTCTGATGGCTGTAGTTGTCTTTGCATGTTTCCCCATGTTCACACCGGGAAATCTAATACCAGGACAGCTTTACCTACAAAGCTCCGCACCCCTGAAAGCAGCGTGATCTTCTTCTAACCATGTTATTTAATGCAGCTGGCAGGTACCTTTTAGGCACGTTACCGCCACCTTCTGAAGGGAGTAACGCATTACAGCTAGGCCTCGGTAAAAACGGGAAATAAGGAAGAACGAAAGTCGCATGTACTAATTGATTTTGGAGATTAAAACGACTATTTGAATACTCAAAATTCGTGACCCATCTCTAATCATGATATGGCTTGCTTAGTTTTCTTTCTTTAATCTGAGACCCAGATGCATAATGAGCGGGACATTGGTGGTCCCTCTTTTTAATGGAAACACTGCTGTTACTGTTGTTAATATCTGCCATATTACATCTGCAATAAGCTAATAGTGCTTTATATATTGGCCTGCCAGTTTGTAGGTCTGGCACTTATACTAACATAGGCAAACCCTTGAAAGGCTGCTCGAAATACTAATGACTATTTTTATAAACAAGTATATTGGAAAAAGGGACATTTTGACTTCATTCACCCTGTAGGGGACATAAATATCTGTATCCAAATCCATTGGCAATCCATCGAAAAGTAGTCAAGAACCCAGTGGTGGTGTTAAAGCTAGCGTCTGTGCGATTGAATACCAGTGTCTCTCTTGAATAGCTGTTAGATATTTCTGTCTACATCAAAGTGGAGGACTGACCAAAATATCCATGGGTTACGTGGTGAAAACTTTAAAAAGCTCTTTCTTACTCTGCTATTAAACATAATTAAGTATATTCTCACCCACAGTTGTTCCTGGGAGTCATTATTGGCAAAGTTTCACTGAACTCTTTTTCAGATATCCAGTTAACATTTCCAGCAAACATCAATAAAACCCAGATATCCTGCTAGCACGCTTACAAACTGGACCAGGCCTCCTTAGTGGAGGTAATTAAAACTGAGATGAAATAAAATCCACTTCACTATGCAAGTAGGAGGAAATCAATACTCACCAAAGTAGATTTGCTCGGTTTTTGGAATTTTGCCTGAATTAAAAGCAAAACAAAATACTTAAATTAATTCAAACTGGGATCCATAGCTGTTGACGATGCAATTATTTCTTTCATCCTAACTTGCTGTTCTGTTATTAATACAAAGCCCTCCTCTTATTACACACCTTTTATCTTCTCAGCATGATGTGGGCGGACCAATCAAATCGATCTCTGTGACAAACCCTGCAAGTGTTCATCTCCAGGGGGGCTCAGCTACTGATTGTGTTTGCGTTTTTCCAGATGGTCACTAAACGGAACACTCATTGATCTGGGGAATGACTACCGGCGTCACATGTCTGGGGGCAGCCTGATCATTAGAAACCTGGACAAGGACCAAGACTCCGGCGTTTACCAGTGCACGACTTTCAACACGTGGGGGTCCGTCCTTAGCCGCAGAGCCAGCCTCCAATTTGCATGTAAGTGATTCTCCAATTTCTAACACATTTCTGGCTTGGCTTTGAAACACTTATGACACTCTTGTATTTGCTCTATATCAGCCTGACATGTGGGGTAATAAGCTTATGTACATGCTCCATTTTTTTTTTTTTTTCATCTACCATTCAGATTTCTCATTTAGATTGCCTGGCAATCTATTTTCAAGGGGGGGAAATGGTAATCGAATGAAATGTCAGAGGCAACAAACACAGTGGGTGAGGTAGCTTCTGACTGCCTCAGAACTCCATTGATTCTCATTAGTGGTTCCAACTATGACAGCATCTGTGCTTCTTCCGAACGGACTCATGTTTCCTAAGTGATCGCCAGCCCCTGTGATCCAGACTTTAAAGCAAACAAACACAAATAATGCTTAAGAAGTGTTTGTATCTTTGTAATAACCAGCCTGACTTTATGCATAATAAATTCAGCAGATTGCGAGCCAATCTGACGGTGACAGGCTGTCTGCTGCTCTGGCAGCCTGCTGCTTTAAAGAAAAAAAGGCAAGCTGGGGAGTGATGCTGCGGAGTAGGGTCTTACCTTCCAGACAAGCACTGCAGAGGCACCTCTCCTCTGTTGATCAAGTCTGCTGACTATTGATCATGTCCCAAGGATAGAGAGCCTTTCACTTCCTCTCAGGAGATGGACTGCCATTATCCCTATAGCTCAGTAATGAATCTCACTTGTGAGGACTGGGTGAAGAGAAGAGCTGCTTGAAATGTATTGTCGTGCCTAATGCACAGTGAGGGAGGTCTAGGAGATCAGCAAGGCTGATACTTCTGTTTTTCCGTGTAATGAGGCCACTGGCCTAAGATAGAAATGTCATGCCTTCTTTCCTGCTTTGCTTTGCTTTGCCTTCAAAATTCTGCTGCAACCACTAAAAGCACGTACTACTGCAGGTAATTTCTTACAGCATAAACAACCAAAATAATGGTCAAAATGAATTACAAAACTTCGGTTTCAAAATTCAGCTTCGATACAACTTAGGTCAACAAATTGCTGAGATCTGGGAATGCAGAAAACCGTCAGACAGGAGAGAAACATGACCACTCAGACGATCAGACCAGTCACAAATATACTAGCAGTGACTTGAATAATCTGGCTAAACTATTGGATTCTTTACACCCTATCTGATTGACATGTTTGTAGCCTTGCCGAACTTTGCTATAGTGGACAGAGACACTACAAATGATGTAACTGAGTACAATTTTACCATAACCTATACAAACGATGGGCAAAACAAAAATACCCATCATGATGCCACCCATTGGTTTGTGACCAGCTGTTTTGAAGCCTCATCTGGCGTTTTAGTTGTCGCAGTATTGACCATATTTGGACAAGCTGGGGAACACTATGCCCGCCTACCTATGCTGGCAACCCAGATACAACCAGGCATTAATCAAACCGGGACCCCAAACATGCCTCTCTTTGAGGCTTAACATCTAATTAATTATGGAAATATTTCCAAAGTTACCACAAGATAACTCATCACAAGGAGTGACTTTAGCTAATGAGACCATTATGACTTGTAGAAAAAGTATATTAGCTTTTTTTTCATGAAAGAAGTTGACATTATTTGAATGGGATTCAACAGGAGTCAGAGTTTTTTTTTTAAACCTAGTGGCCCTCAGTAGTATCACACTTTGATTTACTTCTGCTTAGGTTTTACTTTTCCAACCCAGAGCCCACGTCCATTTGTATATAGTCTATAGTTGTAAATAAGATTAATCTTTCTTATGAATGTCTCACATACACGTAAAGAGTTGTATTGTGGTGCCTCTGACGCAGTTAATATTAGCTTTCTACAAGAACCCTGGCAGAAACCAAAGATTGCAGGGATTGTCTCTACGGTGGCGACATTGCTCAAACCAATCATTTCCGAGCTGTAATGGACAGTCTTGTAATGTCTGGGCCAGCCACTCTGGTATGGCAGAGACTGATTCTGCTTGCAAAGAAATCACTGCAGCTACATTGAGTTTGGCCTCTAGGTTTCCGAGTTACAGTGTGTGGTCAGTTCACTCCAGTGAAGCCCATTATTCTTCTGCTCAGAGGCCATTGAAGAGAGAAGTGTATACCCCCAGCACTGAGTCCAGCTACACCTTAACCCTTCTATGTACAGTTTTGCAAGATTTGGGTGAAGGAGACGCCCTCTCCTTGTTCATCATTAGTAATTATTATGAATGCTATGATTAACCTCCCACTGATTCTGAAGGCATTTCCTTTATAAATATCTACTGCTGTTATGCTGAGCTTTTTCAATCATCCCGGTATATGAATCTTGCTCCAGCACAGCTCCTCAGAGTTATAAATGTCATTAGGAGATGGACTCTGTATTTACTAAGACAGCCTGGTGAGATCAGAAGGACACTGCATCCATCTGTATTTCAAGTCGGCCATCTCCTCCTGTGGCCTCTTTGGTGTCTTGCCGTGACTTGGCTCTGTTTGATTCCACTGCGGTCATCAGAGAGCTGCTCATTAATCTTACCAACACTCTGTCCCACTTCTCTCCATAATCTTCCTTCTCCTAATTTCCCTTATCGGTCACACTGACTTTCTTTTGTTTGTGTTTGGAAGGCTTACTCTAGGCTGTTAGCCAGAGGGTGCAGACAGAGTACAGAGCGGACTGCGGCAGCTTCCCTCCATCAGTCATGAAGCCAGGGGTGGTTTATCATCCCAGGTTTAGGTTTTGTGTGCCAGCAACTGCTCATTCATTTGCAGGGGGATAGATTGTGCTGAGAGTATTGATGGGGAAGCTAATGCTTTTAAGTGCAAGATTACACCACATTTAATAATGATGTTACTTATTGCTGCTGGCACTTCAAACTGTCATTTGTCATGCACGCTCTCCCGTGTTTGCGCAGTCCACACAGCATTTCCTTTCTCCCCTCGCTCATTTTATCCTATTTCAGCCTCATCTCTTTCTTGTGCTAAAGTGTAGTGTTGCAGGGTAAACGTCACCAAGTCAGGTCCATCTATTTCATCAGCACCCCGGATGCCTTTGAAAGTGTTGGAGGCTGTCAGGAGGGTGTCCCGGGGCAATCAATGATGTCCTATTAAAGTCCCAGCGCTCCAAATGTAACATCACAAATATGCCTCAGTGAATAAGTGAAGGGAGTTTTGGAAAACGTATGTCCCCTTTCTTCAAAACTGTCCTTAAGAAACCCTTGTGAATATAAACTATATCTAAACACACGTTTTGGCTGTCTGACACTCAGAACTATCGTGTTATAATTTTTTTTCTTTTCTTTTTAGCTGCAGTCTAACTCTATTTCAATCTTATTTGACTCATCAGATCTCGATAACTTCAAAAGTCAAACAGTGAGGAGTGCTGTCAACGTCCGTGAGGGGCAAGGAGTGGTTCTCTTGTGTGGACCGCCTCCACATTCTGGAGGTAAGTTTGCCATATCAGGCTTTTGTAGCTGTTGTCTCTTATTTGAAGGGGACTCTTTTCATTGTTTCAAGTTCTTAATCATCATCCCCTAAAATTGTTTACACAGGTTTAAACCAAACTCCACTAGGGTGTTTTTCTTTCTTTCTTTAGTCTATTTTTGTAATTCAAATTAGTCTCAAAGAAATACAGTTACTGTCTGTAAATATGAAAATAAGGCAATGAGATAGATGGTTAACTGAGCTTAACACAAAGACTTTGAAACAAGTAAACAGCTACTGTATCTGGACACTGTCAGAATGTGACAATATCTGCATAACAGCACCTCTAAATAATAGCACTGTATTCATTTGCTTCTTCTGAAAAAGGTGTTGTTATAAAGAGGTCTAGGTACTAAAATTATAACCGAGATAAAAATGTCTAGCCAACATGTGTCACTGTCACGTTTTGACTTGCCAACGTGAAGGAAAGTACATGCATGAATGACCGGCCTGTTTTCATTTCAAGTGGTACAGAGTAATAGAGTCTGCATAGCAATGAGGTTGTGGGTGGCTGGATGCAACAAACAAAGAATTTAGGGAAATTTGAGTCCGTGAGAAAGCATAAGTAAACCTGGACTTTATTTAGGTAACGTAAGTACATGAGTTACTTGCGTAACATACATTAAGTAACTTCTTTATTTTAATCCAAACCATTATCTTTTTTCTAAACCTTATCGCATGGTTTTTGGTGCCGAAACCTACTTTTCATGCCTAGTCAAGGCAAAATGTGACACTGACACGGTATCCTCTCGTGAACTGACAGGTGTATTACACACTTTGGCATAATCGCAGGTTGAGGTTTATGCATAATACATGAATTATTGAAGGAGCTAAAGGGTGAATTTTGCTGTCTGTTTCCAAACTGTTTCCAGTCTTTATGCTAAACACCATGAAACTGTTGGCTGTAGCCTTTTATTTATGCACCTCCACACATTCAAAAAAGATGCTTTAATTGTGCAAGTGAGAGGCTAACACTGTCTTCTATAACTGAGCGGCCACAAATAAGAAGATAAAGACGCAGGCTGCACTCTGCAGAAAACTGAGAGCATGCACAATGGCTGCTGCCGAGCTTGTCACCCTCTTGATACAATAGCTTGCACATTGGAATGACCAATTTCTTTCACAAGTTAACAGTTTGTAGCACAGTGCATTGTGCAGCTGGTCTATGGGATAATGGGTGAGAGTACTCTGTGTGAAATACAGTTTGACAGCTTCCCTCGCTGACATAGGCTTATACGCGGTTGGCTACTGTAACCGTGGCGCTATTGTGTTTTCCCACATTTTCAGAAGTGATTGAAAGTAAAGCAGCGCAAGCCAACTGTCCCTTTATTCCTTCATTGCCCTGTTGCTCCCTCCACAGCTCTCTCCCCCTGTCCTTTGTATTTCGCTCTTTTTCTTTTTCTCTCTTGAATTTTGAAAGCATTGATGTGTCACATAACCTTCAACTCCGCTGAACTTTATCTGACACCTACGGTAGGAGGGATTCCTTTTGGTTTTCATTACGCTTGATTAGCTTTGAAATCTTCAGCAGCTTTTTCCTCCACCACCACATGCGTTATCACACCACCCGGTTAGGAAAATTAAAATGCAATTCTTTCACAAGTAATTGTTATTGTATCACTCTTGTACTCCAACATAGATATTTGCTCACTGAAACGGCCTCTTTGACACTTCTTTGTGTTACAGAAAAGCTCTTTTGTTGTATTTTCACTCCTTGCTTGGTAAAATTCTATCACTGATCATTACAGCCACATAGTTCAGACGGAGTTTATGCTGACGCTGAACTATGTGGCTCCTGCTTGCCTAATCAGAAGGAGCTTTATATCTGCATGGCTGCATCCAGCTCGAACGTTGCATCTCCTCCAAAGCTGAGTGGCTCTCTCCCTCGGGGGCATTGAATATGATTGACAGTCACTGCATGCACCTTTTGACTCAGAACCCCGTCACCTCCGAAGTGGTAGATTACACAGATCATCTCCTCGCTCTTGGACATCTGTGCAGTGTTCGCTTCTTGAAAATGACGCAGTAATTCATCATGGCAGGCTTCTCCTTTCTTATGGTTGACATGCCGCTTGTGAAGGGGCAGGGCAACATATTCCTACCCCCCTATGTCAATCCATCCATCCATCCATCCCTCAATCCATCCCTTCATTCATTCAGGCCACCCAGGAACTTAGTCACTCGGGGACCCACGGAATGGAGGCCATGTGTCAGGGGAGGACCACTGACGCGCTGTAATCCATTTTGTTTCGCTCCCTTTCATTTGGTCTCCCATTCTTTCTGCCCTGATAGCTAATACATTCACCATGTCTTGGTATCTCATCCCAAGGAAACTGAGATAAGGGGAGGAAAATGATGTGATATGCTAACATTTTCTTTTGAACCAGCTGTCCATGTCATAGTAACCAATGTATCTAATATGTGTGGAATCAGCCGAGGTGTGAAAGTGGACCACTGCTGTGCTAAGTTAAACTCTTTTTCTTTCTGTTTACAGAACTGACATTTGCATGGATCTTCAATGAATACCCGTACTTTGTCCAACAAGACAGGCGTAGATTCATCTCTCAAGAGACCGGGAGTCTGTACATCGCCAAAGTGGACCCCTCAGATGTGGGCAATTACACCTGTGTGGTTAACAACACTGTTACAATGGAGAAGGTTCTCAGCTCGCCAACACCACTGGTCCTCAGGAATGATGGTAATTATTTGAAATCACATTGTGGCTTTAGTTTACGTCAACTACTCATGATAATTTAGTCATTTCGATTATACTTAAATGTCTCATCAGATGTTTCTGGTCATTGCTTTGGTGATTCCATTAAATTAGACAAATTCCCATATTTGTGTTCTTTTATATAGCTCGTAGAGAGCTGACAAATCCTATTTGTGTCAACATGAATAGAAGAGTGTTTTACAGAAAAAAATGACAGTTTTAGCCCGAGTGTTCTGTAACATTACATCAGTGGTATAGTTGACTTTATCCCATCATGTTAAAATATACATTGACAGCATCTGATGACATCAAATGCCACTGTTGACTGCACATTTACTGGGCAAAAGCCAATATTATTATTTTTTAATTTTTAGGTCAGCTAAAATTTTTTAATTATCTACAGTTGAGTAAATTTACTGGCAGTAGTCATTACGGCCAGCAAAATCAGCAGTTGCTGGCTTAAGCTTTCACTTGGTACAGCTTGTTAAATAAAATTGCAGCTCTTGTAATTTGTAAATTGTTCTCTTTCAAATTCCCTTATAAAAACAGTTAATTGATCATGTGGTGTAATGGTTAACAACTTCAGGGTTTTCCACCAGGAAAAATCCCAATGGCTCCCGCTAGAAGCAGTGATGAGGTTGAAGGAATAGAACAGACAAAATATTTTATTAAATTGAAAAAAGGTTTTAGTTACTAAGCTGAACACTGGGTATCTCGATAGAAGTCCCACAAACATTTCAAAAAGACTACAATAATCCAAAAGGAACAAAAGAGGTAAAAATGAGACACTAAAACAAGAAGAACTTAGAGAAACAGAGAACTTACTGGGTTAGAAAATGCTCAAGAAGACATCGGGCAAACTCAAACAACAAACTGACAAAGAGGGAAGGAGAGCACACAGGCAGGGAAATACACCAGGGAGGGAAGCACAACGAGGGACAGATTTTATAACTGATTTGTAAAGCAGCACGAAATAATTTGTTTACCATTAATGAAGCCACTAATTACAAATGTGGTATAATGTTCCACTCAAACCACTGTTTTGATTGGTATTCCACTCATCACGCAGAGCTTTCATGAGATGCCTTCAGGCTTGTATTACTGCCAAAATGTCACAGATTATTACTAACTAATCACTGAGATGATCAGAGTATGGATTGTGTGTTGAGAGAGTTGCAGCTCCATATTCTTGAGCTTGTCCACGTGGTGTGTACGATACATGCACAAGACCCCGATTCAGCTCTTGCTTTCAGACTGTGGGGTTGTAATTAGTACATCTATCTCTCCAACGAAGTCTTTGACCTGCCCTAGTGATGTGAATATAAATAAAGTCATAAATGAAGTCACATTGCCGACTGTGATAAATCTATACCAAGCAAGTCTTTTCCCTGAAGTGCTGTCTGAATCTTTTATAACCCACCTCTGATTTCTTTTCCTCTCTACAAGCCCTTTAGTGGTCACTTTTGCTCTGACTTTTGTGCTAGCTGTCCCGCTGCGTTACTGCTCTCTCTCTCTGATCCAATATGAACCCAATGTCTGCTGTTAATCATTGATGTAAAAAGCTTGTCATCTATTGTGTCCCTTTTGTAGGAGTAATGGGTGAATATGAACCCAAAATAGAAGTTCATTTTACTGATCCGGTTCCAGCTGCAAAAGAATCAGTGGTGAAACTGGAATGCTTCGCTCTGGGAAAGTAAGTCAGCCTCATGGTATGTGTGTTTATGTGTGTGTGTGTGTGTGTGTGTGTGTGTGTGTGTGTGTGTGTGTGTGTGTGTGTGTGTGTGTGTGTGTGTGTGTGTGTGTTTGTGCGTGTGACATAAGCTGTAGGCTGATTCATACATGAATTTATGCTACTCAAGATGATTTAAGAATGCACTGGCGTAGTATTATTCATTCTCACACTCATCAATCCATAGCAGAGCAAGGGCTGCAACACTAAAAGACAAGAGAGCTGAAATCAAAGTTCTTTTAAGAGCATTTGAAATCTGAGCAATCACAGTATGATTTGTAGGGAACAATAATTCACAAGGCTTTTGCTTCAACTACTTTCCCGCTTGTGCTTAATCGCACTTTGTTCACAGAGACTGACAGTTGCATCCTGGGAACTTTTTGTTCCTGTTTTGCAGCCCTGTCCCAGAAATCAGCTGGAGGAGAACTAGCGGTGTCCCTTTCCCCAGCAAAGTCAAAATGAAGAATTCAAACGGCGTCCTTGAAATCCCGAATTTCCAGCAGGAAGACGCGGGGACGTACGAATGTATGGCGGAGAATCGGAGAGGCAAAAATGCTGCGCGGGGTCGTATTTCATTCCATGGTAAGTGAACCATTTCAAATTGAATGACAGTGGAAGCATGGAGACACTGGGGTGAATGTAACAGACATTCACACTTGTACAAGAAACATGCAGCTGACCCACAGCTGGAATCCCAGTTATTGGACAGAAAACACATCTACATGTGGGGCATATTGTTGCCACGCCACTTTAAAATAAGCTATGGATCCAGTGGGTAGAAGTGAAAAGTGAATTTTATTTCAGCGCCTTCAAATTAATTTTCAGTTAATATTCAAATCTGTTTACCAATTCTGTCTGTGCCATTACACTGATAATCCACTTGTTGAGTTTTAACTTTGATGCAAGTTTTAACTTTAATGCGAGGCTGGTTTTACGGCTTTATGATTTCTGATGCCACACTTTATTAATCCAGTGCTTCTATAATTAAAATACATGTTTGAATAGGTAATCCTTTCATTCATTCCAAGCTAAACCTCACTGGCTCCAGACAATGACGGACACAGCCCTCTCTATAGAGGAAAGCCTCTTCTGGGAGTGTAAAGCCAATGGGAAGCCGAAACCATCCTACAGCTGGATCAAGAATGGGGAGCAAGTGATGGCTGAGGTATGGAAATCTGTTAGATTTATTATGGTAATGCTGACAAACCATAGAAAAAACACAGGATTGGATGTAGAGTTGTATCTCCTCTGTATATGTGTCTCATCAGTGTTTCTTTCTGCTCAGTTTATGCTTTGATAAGTTTGTAGCCACAATATTTTGAACTGGTTTATCAAGTCCTTTTCACAGTTTGGTTTTGGCTGTAATGTTTAATGACTTGCTGAGGTAAATCTGCCAATCCCTTTTCCCTAATATGGATAAGGGATCATCTATGTTAATGCAAGGTGTAAATGCACAAACACCACCTCAGGATCGGAATGCAATTGGATCGGCCGCATCATGTTTGGAGGTGGTCTGACGTTGCAATCGGATCTGAGCCAGATCTAAATTCCATTCCTACAGTGTCGACAAACACAATGAGTGTACGTTTCTACTGAATTTACAGCTAATGAATAGTTGGTACATTGTCCACTTAATACCTAGATTATAGTTAAGAAACCGATGTTCTACACCCCTTGCGGCACTGAGGATCCCTGGTTGGCTTAGCAGTTTAAAAATCAGTCATAATTTGAGTATCATCATAGTAAATAAATATAATAAATAGGAAAATAAAAGATCTTTTGCTATATTCTTAGTGCTTTTTTTTTTTTTAATTTTTTTAGCATTGCCTCTTTTGTATATCTAAGATGCATGTTAATTCACCACTGCGTCTTCATCTTTCACAAGCTGAACATATGGGGAATGGCACAAGTCTCTTTTGTCTTTTTTTCCCACCTTTCTCCTTTCTCCTTCCCTGCTGTCTCCTACCTTCATGGTGCACCAATAATTGCCATTGTGCCTTTAGACATAATAAGATGGCCTGGCAATGGATATGCAGAACAGTTTCTCTTTTTCTCCACAGGGCCGGGTACAAATTGAAAACGGGGCCCTTTCCATAGCAGCGCTAAACCTGTCAGATTCCGGGATGTATCAGTGTGTGGCTGAAAACAAACATGGCATTATTTATTCCAGTGCCCAACTAATGGTGTTAGGTAAGATTGTGTCCCTCCTTCTGCTTTTATCCTGCTTATCTGTCTATGCGTTTGATCATCTCCTTAGATAAAAACCAGCAGCCTGCTATAACGTTCCTCAGCAATCAGTCTGCACACTCATTTGATGTCACCATGCGCTCCGCCAGAAAATATATGAATCTGAGAGTGTCTCATTTTACTTTCAGTCGTTTCATCTATTGATTTGGATACTACAAACTCATTGCTTTGTTGCATTGTGAATGCTCTCTCGTGTAGATGGGGTATTGATTTATTTGCAAAGCTTTGATGACTTCCATCTGACTAGCTCGATGAGAAATTAGATTTTCTCTCGATACATGTGATGACACTTCATGGTCCTAATGATGGCGAACAAAATGTGATGAGTGCAGGCAGGAGCTGATGGCTGAAGACATGACGAGCGTAGATGTTGTTTGTGTGTATTTGTGGGATCAGTGGGTTCATAACCTTGAGTGTAATGGGCATTTGGGGTCAGATTGTGCTGTGATTTCAAGCTGCTTTCTCTGAAAGCTCATGAAGAACTAATCTCAAATACAGCACGGCTAATCTGCAACGGTTTAGGTTGCCTATGTTTTTTTAATCTCATACTTTATCTGCTCCCCTACGTACAGCTTCATCTCCTAGTTTTGCCAAAAGTCCGTTAAGAGCCTTGCTAAAAGCTCGCTCAGGCAGCGAAGTCACTTTTGAATGCAAGCCTGAGGCCTCGCCCCCAGCAATTAGCCTGTGGAAGAAAGGGAATGAGATCCTGCAGAGAACTGAAAGGTAGGATAAAAGTCCAAGTGCATATTCCTCCTCGCAGCTTTCACTCACATTCACTGCAAGCCGACTTGTTTCGATAGCGTATTTGGCATTTGTGCAAATGCATAAAAGTAAAGACTAATTAGGAGAATGAGAGCAGTGAACCCACCAAGAAAATTGCACATAGCTAATATATTGCATGCACCCTCATGTGCAAAGTGCTTTATGTGATGGATGGAGATGGTGGATGGTCATATCAACACTGCATGCATTAAATATTTACAAATGGACTCTGTCCTAAAGATGAAGTCTATCCATTTCTAGACCGAGTAAGAAATTTGAAAAGTATGACTGAAGCTGTCGCATGTGTAATTATCTACTTTATCATGACATACAAAGAGATACAAGAGTTTGATTGATGTAATCAGCAAAACTGTAGAGATGAAAGCCTTTCCGCAGATTGGAGGGAAGAGAGGTCTCACTATTCTCAAAACTCTGCACGCTGACACGATGAAGACAATGAGCAAACATCAAGCACCACTTTCATCAGTATAAAGTGGTGTTTAATTTAGTTTGTTGTCTGATTTTGTATTGAATACAAGAAGACGTCATATAAAACTAAAGAACCAATTAAAGGTGGAGAGTTCCAAAAGCAAATCGGATAAGAAATGACACATTTGAGCAATCTGTCTGCAGACTTTTCATCATCCCGAATGGCTTGGGAAGGAAAGCCTTGACAGTGACTAAACCCTGCTGCAAGTCAGCATGTGCACGTCAAGAATTTGTATCACACAAACACACGCACACACACACACATGCACACGCACAACAGGCAAGACAGACTGAATAAGAACAACTCAAACACAGGCATCCCAGTGTGCTGAAGAAATGCTGTTTGAATCACTCCCATGCTGCTTATTGAAAAGGAGGTTAGAAACAGAACAATAGTAGCAAAGCGTCTTGTCAAAACAGCACAGAGGCTCTTTAGTTGGCTCCAGACGGGAAGCTGCATCTAAAGCTTCAGAAAATTGGTGAACGTCCCAAGCCAACTGACATTTAGCACACTATATGTGAAGCCCACATACTCTTTCAAGGTGCACAACATGGCATGTATGCAGACACTGGAAGGGAAATGCTGTCTAATATCGGCAGCCATGCCATGCTGTAAATTGGGGCAGTGTGCAGAAAATAATTGTTGCACATAATTGAATAAAAAGGGAAAAAGTAGCACTTTTTTTTTTTTCTGTTAACCATTAGAAGCTATAGTTCAGTTATGATTCTTCTCATTTGTGCTAGCACAAATTTTGAATTTAGCATTATCATGTAATTAACGCTTGGGGCACTGTCCTTGTTTTTGTTGATTGGACATGTTTTTAATCAGGAGAATGAGAGCAATGAAAAATATATGATTTTTATATTTAGCTTGCAGAGTACCATATATTGGGCTTTTGTTAAAAATAAAGCTATTCAGTGCCCCCCCCCCCCCCCCCCCCCCCCCCCCCCCCCAGCATGATATGGGCTCCTCACTGACCATAGCAACATAAAGCCTGTTACGCACATTTATGTATTCAGGAATTTGCTCATGGATGCTCTTTGTAAACTATTTCTTCATTTTGTTTTGTGTCCCAGAGTTTAGCCGACTGCTGAGTCAGGGGGAATGGTCACCCTGCCTGCTGCTTACCCACCTTTAAGAATTACATTTTTCTGGGATTTAGTGGAGAGCTTTTAGGTACCATGAGGGTCAACATGCTTGAACATGACAGGAATATAATTCTGGTAAAAACACCACAGGGCAAACGTATTACATTGAGACGACTCCTAAAATAGCTGACGTGAATACATTGAATATCTATACAAAGTAATGACTACATATAGGATCAAAACAAAGCCAAGCCCTTCTGTCTGTCTGTACAATTTTCAATTTAGTAACCAGCTGTTCTACTTCCTTCAGGATTACTTTGCTTCCAAACGGAACATTAAAGATTGCCAATGTAACCAAACGGGATGCAGCGAGCTACACATGCATTGCTAAGAATCAGTTTGGGACAGCAAGCACAACTGGGAGGCTGCTTATCACTGGTAAGTCCTGGTTTTCTTCAATCAATAACTGCCTAAAAAAGTAAATCACCCATACTTAATTGACCTTTCTCTATGCCCTGCCCCCGCTTTTATAAGATCATGCCTATTATGCCAAGCTTGAAAAGCTTTAAGCACCGCTTGTATGCAGTTTTCATTGATAACAGTGGAGATTTCTCTCTAAACTCTCGTGGTAATTTTTGAAGCAATGGATTCTTGATTTCAAACAGAAAGTGTCTCAATTTGTACCTGGTTGATTATAATGGCTGTTATGACTTTAGGGTTAGGATTGACATGAACTCAGGGGTCATGGAGGAAAAAACAAATAATTTGGTAATTTTCGGTTATCAATTTTATTTTGTTTTCTTGCCAAAATTGATTCTACTATTATTCCTGTTCAGCTGATGCTGTTCAAGGTTGACTGGGCTTTAAGTAATTGGTGATATTCACATGGTTAATATTGCAGTTGTAGTGGTAATACAGAAAGCAGGTGACTGTGTGTAAAAACTGCAAACGCCCAAACAAAATTCACAAAATATTTTTGTTTTTACTTCCTCTCACACGAAGATAAAATTCTGATTAGTATTGCCATGGTAGATATATCCAGTAATGGGCACAACTAAGCTTTTACTTTAAGCATCAGCTGGTTGCCTATTCTGTTGTATTAAAATGGATGTAGGTTTAAATGATGTCGTCCACAGTGATTGATTGATGATATGAATAACAAACACTTATTCGGAAATTCATATTAATCTGAAACCAGGCCATCTGGTGATAGCTTCAATTTTTTTGTACAGACAAGTGAATGATATTGATCCTCTCATTCCTTCAAATATGCAATTAATGGCTACATAATATGATACCATGCTAAGTCTGTAGCCTAAAAATGAAAAGAAAAGCAAAAGAGGTTGAAGCTTAACAGATCTTGGTAAAAAGTCATCATCATCATCAGCAGTTAGCATGTACAGTAATACAGAATGTAATATAACAGTCTGATTAGGTGTTATTTATGGAAATACACACGTTGCTTTGACAAAAACACAATGAACTTTACTGTTTCTAAAAATGCCAAACTTTAAGCAAAGCACATGAGGATGATGATGGAACAAGGAGTTTGGTAAGTCAGTGCAGAGCAGGTCAGAGCAGCAAATGCTTACATAGTGGTTAGCAGAATCCAAGGCTGGTGTTCCACAAGGTCATATGTCAGACCTTTGAAGCATATACATAATTGCCCACTTATGTTTACTCTTGGCCCCATAAATAATGCTAGGTTACTACTAGATGTAATATAGTGGTTAGCCAGCCATGCATGCGTCACAATTTTGTAATTATGATTTTGTTTCTGGAAAGACAATAAAAAAAAAGACATCTATATATATGCCACGTATTTTTCTGTGTAAAGCTAATAAAGCTATGATTAGGCAACTGCTTCTTGGCAAAGGGTCAGTTTCCTGGCAGTTCTTCCAAAACAGTCCACCTATTTATTGTCAATTTACCGTATGGCTTGAAAATCCTTTCATTTCTCCCTCTTTTATGTTTATCTTGCATTGCATATGTACCGTTAACAACCAAGGTTATTGTGAAATGAATATAACTGGTATACATTATGCAAAATAGCAGTAAAGCAAGCAACAAACATTATCCTTGATTTAGTTAAAGGTCATTATTTATGAGTGCAGTGACATAACACGTTCATGTAGTCCCCCAGTTGAATTTGTTGTGTGTGTAGCCACCTAACGTATTTTTCTCATTAGCTTCCATTCTTCTCGCACACTGACAGCTGAACCATTTAATGTCATAGAATTTAATTACTGTGACCTTTCCTCAACATACTCCGAGGCCCCCAATCTAACACAGTCACCAGCGGGAATGTGCTCCCATCTCTGTAATCCTGTTTCGAACATTTTCTCCCAAATTGATCCCGGAACATGAAGTGCGAACCGGAGATGTCATTAAATGTTACTAATGGACAGGCTTGGAATTTAAGTGCTTATTAAAATCAGGAAAAGCCCACATCCATGGGTAATTTAATGATGGTGACTTGATTTAGCTGTGAATTGTGAGTGAGATAGTAGTTGCAGAGGTCATGGTGGTGTTAGAGGTTCTGGTGGCAGAGATATTAACATGCGTACGCTGTCATCTGTTGTCTGGCCAGAGCCCACCAGAATCACCATGAGGCCTACTAACATGGAGATTATTGTTGGCGAGAGCATCGTGCTACCCTGCCAGATTGCTTCAGATCCAGCCCTGGATGTGTCTTTCTCATGGGCATTCAACGGCCAGCTCATCGACTTCCAGCGAGACAGCGATCATTTCGAAAGAGTGGGCGGGGTGAGTCATCTCGAGCATTAAACTCAGAGTCTTTCTGGCTATTCTGGGATTAATTGGGACATACTGTGCAATGTGCAAGGGTATGCTCCATTGCCCGGCTGAGGGCTTCTTAGACACCAATAATACCCAAGTGAAGAGATTTCTGGCAAGTCTTGTACATTTGAAAGTTTTCCTGTGGTTAGGGGTGAACAGAATATCAAAAAAATAATGATATCTATGAGGAATCAGTTACAGTCATATGCTGTAAAAGCCTCAATGAAAGGCACTATCACTTCAATAATCGAGATCCTTACCTTTTGAATTGGCTGTGTAAGCCACCCACCTCTAAGAATATTTTGATGAAATGCCATTTCAGTCTTACAGAGGGTCCTCATTAATAAAGTCTTTATACTTTTCATCCCTTCAACTTCTGATTCCCATACCTCAAGGGAGAACATTTTCTTATCATCTCCCTCTGCCATAATTTAATTTGCATACCTATTTATGAATCTTTAGCCCTGAAATAATTAAGTAATGAGCCGCCTGGCATTCACCAAGGGCAGGCCTGGCACCAGTAAATGTTCATTTGAAATCCTTTTGCCTTGAAATAAAGATAAGTGATGACTTTTGTTTAATATTTGTTCCTTTTGATGAAGGGCAAAGTTAATTGTTCAGAGCTTGTCAGTTTAAAATGACTACACACGCTTTTGCTTTATATAGTGACAATTATCATCCAAGGTTAGCAGTCTGATCAGTGCCATTAATGTGTTAAAGGTTGATATGCACGCTCACAGTTTTTTTGGACATGCCAAACTCATATCTTCATGAATGCAAATAGCAATTACTAATGACATTGAACTGTGCATAGGCATTTAATTAGATATAGTTTTCACAGAATCTGTTTCCCCTGTCCAGAGAGATTACCAGCCCCCTGCTCAACAGCTTCTGATGAATTAATTTACATAATTAAAGTAAATCTGCCTCATCACTTCCTTCCTGCCAAAGCAGGAGGCCTTGCGACGCATCGCGCGCTCTCAGGTCGGCCAGGTGGTGCCTGACATTGGAGAGAGAATCAGACACGGCGTTTTAAAACTGTCAGGCGAAAGGAAAGGAAACGAAAGGAAGGGGAAGAGAGAAAAAAAAATAGAGTGGTAGAGGTTGTCTCTTTATCCAATGACCGCAAAGAAGTGCCATTCGGCTTGGCTCTGCTTTGTCAGGTGCCCTAGAGAGGTGGGGATCCACGGGCATTCGTGCCTGGTTGCAGCAGAGCGGAGCTATGATCACTAGCCGCTGGGGGTGATGAAATCTACTATGACTGCAGCGAGTCTTACCTGGCCCACCCCCAGGTAACTACTTTCTAAAGCAGCACACTCGTCTTTACTGGCTGACATGCTTTGTGACAGGCCACTTGAAGAGGGAACTTTAAGATGTATTTTAGTTTAATAGTGGTGTTGTGTCAGTTATTTTAGAAAAACTCTCATGCTCGCTCACTTACTCAGAGTAACAGAGTGAACTATTAATTGCAGTATGTGTTTTAACGGTGCATTACTTAGTATTTTAAGTTTAAGATCTTTTTAAAAGACTTTATTTTGCACATTAAAAATAAATAAATTATATATATGCAAAAATGACAAAGACAGCAAATTAACAGTGCAGGAATAGGCAGAAAGCCCAGAGAGCTCCTTTGAAGCCTCCACCTAAATACATTTCAAATTCATAAAGAACACAAAATTAACATACAGAAAATAACATTGTTACGGAAAAGTGATAGAAAACATACACATGTGTATACATAACAGCAATAATGATAAGGGATGATCTATTGGCAGAAATTTAAAATAATATTCATAATTATGTTTTCATCAGTTTATAATCACCTAAAACTAAGAATCACTGTATTTTCATTACCTTGAGTCCTTTATATCTACATAGGGAGCAGGTCCTCTTCTAAGGAGCCCGCCATGTTGTACCACCATGTTTCTACAGTAGCCCAGAGGGGACAATACTAAACACGAGCTTTAGAGAGGGCCTTTCTTGTTATTCAGGAGTTTCAAGGCCTCTGTAGATTTTGCTACACGCTTGGAAGGGCAGGATGAGGCGAGGGTCGCAACCTCACTCAATGCCACTAAATTCTGCACACAGCTGTTTTGGGACATTGCTTTGGCTTTTTAAAAATGAACGTGCACAATGAATATGTTAATTTTTTTTTTTTTTAAAGAAATCCTCTGTGAGAACCAGAGAGCTTGGGATTGCAAATCACGGACAGGGTGGGGAAGACTTTAAAATCTGAGAGGTTGGCTAAGGCATTGAAAATTCTCCTTCAGCCAGCCACAAATTAAAAACAGCCTTATAAAGATAAGAAAGTTGACAGTATTTGCTGTGATGTTTTGTTGTTTTTCCTCATGTCCATCACACACAATGCAGCTCATGTAAAAAAAAACATTTGCTCTACACTGTGAGTTATACTCATATCTCGCTTGAGCTTATGTAATTAGAGAATAATGAGGATTGCCTTGCCAATTAGATAGAATATGTTTGTTTTGTGTGTCCTGTGTGTAGCTGTTTGCAGGGGGTTGGGAGGCTGGTTGGTTGGGTAGCGCCTGAAGGACAGCCAATAGTGTTATTTGTGCAGAGTACATCTGCCATGTCTGTTGTTGGTGTTTGAAGAGAAGCAAAAGTCAGTGGCCCGGAGATGCTGTGATTGTCGAAAGCATTATAAATGTTAAAACATCCCAGAACCAAAAGCTGAGTGATGAAACAACACTACATCTCTTACTTAGCCTTATTTTTCCATCTCCTCTAGAGTATATCAGGGGATCTGATGATCCGTAACATTCAGCTGAACCATGGAGGGAAGTATGTCTGTGTTATTGACACTGATGTGGAAAGCTTGTCCACCTCTGCCATTCTGGTTGTCAAAGGTAAGAGAACCAATTGATTTTAACAGCTTCTTTTTATAAGCCTGTGTTTAAATAGCCTGAGTATATTTACTGTAAAATAATGTGGCATTGAAGAATCTGTTAGAGATTAGTGAAAGAAGTTTGACAGAAAGGTGTGAGAAATCCCTGCAGCTTCCTACAAAGATATGGGAAGGCGGAAATGGATGCTGCTGCAGTCAGTTATGTCAGCTTCTGTTTACATTAAATACTGAAATGTAAAAATAGCATACACACACTCAAGCTGGCATGGGTGACTTTGGGGCCCAGCTGACGTAGCTTTGTTGATATGTTCTTAGTGTATCTGGCTCAGTGTGCCGCCTTAGCTCTGGTGATTTACATTGGTATTCATGCCCTTAACAAACTGTAATAGCTGTCCCAGGTGCTTTGAGAAGGCAATGTTTATCACAGAAAATGACTGTAATTGGCTCATTTACACATCGGCAAAATATCATGGAAAGCATTCGAATAATGGAGCAGCAGAGCAAACAAGGACAACACGGCAAAGCCAGAGCATGTAACAGTCACACACACACTTGCTTTTCCCTTATTTTATTAAGCCTCTCTTTCTTTTTCTGATTATCCCATCAAGTTTATCTTTCCACTGCAACTGATCCTTATGTTCACTCATCACTAAGTAGTCCCACACATCACATACGCAGTGTGTGCACACACCAAGGACACAGAACTTAATTAAAGCGAGTATGATGGCCTTGGTATGTAACAAGGTGTAGAAGCCCTTATGAGTTTGATTAGGGGAGGCTTCTTGGAAGAGGTGATAACCTTGGATTCAGCCTCCTCGCTTTCTGATTGATGCAGGTCCCCCTGGTCCTCCGGACAAGGTAGCAGTGGAGGAGATCACAGACAGCACGGCCCAGTTATCCTGGACTCCTGGAAGGGACAACGGCAGCCCCATCACCGGCTACATCATCCAGGCTCGAACGCCTTTTACTGTGGGCTGGCAGGCTGTAGACACAGGTATGCTGAAACAGTCCTCCTGTCCTCTTGTAGTATTTGTACACCCTTATGTGGGTATTAATTTGTTTATCCTTTAATTTGAGTCAAGTAGTGCAGCATCTTGATATTTTTTAAATTGTTTTTTCAACTATGCAGTGCCGGAGGTGGTCAACGGTAACATGCTGACAGCCACTGTGGTGGGTCTGAATGCCTGGGTGGAGTACGAGTTCAGGGTGGTGGCCCGCAATGCTGTTGGCCTTGGAGAGCCCAGCCCGGCCTCAGCCAAGACTAGGACAGAGGATGCCAGTATGTACAACTCAACACTAAACTGCACACATTGATACACAGAGTGCTGAATGATTCCCTGTACTTTTAAAATTACTTTGTGGGAATATGCATTATGTCTTCCTGGGATTTCTTTGCAGAAATGGATTGTATCGACAGAACTGTTTTTTGGGGGGGAAATTGTCAGTTTATGGACACTCCCTTTGAGATGAACAAAAGCCCACAACTGATACTCAGCTAAAAATAAAAGTGTCCCAAAGCTCTGCTGAGGATCCTCCAAGAAGACGGACACTATTCTGTAGTAGATTTTGCCGTGTAAACACCTGGCTGGTGTAGAAGCACACTGAAGACAAATCAGTGTCAGATACTGACTGATCTGGTTGCATCATCAGAAGATCTAAACAATCAATATAATGGCGAAGTCCAGGGCTTTGCAGTCTGTTCACGTCTCTCTGAATTAGATCACTTTTGTTGCATTTTTTTGCTTCTGCAAAACCAAGAACTCTCATGGAAGTTTATTTATTTCAAATTTTTATGAAATTTAAACTTTAGAAAGCCACAAACAGGTGAAAGAGGTGTAACATACTTGAAAGCTGTAGTTGTGTTTAAGAAAACTGTGTGTTAGCCTCCACCATTTACAGTAATGCAAATTGTAGCGTTCAAGCTTTTTTTAAATGTTCATGGACCAGTGTTGATGCTAATGTGGCGTAAAGCCTGACCTTGCCCTGTGTGCAGAGCTAACTTATGCAGCTTAACAATATTTTCTTATCATAGAGAATTATGTTCAACAGAGCGGAACACAAAGCTTAAAGTGTGACAGTTACAAACATCGAAACAGTTCTGAAGGATATCAAACAGTTACTGGGAGTGATCAAGAAGTTATCTTATGCACAAACAGAGCACAGTCCAGTAATGAGCAGTGATCAGTGGGACGCAATAACTTTCACGAGTTTTCCAGAACACTTTGCTTGGTTTAATAGCTAAATTACTGCTTCTCCCGTGCTCCGTGTACATTTACCTTGTTGCGCTCAATTCGTGCCCGACAGGAGCAGTCTCTGAACATTTTGAATGCACCTCCTATTACTCTACTCATGGTTTTGCAAATATTCTTAGCTACTAATGATTTGATACCATTAACACAGTTTGGTAAGGCAAAGGCAATGGGAGCAAATCTTGGCAAAAATTCCTGGGAAAAACTCAGATCTCAATTCCCAGCATTCAACCCTGCCAGACAACCACTCATGGGCATAAGACATAGATGCTGCTAACTAAAGCAGGGGTCCATTTACTGTACGAAAGAATACTATGAGGGCATGCTTGACTGCTCCTCCACCTACACTGCCGTTTTTGCCAACATGTTGCGCTGCACAAACAGCCAAGTGGGAATAGAAACGGTGTGGGTTGAGTCAAATGTTACAAAATATTACAAATTTTGGCTTACTGTGGATGTACGGTGACATCTGGGCAACGTCAGCAATTTACACTCCTCTGAAATGTTTGTGTTTGCACAGAGTGGGGGATTTGTGGGGTCTAAAATAGACGATAGTATCTGCAGCAGGCGCCCTTGTCACAAGACTACAGCTGAGGTTTGTCGTTGAGCTTCGTAAACTGTGTTCTAATTGCTCCCCTCTGGGCTTTACCTCTCAGTTCCTGATACAGCTCCCACTGATGTTGGAGGTGGAGGCGGCACAAAGTCTGAATTAGTGATAACATGGGAGGTAAGTCATCTGTCACATTTGACTGTTCTCTCCATTGCCGAGTAATGGTTTTGCTTAATTGTGCAGAATTGAACAGAGCAATTTTATGACCCACATTAGTGAGACACCTTTTATTCAGCTTAGCCTACGAGTGCCATTTCTCTCTCCAAAAGCAGGGACCGAGAGCACTTCCTTTGACGAGTTTTGCACTTTAGTCACATTTACATGGCCACGCAAGAGGAAAAGATAAGGTAAAAGGTGATTGTGGCGGTAGATGACGGCGAGAAAGGGGATGTTGTGTATTCACAGAAGCCCTCGTCGAGGTACAGTGCAGAGATGGGCCTGTCTGTTTCTTTGTCTGTATGCGTTTTAATATCACTATAGTTTTGTGTTTCGCTCCCAGCCTGTGCCCGAAGAACTTCAGAACGGAGAGGGCTTCGGCTACATCATCGCCTTCAGGCCTGTGGGCACGGTCACATGGACGCGAGCAGTTATCTCCACACCCGGAGTGGCACGCTACGTCTTTCGCAACGACACCATCCCGCCCTTCTCGCCATTTGACATCAAAGTGGGAGCCTTCAACAACCGAGGGGAGGGGCCCTTCAGCTCTATTGCCACCGTATACTCGGCAGAGGAAGGTACGGTGCAGACTTCATAGCCCAACGGCGGAGAGTGATGCTTAAATAAGCTATAATCTCTCTCCTTACCACTATGACCTTGAATAGTAATGATGAAATGAGTTTTTTTCCAGTGCTGTTATTTCCCTCCCCTCTCAAGCTGGGAATGTCAACTTGATATTAGTTATCGTGCTGGTAGATTACAGGAAATCCTAGCAGACACTTACCACACCGCGCTGTCAGGGAGGTATCCTGTTAATTGAATTTGCCGGGCAGATAGTCTTCCCTTATGTCAGTCACAGATCCCATTAAAAGAGAGCAGGGAAATAGCTTTTCAGTGAAACTACAGGTCTATTCTGTGCCTTACCTCTTATTGCTATTAGTGTGTGTGATAGTGTTGGATGAGTCTGTGGAATTCTCAGCACATTTCTGCTCTATTTCTGCAGTCCCCAGTGTGGCTCCTAAGAGGGTTAGGGCTAGAAGTGTGTCTGCAGCACAAATTGAAGTGATCTGGGAAGCTTTCCCTACCATCCCTGAAAGAGTGCTTGGATATGAGGTATGACTCACTGCAACATAATTCTTCTTATGTATTTATTTTTTCTCAAGTAACATAATAATTGAGATTTTTCACACGGCTTGTTCATCAGCTCCTAACCATCGTTCATGTGATTAGTTTTCCTGTCTTTAACTTGTAATATGATACAATTTCTTCTCATGTATCTCTGCAGAGGATTTGTTTTAAGCGTTAATAAGATCAAGAAATGACTTCAATACTTTGGCACATCAACAACAAACCCACAAGCGGAAAATAAAATCCCTCATCTTTTCAAGAATGGAAAGAGTGCTTTGCTGGTTTTTGTCACCCCTTCCCTTCCCATGCTCTTTCAAAATCTGTCATCTCTGGCCCTTGGCTCAAAGCTCACCAGTTGCCATAGCACTGGCTACATTGTCCTTTTAGAATGGAGCTCATTTCACCAAACGCCGTTCTGAAGTGTGTTTAGGCTGCTGAATTTCAATGGGCCACCAACACTATGGAAACGGAACAGTGGACTGCACATGTGCGTAACTCAACCATATAATTACACGTTGGTAGGATTGCAAATGCAATTCAGTTTCAGATTTATGTAATACTGTCCAAAAGATGATAATACTGTTAACTAGATTCTGGTGCTTTAATTGATAAAAGATTGGATATACAATAATGTAAGGGTGATGGGAAAGCAGGAGTCTCCTCAAGGGGGAACTTCACATTTCAATTTATTATAGATTGACTTAACTCGTATGTCACTTAATACAAGATACAAATAATGCAAATAACTCAAAGCAAGCAGAACATTTGTCAGTTTGTTTTACCGAATATTGCAATATCTGCACCCATACATGTCCGGTGATAGCCTGAGGGAAAGTAACTCTGCAACTTGTTTTACAGAGCAGAGAATCCTGCTGTTTGCTAGAAAGGGGATGATTTGTTCATCCAAATAAAGTATCTATCCATAAGCTTTTCCATTAAAGAAAGAAATGTGAGATTAAAACTTTCTTCCTGGGTCTGTTATCATGCTGTTTGACCCACTAAAATGACTCGGGTGGCTGAGAGTATGTGCACAAGTAACTGAGACTCCACTTGTGAAAAATGAATAATTTGCCAGCACTCCCTCCCTTCTTTTCTCTGATACAAACAGCATTTCAGAATTTCATTGCATGATGGAAAATTAATTTCAATATAACAATAAAATGCACCGCAAGAATCTCTGTGCTCGTGGCTTATTTTTATTCTCCTCCTGTCAGGTCGTGTATTGGGAGGACGACACCAAGCCTGACACTATTGGCAAAGTGCGGATATCTGGAAACTACACACTGGTTAACATCACAGGGCTGAAAGCGAACACAGTGTACTACCTCTCTGTGGCTGCTTTCAATACAGCTGGCCCCGGGCCACAGTCAGCACCCATCAACAACACAACAAAGAAACCACGTGAGTCTGTCCGGGAGGTGTATTTAAATCACTTCTGAATGGAGACTCGTTCATGAACCCTGTTGGATGACACCATGCTGTCCTCAACACGATTGCCGTTGCGTTCTTTCAGATTTGTTAGTTGAGCTTATAAAAGTCAATCTGACTTTTCATATCTAATGCGCACTGTTTTATACCTTACATCTTAATGTAGGAGGCCTTAAAGTGACCTTGAAGGTGAAAAGATAATGTCAGGCCCTCTTACGCAGAGAAAGGAGAGGGAATGTTTTTGGTTAAGCTTTGTAAAATGCAACCAGTGTTGGTGACGCACACCTGTGAGTGTTTCACAATAAAAAGCTTCATTAAGAAAAACAAAGTTTCTGTCCACTGAAATGTTAGCAGGCTTTTAATTTGAAATAAATACAGGAAGTGTTGAGTTTGTGTTAACGTTTAATGCAGTAACTTTAACAGTTGAAACAGGAATAGATTAAAGCAAGGCTTGGAGTTGACGTTTTCAATCACCTTAAATGATAACTGTGACCATTCAAAAAATGTTTTATTGGCTACCTTGCATGTCATACGCTTTAGAGATCATTGGATCTTCAAGCACTTGAAAAATAGAAGTGAATTCCAACCGGATCAACAAAACTGTGAACATGCCTTTTATTCACTAAGCGCGTTCCAATGCACCCTGGCAGCACTACATATATGCATGTAATAGTGGGTGTATTTATGAGGGGCTTACAATATAGTTCCTAATTCAAAGCTGGATACATAAAAGAATCAAAAATCTAACAGGTTTACGTTTTATGTTCAATTTTGATAGGCAGTTAACTTATCTGATTGGTTGTTCAGTTATTTACATTCTTTCAAGACTCGGGACGCTCAAGAGGAATGATATTTACTAGCGTAGGGCTGCTAGTTGCTTGACTAGAAATGGTAGTCACTAGCCTAAGGATTCCAATTGCCAGCTTGGGAATGAAAGTGACTAGCAAAGTCAGTGGGATGATAAAGTAGGTTTATGAATTTTCATTACTTGGCTCACTAAATAATTAGTCACCCTCAGTGAATGAGTGACATCAGTGGGTCTTGTCGAGGACTGCCAGCCTCTTAGGTTGACCACCGTCTGTTTTTCTGTTGTTTATTTTTTCGCACATGATAGTTGCGGCCTTGCTATTAGGATGAAGCTGGTTCATAGCTATTTGTCACCGAAAGGGGACACAATGGGTTAAAAAGTGCGCTGATATAAATGGTGCTGTCAAAATGGTAAAGACGTTTTCCTAATTGATCTGTGTTTTGTGTATCTGCCTGTGTTTTCTAAGTTGCAGTGAGAGTCAAGGCCACCATAGAATACACTGTCTTAATTAAAGAGGGTGTTCCAATGAAGCCCCAATTTATTAGTTTTCCAACTGAAGCTTCTCTATAAACCAAACATCTAGAAACTGTTTTTAATAATATGCATGCATTTTTTTTTTTAGAGATACAACCACAGGAAAGAGTAAACAGAATATCCTGTTTACCTCTGATTTCCTTTCCTAGCTCCAGATCGGGCTCCGCTCAACATACAATGGACCATGATTGGCTCCACACTCACGCTGCACTGGGACCCTGTAGTAGCTATGGAGACAGAGTCAAAGGTCACAGGATATTTGGTAGGTCCCTGTATTGTGTAAAGCATGATTTATCTTCAGAAAACAAGGTCTTTGCCTCAGCTCATTTTTATAAATCACCCTCTCCTGCCTCAGGTGCTGCTTAAGAGACATCGCTACAATGATGTCAATACTATCTTGACCAACAAAACCACAGCTGAGCTCAGCCTCTCAGCCAACGACAACTATCTCATTCAGATCAAGGCTGTGAGCAAGGGCGGTGAAGGTGTGGGCAGTGAACCCATCCACATTCACAAATTAAGTGAGTTTACTGTTCTCTTTCCCAGTTCATATTACTTCCTTTTTAACCAGTGATAAAGCTTAAGTGGGGATTCAATGAGATAAAGAGAACATTTAATTGTGCTTCCTTCCATCACTTTTCAACCATGTGTAATAGACTTATTTTGAGTGTGAGAAAAGCGACCTTTTTAGAAATGCATGTGTGGCGTCATCCATCTCTGCCATTGGGTTATTATTCCTTGTTGACTGGCTGCACAGCTCTGCAGCATATAAAGCAGTCCTGTGCTCCCATCCCGCTGCAAAATTGTGAGGCGGCTCAGTTTGTCGCTCTCCTCTCTGATGTGATACCAACTTTATCTTCTCAGGATACTTAAATAGCCTCTCCTGTTGAAAGCCAGTAATATCGTAGATATGGAAAATAAAATCACACATGGCTTTTGATTTATGATGACTTGTCAAAATCTTAGAGGATAGCACAGCAGAATGCAGGTTTAGTTCTTTGATGTCAGGGGTATTTTGGCTCTTCATATGCTGCTTTGCTGGTTTTGGTTGCAGGCATGGGAGCACGGGGCTCCGGAGCAAGCCGCCTCCGCCCATTGTGCCGCACCGCGGTTCTCATCAGCGCACTGCTCTGCTCTGTCTGGTGATGTCCCCCCACTGCCTATGGAGCGCCCTCCCTCCTCCTCCGTCCCTTCTGTCAGCCTGTCCAATGTCAGCCCTCCACTAGACCGACAAAAGGCCCTGGGCTTCAGTGGCAGAACTAGGAAAGACCAAAAAAGACCGTGCCACTCCTTTTTAAGCACCATCTGATAGAGACGTGATAATTTGCATGATATCTTTCAGTATTTCTTCCAGCGTCATAAGTGCCATCATGTTCTAGCTTTCGTTTTAGAAGTTTTGATGTCTACATGACTTCTCTTCTTAGTATCTTTGGAGATACTAATGCCTTAAAACCCACTTTACATATACAGTCCATACCAAAGTAGGTGACAGAGGCTGCTTTTCTTTAACCCTATATACAAATATATTGCAAAAGAATTACATTTTTGAGCAGAACAATGTTAATATAATCATTGGTTGCATCCATATTTTATCATCTCAAAAATGATTAACTTACCACATTTTTTTTGCAGCTTTTGCCAAAAGAAACATACTTACAGGCTAAAACGTTTTACCAGGCTTTGCCAAATATATGAAAGATCCATAGCAAATTGATCAACTGTGCCTGAAACCCACTTATCTCTGAATACTGAAATAATATTAAGCCTTTTCTAGAGCCTCGAGCTCCTGAGTTTTAGGCCCCCTCCACAATGCTCTGATAGATCTTGGCATTTTGCTCTCTATCTCATGCTCCTCTAAATAATAAATGGCTATCACACTCCGCATTCTCAGTCTAGCGAAATTTTAGAGAATAGAGACGTGTGGTGTTAGTATGTCAAGCAGATCCCATGTGTACTGTTCCTCCTCTACATTTAGACGACCTGTGTTCTAGATACGTTCATCATATCACAGAACATGTATGATCCACACCCCAGATGACCAGCTGGCCCAGTGCACAATGGACTACGGGATAACAGTGCCTTCACTAGAGCTCACCTTCTCTTTCTTTTTCCTTCATATGACTTAGGAGAAAGATTCATGTTGAAGCAGAGGCATGGTTTTCTTTTCTGAAGAATTAGTTATGAAGGACAGGAAGCTCAGAGGAAGGGAATCCATTATTGGAAATAAAGTATGTTGATTCAATTTTAATTGAGAGACCGGCGCACCTAAGAGAAAAAGGGGTTGGAGGCTTTAGGAAAGCCGCAATGGATTAAGATATATTGCGGAAATTTTGGTCCCAGTATTTATGGTCTGTGGTATAATAAATGTATGACTCCGTCCGTAACATAATTTATGAGCTATTAAGGCATCAGAATAATTGATGCAAATTCTGTGGTGATAGAGCCCTGACTGGAAATGGAGCAAAAGGCATGGCTGTCATTTTACCCCACCTCATCACCATCTGTTGGACACATACCAGAATGAACAGCAACAAAAGAACATTGCTGCTCTGCTGAGGGAGCTGCTTTTCACTCCCTTTTATCATGTGGATGAATCTGTCAAGAGCTACCCAAGTAAGAGCTGAGGTGAGATTGCTGGGGTCCTGACAATGTTCACGTGAAAGGATACAGTCAACTGAACTGCTACACATTACTGTGCCTTTGCCGAACATGGGGCTGTGTGCGGTCGTTAGCTAGAAGCTGTCGTCGTCGTCTGCATTTTGCACTCTTTGCCGAACACCCCAACCCAAAGTCAAATGAAAGCACAAGGAATTGATGCAAGGTGACTGGATGTCCTCACTTAACTGTCTGAACAGGTGTGCAGACCCCAGAGGCCTCGTAAAAAGCCCAAATGACGAACATAATCAGGCTGTCCTATCTGCTCCTTGACTGGTTTCATAAAGCTCTGTGCTCGTTGATTAGACTGCTGCAGACCAGTCAATGGGATATTGATTTTCCAGCCCCATTATTACAGCTGTCACAATTCAGCTGCTTGATTGACTGATGGCCGAGTTCTTATTGCACTTGTTCTGTTGTGTTACAGTCTGTGATGTTTCAGATGTCCTCCACTACTTCAGTCTCTATCAGACCAAATTCAAAGGCAATCTCTCTTGTGGTTCGACAAGAGATTCCACCGCATTTGCTCAGTTTTTAACAGAATTTAATGTTCAAATTGTAGTATTTTTGTAGTGCAGTGCTAGATTGTGACTTTGAATTGGAGCAGTGACCTGAAATTGATTAGCTGGTTGATTATTTTGTGTTGCACATCAAAACAAACCCACTGTTAGGCTCCCGTGCTCCAGCAGGAGAAGCCTTTTACTGCATCTTTCTTTCCAGCAGCATAAAAGCCTAGTCACACCAGCATTTAAAACTGAAATTTCATGTCAAAATCAATTGAGACATTCTTCGATCAGCCGAATCACTTGAGTGGAATCTTCTGTGCTACTGACATTCATTATCTAAAACACATGGCCAGAGAATCCAAAATGGAGGGAAATAGCATAGTTTATTGGCTGTGTTGAACTTTTTGCTTTTATTTACAGTCACCCAAATCTGTCAAATTATAATGCTGCCTTCAAATGGGATCCCGTTGATTGTGTTCCTGAGAAGAGTCCATTTGAGCGCCCCTCTCTGGTGGTATTCACGACCTTAGAGTTTTCTGAAAGCTTAGAGTGAACAGGTGGTGACGTATTTGTTGATGTTTACAAAAATGGAGGAGGCTATTGAAGTTTATTTTTCATTGGATTATAAAATAACAATTTGTAATTTTGCATTCAAAAATACGTCTAAAGAAAATATTGATGTTTCCATCCTGTCTCGTGCCTTATCTTTTCCCTCTGTCATTATGCCGTTGCATTTCCTGAGTTACGGTTCCCACCTGCTGTTTGCTAAATTGTTAGCCTATGTGGCCTCTAAACACCCTCTATGTTGCCATTGTCAAGTAACGGTGTTCTCGTGACTTAACACTTGAACACCAGACACAGCATGCACAAGTCTACCCATTGTTACGATGAGCTCACAAGTTCCAGAAATAGCAGAGGCTGTGGAAATTAATCCTTAACCATATGTACACATATACGTTTATATATAGTAAGTTTAGTCATGTATAATTTTTCTTTGTAATTTAATAATACAACTGATAAAAATGTTTATATTCCAATTAGCCGCATCTTTTCCCTCCTAATATTCCTTTGCATTTCCTGCATTATGTTACCCGCATTCTAACTTGCTAAATTGTTAGCCTTTGTGGCTTCTAGACGACATCCATGTTGCCGTTGCCTACCACTAATGTTCTTAAACCTTAACCTATTGAACGCCAAGCGTACCGTGTACACAATTTTCCCATTTAGTAACCCTGAACTCATGAGTTCCATTTGAAGGCAGTGCTCCAATTCACAAACTATCCCACTAATCTTCAAGCAACAGCTACAAATACAGGCAGATAAATGTCCCTGTGTTATTCTCTGGTGTGACTGGGCCTCAAAGCAGCTTTTGTGTGGTACTTGGTGTTAATATTTCCTTTAATATCCAAATAAGGTAACCCAATCACGAGATTGTAGGCAAATAGTTAATTAATTTTCAATATGTAATTGTGTGGCAGTTTCTCTGAGCTTTCTTATTATTTATATAGTTGTAGTTGGGTGTAACGTCTCTAACCTCTTCTCATGCTCACATTAGAAAACAAAAGTATTGTTTTTGGCCTTGTGCTTTAATAAAATTACAGAGTACAATCTAAAGAAAGTGAAGGCAGTGATTAGAGACGTCTGGAGTGGTTGAAATGGTATTGATGACAGAATAACGACATATCTATTTATATCCACATGGTCAGTTCAGTTAGATTGGTTTCTGTGGTTGTCGTTGCTAGAAAGGAGTGCACAGCGTGCAGTGTAAATAGCTTGCATATATTTTTTAAACATGGCCATCAAAGACAACTTTACTGCTTTTATATGGTGTGTTCTCTGACCTTAATACTGGTGTATTAATCAATGATCTCTGTGAGATACTGACATGTAGGATGGCATTTTCATATTGAAAAGTAACTGTATTGTCTTGTATACTAAAATTGTGCATGTTAATCATTGTTTGTGAATTTGTGTTGGATTTTTTTCTAAAACTATAACTTAATAAAAATGTTTATTCCAGCTGCTGGTGTTTCTTTTTTTAAGTTTTTACCAAACTGACTTACATACTCACAGCTTTGTTTCATTTAGTGATCCAGACGCAGGTCCCTCAGGGCCCCCAAAAGCCCTGATAGAGAATCAGTGGAAATGTGATTAGTTGCATATTTGTTACAGAACTTGGACATAAATAGTATGATACATTACTAAATGCACTAATATTGAGCCCTTGCCTTTTACCCAGGCCCTGTGTCAAAATCTAGTTTTTAGAGTTATATAATTGTTGTATAGATTATAATTGCATGATGCAAATACCTAAATTAAAATGGGTTTAATCAAAATTACCACAAATTTACCTTGAATCCTGTTTTAGTTTCTGAATCTCTGGGTAAATGATGCACAGATTACTGTGTGCACTGTATAAATACATTGCAGGCAAAAGGGTGCACAGTGCAAAGAGCTGCATAGGAGATCAACTGGGGCGACACAAATATTTTCATCAAAGCCTCCTAACAGGTTAATCTTGCTATGATAAATTATATGTTTGATGTAGTAGTCACAATAGTAAAGATATTTTGCTATATCTATGCATGTTGGAAAAGTTGTGCTAAGACACATAAATTCAGCTAATGTCCAAAGTTATGATTCATGATTTAGTGATGTACATTACATCAGATAAAACTACATATAGGATTTATTTTTTTATTTTTTTAAATAGCTTGTTTTGATTTATCTATTTAGGCAACAGAAATTTGAAAAACAATGACCAAAATGACAAAAACCCTTTTAGACTAGTCCTTAAATACAAACATCATTTAGTTGCCACAATTGCAAGTTGAGTTGGGTCGAGCCTGAGACCAACCCAAGACAACATTTGCTATAAATGCAATGCCTCTTATTAAATATAACTATTTTAATAGGTTTCTTAGGGAAAATAGAGATATTGATGTATTTGCAGACACCCTATGGCATAGACATTGATTAATTAATACAAGCTTGATAAAGTTGGTGGTTTATATAGAAAATAGACTTAACACTAATATTAAGACCCATCTTTAATCCCTACATACTAAATTTTTAGTACAAATATACCTCCAGATCTATAGACCCTGCTGTTGAATATTTCACAGCAATTCACTGGCATGACTTCATGGGTATCAAGTGAAATCTCATGTAAATGAGACATATTAACTTTAACATAGATGGTTACATCATAGCAGTGCTTGATTGAACTAAAAGTACCTCCTTTCATAATCCAAGGCAAGAATGGCTGCTGCTTGCGGGATTCACACATCGCTGGCAAGCTGCCTTTTTAGTCAGTGAGATCTAAACAGGATTACTTTATGCCACAGCAGTTTGTAGAGCAAAGGAATGTTTCAGAATATAATCACCCGATTCATCAAAGCACAGCTTTGCACTGCCTTCTCCGCTGTGCATTTTACCCGTCATTAGCCTCGCAGACAGGCACAGTATCTATAAAGAATAGATGTTACTGACCAGAGGTCGTCTCTAAGTAAGGATTTGAACTTGTGTGTTTGTGAGAAAATGTTGCTCATTAACTTTCAGACCTTTTTGAACCCATGTTTGGTTTTCACAGTATGTATGAAGAGATGCAATCTATTATGCATGTATATGATCACTACTAAATGTCTTGTTGAAATGAGATATGTATGAAAGGGTTCTTTAAATCACCAGGATTCATGTTCTTGTGGTCTATTTAAACCCAATAAGATGGCTGCTTTAACATTTCATAAAATGTACACTTAAAAAGATTTTTTTTAAATAAAGCTCACAAATTTTACCTTCAAAAAGGAGCAACAGTAATTATATTAGTGGTTATTAGTGGTTAATTCTATTAGAATTATAAACATAATCTTATAACCTATAAATTGTTTGCAGAGCAGTTTATGAGTAACTTAGGGTCATTTCATAAAAATGTATTAAGGATGTTATAGTTGAAGTGCTCTGGTCTTTCAAACAGAATAACTCATGTTACAGTATTCATGACAAACAATTTTAAAATTCAATGTAACAGTGATTTTAAGAGAAAAACTGCAATTTTCATTGATATGTAATTTATTATTCTGCCCAAAAATGCTTCATGTTTCTTCAAATTAAAAGTGTTTGACATTCCTCCAACTACAGTTAAGTTGTTTTATTATAAAGACTTGGAAAGACTGATGTAAAAATATAAAAGTGATTGAGTTTTGACAGAAGATGTAAAGACTATCATCTTTCTTTCTGTTCGCAACGTTAGATATATATATCAAGGGTAAAAATGGTATACCATCACAGTCGTTTTGGAAATTATATTTATTAGCTCTATTACCAAGAGCTAGACAAGAAGATTGAAGCTACTTTCCACAAGTCTTCAAATACAAGGTTTCACCCAGAAGCTTGTTAACTTAGCTTGGCACAAACACCCCAGTCACACCTGGCATTAACATGTGACTTGGATATGTTAACTGGATGATGGAATCCATATCACATGTCTTTGTACTGACACTGATAAATATAATGTGTTCTTGTTAACTTGATTTTCATTCACTATATGCAAAGTTGTTAGGTGGGGCTATCTGAATTTGTCCTAGGTCAAAGGAAGCAGTGCTGCTGCACACACTGTGGTTTTCTTTACATTTGCTGCGCTAATGTTAATTATACTGTTTGCATTAGCAAATAGATATACAAACTATTTGACTATGGTGTATATTACACAGTTAAATTGTGCTGACAAAAGTAGTTGCTGGCTGAATTATGTTCAGTGCCGGACTTGCTGGCTGAGGTTGATGCTTTTACTAGAAGTTTCGGTGCATATTGAACTAAAAGCTTAGATATTTTGTCATGTAACATGTACAATAATTGTTATTTCTCGAAGACAGGGTTATGGAAATCCAGTATGTTTTTGAACCTCCGTCTTGGGATCAGGTTATATCAAAGCTATTGTTGTGCCAAATGTCACATAATCTGAGATGTGAGTGACACTGGGCATTTCACTTGTTGAACAAGAAAATGTCAAGTTCATTACACAGATTTTTCTCAATATAGCCATAATATGGACATGCTAATTAATGCCAACTACTTTGATTCAAAGGGTAAATGGCCATTGATATATAAGATTCTAAAATGATGAAGACTTCTACCACCAGGAGTATTCATAGATTTCTACTTAGCAGCAACAGCATTGTTTTTTCTCTGATCATTACAGATGCTCCATCAGTGTTCACTAATTAGGAGGGCGCCTTTTTCACAGACAACAAGGGAAGAGACACAGGAGGGAGGTTTGGAAATGAATCACTGAGGTTTATTAATGAGTGGGTCTCGGCCCTGTGTGGCCAGAGAACAATATGAAAAGGAGCGATCAGAGGCAAGCTCCATCCATCACCCTGGAAACTGCATACGGCCACCAGCGGAGGAAAGCTTTTAGAAGCAATCTTTAATGTGGGTACAAGTGAAGAAAAATAAATCATCATCTCAAATAGCATACGATTATTGAGACCTGTTTAAACTTCTAATATTCATTTTTGCTGTTATTCAAAAGTCAAATGTGCTGTATACATTATGTTTGAGGGAACTAGGAATAATTTCTGTTTAAAGAGCTCTTGAATGTCATTCTGTAACCTTTCTCTGTGCTCTTTTCACCTCCATAGACAGAAATATTTGGAATTCATTCCACATAATTTACTATTTACTGAACTGCTGAATAGGTCAAGGAGCACCATAGTTCTTGTTTTTTCCTAAACCTGATCAAGTGTTTTTTCACACCTAGGAGAGACAAAATGTGACACTGATGCAAAATGCTGTGGTGGACTGACTGACTTATTTGTGATACAAAAAAAGGAGAATATAAAAAAATATGTTCCTCATCTCAAAAACATAAACAACTACATAACCAGTGTGGTAACAAAAAAAAACTAAAAGCCATCAGGAGAGCAAGATCCCATTATTGTGCAAACTTTAAATCCTGGGTTGTTCTTATATTTTGTAGTAGGCTTATACTGTATCTCATAAATGGAAGAAGTGTCAGATGTCAGAAAATATAATGACATCAGAGTAACAAACTGGGATGAGATTGTCCCTTGCGCTTCAGTGAGGTCACAGGAAACCTCACATGGGAGCTTTGGCTAAAGCTGAGCTTTAGAGGATAACTTGGAGGCTCCTTCCAGTCGGCAGCTGGTCAGGCGAGAAGGGCCAGTAGATGGTGGCTGTGCACTGGAGCTTCCTTAAGGTGACTACATAACCCCTGGCAAGAGCTGCATGAGGCACACAGAGCCACCTGAGTAGAGACATAGGACATTGGTTACTGTCTCAAAGAGGGGTGATTTCAGATGAATGGAGATCATACAGGCATTGATCTAGAGAAGAGCTGTGTAACAAAAAGTGGAACATATCTTTTAACATTTTACACAGTATGTGTTACCACAGATTAATTTAAAATCCCAAATAGTCAGCAGTCAAAATCTGAGCACAGAAAGTGGATAAGGAATGTTTCTCCCCCTCCCCCATACCATCAAATTGCCCTTGATATAGGCACTTAACCCCAATTTACCCTCGTGGTGCTGCTCTGTGTCCTATAGCAGAGGACTGGGACTGTGGGCAGCTCCCAGCAGTGAAAGGAACTCAGTGAGTGGGCATGTGGCATCTCTATAGATAAGGGATAACAAATTAGAAAAACAAGGTTAGCAAATGCCTCTCAATGCTAACAGCATTTTACTTTCAAAGGGTGACCTAGATCAGATAAAATTGGTTTTCCAAGCTCAGAATATGACAAAACAGCACTTGAATGTTAAAAGGTTTAAAAAGAAATCCCTTTAACTTTCTTCTGTGAAATTTCTAAAGGGACAGAAATTTCAAATAAACTTTTAACTTCAGCTAGTTTAGAGGATAATTCCATTTCATTCAAATTTAATCTTGGGTGTGAAAAGTTTATTCTTTCCCGTGTAAAAAGCAGTTGACAAAGCGGATGTCATCCCTTGGTCCACTCATTAGCTTTTCTTAAGCTTTCGATATCAGAATTTAAAAACATGCAACAGGTTACTCGGATTATCCAGACAACTTTATTAAAGGGAAATTGTCAATTTTACACATCTGAACAACTCTAATTACAGGTGTTGAGAAGTGCCATTGTTGTTCACAGTCGAAATCTGACTTTACATCATTACATTGATGCTATTTCATCAAGTGACATCACTTGAGGCATTATCACTTGGGGCTAAAGAATAAGTTTGAAAATGAAAAAAAGTTAGCCATTAGAATTAGAAAGAAATGTCCTAACCTGTCTGAGGAGATGAGTTGCATTGAAAAGAGAATGTGTTGAAATCACAATTCATCTCGTGCTGTTACATCAATTTTGGTCATTTTTGAAAACATTTTGAACTGACTATCCTAAGTCTGACAATGTTATATGTTATGGAAGTGCTATGTTCAATTTGTGGAATACTCATTTAAGGGGTAAAGAAAAAAGTAATTATTCATAATTGACTGATACTAATCCCTATTGGACCACAGTGACAACAGACATTTAGTACAGAAGGATGTCATCTGCAAACTGATGGATATTTACAGTGGACTTTGTGGGTCATTATTTTACAGGTCTATCTTTGGCTGTGTTCCAAACTGTCTACTTCCCATAGTACATAAATATATGGTACTCTTACATGTTAGGACTCATACTTGTGCAGTACTTGAATTTCAACAGGGTGGTCTCAAAGTGCACACTGCCATTCTGCACTTACCGGACATAACCGTAACATTTGAACAAATCACCTCCCATCATATCTGCCAGCTTAGATTATTTTACCCTGAAATTAATATGTTTTTGTGCCCTCTGTTTGACATACACAATACAAATACTGATGCCTTTTGTCCAACAGCAGTATGGTGGCATTTAAACACTTCTGCAACCACTGCAGCTTCCTGAGATGCACTAATTAAAAAATTTAGGTCGGTGGTTCCTCCCTGTCTCCTACAGAGCCAACATAGCGACCGTTAAGTGAGGAAAGTGTCCAGGGTTTCACACTGGATTTTTGAATTGTTTTGAGTGCACTATACGAGTGCACTGCTTGTTTTCCATACTTGTCAGTGTGAAAGCATTTATGTACTAAAAATAGTGAGTGTTGGAACACAGCTTTTGTGTTATTTTCCCTGTTTGTGTTACTGACTGTGCTTATCACCTCATAACCATCTTGACACCTATGGTTTGGTTTTACACAATTAATTTGAGGTACTTGGTCAAGGTTAGGAAACAGTTGTTATCAAAATTAAAATAATTTAATGTTAACTGTTTGAAAAACTCCATACAAATTATTTTTTGACTGATAAACTCTTAGACTCGGGTAGAATGAAACAATACTTGTCGTTTTATGAAGAGTTAAACACATTTTAGCCTGTTCAAGTATTTCATTAAAAAGACAGGCCCTTCGTGCCACCTTATGAATGAAATAAACAGAAGCCATTAATTTACCTAACCCACTACAAGGCAGTAAAGTCATGCCTCACATATGATAACACCCACACCTCTGTTGCAGTTTTTGAGTTAAGCATGTGCATAACTTCAGTATGAAAAATCTGTTCCCTCATATTTCATTGTTCAGTGGGTGACCATGTGATATTCCTGTTGTTCTATTTTCTTCATCATGTTCACTTTCCCACATTACATTTTTTTGGAGCCAATCAGCTTCTCGTCCCTGATCTTTAAATTGAATTGTAATTCTGCCTTTTGGACTTCCTGAAGCACAATCCTCTTCCTCACCATCACCACCTCATCCTTCTGCTTATCCAGAGAGCTTCAACTGAAGTTTATATCAGTCGTCCCCACTCTCACCTCACCTTGCCCCTCTAAGCCTGGTCCTGTTGGAGGTTTCTTCCTGTTAAAGGGGAGTTTATCTCCTTCCAGTTGTGAACTGTTGGGTTCCTCTTTACAATGTTGTAAGGAACTTATTGTGTTAAGTGCCTTAAGATGTCTTATGTTCTATTTGGCACAATGTAAATAAAATAGAAATCACTTAATCCTGTGCACCATCTCCAGTATCTATGCTCCTGGGATTCCCGTCCTGTCTTCTACCCTCATATGGAACATAGCTCTAAGAGGTGGCCTCTCATCATCAGAGTCAAAACACCAAAATATGTATTGCTCAAACGATAATAAAAATAGATATTCACTTCTAATGATCTCTCCTTATTGAAATGCATTGGTAGAGTGGCTCATTTCAGAATGTGAGGGTTTGCTCTTTAACATGAGTCAGGATGCAAAACTGTGGTCCTAAATGTCACCCCAATCATCCTCCAACCTCCTCTTGGAGAGGAAGCATTAGAGGCAGCATTACAACAGTTTATGTTACTTGAATGGAGACAAGTGGTCCTTGTCAGGAAAAATAAGCAGTCCTTGATTTGTATTTCTTCAAAACAGTCCTCACACCATGTGTAGTCTCCAATTACCTGCTTTATCCTCTGCTGGCATCTCTTGTCTCTTCCACGCCTCTTTGAATAGCGCTCTTGTCTTGTCTCACTTTGTGACCAGTGTCAAGTATTTCCTCTAATGTGCAGTCTGTCGAGCTTTTAAATCTTCTTGGAGAAGAGGGTTGTATGGCAACATCAAAGACATGTGCATTCCATATTCTTTAATTTTGTTTACTTACTATTGTCATTTTGATGCTTGCCTGCTTATGTACAGATAATTGTCCCTCCAAAATTGCTCTTGCTGTGCTCTCACATTTCTTTGCCATTAAAGGGTATTTTTGTGGAGTTTTTCTTTATCTAAATAGAGCATCTCAGCATAGAGGGTGTTATAGTTTGTACAGATGGTAAAAGCCTTAAGAGGCAAATCTGCGATTTTGGGACATATGTATAAATGTCATTCGACTTGATTATGTTCTCTCTATTGCAGTGTAAATGGTACTATTTCCCATAAAAATAGCAACAAAAAAAGGTACAGCTTATCATAAATTTGAATTATTCACAATTGTATGTCTTGTTGAGTTTGATCAGTCAGAAAATTTATTTTTAAAGTTTTTTTCTGTTATCCTAGAAAGTTCTACAATTTGAACATGATATCAAGTGTTGTTACGGGCCTACTTTATAGAACTCAAATGCAGACACATGGAGTAGCATGGCAACCAGGAATAATTCTATTAACCAATTGTTGTTGTTTTAGTAGGAGAGTCTGATTGTTTGATGGAGGTGCCAAAGGAGTCTAGGGAGATGGGGAGTTTGAAGTTGCCGGTGTAAGTCCTCAGCAGGTGAGGGAAGTAGAGCAGAACCAGGCCTAGGAATTAATAAGGGAATAAGCGTGTTCAAAGGAAGTTCAGAGTTTTGTGGGTGTTGAGCATATCCATATTTGTTTCCGGGGATGGAGTTTGATGGAGACAGGAGCCTGGGAAAACAGAAGGCAGAGGAGAAACAAATTAGCAAAAAACTTCGAAATAGAGATTGAATTATTCATAAGACAGCTATAGCGTGACTGAGTCGTCGAGTCTACTGCTTCCTTCAAATGAACCCAGTGAGCACGTGGTTACAACAGTGGGAGTGGTGTGCACGGTATGCTTGGCATTAAAGTAGTGAAGTTATGAGAACACCGTTGCTCGGTAACATCAACATGGATGGACTCTAGAAGCCAGAGGCTAACAATTTAGCAGGCTGGCAGGCACCTGATGTAATGCAGCACCTGCGAAAGCATAATCACAGAGGGAAAAGGAGGCCTTTGGGATCCTCAGACGTACTTCCGCTATTTCTGAAAATGTCAGCACACACGTCTCAACTCTTGAACTCAAAACACAAGTGGAAATTTGAGTTCTTTTGTATTATTTTCGTAAAAGGAAGCATATGATTTGGCAGCGTGGAGGAGATGATGCCTGTATTTAAAGTGGAGGGGATTGAAGAGGTGCCCGACGTCTGTACACCTAACTGTACTCGTTACTCTAACCTTAACCATCAGAACTAAATGTCTACCCTTAATCCTTACCCTAACCCTAACCTAAGCTGAATTCTTACTTAAACCTTAAAACTTAAGTTTTAATACTCAAAAGCAGCCTGGACCCCTGGATACCTCAATTTTGGTCCCCACAGTGATGCATGTCTCCATGGGTTAGTGTGTATTCAGTTTTAAGTCCACAGCGGAATATAAAAGCCATACATGGTCACACACACACAAAGAAAGATGGAGAGACAGGGACTCCTGGCTCGGAAGAATAAGGAGTATACGCAGAGAGTGTGACAACTGTACACTTTTGAAAAAAACAAAGGTAAAAAATAAAGCAGCAGATATCTATAACATCGACTTAAACAGCTTTTTGTCTGTCCCTGTTCTTTTTCTGAACTTGTTTAATGGCATTTTAGTCCCATTTTTTTAAAATGAATATTTCACTCAATTGTTTTATTGCACAGCATTGCATGGCAGCAATTTATACCATACAGTGCATGCACCTTGGTGATCAAGACAGTGATAGATGATTATTTTTATGCTTTATAATTTCCCCTACACCATGAAGATTATTTTTCTAAAAACACTTAAAAGGATTATGCCAAAGTTCAAACAATAAACCCTAATGATAAATCTTCCCCTGGATCTAAGCAATAAGGTCTTGAAACTGAATTACATATAAACTTGATACACACTAGACACTTAATACGTTTTTTTCAGTATACTCAGTGATATGAGTGGAGTTTCAAGTTTGCAGCTTTTTTTCTCTGCTTACAGACCCTTTTAAAAAGGTTCATTAGTAAAGAAGTAGAACAAATGTTAGATGTAAAAAAGTTTCTCTTTTCAACTCTAAATTAACATGATACTTATATATTCATAGCTCAAAGACATTGTTTAACAGTAGAAAATTAGTTTTTACCATTATTACAATTAAATTGTGAGCTGAGGACAAATTACCAATATCAGAATTTAAATTATTTTTTTATGTAAATATCAAACCGCTCCTCAAATTAGCACAAGCAATAATAGTTTAAATCACACTTTCTTCAAACAGTATGGGTTATAGGATTACTAGTGTCTCATTTAAAACAAATTTGCAGGACGCCATTCTTTTTTTTTCAAGTAATAATGACATTTACATAGGGGTTGTAGTAGGACTTTAAAGGCCAGACCACCTTGTGAGCTCGATCAATTCCCAATACTCATCGGGTGTAGCTCATATTAGGCTCCTCTAGGCCTAACTGACAAACCCTCAGGTCAGTTGGTCACTGCTGCTCTTCTCTGTGATGAATCATTTTGAGCTGCTGTTGTGAATTGTCCTTGTGTACCAAGGCCCTTTTTGATTTAAAGTTTGACTGATTAGTTTTAATGTTGTAGGCCAGGTGTTTCAGTCGTCTGCAAGCTTATACTCTGGCTTGTTTTGACTTCCTGTCCTGTTCCCTACCACAAATCAGAACTGATTTAAACCACTTTATGAGCCAAGGTAATATTTTATTAAACCCTTTTTGACCACCTATTTAGTGTTTTTTATTTTTTTTTTTATTTTATATTTCGGGTCTCTTGTTCTTAGCAGTAGTAGAGCTGAATCTTTACTGTCCATCTTCCAACAAATGCTTTTTTTTCCCTGTGTCCGAGGCCAGAGCTGGATCCAGAAAGGGGGGGGGGGGTAAAAAAATGACCACTTGTTATCTAATGCACGGTTAAGTTGTCGTTTGCTGTGCTTCCACCTTGCACTTTATGTTTTTGGTTTGATTGTGTGTGTCTGTATGCAACTTTACCACCCTTTTACATTTGCTTAGGTCTTCCTCCAAATTGTCTCGGCTTGGTAGACAGTGATCTCTCTGCCTGATTAAAAGCCTGTGCTTGATATCGTGTTCCTCTGTATTTATTTATTTATTTTTTTTGCTCAATCTAATTACTGTCCAAGAAGGTTCTAATTATTTTCTTCTTTTTTTTTATATTGTTGATGGATAGATTTTTTTTTTTGTATTTAATGCATTTAATTGTTTGTATCCTTGGAAACCCCATCTAGACACACATAGATGCACCCAGCGCAGGAATTCATCAGTTGTTCCACACTGGACAATGTAAGGAGAAGAAACTTTATTTGTATAGCACCATTCATACAGGAAAGTAAAGCTGGCAGTGCACAGAACAATTTCCTCAAATTTATCTTGTGGAACAACGTGGCAAATAGGCCGAACAATTAATTACTTGTCAACACAACACATGTTTTTGCATAAATTTATATGCAACATATAAAGCACAGAACTATGAGTTTCATGCATCATGGGAAACCATTCACACAGTTATGTATATAACTTGTCTAAATCAGCTTTTAGAAACGTGCTTGGAGAATTTGAATAGGCATTTAATTGAGCCGCTAACATAAAACCAGAGCCTGGCAGATGACATATGTTAATATGTCAGTTCTTTTTCTGCTTTGTAATTTGTTCTCTTGCACACAAGCCTGGAGCAAATTAAATATGTATTTGAATTCTACATATGTATCAGCAGCATGCTAAAGCAATGGATGGTGTGGTGATTAACAATCCTAAACTGCTGTTATGTTAAATCAACCAATGTCTCCGCAAGAGCAGTTTCATATATATATATATATATATATATATATATATATATATATTTGAATCGCATTGTGTCCAACTATAAATATCTTTCAAAGAAATTACCATGTCTCAGCACAGTACTCTTATTTTTACCTAGCTGATCTCCTTCTATAATTTTCCATTGGTTGTGCCTTTTTTTCCTCGTAGCTTGTAGTTCTGTGAAACATCATTTCTTCAGACAGTTTCTGGTGTTCATATTGCCCTGAGGTTTCCTGAAGACTGAGGTGCCAATCATGGAGCCTAGTGCTATAAATGAGGTCTGACACTGGGCACCAGCAATCCCTGAGCTGAATGTAGCATCCCCACTTGTTCATTACAGCTTAATCAAGACACTCAAACACAGATGTGGATTCTATATGCTGATGGTGTTGAAATTCTCAGTTAAATATACTCACAGGAATTATTTTGCTGTAAGAGGTACATGGGGGCTTTGCTGCTTTATGCATCTGCCAGGATGTGTATATCAGCACAAATATTGGGCTGCTGTAGCTTATAATTGTTGTGAGATCCAGCTTCTCTGGGTCAGATGAGCTCACGCCTCTTTAGGCTGTTGCAAAAGGACTTTGCAGTGCGATGCTATGTATCATTACGCTGATTAAATCCCCGGCAACCCCTCAGAATTTTATTTTGGTATTGCTGAAATATAATTTGCACAAGAATAATGTTGAGAAAAAAATTATTATACGTGTCACACATCTGATACATGGTGAATAAGCCATGAACTGAAAAGATATGTCTTAATTTTCTTTTTTACAGTTTGAGAATTCATGCACGGGCACATATTGAGCCACTGTGGAAAGCAACACACCAATTATTGGTGCCAATATCATGTGATGGGCAGGCAAAGGTGAGTTCATCATTGCTAATCTGGTTCATGGTAAAGTGCCTCTCCTATGGTTTCAACACGGGGCTTCATTGAGCAGAGTCTAGAGTCTCATGGCAGGACCTGGATTTAGTGAGGCCTGTCGGGGCGAGAGAATGTGAATTACGGTTCAATGTTGTTCGACAGTGCTGAGCTGGTGGCTTCATCTGTTCTGACAGGCTCTTGACTCTCTGTGATGATGAGAGACAGCTCCGGGTTGGTGCTCAGCACTGACTCTTCAGCTGACAATGTGAATTATAGAGACCCAATGGAGCAAGAGCATGCATCAGCAGACCCCTTCTCCTATTAATCCCACCCTCAGAGGTTCCACCACAGAGACCCCAGACGTACCTCATTGTTACTCGCACACACTTCAAATGGTGTCAGAAACCTGGTGGCGGCAGTAGACCCAAGAGCTCCGTTAACCTCTTTCAGCATTGTAAATTTCCCTTCCACCTGTACACAATTAATCAATGGATTATATTTTCTTTAGGGTTGATATATTTATTAAATAGGTTAAATAATTCTGAGTTGTATCTGCATATTGAAAAATTCATAGTACATTTTTAAGCAAACTTCTTTATCGAGCCTCAATATAGGTTCTATATTGACAAAATACAAAATACATTAAATCAAGACTGCTGTTGTTGCAGACGAATAGAGCAAATGTGCATGGAGCAGGGGGAAGCTTTGTCAGAGAGAATAACAAAATACATCTCTTAATCAACATCAAAACAAGAGATATGTTTTGGGACCTTTGGCATGGGTGCTTTTGCAATGTCACCATAGGGTTGAGCACATATCACATTTTGTGTTAAACTCAAGAAATCAACAACAGAGTCCCTTTGAATGCTTTAAAAAGCCTAAGGCAAGCCAGTTGAGGAATTTTCAGTGGCATTCACATTTTCATGAAGGGCAGAACGTCACTGTCCAAGACCACAAAAGGCGGCTCAGGAGCAAAACCAAGGGGGTTTCTTTGACATTCTCAGGGTTGTGCACCTTGAATTTGTTCCCCAGGGTCAGACTCTCAACATAGAGTTCGAAATGATCTTCTGAGTCTGAGCGAAAACATTCAGTGTGTTAAAAGCACCCAAGTTTCTCACCAACAGTAGCACAGTTGTAGCTGCCCACCACCCTACTCACCAGTTTGGCTTCCTGTGACTTTGTTCTGTTCCCCAAAAAAATTAAGGCACAATGTGATGTTCACACTCCACTCAAGTTTCAGGTACTAACTGAAATGACAAATTCACTGCTCTCAAAAACACGTTACTCAGGTGCTGATGTTGATTAAGTGACGTCACTTGATTAAATTAAGTAAAAATTGTTTAAGAAAGGGATATGGATATTATTTTACCGAATTAACCTTTATTTCATGCCATGTCTTAATGTCATTATTTGAGACTGTGAAGTATTGTCACAAGTCACATAGGCTCCAACATTTCAGACAATCACAAACTCACTGCTCCTCTTGCGTGTTTAATCACTGTCACCAGATTAAGATGATATCAGAAATCAATGCTGTCTGTAGGTTATACTTATTAAATAATATCTGACATACATTTCCGCTTATTTTAGAACCCACTGAAATGGCAATCTCACAATTTTGACCATCCCTTAAACCCTAACTCTGTTGAAGGAGTGATGAAAATTGAGCCATTCCAGTAAAAAAAAAAAAAAAAAAAAGCTCAAATCCTGTTGCGTGTTCATCTCTAATCCTCCCATTGGATGGTAAATGCATCGCAGGGCTTAGAAACACACCACCCGGGCTGAACCGTAATGTACAATCACCAGGAGACAATGGAATGGGTGAGTGTGTGTTCTCATCTCGTGTCTCTGCCAAGTTCATATGCCCACACACACAGACACACATACGCACTCTCCGGTGCCAACTACATCCCTTCCTCCAACCCTAGCCCTTACAAACCACCCACCACGACAAACCACTTTAATATGATAGAGTTATATGCCAGAAGGTAAAAATATATAGAAAACAAACAAACCTGGAAGCCTCTCACACTTACTGCTTAGTGAGATGGTAAGTATTCTTGACAGAGATGGTGTTTGCTCCCATTTCTTGTAAAATGTATCCATTGTATGTATTGAAATGACAGTTAATTAAAAGATAATGTGTGAATCCCACATTGCAATACTGGGAACCCTTTACAGTAAACAGTAAATCTGACCAGCATTGCAAATGAGACTATCCTGTTGCACACAAGCTGTCCACTAATCATATTACTTAAAGAGTCTCCACTGTTGGCATGTTGTCTAAGGTTACCCCCTTCCTCCTCCTCCCCAGCACGCACCAGAATGTGTTGTTGTTGAATATATCCATTTCACTCTCTGTACATTTGGATGTGTCGAAGAGATCTTTGCTCGACTCTAATGAAAGTTGTGATTGATTTAACTTTCCGGGCATGGTGTGTTTTTCCAAGATGTCGGTTCAGAATGTTCCAGCAGAAAAATGTATACTGTTGCACAAATCAAAGCATTTGTCTGGACAATTCCAAGCTTACTAGAATTTGTATAGAGTGTGCCATTGCATGTGTTTTATTTGCTTTCTTCTGCACAGGCTCCATATGAGTTTTCGGGTGAAATTTTAGTTCAAGGAGAAGCTTGTGTTTTTGTCTAAATTAAATTGGCTATACATTATGAATGTACTCATTCTACAAAGCAGCATGTTTTTTTTCCTCTCATTGTTTGTCATTCAGAAGCCATCTTGCCTTACTGCCAGGGACAATAAAGAGGTTTGCGGAGGAATTTTCTTGTCATATCAGGTTTTATTCTCTGCCGAATTGAATAATATTCTGCACCAGGAGGAACACATTATTAAATTGACAGCTCCGTACTACTTCGAGCCAAAGCTCCTTCTTTCATACACCCCAATATGCATTTGACTCCACAAAATTAGATTACTTTAATATGACTCACAATTCTTCCACTCAGTGTTTTCACACAACATCAGCATCATCTTTTATTATCCTCGACTACTTTTGGAGGTCCTCCACTGCACTCATAAATACCGCGGATTATTCAATTGCTGTCAATCTGTCTGCTGCCTCATAAATTTACTGCCACCACAGTCCAGAGTCACAGGAATTAAGGGGGAGAGCTCTTGAATCTCAGGTGGATTTCTGTGTGAGGAAGGAGGAGTTTAGTACAGTGTATTTGAAGCTCACGTCAAGCCGTAGCCAATGAAGCACTGATGCAGAAATCTCTTGCCCAAGGGTTGTACCTGATCTGTGCACAGCTCACAAGGATGCCACATACATGTACCGCCAATAAATTATTAACACTGGAGCAGAAGTAGAGGTAGATACAAAGGAAGTGCAGTCACAACATGTCTGGTGAGTGAACTACTCTGGTTTGACAGTGAAAAAGAGTGGCGGTAGATATTTAGCTGGAGCATTAAACAGTATACAAACACTCAATAAATGCTTCACAACATAAAAATACGGCCCATTGCAAATATAAGAACATTTTAAGTGTTTATTTGGATGTTGTCCTTTGTGAGGTGTGTTTCCCATTTTACAAACAGCTAATGATATGCCTATAGATAAATTGGATCTAATTTTTAGGACAGAGTGTCCGCACTGTTATTTGCACGTGAGTGATTGGGATTTAATGTGTCTTGACATCACCAGCCTATCTGCAACCTATCTGGGTTGCTGTGGTAACGACATATGCATAGCTACACAAGTGACGAGGCGTTTCAAAGTGGAAGCGTGACAAATGAAGATATTTCTTGATCCGCACGGAAGGAATTTAGAACCTATTAAGTTCCGATGTCCTTTTAGTGGTATTTTTCAAGATCCTACCCCTGGGTCGGTACGTTCCGGTTACGATAGGACCTGCAGTTATGTAAGTGTACAGTGATTGGTCAAACCCAGGAGCACAGGCAACCGTCATGTTTAAAACCCTGTGTAAACAGTAAGCTGATGGGAAAACTATAGCCGAGAACGAAGTCGTTTATAACACTACAGGTAAACGTTTCAAATTGAGGCCCACAATAATGAGAAATTGACTGACAACAAAGTTCAGGCTTTATTAAGACTTTAAAGCGTGACTTTAATTCAACAATGAGAAATATCAAAAGTCGCTCTGTTTACACTGTGCTACATCATTTCACAGTTCCTATTTGTGGTGCTAATGCAAACTGCAAAAGGCGTTAAAAACTATTTAGTTCTGGGAGAAACTCTCTGGGGGGTAGTTCCTCTCAAGAAAGTCCGTAGAATTGTTTGGTCCCTAAACACCTATTGTCTTGTTCCAGTCGGTTCCTTCAAACTTTGCCTGGATAGAAGCCTCCCCCCAAAGTGCCTGCAGACAATTTATTTTAGCATCACTCCACAGAACATTGTTCTCATTGTCTTCCATACGGCCAAAATCTACACCCTCTGATAGCACTCTGCCAGTGGTACCATAGATTCTGCTCACTCCGTCCATCTGACAATGACGTCGCCACTGTGCGTCGTGTTGCAAGTAATGCAAAAATTCTGATTTGAATCACCACAGCGTCCGGACTGAGATGTATCTGTACAAATCTGATTGGAAAAGCATTTCAAACCACCTCAAAATGTGGTTTAGACGTGGTTTGCAAAAATAAAAATTTTCCGACTTTCATAAATACATCTAGATATAATCTGGATATGACTACCAGATCAAAATTTAAATTAAGTTGACAGTCTCAACAAGACTTGAAATGATGGATGCTCTTTATTTGTGTTTTTATTTGCATGCAGCCCAAAGCTGGAGGTACTACCATAACACCACTCCGTTTCAGAGCCAATTCTTGAGGTTTGTGGAAATCGTGTGGCACAATAGAAATGCATCGACTGAACATGTTGATAATTGCCACTGAGAAAAAAAAATCTAAACTTGTCTTTTTTTTAAATAAACATTCTTGGAGAGTAACAGTATCCAAGGATGTGGAATTGTATTGCAGGTGTTATCAAATCAACCTTGAAGAAGATGCATGTAATAAAACAAAACAAGATTAGTAAATCACATTTGTTTGATATAACTTTGTTTATAACCATCAGTTCAGACACACCCAGACTCAATTGCCATAAATTTAAGTCACTTTATTTAAGATTTCCAACAAACAACATTAACGGATCATTTTTATGGAGACTGGAGTATGGGTGTGTCTGCAGTTTCTAAAAGTTATGCTGAATGCATTAGAATTTACATTCAATCACAAATTTTACTACACTGTGTGCTGTAAAACTGATACCTTTATCTGCACGTATTTTATGGAGCGAGGCAGCTACAGTATATCTGCATTAACAGACTGGATCTAACAGTGTGTTTCGCTGGCAACGGATTAGTAAAGAAATATTTGGTAACATATTCACGTCTGCCCATGCTATATATACATCAGATACACTTCAATGAAAGTATTAAGTCATTTGTAAAAATGTTAAAAAGCATTTAAAATATCCTTATTTGCTACAACCAAACTGCAGTGTGTTGTAAACCATTTATAGTTTATATAAATAAGCGGTTGAAAATGTTATCACACAAATAGTTTATTTTAAATTGGTTAGTAATGGTTGCATTTCATCAGAGTTTGTATATTTGATTTGTTTTTTAGCTGCTGTCTAAAAATGTATCAAAGTCATCAAATCATAATTTGTTGAAGATTGTATTTTAAAGGAGCAATGTGTAGGATTTAGTGGCATCTTGGCAGTGAGGTTGTAGATTCTCACGAAGACTATTATTACAACCAACAGTTATTTTTAAAGGTAAGCGATCTCGAGCGTTGTATAAATAATGACCCTCTAGTATCCTGCAGAAGTGGCACAGTTCAGATGACATCTACATAATGGGAGTATTTCCTTGTTTGGAGGAAGTGAGTTGGCTGCAGCAATTGGGTTCAGGAGACTGCTGGTCGCTTCCATTTTCTAACCACCATTGTTGTGCCTAAATGTAATTAGGGGCACAAATATTGTATTATAGGGGAGGAACAGTGTCACATGCGCCACAGTGGTGCAGTGGTTAGCACTGTTGCTTCACAGCAAGGAGGTTTGGGTCCGACACACTTCCACACTTTCTGTGTGGAGTTTGCATGTTCGCCCTGTGCCAGCGTGGGTTCTCTCTGGATACTCTGACTTCCTCCCACCATCCAAAGACATGCATGTCAGGTTAATTGGTAATTCTACAAATTACCTTTAGGGGTGACTGAACGCATAAATAGACTTTGTTGTCTTTGTCTATGTGTTGGCCCTGTGATAGACTGGCAACCTGTCCAGGGTGTACCCTGCCTTCGCCCAAAGTGAGCTGTGATAGACTCCAGCCCCCCCTTGACCCTGTTCAGTATAAAGCGGTTATAGATAATGGATGGATGGATGGATGGAGAGTAGGAACAAACTACGTGTATGGCCGTGTGGGTTGGAGGCTCTCGCTTCTCCCTCCCCTTCTGAGGAAAACCTACAGTGGCTTTTGGGTAATATAAAACATGAAATGTCCTTTCTGGAGCCAGACTTTGGTTTGTCAGTTCTGGGCTATTGGCAGGTTTAGTGGGTTAGGGGGTTAGGGCTCATTTTAAAAGTAATTTTAATGATGGGTTAATAGCTATTAGGGATGGGTCACAAATTTTGAATATTTGAATAGTTGTTTTAATCTCCAGAATCAATTAGTACATGCAACTTTAGTTCTTCCTTATTTCCAGTTTTTCGCAGCACCGTTCTGTAATGCCTTACTCCCTTCAGAAGGTGGCGGTAATGTGCCAAAAACTACTTGCCAGCCGCATTGAATAATGTGGTTAGAAGAAGAACAAGCTGCTTTCAGGGGTCCAGAGCTTTGTAGGTAAAGCTGTCCTGGTATGAGATTTCCCTGTGTGAACATGGGGAAACATGTAAATACAACTACAGTCGAAGAAAAATCGAATAGCGCAGAGCAAATTTCGAATAGTAGTTTTGCTTGAAATTCCCATCCCTAATAGCTATAGGACTGTAACTTTTGCGGGTTGGGAATGTGTGACCACTGTGATGCATCGATCAGAATGCAGCATGCTACTTCACTCTATGTAGCTTATCTTCAAACATAAACTGTAAACCATCCACTCACAGTCATTACAGAATGACATAATCATTTGATACAGATACCTATCATTGCACACCACCTGCCCTCGTAAAAATTTAACCCAAGGATGGTTTTTAAACTCTTTGTTATGGTTAAAGCCAGTTTTGATGGCGATAAGAGAAAATATGTTGACTCCATAAAGAAACCTTACTCACATCGGATTATGTCCATCTGAATTTTGTCTATAGTTTTGTAAGCACACGCTCACCTCGAAGGGAAATATGATCAAATGCCTTTACTCTTATATGCTGAGATGATGTAAAGTTTGCAGTGAATGTCTACATAGATAAAACCTATTCAAGATACTTAAAAAAAACTCCATGCAATTTTACTCCTGTAAGTTTGACAATCAAACAGATTGTATCTGCATATTACGTGCAGGCAGACAGCAGTGCTAATATCACCCTGCTATTCTTAACAAAGCAGGGAATCTGAATATCTATGAGTGAAAACTTTATAAGAACTTGTAGTGTATTATATTTATGCTGGGTAAGAAACTTACCTTTCTCTTTGAGCTAGTTGATAAACCTCCTCAGAGAGCATACATAACACTGTGTGAAACTTGCTTTCTTGCATGTGCACTCTTTTTTTTAACTATTAAAAAGTATAATATTATGTTGAAGATTTTGGGTGGAAAAGTAACAGTTCATCAGCAGGTCAATATGGGGAACTACACTGTGGTAAAGTATGTTTTTTTTTTTTTATTTGCCAGTCAATTTTCTCTTTCACTACTGTATGTAGTTTTGAAGGTCAAATAAAATGGCAGCTACAGACACAAAAGATGATTCTGTAGTAGATTGTGCTGCTGTCTGAGGGACTGACCTGAAGTGAAATATTTTCCATATATGAATCTCATGCATGTGTCAAAAGTCAAATTTGGAGCTTGCAGCCATTTGAGAATATAAACCAAGTGTATTATATAGCTCTCGGGTATTATATGTCCACAAACGTCGAAAGCTTTTTGAAAACTTAACTGAGGACTTTAATGGACAGGTCTGGCTGTCAGGCTTTTCCAACTGTGCTGAAGCAATGAATTTGTTTTACCCTGGCTTTTCCCCCCTTTGGCAAACACCGCTAGTTTCACATAGGACTCCTGAACCTCGCATGGGCTTGGAATACAGACATAGTCCATCTATCCGAATGGCTCAGTCAGCACTATTCCTGCAGTGCAAAGAGACTTTGTCCTTAGACACCAACCCCCACCGCATCTCACCCCAAGTATTCTCTGAGAGCACTCCACTTGATGTGTGAGAAGCACAGCTTGTGGCAGACCACAAAGCATTGAATCATTGTTTGCTGATAAAACACTCAACACAGTGAATGCGTACAGGGAGTCCATCTCCAGAGTGCCGGCAATGACTGCAGATGAGACGGAGTGGCCTATGCTGGTCGATTTCATTACAGGCAGATATAATGGCATTGTGTTTACTGGAGAGAATGGCAACTTTACTGGAAACTATTCCCCAGGTTTCATTTCAGATTTCTTAAGGCACCACAGGCAGGGGTTATCGACAGATAGGATTGTGGAGGATTTTGGTTCATGACTACAAAAGGATAATCGCGTGAATTCTGCCCTGTGAAGGGCTCCCGTGTAGTAATTGGACTAGCTTCCCAAATGAGATGCAGAAATACAGTATTACGGGTGAGTGCTTGATGCAGTGACATTTTTCTGTGTATAAACTTTTGCCATCTCTTGAAAGATAATTCTGTACTGCATTCAAACTTATAATATAAAATAATACAGTAAATTAAATCATTGCTGGAACCTTATTTTATTTCAGTGCACAATGTGAGGTGCCCAGACTTGGATGGTGATGAGACCAAAAGTTTTCAACAATTACCTATCAACATGAGATGTGCAGTCAGATAAGAAATAGCATGCAATACACGCAGCACTTGTTCTGCTGACTGAGAAGCTACAGGCAAAACAGGCTGAAGTGGAGACTGTCAAATTAGGCACCAAATTATGCATTAGATAGCAAAAGCATGGTTGGTGACTCGTGTGCTGCAGAGCACCACCAGTGCTCTGGGAGGTGAAGTTGGAAGGTTGTCTCCCGCTGTAATGGAGCCTGACAACCCTGTAAAAGAGCAGGGAGAAAAGAAAAGAAAATCCTTTTTACCTTTTTAACACCACATGTCAGTGAATTAGTGTAGTATAGCCTTGACCCAAATTTACTGCATGAATATGTGAATCTGGCCATGCCCCATTAGGAGTCATTTCCAGTTGTTGCATCCTAATGGGCATAGACCTCGGGTTAGTTTTCAAAGAACTGCCACTGATTGGTCTGCCCTTCAGACCGGCTGAGCTAACCTTAATGTAAACAGGAGACTACAATCACAGCCGATACAGCTGAAGCGGGAAGCAACAGTCTGGTTGAGCCAGGCTACTGGGGCCTTTTTAATTCACTACATTTTAGAGTCGTGACTCTTAAATACCTGTTTGCAGTCCAGGGTGTGGATGTATTTGCCAGTTATTTCTTGAACCAAGAAGCCACACTTAATGGGCTTGATGAATGAAATCTTAACAATATGCTGTGGCCAGATTGATAAAAAATATCCTAATGAACGTCACCAAACTTTTACATTTGGAGGCTAACAGTGTGGTTGAAACTGCCCCTAAAAATATTGAATACATTTTTGTAGCATCCTTCCATGTAAGTAACCATAGAGTATGGCCCCTTTTTTCCTAAATCTCTAACGACTACTATCATAATTGCCATTCAGCTTCTTGGGAAAAAGTAACTGATTAGTTACTCTTTTGAGAAGTAATAGACTGTAAAGAAATGTCAATCTGCCTTACGTGCACCTCTTAGCAGCGAGACAGCTCTGCTCCAGGTGATGAATGACTTGCTTTTAGTAGCTAAGGTGGAAAATCCTGTTTTAGTTCCCCTACATCTTAGTGCAGGTTTTGACACAAGCTATCATTCACTCCTACTCTCTGGGCTGGCATCACTGCCACTGCTTTAGGCTACTTCCCATGTGCTGCACAGAACTTTATCTGATGCAGTTGAGGAGTTCAGGTCAGCTCTGTGGTATCCTCCATGGGTCCATTCTGGGTTCAGTTCTTTTCCCAATATACACTGCACTTACTTTAAGAAACATGCTATGTGAGAACAGCAGTGTGTATTAACAATGCTTTCCACTATAACACACAACTTGTGTCTGTTTTATGTTGCCACAAACAGGCATGGTGACCTGCAGACCTTCCTGTTTCATTTCAAACTTGTTCTGAACTAAGAAAGAAAAACAAAAAAGTGTGCATTTCACTAGAAAGCACAGGACTGATGTTCTCAATCTGATCCATGTGCTAAATGTTTACAGCTCAGCATTTTAAAAACAGCTAATGAAATGAAACCCAAATTGTTGACTGCATTACTTAGATATCCTGTACATTCAACCTGCTACGCTAAAAGTGACATTCTATTCATTATAATCGGCATGTATCACATTCACCTCAGTAAGTTATATGAGAAGGTTGGATGGCCACCAGTTGGATGGTCACTACTCGTGTCCACAAGGCATCAGCATCTGTCTTCATTTGTGAGGCCTGGCTGTCTTTAAGATTCTGGGATCTTGAATTCAGAGCGAATAACTGCGACACCAGATGACAGAATAGACTGGTCTTGAAAGTTTTACATAGCAAACTTGAACTAAGGAATAGAGGTTTGCAAATACTGTGCACCTTACTATTGGAATGAGCTGCAGCACAGCTTAAAATTAGACATCCATTTCTCTGAGAGACTTCAGAACTTTATCAGCTAATACAACATACTTCTGATGTGTGTAAATAAATAAAACTGACTTTTTCTATTACTTTCTACCTCCCTAAATATCTGTAGATGCACATCAAGATTACAAATCCCAACAGAACTGTCATTTCAGCATACAAAGCCCTTAACATATAAGCGCCATCATATTTTAATGTCATAGTACCATGATATCATAATAGAACACTTCACTCTTACAGTGCGCGCTTACTTGTGGTTCCTAGAGTTTCCAAAAGTTGAATGGAAGGCAGAGCCTTTCGATATTAAGCTCATTTCCTGTGGCACTCCCAGTGACTCCCAGTTTTGGTTTGGTAGGTAGCTCCTCGTTGTATTTTAAGATTAGGCTTAGAACTTTCCTGTTTGATAAATCTTCTAGTTATGGCTGGCTCAGGTGACCTTGAACCATCCCTATGGCATTGGGTTACTATAGGACCTCCCATAATTTACTCTGCACCTCTCCACTTCTCATTCTAGCTCTATACATTTGTATGTCACTATTCCGTCATTTTAACATTTCCTTAAATTAGCGTTTTAACAAACTTTGTCTTTACTAACTTTTATTATTTGGTTTGCTTGCTGTATGTTCTGGTCTGTCTTTACTTTAGAATTATAAAGTGTATTAGGGCAATGTTGCTTTGTAATTTTGCACTTTAAATTGACTGAACCTCACTTTACTGTACTTTGACGTGACAAAAAAACATATTTGAATGCAATGTATTTATATCTAGCATCTTGCAATATCTCTTTGATTTTACCTACTCAAGGGCCATGATATTCTCAGACGGCTCAGTGCTGGAGACACATGAATAATACTGTTTGGATTCATGACTAAAACTCAGAAATAAGTACAGAAACTCTTTGAGATGAGCTTTATAAAGATATGGCTATGCATGGTTGTGTTTTTTTCTTTCTTTTCTTTTTTACAACTAAATAATTGTGGAAATTGCAGACTATGTGCCTCTCCGATTTCCACTTCCACAAATAGCTATACATTGATGTAGTTTACCTCAGCTGTCATTACACGCAACCATTATGCACAGCTGTGTCTATTTATAGCACCTGCATTATCATTAGGTCAACATGCAGTATGCACCTCTAACCCATTGTTTGGCAGCGAACCTTATCATCATAAAACACTCATTGAAACAGACTTTACAAAATTCAAAAGGAGAAAATACAAACAACTTAAACACAGGAGAAGAAAAAGACACCTGCGAGAATAACTAAATTAAACACGTTATTAGTTTTAAAAAATGCTTTAAATTTGTATAATAGAGATTGCTGCATAGACTATACAATAGCTTTAGGCAATCTGAAATTATCAACAACCTAAACAAACAATATTTTATTTGTGGTTTGTGTCCATCTATAAGAAATGTCCATGTTTTGCATTGCACAGCCATCTTTTATAAATGCAGGTTTGGAAAATTACATATGCATGATTTTGTGTAGTGGTACATGTTTTTTAGGGTTAATCTCAGTATTTCAGTTTGATCACCTTTTATATTTTTTTACATTTGTGGCAGTATGTGTATTTACATGTGCCTTCAGTGCAATTAATTAATTATTTAGTGCTTGCCACTTTTAAGTCACATAATAGGTCTATTCAGCCTCAACAGATTTCAGCTTGTCCACATAATTAAACAAGAAAGTAAAATGAGAAATGACATACTAGGTTTATTACTGTCCCAACTTACTTTTTGTCAAAAGACAATTAAAAAAAACATTATGTTGAAATTGTAGTCTGCTGTAATAAAAACTTTGCAATCTAAAAGATGTACAGATGCTGTCTGATGGTTTACATTAAAGTTTTCATACAAAAAAAACACAGCAGCTCTTTTGACCTGGAAAACAATATATATCAACAGTCAGCTTAATGATTCCTTATCATTGTCTCTTTATGTGTATAGGAATCGACATTTCAATGCACAGAGAGAGCCGTTGTATATTAATTGAATCACCCTGCCTCAAATCAATACTTGGATTCATGAACGAGTCTGCACATATTTTTACTCTCACCTCCAGACTGGAGGGCACTTTAATTGGTGAAATCTATTCCTCTGATTAGACATAATTCACATTGGGCATTGTTTAATTCACTTGTAATTAAAGAGTCGAGTAAAGAGACAGGGCTGTTTAATTAATTAAGGCTTGGATCCCTCACATGCAGATAAAATCGGCAGCACATTCCTCCATTTATTATTCACCGACAAAAGTGAAAAATGTGCCCTTTGCTCCTAAAGTGATAACATTTACTCAGACAAGATGCAGCATCCTAGACTGCATTGCCAGGCTGGAGAGATAATATTTAAATTTGACAAGTGAAATAAGTCAATTAAAGAACCAGTCCACATGGGATTAATTAAAGTTCGACAAATCTGCGCAATATGGCAATCTGGACATGGAACCTACCTATCACTGTTTACACACGTTATTAGCATGGGATCCTTGTCTGCGGATGTTATTGGAGTCAGGAAAACAGAATTTAATACCGGGGTAAATGCTGAAGGTAACTGGCAAGCATAAAATTAGACTGCAATCTGATTCCTTCATCTTTTCTTCTAGCTAGTGTAAGTAATATTAGAGCAGTTATAAAATTCACCAAAGTTGACCTTGTAAAGTGGTGTCTCCTTCACATTGACTGTTGACTTTGCATGTTGTAGCCAAGGTCCCAGTAACAGTGTTGGAACAGTGGATTCAACCAGGCATGTGCAACACTGTTTTGTTCAGTCCTCTGCACAGCTTTATACCCAACAGTTCAGAGGTAAAGCAATTTTGCTGACTTCCTGACAGAAGGCTATGTTTGTAATTTATATATATTTTTTTATCCATTTTGTGTTAATTATTTCCTACTTTTTATTTTCTATTATTCATTTATCTATCTGTGTTTTAGTTCCTGAAAATATGTTAATTCTCATAATCATTTAGTATCCATATTTCACATAGAGGGCATGTTAGCATGAGGGAAACAACCTTCTTCTCCTCCTTGAAAGACCAAGGGGGCAGAGGCTATCATAAGTATAATAATTTACTGGTATAATAGGAATCTGCACCTGGTGTTTTATTGTGAAAACTGACCAGATTCTCTATGGCGTTCATGTGTACGACTTCCTACCTAACTGATGTGCTCTGTGGAGCTTGACACAGCTTCCTTCAAAAATAGACTACATCTGTGTTTCCTCTGGGATGCTTCTGAAATGCACTGCTGTGTGTCTGCTGGAATCACAAGCATTGTCTGGAATGGCTGCGATCAGCTCCAGAGGCCATGACGGAGTCGGAACACGATGCAGCCGGTCCCGGTGGAATCAAGCCTTTAAACAGTTTTGGTTTAGTGTTCACAGTTGGTATTGCAGAGTGACGGCTTTTTTTTTTTTTTTTCTCATACCCTATCATTAACATAAACGCAGTGTCATCAATTTGAATTTGTTTCAAGTTGTATCAGTAAAACGTTTAATTAAATTATGGGCAGAGGAGACCTCTAAAAGCCCCTTATTTGCAAACCTGGATATTGCATATGCTTTGTGTCAAAGATGTAACTATATTTCATTAAAAATGTAGTGCAAATTTTACCCAAAGTGTCAAAAATTTAAAAAAAAAAAAACCGCAAAGGAAAATAAGAAAGAGTGTGTGTTTCCATCCACCACTGTGATGTGGGAGTTAAGTGTATCACAATAAACAGTTGGTGGCACTAATTAAGAACAGTAGTCAAATCTCAGATAGTGGAAAACCAAGTAGAAAACATGATAATGTTCATGTTTTAGTTTGAGAAACGTAAGAGGATCGCAACACTTGATACAGATCTGATGGCTTCATCTCAGCAAAAGCTTGAATGCACGTCTTAAGTGACACGTTTCATGGTCATGATATATTTGCTAAATATCACAAAAGCTTTTCTTTTGTCTGCCAGCACTGCTTAAATAATTGCATACTGAGATCAAATCACAAAGCAGGCACAATTGCAACATCAAGAAAAAAAGGAACACAAATAATGTATCCACATCCACAGTGCCTCAGAAAGTAAACACAAACATGGGAGAAGCATGAGCTTAACTGCAACAAGAGCTTCATCAGCATCCAGAATCTCTGAGATAAAAACAGTCTCTGTGTTTTTAAAAATGTCCTGACACATGAAATGGGATTTATGTTGAAGGGTCGAATCAGAACAATATCATCATTGTCTCTGATCTCAGCACACAAATAGCTCAGTTATGAAAAACTGTGCTGATTTATATTCATTTGATTCTCAATAGGTTCTGACAACATGCTAAAAACATAACTCAGAAGGCAAGAGGGAGGCTGGACCTCAGTTGATAGAGTGAGTTGCACACTAATTGGAAGGTTGGTGGTTCAATCCCACTTCCTCCTGTCCACATGCCTAAGTGTCCTTGAGCAAGACACTGAACCCTAAAATTGCTCCCAATGGTGTGCCAACGGTGTGTTGTAAGTCGCTTTGGATAAAAGTGTCAGCTAAATGCAATGTAAAAGAGGGGAGATTTACCATTACCTTCGAAAACTGAACTCTTTTTTTTGGTTTTTTTTTAATGATTTAGAGTGTGATAGGCCTCTGGGTTTGACGTTTTGCCTCTTTTCAGGTCTCGATATCCCCTTGGCCTGTTGAAAGGCTCGGTTTGGCCCTGTGTGATGTGACACTTTTTCCAGGCACTGATGACGGCTGTATAAAAATGCTCAGTGACCATTCAAAGTTGGCAAATGTTGGGGAAAAAACAGCACAATCAATCTTCAGATCATTAACTACTAACCATTTTCAGCTGTAGTGAACTGAGTCATGTGCATGGGGGGGACTTGTGTTAAAGTCTATTCTCTCCATCTTAAAAAGGACATTTTATCAAATGTGCATGCACATATGGATTCATATTCTATCAGCAGCTAGTGCATGTCTAATGAATAAATGGAAAGAGGCGGCTGCTGGGATCAGGTGTTCTGCCATGAAGGGGTTAAAATGATTAACAAGGCAGAGAGTAGCTATTATGTGGTCATGACCTACTAATGATGTTAGTCACTGGAATTGACTGTCCATGTTAAAGCAAAGCTTTTCATTACATCATCATTGCTGCTTTAAATGATTACTGTCAAACATGGTCAAGCTTTTTTTTTTTTTTTTTTCCACCACTGCATCTCCATTAGGACTGTATAATGCCCCAGGGACTGCCTTTTATAATCATTCGTATTACCAACACCCGCACATATTTGTCATGCATACCGCACCATAAGCCCAATGTTCAGGCGTTATGCTGCGAGCTCTATCATGCATTAGGATAACTGGTATTCCATAAATATTAGTCTTGCAACACATTTTCAGCTTGAGTGGCTCTGTTCATATTAGGAGGTGACAAACAGATTGGAAGCGTGAGCAACAAAAAGAGGCAGGCTTAAGGCTGTCAAATTGGTTCTGGGAGAGGTTGTAATGCGGCCTGTGCTAAACGATCCCTTAATCAAATATAAAGGCTGATGCAGTTCCATCTTTTCTGCTTTGAGTATCTGAGGAAAATAATCCACACAGTTCAATAAGCTCCTTATTATCAACAATAAACAAGCAGTTTGGGATAATTGAAAATGAATTTCTCCCAACCAATAATTCAAAATCTTTGCAGCAGGTATACGAGCATAAAAATGGCTTCTGATTGTCGTAATATTAAGGCTGTACAATTTTGTAACTATGACAACCAAGGGATAACAATATTAATTATAGCTGTATTTACTTTTCAAGCAAAAAGCACAGGGAACTTTGTGAAATTGCAAAATATGAACCACAAGAGGACAAAAGAAGTGAAAACAACTTCCGCAACAAAGGAACAAGTCTGTCAAAAAAATATCAGAATACAAGTTGTGGAAGCAAAGCCGATGGATGGATGTGATAAAGAAAATCTATAAAAAAAAATTAAAAAAAAATGTTTTGAGACCAAGTCTACAAACAGAGACAGCAGATGGAATCCTAAATTACTGCTCCTACAGCCAACCTCAACTGCAACACCTAAAAGGCTTAAACCGCCATATCTTAGAGGCCTTTTTAGACTGGGAGGGGTAAAAAGTTCACTAAAGTAATCCATTGCCAGGCTATGTAAGGTCTGGTGTGTAATTTAATAGGGAATTTGGACAGAAATTTGCAAACACTGCAAAGATGTCGAGGTGAGAAAAAAATGTTTTGGTCAGTATCCAGGCTGCAAAATCCTTCCCCAATTTGTAACTGCTGGGTTGAGACACATAAGCAAGGAGTTACAAAATAAAGAAAAAAGACCCAAAAAACAAACCAGACTATATTTGCATGTGGGTTATATAGCTAAAAAAAATGGCAAAAATAAATAAATAAATCAACACAGGTAGAACTAAAAAGTATTAACAAAGGCTTTGCTTCACGTCTATGTCCTATTGCAGAGAGCCAATACACAAAGGAAACTTGCTTTATTACTATTGCTTTCCTAATAATCTGCTGTTATATTGCCAAATGTCTGTTTCTCCTTCACTCATCACAGGTTTTAGAAACATGCTTGATGTGAGGATTAAGCAGAGGCTTAATTTGGACAGAACGGTGTTCAGGGCCTATGATTGGGGCCTCTGTTTTGTTTTTTTTGGGCCGGGTAAAAACAATGACAACTTATATGTGCTGATGGTAGGATGTACAAAACCAGACCAGAAGCAAAATCACTTGAAAAGAGAGTATGTACGGCACTAGTGGAATTACTCTCTTTTCTAGTACTTTGCCGTTACATTGCCAAATGTGTCAAGTCACTCCCTCCTTCACTCATTCACCATTCCATATACAGTATATAGTGAAACACCTTCCTATATGCTACAAAGTCAATTGAGATTTAAAAGAAAGGCATTTTCCTTTTTAAGTTTGGAAGAAGAAAAAACATGTTTCAACTGTGATCCTCTGTACACTGCTTTGAAGGTGGTAATTGGAACCTTCTCAGTATGTATTGTGCAACCCAGGTTGAATGCAGTTAAATAGCTGTAGAATATGAAACCTGAGTATATATATATATATATAATTAGGTTATTTGTTCAGTAATATGATTGGGTATAAAAAAAAATTTTAAAAAAGCATCCCAGAGAGGCAGAGTCTCTCAGCAGCAAAGATGGGAAGTAGTTCACCATGTGTATATAGATATATATATATATATTTACACAAGGATAGCCTATTTACAGAATGCAAGTAATGCCTGGTAAAGTTTGTTTATGCTTAATTTCAGATTCAGAAATAAAATGTATTATTTATGATGTGGGTGTTCCAGCAAATAAGACACGTGCACACTTCAAAATCCAAATTCTAAGTGTTTGTAAGGCTTGTGGCAAGTTGGCTGACAGTCGGGGGGGGGGGGGGGTACTTGAGAATCAAAGCTGTCAGTTTTTTCATTTCTAATTGGTAGCTGCTTAAAGTGGCTGATGATTAATGTAATGGTCACAGCATTCATAAAACCAGCTTTAACTTTTCATAGGCATATTGTACTTTTTGGGTTTCATTCAGGTTGGAAATAATAAGGAATTATTAATAGTGGCACCTATTGTGGACAAAACAAGCCAAACATATTTTAAACACACATTCCTTCATTTAAAAAAAAAAAAAAAAAAAACAATTCTTAAACTGGGGGCAACTTCAGTCCGGTTTAGCTTGACCTATTTTTTTTTTAAACTGTCTTTAACTTTATAACCCTAAATACAGTAATGTATGTTGCTACGTCATAAATATGCAAGTTGGTCCATGAAATACAGGGGTTTTTGAAGAAAGTTTTGCATTTAAAATTATTGTATGTAGGCACAACAAAATTAAATGCTAACATCAGCAAGCCAAAATGTAAACCTTATTACTGCTAACATGATAATATCCAGCATTTATAGCTCTATTCACATATATACCTCAAACTGGCTTGTGAGATGCATTTCTGCCATCATATTACAACTAGGTTCAGGCCAGTTGAAATAATAAAAAAATACCAGAACTTTGGATGGTCTGAATATATAAATTCTAAAATCAAGAAGCAGAAACTAACATTTCAAAGTTGAGAAGGCTCTGCACGTGCTGAATGTTGTACATCACTGTTAAGTAGAGGAATCCTTCTCTTAAGCTAACAGGACTGAATGAAAATGACCATCAATGTCAATGCTACACTAAGTTAAGTTACACAGAAGTTGAAGAATATACGGGTTACAAATTTTCCCTCTGGATTTTTTTCTCATTTATAGAAAAAGAGTATTTTGGAATTTGATCTTGTATTTTTGATATCTGGATATTAAAACAAACCAAACAGCAGAAAAACTTGAATTCCAGGAGTTGTGAGCAAGTTTTAATTGTAGATAAATGTATGGGTAACATTTATATTGCTTAGTAACATTTTAACATGCTCATTAACACTAAACAAAACTGGATGAAAAGCAGAGCTTTAGTACAGATAAAATTTTATTGTAAAAAAAAAAAAAAAAAAAAAAAAAAAAAACACAACTGTGGATACATGTTTGCAAACCTTAAAGAATTCCCCTTGTGTGTGGAAAAAAAGTATTTAATTTAACATGGATTACCTTTGTATTGGTACCGAGAACTTTGGGTGTTTCACATGACGTTATGTGCAGAAGTATTTAAGGTAGTTTGTAAGTAGCCCAGATGTATATTCTTAGTTACTGCATACAAGTTTTGTGTTAAAATAATGTTTACTACTATGTGACTCACTTAATTATGTCATGGAGGCTTGTGTAGATGTATAGTAGTGGAAGTATTGTTTTTATTGTTCTGATGCTCGAACACAGTCCAGCACTGCCAGACTCTTGCTTACAGCTTCAGTCTTTGCTGTGATTATAATCTGAAAAACCTGTTTACATTAAGGTTTGCTCACCCACTATGAAGGACTGTTCAGCGATCAGTTGCGGTGGCTAAGTGAATTTGAAGTAGTTCCAATCAATGGTAACGATGGTAGAGATTCGGTGAACAGCTTACGTCACATGGTGATCAATGTTGATTGGTTAAAGGCTGCTCCAGCAGTTTCAAAATTAACCCAAGGTCAATTTTGTTTGGTAACAACAGGCTCACCATGAAATGACCATGTCCTTTTAACACCACATAAAGTGGTCGTGGCACATAATTTACATCCCTCTTTCCACAAAAGTTAGGGAGTCTATGAAAAGTGTAAATATAAACAGAATGCAATGATTTGCAAATCACGTAAACCCATATGTAATTGGAAATAGACCAAAGACAACATATCAAATGTTGAAACTATGACATTTTATCGTTTTATGAAAAATATATATTCACTTTAAATGTGATGCCAACAACACGTTGCATAAAAGTTGGGACAGGGTCAACAAAAGACTGGGAAAAAAAGTGTAATGTTAAAAAAACTCCTGGTCAAACATCTCACAATTAATTAGGTTATTTGTTCAGTAATATAATTGGGTATAAAAAAATTTTTTTTTAAAAAAAGCATCCCAGAGAGGCAGAGTCTCTCAACAGCAAAGATGGGAAGTAGTTCACCACTATGTGAAAGACTGTGTGGGCAATGAATAATAATGTTCCTCAAAATATAACTGCAAATAATTTGGGATTTCATCATCTACAGTACATAATACCATTAAAATATTCATAGAATATGGAGAAATCTCTGTATGCATGGGTCAAGGCTGAAAACTAACTTTGTATGGCATCTTCTGGGCCTCAGGCAGTGCAGCATTAATAACATACAAAATGCTGTAGTGGGAATTATTGCTTGTGTTCAGAAACCCTTGAAAAAAATCATTGTCTGTTAACACTGTTTGTCACTACGTCAAAAAATGCAGGTTAAAAATCTAACATGAATAGAAGAAACCAGACATAAAAACGATTAAAAAACGCTGCCACCTTCCCTGGGCCCGAGCTCATTTAAGATGGACTGAGGCAAAGTATAAAACTGTCCTGTGGTCTGATGAATTAAAATTTTAGATTATTGTTGGAAATCATGGACGCTGCATCCTCTGGGCTAAAGGGGAGAGGGACCACCCAGCTTGTTATCAGCGCACAGTTCAAAAGCCGGCATCCGCGATGGTGTTGGAGTGCACTAGCATATGGCATGGGTAACTTGCACATGTGGAAACACTTATTATTATCTTTTTCAGTGAAGGCCATGCTCATTTCAGCAAAACAATACCAAGCCACATACTGCAAGATTAAAATAGCATGGCTCTGTAGCAGAAGAGTCAGGGTGCTAAACTGGCCTGCCTGCAATTCAGACCTGTCACCCATTGAAATCATTTGGCACATCATGAAACAAAAAATATGACAAAGGAGCCCCTGAACTGTTTAGCAGCTGAAATCCAATATCAGTCAAGAATGGGACATTTCATTTTCAAAACTTCAGAAACTGTTCTCCTCAGTTCCCAGATGTTTACAATGTTGTTGTTGTTTTTTTTAAAGAAAAGGTAATGCAGCACAGTGGTAAACATGCCCCATAACAAATTACCCCATTCTCCTCATTTTCAAATTTCCTCCATTCAGTGATTCTAGTTTATTGCCTTCCTCTGCATTTCAACCGAAACTCACAAGCAGATGTTCAACTAATAAATAAATAAATAAATATATAAATTACTGGGGGGTGTGAAGGCCGGAGCTTTGGTTCCGTCACCACAGATGTATCCTTATTCACTCAAAGGGATCTGATTTGGCAGCAGTGGTATGGCGCTTGCAGGGCTTCGGAAGCAGGAGTTCTGGAGTCTCTGATGAGCGACCGTAGGGAGAAACAGAGTGAAGCAGGGCTCTTATCACAGTGTTGGCAATTAATCCTTGTGTGCTGCACTCCCACATATACAGTACACTGTTCCTGTGTTGCACCCTCTAATTTACAGGCTGAGAGACAGCAGGTGTTCAGGACAAAGTAAACAGAGGGGAAGTTGGAGGGAGGGATCATTCGACCTGTTCCAGCATGCTATTATGTAGCTCCCTGCTGGACTAAAAACAAGGCGGCACCTCTCTTGGTATGCAAAACCTGTTTAGCCTTCCCTGTACTAGGCCTGGGCCCAAGGTCACACTTCCAGGGTAGGCTTTACAAATGTTGTTCTACCCCCGAGGCGTCAGCAAGCAAGAAAATTAGCAGACGCTTTGTGTTTTTCAGTGTGTTCCTGTGGGAGAGATGGCTGACTGCCACACTGATCCTGTCTTGATCTCCTCAGCCAAAACACTTCATTATTCAAAACAATAGTTTACCCTTTACCTAAAGTTTGGTTGCAGAATAAATAACGTGTTTCCTAATTAAAGGTCTATGAGAAAACTTGGCTTAAACACATATTCTCGGAAAATACGTAAATGCAGTCCATCACATTTATTAGACAATAGTTTAATTGTCTAATGAATGTGTGTGCTTTGAGATGTAAAACATGTCGCACTGTTAACATTTTTTTATCATCTTTTATCATTTTTATAACAATGCTAGTGTTAATGTAATATTGTTTTGCATATATGGTCAAGAAACAAATTATATAAAACATTTCCACTTAGGCTTCATGATGCAAGGATCTGATTTGGCCAATTGGGATTGGTAAAAGCAATGGCTGTATAAAAATGTACATTGGTTAGAAAGTAAAGCCAACGCAGAAGTGCTGTAAAGTGCAATACCATGGAGGGCCACTAGGGGTTAGCTCCAAAAAAAACACCAAAAAAAACTTCTGGCTCCAATATAATCTTATTCAAAAAGCATCAACTTCTGTCATGAAACACAAAGTCAACCCTTTTTTTTTTGCCACAAGTAATTTTTGTTTTATTAGATAAATTCAGTCCTTCCAATCTGTGTTCTGATGGTTGTTCTGAAAATAATCCACAAATTATTAGATATTCGGCCTAGGATACTAGGCTATTATCTGAGTACTAGGATACTTACTAGGATATTGTGCTTAGGAGCGTGTCTGGTTTGATTGACATGCCTGGGGTGCAGTCAGGTTGCCAATATAGCATTGCCCCTTCTCAGCTCATCAAAATATGATAACTTCTTAAAACAAGATGGCAACTGCCAAAATGCCAGCCTCAAGGCTTTTACACAACAGCTTACAGACCAGTGGGGGACCAAAGTAAAAGTCATCCTATCGGTTCCATTTATACTGCATTTTCTAGAGGAAAAGTCTGGGGACCATAAAGTCATTAGGATTCATCGCTGGGAACCATGAATGTATGTACCAAACTTTTTGCCAATCTATATAGCACCTTTAAAGAGCAATACTCAAAAAGCCGGAGGAACAGATCTAAGATGCACACAGGAAAAATGATGCTCAACACATTTAAAGTATAAACAACATCTGATTTAGTCATTAGTTGCTTTTTAGGGGTGTCGACAGATCTTGAGTTTCATGACAGCGTTGCAGTTTAGGAGCTGTGACTTTAAAAGAATAATCTTCTTTTGACTTTGGCCTGGAATGAGGAACAACCAAGGATTAAGTCTCTAGGGACCTTGGTTTAAATCAGAAGTTTATAGCTATTCATCCAATATTTCAGATGTGTCACTCAAAACCAAAAATGGCAACATCATAGTCACACAATGGAAAAAGGTAGGGATATCAACGAGGGATCATCATCTTTAATGTCTGTACAGGTTACTATTATTTTCAGTCTGGACTGAACTGGACTGTTCGACATCATTACAGTACACCAAAAAAACAAAAGGTCAAAATTGATGCAACAGAGGTGGAGATGTCCTGACCTTTGATCCCTCACGCTCCAAAACTGCAAACAAAAACCATATTGTAACCTAATAGCATTTATAGTTAGACCCTTACAACCTTTGAAGTACACTCATATTTTTGACTAGATGTTTTACAATTTGCTTTTTTTTTTTTTTTAGTTCCCCAGAACACACTTTAGAACCATTGACTCCAAAAATGATATTTTACCATGAAGAAAAGTCACCATTGTACTGTAGAGCACTGCAGCAGTGTTGCACCCTTAGCTTCAGAAAGAGTACAATTAGCATTGTTAGATGTCATCCAGTTAGCCTACAGACTCGTTGCAACGCCCTTTAGCACTGCTTGAACTTTCTCTAACTGTTAAATATACATTTTACATCGTTGCATGCTGCTGTATGTTTTGACACATTTTGGCTGACATTTCCACAGGAATACCTCTGATGCCCATTTGACTTTTTTCATCTTTATTTTAATCTGGGAAAAACATACCAGTCCTTGCTGGCATTTCATTTCCAAGCTACAGCAGTAGTGTGTCACAGCATAAAGAGCTTACAATTACAACAGTGATCTGACCATTCCTTCAATTGTTTGACTTATCATTACTTTAAATATGACATGTTTAGGCTTTACGAATGGCAATGTTGGTCTGTCAATCAGTTTCCAGTCTGAGGGTGTAAAAAGTGGTTTAGTTCTCTATGGCATTTGTTTTCTGTATGTACTGCAATCACTGTCAGAAGTCTATTTATATCTACGTAATTGCCCTCCTGGAATGGACGTTCTAAAGGGTAAGTTCCACCAGAAATATTTTGCCACCAGCTGTAGTATTCCAATTTGGTTAACCTTGAGAGATGGAGTGTGTGATTTTAACTGTCACGATTATGGCAATGAATTCTGAATGTTTATATTTTTTTAAATAAATGACAAATATGGTATCGTATGCCTCTGCTGTAATATATACCCAACAGCAGCGCAAACACACAGTATTTTTCCTTTTTGTTTTCCTGCCATTTCCTCTTCTGCTTAAGAAATGTTTAAAGCTTTTAGAGGTCATCCTTATTGCTTTTTCATCAACATTTTTTCATCTTAGGAGCTTCTTAAGGGCTAAGATGTTTTGTGAATAGCTTTTATCTTTACCAGGATGTAGTCTTATTTTTTTTTTTTAAAAAACATCTTAACTCTAAGAACTTTCTTAGATTTTCGTCACTAACAGCAACTCATTGTACGAGGGAGGTTTATTAATATCATCTTTGGCTTTTAAAGAGAAAAAGAGATGACCATGATAATTTATTTCTTATCACGCCCATGACAAACCTATTTTTAATTAGGGCACCAAGTACCACCCTTTGAACTGTGCACCTTCCTTTTCACTGAGATTATCCCTTTGCAAAAGTGTTTGATAATATGTCTACTGTAATCTTGCAAATGCATGTTTGCATGTAGGCTTAATGTTTTATTGTCTACTATTAATGTCAGTGTGTGAGACACCACCCCCGTGTGCTTAGATTATTGTAGAAGCTAAATATGTTATGTCTGTTCAGTGTTTGACCAGACATGTCAAATCATATCACACTGTCAAACACCAAGAATGCTTCTCAGACACGCAGCTCTTCTTGTCTAGTCAACAGTGGCATCATTGCCATTTCCAGCCATTGATGCTGAGGCAACTGAATGTCCAAAGGGATCTTCTGTAAGCCATGGAAATAACAATGGCTGAATGGGAACATGGGGTTGAACATGACTATGGGGGCAATGGGCCAGAGCAGTGTATGAATACAAGGCAAGCAGAGAGTGCTGTATGCTGCTTGCAGATGCTATGAATAGGTTTATAAATGCTTGAGTGGGCTGTCAAAATGATTTGATGTGGCATTTAACCATTTGTGATGTATGGAGGAAAAAATATGATGTGATAACCAAGGACAGTGCTATCTGTTCTGTGGCACTGAGCGGGAACAAATCTGATCTAAAAGTGCGGATTTGTTGGGAATAATGGCTTCTGCAGTGCTCTCAGATAAAGCATCTCATTTTGTAGATGTCATATGGTGTGATCAGTGGAGACTTCTGTATAGTATTTCCACCCAGAGATGCCTTTGAGATATAAAACCATGCCAGACTGCACTTTCAAGAATCCGTGTATCTCCTTTTAAGTAGATATTTGCATTTGCCACACATCTGTTATTGTATCAAATCATCCTCATGCAAAGTGCACTTCAGAAAAAATCTCTGTCAAGGGTGATTTTCTCACTCAAAGTTGCAAAATGCTGCTATGACCCCGGTCCACTTAAAATAAAGTTCAACTCGACCATTCATTTATGAAGCAAGCTGAGTACCCTTCTCTGCTTACCATGCCAGGGATTTTATCAATTATCATCTCATAAGTGCTCAGGCAAACATGCCTCCCCAGTATAAGTTGGAGCATTAGGGATATGAAAATTCATATTTAATAGTCTTCATTCTTTATAGGGCTACTCTGTAGGCATTTGTGTCCTATCCAAATTGAGTAAACAATACTTTTCAAGGGCATTTAAATGCAAGATTCGGTTAATGCATGTTGCATGACAGCAGCATAAATTTGCTCTCACAGGAGGTGTCTTTAAAGATCAGAGCATGACATGTTGTAAAAACAACAAGGCTGCTGTAGCAGGACTGACCTTAAAACCTAGCAAAAAAGCAATAGTTATGGAGTCGAAAGCCTCAGCACTTGTCCCTTTGTCTGTGAGTTAATTGGATGTCAAGACCTTTGGACAACAGATGTATGTTCTTCCAGGCTAATGCTTCGTCTCGAGTGTGACTTGTGCAGCCTGAGCGCTGACATGACCTCACCTTTTGTGTCACCACCTCTGATCTAACCATGCTAAGCAGCTCTGCTTCCTCCCAGTGCCATGAGCCCCACACGTGCTCTCAACAGAGTCAGACCTAAAGTAGTTTCCAAGCTCCTATGCCCACTGAGATGCATTTAAATCAGTTATGTGACAGTTGTGTGTATATGCAAGCCATGAATATAAACGCAATGAATGGGGCTGTTGCGGAGTGTATGAAAAAAAAAAAAAACACAGAGCCATGGATAGAATGAAATGTATTGTAGAAAGAGCTGGCTTTAGGAATGTTGTAATATCTGAGAAATGTCTGTTTGTAGCTCAACAAAGGCAGATACATATAAAGTGACTGGAAGTGAGCTCCCACAATGCAGTGTGCCACTGTGTTTATAGGCAGGTGAGGATGCAGAGTGAAGTGCTGTGAGCTTTAGAGAAAAGACGTTCTCTACACAATAACATAGAATCTCAAGAGTGGAACAATTCAGCAATGTTTTCAAAAGCTTAAGTGACAAAGACCTTTATTTAAACTGATGAATAAGAAATAGTGAACAGCTTCCAATGAGAGGAAGTGCATTGTAAAATCCACTGGAAATCATTATCCATTCAGTTTTATTTCCAGTGTATAATCCCAACTGGATATATTTCCAATACACTTTACAGTTAAAAACAGCATGCTGTTGTTGTATACAACTGTTGGAAAAGGAAAGCATAACTAAGGGACTTTGTTATGCACTTTACAATTACAGGTAATAGTATAATAGACAACCACAATGAATGATCAATGTTATCAAATACAATGTCAAAGCTAAGGAAATGGCATTACATGCAGGAGTAGCAGATGCATGGAGAGCAAAAGAGGGCATAGCAAAGAAATGGTTCAGGGTCATTTTCACCAGCCCTAAGAAAAAGCTTTCTCACAAAGGACGATTTTAAACTTGATCAGAAGCAAAGGATGTCTGCCTCCTAAAACCAAACTGGGAGCTGGTTTCACAGAAGAGAAGCCTGATAGCTGAAGGCATCCCACTCTACCTTTGGAAACCCTTGGAACCACAAGTAACTGGCAAAGTAAGTGTTTTACAAGTTGCAAAGAGATGAACAACGCTCTCTTGTCCACTAGTACATGGTAATTAGTGAGCTTTAGAGACACTGGTAGACAGACAGAGCCAGGCTAGCTGGTTTGCACTGTTTCGAGTCTTTATACAAAAGCCTCTTTTCCACTAAACTAATAGTAAACCTTAAAAAAAAAATGCTTTGGTCAATTGAAGAGGAGCAGACATGTATGTGTCACGTTTAAGATGACGTCATGGAAGTTCCATGTGGAGTCTAATGGCACCACATTGATGGGCTACTATCTGCAGAGGAAATCTAGATGGCGTCTGGTACCAAAAGCAAGAAGAGTCGAGTAGAGTAGAACCACTATCAGCAGTGGAGAGTGGAATTGATCTCCTCATCTAAACCTTGGCATGGATGCAAATTTCACAAAATGTCAGAAGACAACTCCTTTAATTTGCATTTTTTTTTTTCTTTCTCAGATACAGAAAAGCATGAGGGAGGAATGAAATCCATGAAAAGAGAACCTAAAATGAGCAGATTGCTGATTGGTTTGTATTCTCATAAAATATTTCCATGATATTAAAAAAAAATTGTAAAATGTCATTTCTTAACCCTAATTAACTCCTGGTGTAAACTATGAATTGAATTAATCCTGATGCATTAGGCTGTAGTAAAATCTTCCAACTGGAGTTTCTGTTCATTAACACACCAACTGCCTTTTGAACAGCTGCCTTTAATTTGCCTCAGCAATGACTTATGTCTGAAACACTAAAATACCGGGGCTGTTGTAAATAGTTTTAACACGCTTCATTGTGTCACACTCGGCGATGGTGCCTCGTGTCCCCCTCTAGTCACTACAAAAGTATTTCCAATTAGATTTCAAATGCCATTGCAACTCTTGTCTCCCCAGGCATTATGTGAATAGAAGTCTCCCAGGGTTGCACTTATTATATCTCATTACTGACAGCTCCGGTCACCTGGGACTCCAATCAGAATATCTGAACACTTAAGCAATTGGCTTCTCTCTCACTGTCTGGCTGAGATTGATTGGGTTTGGGCTCCCCGAGCGCCACTTTAATGTCAAACACATAATGCACTGGCCAGACTTCAGGTAGAAAACATTCCATCTTTTCATATAAACCATCAAATGATATTTAACGTAAGTAGGATGCAAATTGCATTTTTTTTTCCCTTTTTTTTTTTTTCATTTGTGCTCTTGAATGGTTTAAAAATGGCTATCAGCAACACAGCACTGAGCAGCAGATGGTTTCTTAATTTGGATAATCTTATCATGTGGACAGGATAGATCTCAGTACCGGCAGTGTGACCAGAGTTATCAATAAAAAACCGAGCAACAGGGGTTGTGAAGTTAATGATCTGAGAGGAGGAACCTTAAAATCCCAACTGGAGCCTAATTCCATGGATTAGTTATCTGATTATAATTTAAATAGGCATTCAACCTTTTTTAATGGGAAGAACTTTTAATAGGTGGCCAAAACATTGCTTTCCCAGACTCTGCCATAAATGGTGATAGTTAACATGAGTACAAAAGGCTGGCAGAGGGTAGAATGGTTGGCTATGTTTGCCCAAGCCGGCTGTGAAAACTAAAGCTGGCTTTGCTCCGATACACAGTATTCTATCCCTGTTTCCCTCTTTTTTCTTATTAGACTGAAGATCACACTAAACTGCATGCTTAAAAACAGACATTTTGAGGTTTACTTGCACGCCACCACTCAGGCATCCAGGATCTGAAATCTTACCTGAATCATCAGTGTTAAGCCCTCACTTCAGCATACACATCAGCATGCAATGTTCCTATTCACTAATCTACACTCAGTCTACGTATACGAGTGGGTGTGGCTTGTGACCTCATTAAAGTCTGCTCATGACCCCTTGTCATAGCTCTTGAAGCTGCATGCAAATCAACCAAACGTGTTTTCAAGGCTATTTTTTAATTGGTATTGTTATTGTCATTTTTATTGTGGCAGGTAGTTGGTCCGGATGAAAAACATCCTGTGACATTGGATATTTTCAATTATGTTCAACTGTGAGTTATTGCACTGAACCGGTTATTTTATTCTTAATCCCATTTTCCACTGCCACTACTGGCTCGTCTCAACTCCCTTTTTTGGTTTTCCGTTGAGCAAACGGTGTTTATAGTGCTTGGTACTATTTTTGCCTGTTTTAAGCCATGAGTATTTGGATCACCTCTTGGCAGATGAAAAACAAAGATATAGGAACAAACTACAAGTTTTGGGCACGTACATCCATACACAGCTCCCGTTTCTCAAGCGGTTTCTCAAGCTCAAATTACCGTTGATCCATAAGTTTTGGTTTCAGGGTCACTGCAGTCAGCAGTGTTTACAAGCTACTTTAAACAACCCACTGTGTTAAGTCTGTTGCTGTGGAAAAGGAGGGACTGGTGTGAATTGGCCGCTGTATCTGTATGGTAGGGGTAGGAGAAGTGTGTTCCCGTCTTGTTATCTTCCCCTCTCTGGCTTTTCTTTTGCAGACAGAATTCAGTAAAAGCGCAACCCAGGCTTCTTTCCTCATCAATTTGTGCATCGTATTGACCAACAGCTATATGGCATGTTGGCTAGTTTGGCTAAACAAACCTGATAAACTAGCTTTCGAGTTGTGGAACAAAGCTTTGTTTTGCCCTCCTGGTGGGGGTGGCTATAAGGATGTGACATTATGTGAAAACTATGAATTGTCCCTGTGTTTATGTGTGTATTGGGTTGGAGATGACATTGCCACACCAATGATGCGGCATTGAGTAGGTACTATCTGCAATGGAAAACTAAATTAAAAAAAGGACTTGCTACCAAAAGTGAGTCGTGTCCAGTACAGTAGAGCTGGTGCCGGGAGTGGGAAAGACATTTTAATTAACTCTGGTGCATTTACCTGTTTGACTCAGTGTAATTAGTCTACAATGAAGCCTGTCACTTAAAGAATAATCAACGCTAAAACTGAAAAGTGAACTTTACACACAGCTGCCACCCAATCGCAAACATTTGAATGTAATTTCAAAAGGTCGTGTTGATAGGTCTGAATTCATTTTAACTAATTTAAACAACTTCAGATGCAGATGAATTCCTTCGACAATCTCTCACAGTCTCACATAGTTTATGTTGGAGAGATACTGCCTCGCTCTCTTTGGAGTTCAGAAACTCCAAATCATTGTTAAGCCATATGTTGTCCTTTCCTTTCTTAAAAAAATGCTAAACATTTTTTTTTCAGCAGCTAAGTGAAGAGGCAAGTTGTGTAAGTGTAGTGTCGGAGCCAACAGGGTATCTGTACCTGGGTATTTTCTGACATCCAGCAAGCTCAGTGGTGGTTTGCTTAAAATAGAAAGCTCTTCTTAAAAATATAGCTACAGGGGCTTTGAAGGAACTACAGTCACTATCTTGCCGTGCACACTTACTCCTAAGGCAGGTCTGCCTTGGGAGGACAAAATGCTTTTGGGTCTCCGTGGTAGCTACTGCCAAAAATGTTGCATTATTTCTCATCTGTTTGTCGTGGCTGTCAGGCAGCACATGGCTGCTACACTTTGGGAAGATTTCACCAAGCATATCTGTGATGTGTATTTTTTAGAGGGATGTTAATTTTTTTTTTATCCAAAAACTCATACAGGATCTTCCTTTTTTTCTTCTTTTTCATACATTATGGATGAATACAGTACATCTAAGAGATGAATCCTCTGTTTATGTAGTGGCCATGTTGGGATTTTGGCCATCAAAGAGGCCTTTATTTTCTCACCCAAATTCCAAGGTTACAGCTCCGGTATGTGACCCACATTCTAAACACTTAACACAATAATGGCTTATGTCAAAGCTCGGATACATTCTCAGAGCTGTGCACCAGGGAATAAACATAAACTATGGTGTTCATGAAACCTCACTACCCCTGAGTATTTTTGGTAAAAGCAGGACCCGAACTTTGTAATATTGGAGTGATTTACTCAGCCTCTCATTGTCCCTCTGTGTCTCTTTTGCTGCCAGTAATTAGCACAGCGTGGACATTATGCAGATGCCCTGCAGGAGGTGAAGATGAGACCACTTCAGGCTCATTAAATATGTATATTTGCCTTTAATTAGGAGGTATTTCGTTTGCAAGTACAACATCCCCCTTGCTCTGGTTTTACAGGGCACCTGCTCGCAGTGGTTGCGTGGAGAGCTGCTGACTGGGTTGAAGCAAATAGACTGTCAACACTCCTCACAGGGACCTTCCATTAGTCTGTCTCTTTCAGAAGCGCACACCCCTGAGGCTATGAAGCATTTTGCTCTCTTACTGCCGCACACTGCCTCTCCTTCTTTGTCCATCGAAAGAAACAGCCTCTTCACCTTCTGCAGCCCAGTCTCTGTCTCTAGCTTTCCTTCCTCCACACCATCCCCCCCCCAACCAAGAACCATATTTTCAACTTGTCTTTTTATAATGTCAATAAAGTCAAATGTATCAAAATAGCAGAAGGGCTGATACCATCACCCAAATATGATTACTATAGTTCGAACAAAGGAAAAGAATTGTGTTTCTCAGCATTTGGCAGGTTCAGTGCATGCTGGATGAAAAGGATATTTCACGACAAATCGATGTAAAGACAGGATTCCAAAGCAGAAAAAACATTCTTCCAGAGAAAACTGTATTACTTTTAAAATTGTCCTTCTTTATTTTGTTTTCTTTTAACCTGTCCTCTTCAGGTCCTCAAAAATCCTTCAAATAATTCAAGGAGAGAGAAATTATTGTTTGATTGAATTGTTCACCACATGTAGGGACCCTGTCTTCTACTTGAAATGGTAACACATTTTCTGCAAGGGTCAACTGTATTGTATGTACAGTGTATATATATATATATATACTGTACATACAATAGGCCACAGTATTTTCTTCTATACAGCATAAGAATTTGACATTATATTTGGATTCTTTACATTTAAATGTTGTCAGTCCTCTGTAGAAGTTGCTTTGTACTGCTTTTTATTCAGCACACTACCTTACAAAATATTTGCTTTTTCACATTCTATTTTACATATTCTGAAGCTGCTTTAAGTGCATCTTTGAAAGGTGACACTGTACCATATAAATAAAACAGACTTAACAGAAACAACCATGGAGCACATCCTGTATTTTGTATTATCACATATGCTATGAAAGCTAATAAGGATTTCATGTTCTGTTTTCTTTATTTTAACACCTACATGCGACTGTTTATTACCTGATTTATGCTGTATATCCCTTTATAGCATTCAGACCCATCATGCTTTAAAGTTGTATTCCACTTGGAGAGTGGAAGAAGGTGAGCTGCGTATCTCACAAGGGACGGTGACTTCACATCACGACACGGATCAATCACCAATGAGACTAAGCAATTATTATTAAGATTGTTGGGATGTAAGAAAATACATTTAGTATCCAGGCCACCAACACGGCTTTTGAACCAGCTACATTGGCAGCAGTGGGAACAGTAGCTACTGTAGGTGGTTCAATCGCTGCAGACAAAGAAATGAGGGGGGAAAAAACACCTTAAGGATATATTTACTGATTTCTCAGCAACATTTTTGTTTTAATTTCAGTTTAAGGCACCACAAGCCCAAGGGTTGGGAAACACTGCTCTTATATGATGTTGGTTAAGTGGGAACTGCATTTGCTATCTTTCCTCTTTAACGTTACATGGATGCATAGATGTCACTGCTTGATTTTAAAAGACACTGAACTGTAATTAAACTCTATGCAAATGCAAAAGAGAAAAAGGAGTGTTGAAAGCCGCAAACTTGCAGAAAAGTAAAGACAGATATAAATGACCCCCCAATTCAAATGTTTAAGGTCGTTTGGTAGCCAGCTTTTTGAATTGCTGTTTCCTATAAATCACATTTAAAGCCTCCAAAAAAGACAAGTATCAATAATAAAAGCCCAGCTTTAAAGCACCTTCGTCGTGGCTGTTGATCAATATCTTTATACTCTGCTCAGCGATACGCTGCACTGCAATTGTTTCTGACTTGTCTCAGCTATAGCTAATGGGCGGTCAGCAAAGCTCACACAGGCTTTCAGCCACAACAAAAGCAAAGCTAACAAATGCGCCACTTGAAATCTGAACAACTCAAAGCTTAAAATAGAAGACTTTCTGCTGTGCTACCTTACATTAGTCTGCCTTTGACTTTCAAGCACTTTCCTGGTTATAGAGCCGAAGGCAACGGCCGACTTAATCCTCTGCACTTTGAGATGGGAGAAATCAGATAATGAGTAAATCCTACAATGCAAATCCCACAGTGCAAAACCTGCTAGTAGAGAAGCTGTGCCATGACATGCTACCAAAAAACAGTTTCTAACACAGTACCCTTAAATGTAAAGAAGTCATCCCAGAAAATGACTTTATAGTGTCTGTTTTTAATACTGTGATAGTATGTAATTTCTTTTTTTTCTGACATAAAAGTTGAATTTGTTCTGACAGTCTCATAGCTAACAGGAGAACAAGAAAACAAAGGGACAGGAAAAATCTGAAGTCTGTATTCCTAAACCCTTAAGCTATGTACCAGGAGCTTTTATGCAATCAGTTCAGGAATCTCAAAGACTCTTTTTGATTAAAAAAAAAAACTGCAGGTATGAGAGGAAGCGATTGGAGCTCAGGCTGATGCATGGATACTGACAAAAGCAGGCAAAAAGGTAAGAAAAATGTAGAATTATATCATGGAACACATTTATAAGGCAGCTCATTTAGACCTACAACTTGATTTTTACAAGCTCAGAGAAAAGAAAGTGTTTCAGAGTACACTGCAAAAAAGCTTGGCCAAAATACAAGAAAAAAAAACTTAGTACTGGAAATGTTCTGTCCATGCAGCAAGCTAATTTCAGTTGGCAGGAAATCTTAGAAAATACAGCAGTAATATGTGACACTCATATAAGTAAATAATAATTTTATGACACTGAACAAGAATATCAATCATTAATTTAAGTGGAAAGGACCTAATACTGGTGGAGCAGTTGATTGAAACCTGAACCTGTAGGTAGGTAGGTAGGTAGGTAGGTAGGTAGGTAGGTAGGTAGGTAGTTACTTTATTAATCCCGAGGGGAACTTTTTTTGCTACAGCAGCATACAGAAGCAATAAGATAATAATAGAACAATAGAAAAGCAATAAAATAGCAGTAAAATAGCAGTAAAAAATATAAAATGCACAGTATATATAGTATATACAGTACAGTATATATCTATATATAGTATATACAAACAACCAAGAAACACAGTCAACAGTGTTATTGTTATGTGATGGATTTTGCCAGAGGTGAGTTATTGTACAGTCTAATTGCGGTCGGCAGGAATGATCTCCTGTATCTGTCCTTGTGACAGCGGAGCTGGAGGAATCTTTTGGAGAAAGTGCTCCGCTGTCCCTGCAGCAGGTGGTGGAGAGGGTGGTCAGGATTATCCAATATGGATAATAGTTTGTTCAGCGTCCTCCTCTCCATCACCTTTTCCAGACTATCCAGTTTGTAGCCGATGATGGAGCCGGCCTTCTTAACCAGTTTATTAAGTCTGTTGGTGTCGCCTGCTCCAATGCTGCCCCCCCCCCCCCCCCCCCCCCCCCCAGCAGACCACAGCGAAGTACAATGCGCTGGCCACAACAGACTGGTAGAACATCTCCAACATCTCGCTGTACACATTGAAGAATCGAAGTTTCCTCAAGAAAAATAGTCGACTCATCCCCTTCTTGTAGACAGCGTTGATGTTGGTCTTCCAGTTCAGTCTGTTGTCGATGGACACACCCAGGTACTTGTACTCCTCAACCATATCCACCTCCTCTCCCAGAACTCTCAGCGGTTGTGGAACCGTCGTCTTCCTCCTGAAGTCGACCATATATAATTAATTACCAGACCTTAACCTTTACCATTTCTGTTTACATTCAACCATTTAACTACCCACAAAGGTGAAGTCCTGCCTGTCATCAGGACCATCTTGGGATTCAGTGTCTTCAACATGTGAACCGGAGGAACCAAATCATTGATTTTACAGTTACTGGGAAACTTTGTCTACCATCTGAGCCACAGCCACCTTAGAGGTTCATGAACAGTTATTTTAGTATCCTAAAGTAGTGTGGAAGTCTTCATAGTTCTAGCTTCAACACAGACTGCTTAAAATAAGGCTTCTACAGCCTTGAAGTGGATGCTTTGCATGTTCGTGTGGATGCATGTTCCTTGTGTAGTGGGGTTGAATGTTTCAAGCGAGCAGTCAGGTGCACTGACTCTAAGTTGCACCCTTGTCTGCCATGAGGTTTGCCGTGTCGCACCAGAAGATTGAGTATTTGGTCGCACCCCCGGGCACTCCTCAACATAGACCGCCTCTCACAAGTGGCCTCAGTTCCCTAAATTTCCTTTTTTTAGTTTCCCTTATTTTGGACTGTCGTTTGAGGAATTTTAGACTTCTCTTTAGATTTTAGTTTTGTGTTAAGGCCTTATTTTAGACTAACATGTAATAAAGATCATTTAATTCCCTATTGGTTTTGTGATTTTCCCTTTGTTAACGTTCTTCCCCCCCCAGCAGCTGCAGTCCCTGCCACTTTATTATTTTGTCCCCTCAATAAAATATTTTGGGTTAATTTGAAAACACATCTCTGTCTTCTCTCAGTAACGAGCCTGTGCGCCTAATTAGTAACTAATCAATACCATACTCAAGATTTGTGAAAACAGTATTTCCTGGGGTGCAATTCCCCAAGTGGCGTTGTTGGTCCAACTCTCCATTTTCTCCATTGTGCCCTCGCCACACTTGTATCTAGTTAAAAATAAGACAAATAAAGACAAAAGTGTTTATCTGGAAAAAATCAAGTGATATTTATGTGAATTTAGTCAAACGATCTGCATACGAAAGAACTAGATGATCAGACAACTAGATTTAAAATCTAAATATAAGCTAATTTTACTTTGATTGATCCACAGTTTTTTGCAGTGTTTGAATTAGAAGAAAAAATCTAGATGAAAACTCAGGGGGTTGACTTTAAGATGCCCAAAATACACTGCTGTTTAATGTGTGAAATATGACGAAACTGGAGTTTTCTTTTAAATCAATTAATACGTGTCTTCAAAAATAGAAAGTGATGACAACCTCTGATTAGTTTTTTATTACCCCCACCCTCAAGGTGAGGAATATAGCTTGAATTTTCTGTGGGTGAGTTTAATTTTCACCCAATGTCAAATGCCATGAGCCTTATCCGGATTTATGCAAACATCCACAGTGCTTCATTTAAGGCCAGAATACACGGACTATAGAGGTCCAAGTAAATCAACATAATCGACTGAAACAGAATCCATCCAGCCACACTATTAGTTCCCTTCTTATTCCTCATTTTCCCTATTGGTTATTGTATCATGTCATGTCTTTCATCTGTTTCCTGACTTGCGAGGCAGCACACGTCTAACAAGAGGTGGGTGCGACTGAAATGACTCCTGAAATATCCATCAGATTACATCTTTTGATAGTGCTGATTCCCTCTTTTGGGCTAATCAAGTTATATGCCCCTGCACAACCACCAAGACGCCTGCTAATGTCTTTTAATTTGCAAAGATAATTACAACAAGGTTCCACTCGAAAATCCATACATGCCAGCAAACCCAGCCAAAATCAACCAATCCACAGGGGTAATTATTTCTCCCTCAGACTCTCTAATGCATAGATAGATCTCGAGGGGCTAATGATGCTAATCAAAAATGATTTATGCAATACTAAAGCAGTCAGGGTTGACGTGACGTGTACAGGAAATTAAAAAAAAAATGCATTTGCGTGCAAGTGTTTATAAATGACTGTGCTTAGCATCTCCACTATTCAGTGTCTTGTTTAGGAAATACCAACATTTGCATGTGGTGCCTAAAGGAGCTGGAGAAACAGGCTAGGCTATGCCCCAACATTGTACGCAATCAGCCGATGTAACCCAGGAGAACAGAACATGTTGTGAGGGCTGTTATCTTAAGGTGAGAGAAACATGCACGCTTCACTCATATGCATGCAAGGCGAGTGAGAGAAACAATGCAGGAGCGGGTTGTTGGAGATTTAGTGGCAAGGAGAGTCTAGACATAATCAGTTTAATAACGTACAATGTTCATTAAAACATAGCTCACAACCTCACCGGAGGTGTCATTCCTGTCAGATTAGTGGTGCTGAGATATGGCTGGTGCTCAGCGGAAGCAGCCCATATGGTCTGCCTGCTTGACAACACTGTGACCCACAACAGATGTGCTGTTTTTCTCTCCCCTGGTGTTCGGCTCAGCTTCTTTGACACACCTGTGTTTTCTCCCGAGCTGCACAATAACATCAACAAATGAGACTGTTGGATTTGCCCTCTGAGTCAACAAAGGATTCTGGGCAGCAGCAAAACACATTTTGACTTTATTAGGAAGGTTGGCTTCCTTGTGGGTGTTATTAATGTCACGATAACCTAACGGAAAAGATAAATTATGCAGCTGTGTTGTTGGCATGCTGATGTACCAGGTTGTGACTCGATGTTTCCTAAACCAGGATTTGAAAGTGACTAATTGCAACTTGCAGGCATCCTGGATGGATTCAAAATTATGTTTTTGTGTTTGTCCATGTGTGTTTACAAAACAACTTCAAAGGATAATTTTCCATATTTACAAAGGAACAGTTTTTTTTAGTTTTTTTTAATCATCGCTCCTGCTCATAGTGGCTGGTAAGCAATTCCTAAAAGGGGACTGTGGAAACATGTGAATGATAAAAGGAAGCAGACACGGTTTCAAATTTGATACAGACGTCCATATTGAACTGATCCGAGAACAGTGTGTGATGAAATTCAGGCCACGGAAGCATTCGAGGTCAGGGAAGGATTGGGGTCTTGAGCTAATTTAAGTAAACGTGTCCAGTCTTGTCCTTTACCTCACAATTGATATTTTCAATACTTAACTAAGACCGCAACTGTTCCTTCACCTTTAAGCTGTATATGCGAGGTGCAATCAAAAAGTTCCAGGACTGTTTTGTCAGTCTTAGAAGTTTTTTTTGGAATCTTTCAAAGCCTCCGTCAATGAAGCAATTAGCTGGGCGAGTTGCTGTATGTGACGTCTGCGTTTCAAGAGAGGCAAAACATCACTGCCCTGAGACCAGAGATGGTCAGGTAGGAGGGCAACCAGGTTGGTTTTCTTTGACATTTGTGGGATTGAGCACCTTGAATTCGCCCCCAAGGATCAGACTGTCAACACTGAGTTCTAGTATGATGTTCTGAAGGGTCCGAGGGAAAACAAATTACCTGAATTGGGGCGTGATGGCACTCGGGTTCTCTAACATGACAATGCACTTTGAAACAAAAAGGTTTGCAATCGATGCCCAGCACCACCACTACTTGTGGAATTTGGCTTCATACGACTTCTTTCCTTTCCCCCAAAATTTTGACACAAAATCTGATGTGCGTTCTCTGCTCGGGTCCATTGTCAAATTACAAATGCACGCATACCAGTGGTCACAAAACTGCTCGTAATTCAGGGGCTGATGTTATTCACGTAATCCCTTCCTTGTGTTGCGCTCTGTTCGTGCACAACAGTAACTTTTTGATCACCTCACTTTTACTGAATATTTTCTGGAGTTCTGTTTGAAATAAGACATGTACCCATTGCTGTGGGTGGGGAAACATGGTGTAAGTAGCTACTGAAATACTGATGAGTAGCTGTTCGGCCATGGTGACTGTTTTGTGAAATCTTCTTTCCTTTGTCTTCAAAAGTGTACCAGTCCTCGTCGATACACTTGCTAACAGTTTTTCTTGGCTGGTAGGCTGCCCAGGGATCTTGGTGGACCTGCCCCAGTTCCTCTGTGAATTTAGGCCCTCAGTGTCTTCTGTCTCTTCATGTAATCCCAGACTGACTCCCAAGATGTTGAGATCAGGGCTCTGTGGGGGCCATACCATCTGTTGCAGGACTCCTTGTTCATCTTGCGGCTGAATTCTGTGTTTAGGCTTATAGTCATGCTGCAGAGTGAATATTATAAAAGTTACTGTGGTAAGTTATATCTAGCACCCATCTTTTTTGGAAAAGTATGTTTTTTGGTTGTTTTTTTTAAACCAGCACTTATCACAGATATACAACTATTTGTACATATGTGGATAGAGGGCTGCTTTCAGGCATAAGCCACCATCTGGAGGGCCCCAAAGAGAAGGAACAAATAGTTTGATTTTTCTCCTGATCTGCATTTGAAAGTCTGTCACTCACCTCCAATGTTTCCCTTACATTGTTAAAAAAAAAAAAAAAAAAAAAAAAAAAAACACTGTTCACAGTGCATTAAACACCTGATACTGAGAGGAGGAAGGCCAACTCTCACTGTCATATAATCTACTGGCTGCTGCTTTTGCAACCCCGTGGTTCATTTGCTCACACTGCTGTGTAAGAATCACATATGAGTAGCCTGGTTGCTTACATTATGTTTCATGCAAACATTATAATATGATTCATACTGTAATGGATAACAGCACGAGCAGGTGTCTGTCCTCAAGTCGAGTCATGTCGTAAGTGAGTCAGTTTGCCGCGAGGGTTTGTACAGTATGTTATATGCAAGATGGTTCCCAACCTTTGGCATGTATACCGTAAGACATGTAATCAACCTATATACATTCTATAAATAGCATGTTACAAAATCAGCAAAAAAAAAAAAAATCAAATTTTTTTTACCCTAATTTCAGTTTTTTCTTTATAAATTGCCGTCACTATACCTGTACCTATAGATCTGTTCCAGTCACCCAGATTAAATCATTATATGACATAATGAGCATGTAAACAAGTTGCACTGATTGTGTGTATTCTTCTGAATCTCATGTGCATGTTATTTCCTGCGAATCCCTTGTGCGTGTGCCAGATAGGCAATGTAAACTATTCATCAAATATACAATGTAGAAATATGTAAATGAGAACAGATTTATTGGGAATTTGCATGTATTAAAATAAAGTATGTGAGAGCACATTTGGAAAGAACCAACCAGATGTAAAGGGCTGACACCATCTGACACACGGCAGCATGTAAACACCGTATAATATCCTGCACACCCAAAAGTAGATTAAAATAAAAAGATTACAGTGTGAAAGATTATTATTGTGTACATCAATTTACTCAATCTGTACATGAGCAGATCTGTTTCCTCCACAGAGAACTGCTCTTTTATACTATTTGGCAAATCCACTGTTGTCATGGTTCTGGGTTAGCTTGCCGCTTTTAAATTCAGTTTGTTTCCTTTGCCACTTTCTCTACCCACCTTTGGTCTCTCCATGCCTGGTCTCCTGTTTGCCAAACCTACCTCACCTGCTCTCCATTCCCCAATCAACTCTAGCCTTAGCCACTTATTAATCACTCACTCAGTATATAAACGGCCATTGAGGGAGTTCTTATTTCTGGATTGTAAATTAGTTTCCTTAAATCATGACATGTCGTGTTTACTCCCAGAGAGTCAGTATTTTCCTGCTTATTCCTTGTGTTGGACTTTGCCTTGTTTTGGGATTTTGATTCCTCATGTTTTGTTGCCTTCACTGTTTTTTTTTATTGACTCTTCCGTGACTAGGTAAACTTGTTTTGTTTTCCTAATCTTCGTATCTTTGTGAAGTTTGTTTGAGTTATTCCTCCTATTGTGAATGAAACAGCTGTTATAGTAGCAATCTGCCAAAGTACAAGTTCACCAGGCTTTTGGCATGGGAATGGGAAATGGTTTATTTCATGTTATGCCCAAAACACATCTATGATTAATTAGGAGACTTAGTACAACCCCTTAGAACTATGCGCCTCACTTTGTGCTCAGATGGTCTGCTGTCAAACTAGGAAAAGTGGCTTTGGCCATGCACTTGTGCCAGACGCTTTAGACCAAGCATTTACATAGATTGTTAAAATATAGCTCTTTAAGTTTATCAATTGTTTATTGGTTCTATAAACACAACCATGAAGACAGTAGCAATGGATAAGTTATTAACATTCTGCTTGATATGCGTCAGTATGATTTGACTCATTCAAAATTAACATTTAATGACTTTGCAGTCAGGTTCATTAAAAATATTTCCTAACCATGTTGATGAAAAAGTAATGCATGTTTTTGCAAGATATTTTCTGTGGTTAGAAGTATGAGTGTAATTTCTGGGAGACAGCGTTTCTATTTGGACAAGACTTCTGGTTTCCAGATGGTTTGCCTTTCAACAAAAAAAATCTTACTTTGTCACCAGAGCAAATGATGGAAAGCTTTTTGCTACTAGACTGTGTGAGTGTTGATTTATAGGGTCATCCAGCAAGTTCTGCCAACACTATATTAAACAGCACCTGATAAGCCGTTTGTAATTTCAGCTGGGTGGAAAGCAATTTCTTTGGAACATGTAAAGTGCCGATGATCGGTTCAGTATGGACACTCCCATGACAAATGCTGCTCTGCTGGCTGGCAGCCACCTAGATGGAATATTCAGTCATGTACTACCTATGAATGCTACATTTCTTTATTAAACCTTCCTTCATGGATTATCATTCATCCCTTTATATGTATCTCTGTCAAGGAAAATGTGCCATATGTGGAGCATAACACACAGCAGGGATGCTATTGCAGCCAACATTTCTCAAAGGTGTACATTTTAGTCCCAACACTGAGGACTTGTGGTATGTAATACATGTCTAGTTTTTATGGATATAAGTGTCTATCTTAAGTAGCAGCTGTCTGCTCTCGATAATCCTTCTGCCTGATTTAAATGTCAATACCTCCTTCATATGTGCACAGGCACAAATCTGTATGGATAGAGTGGGCAGTAGTGACATCACAGGGGGCAAGGGGTGAATGGCTCTCTCCAGGGCCCGATACAGCAGAGGAGGCGGTGATAGACTGGTGGCAGTAATGGGTAGCTCCATAGACTTTAATGCGCGTCCCTGGTAAAATGCCATCTGGAAGAAGCAGGGTGCCTATGGATTAATCAGCTGAAGGTTCATTCCAATTACAGATGAAACACCCTGCACTTGCATCTTAGGTGGTCCCCTGACTGATAGCACCTTGAAGTATATGGCTTTGTTCGAGAGATCTGGTTGCCGAGTACCTGACAGGCCTACCAGCATGGTTTTTCAGTAAAGGTGGAAGACAGAAACAAGGATGGATAATGGATGACTGAGGGTGCATGTAGATCGATTATTATGAGGGGAGGAGGGAGCGCCAGGGAGGATGCCACTCTGTTGGGGAGTTGTGATGTGTAGCAGCTAGAGGCTTGAGATTTATGATGTATTCTTAGAAGCGTGCAGATAAATGATGGCTGCCCTTTGTATGTGGGACATACCTGTTGGACTTGCACAAATTCAGCAGGGAAAACCAGGAAACAAAAAGGTTCTTTCATATCACTGGGAAATTAATCTCCTCACTGCAGTGCTGTTTGACTCTTCCTCAAGCTGACACAGGTGGTCTGCTGCTTAAGAAGGGAATAGAAGTAAGCTGTGTTTGTTTGAAGTATGACTTTTCATCAAAGTATCCCTCTAAACATATTTTCCACACTCGGTTTAGATGTTGCGCTGCGCTGTGTTTGAAGCAGTCTACTCGGCTTTGGGAGGATGATCAGTCACGATGCCACATCGAAAGTAAGCAATAAATAGCAATTAGTGGGTTTTTATTGAGGAGTGACCATACTGAGAGGGTGATTTCCAAAATCAATAACCTTGTTAACTGAGTAGCAGCGACGCACTGTTGCACCTCACTGGGCTTGGAATCAGCTATTGGTGGCGTGTGCACAATCATGATGGAGAAGATTGAAAGAAAAAAATCTATTCACGCTGTGACACAGATTAACACTGTCATGTTATGGATGAAAGCAAAGCCAGTGCATGGAGCAAATGTAAATTCAGAGGAAAGTGTATAAAAAGATGCCTTTACACTACTTGTATTTGAGTATTGTTGCAGACCTTTTCCTGCTTCAGCCTGAGGATAATGACATTAAAACAAGTTGAAATGTCAAACAAAAGTGGAGTTCAGGTGGCTCAATGGTCTCGGGCATTCTTTATAACATGCAGCCTAACCACACAATTCTGGCCATGAACCCAGTCAAGGACCTTCATAATAATGTTTTTTTTTTTTTTCCTGCAATTTACTCTTGATAAAATATTTAAAGACAAAATTCAATAAATCACCATCCAATGTAGGCCTTTTTCCTTTTTGCATAATGGAAATCACAAAATAAAAAGACTTGAAGGAAGGACTCGGGTAATTATTGGGAAGTTAGTTTCATACAGCCTGTATCAATGCTGATGGGTAAAGGCTGCTCCCATGATTTCAAAATGAACCTGAGGTCTAGGTCCATTAGGATGTACCTATTGGAAACGATTTACAATGAAGTCAGACCCGCTCCAACTTGCAGTTTAGTTGAAATTGAAGTCACGTAAATGTTGATCTCAGACCTCATCATTTATGGCTTTCCTGTTGCTCTGAGGAGTACACTTTTTTTTTTTTTTCTCAACAGAACCCTGATCATGCGAAACTTTAAATTGGACATATAGAGAAAAATTATTTTGATGAAATATTACTATGCTAAGATTTGCTTTGATAGTTTTTCCTGATGGAAGCGTTCCGTGCACATGATTCTTTTAAGCACTGTTGGAAATTTTAAAAACCCAATCATAGTTTCTATTTTTACAGTTTCTGATTGGGATAAATTACTTTTTTTGTTATTTTTAGTTTTCAATAAAAATAGTGTTCTTCCACAAGAAAAGCCTCCTAATTATGAGCTCCATCTCATTATTGGACATTATATGCAGTCCATTCAATGGTACAATACAAAACCAAACTGTTAATAGCTAGTAGGCTGTATTTATATTTTGAACATGTAAACAAATAAAGGCTGTCTTGTGTTTCAGCCCACAGTATAACTCAATGTCATGCCATGGCAACATTATAGTTGATGTTTTTTTAATTTTTTTTTAATTACAATACTCTTCTGTACAAATTGTAGTTGTTAGCCGTGTTGAAGTGACCAGTATGCAACTTAGTTAAGTAATTAAACTACAGAATGTACTTGTAATCAGTTACTGAGAAAACATGTAATAAATGTAGAAATTATACTTCATAATAATAAACTTTATTATTTATAAAGTTTATTCTAAATAAACTTTATATTTATAAATATAATGCACCTTTCATACAAGAAATGCAGCTCAAAGTGCGTTAAGCAAGAAAATTACATACAGTGTTACACATAAAAACAGATATAAATGAACATTTAAAAATATAATAAAAGAAATGAGTCTATGCAAAAAAAAAACGTGAATAAAGATCAAAAGAATGGAGTCATTCAGCAGAGTAAAAAGCTGCTGCATATTTTCAGAGAGGGACGTACATTCACTGACTGACTGTCAGAGTTTAGTGGGACAGGGAGGCAAAGTGGACTGCTTAAACGACTGGTGGATCTGACTCATTCTGATTGAAAACCTGATGATACTTTGTCCGGCCCACCAATAGCTGTAACCTGACTGCAACACTGGCCAGTCAATCACACAGACACGCCCCCAAAAACACAGCTTTTTGAAGCTTATTTTCTAATTAATGAAGGAATTATTTTCAGATGGACTTCCAGAATACTAAAAAGAAGGAGTGATTTTAGTACGCAAAAACAAAATAACTCGTGAAAAAAATGTAATGACTCTAAATTTTGTGAGAGAAGTTGAATGGGAGTTAATGGAGCCAGAGGATTTTTGTAGCCAGCCTCTAGTGGTGCCCAGTGGTATTGCAGCTTAAGATACATCTGCATCATTTTTCAGCGCTGGAAGCTACATGCACTTTTCTATAAAGTTTATGATTTTTAACCCAATCTGTGATCTCTACCTAAACCTTACCGCCTGTGTCGAATGTGTGGTGCGGCAATCTTGGTGTACAACTGCTGTGTGTGTGTGTGTGTGTGTGTGTGTGTGTGTGTGTGTGTGTGTGTGTGTGTGTGTGTGTGTGTGTGTGTGTGTGTGTGTGTGTGTGTGTGTGTGTGTGCGTGCTGCTAGCATGGTGTCTTTTGATAACAGCCATTAATAAATGAATGTTTGATTTCATTTTATCATGAATTCAGTTGTATGTAGTTTATGCTCAAATGGAAAAAAACATGAATGTGAACTTTAAGATGTCCTCACTTTAACTTGTACCTCCAAGTATTAGTAATCCCAATATGTCTCATTTACAACTTGTCTGAGTGTATTTTTTTGGTTAGTACGTTATCAAAAATTATTTAAAAAAAAATACAAAATAAGACTCAAGTTGTAATAAACTGTACGGTTTGTTTGGGCTAGAATTGCCCAAAAAAAAATGCTAGTATAACGGCCCTAAAAATGTAGTAAAGGTAAAAATTTGGTTTGTGATAAATGGCTCATTTTATCTCTGCGTATGAGAACAACAACAGCAGATAGAAAGATGAGAAGAGATGAAAACAAGCAGCCAGAGAACCACAGACAAGGCAGCAAAAAACCTTGCCTAGGATGTTAAAAGGCTGGCTCGTATATAACAAACACGAGGTAAAGACGAAGCGGAAAAATCATGACAAGATAAGTATGAGGCTGGGAGCTTTCTTTGGCTGTCAGCAACAGCTTGAGATACAATGTACTCTATTAGCGGCGCAATTCACAATCAAGTAAGGGTGTCTGATAGTGAATAAATATCTGAGAATGGAAAGTAGATGAAATCAGGCAAGAAGAGATGGAGAGCTGCACCAAGAGATGTTAACATAAATTACATCTCAATCACTGTCTGCTGCCACCTTCTTGATCCGCTGTTCCATAGGATCCTCCGTGGCAGCTGTATCTAGTCTAAGTCCACTAATTAAACTATGATTAGGTTCCACTAATCAAACTCTTTCGGATTCCTAGATGTTCAGCAAAGTCAATTACATCATATCTATGAATTTGACTTTCTCATTACATTTTTTTCCCTGTGCAGTTTTTGAATTAAAGCGAAAGCCAAGCGCATTGAGTCAAGCTTAATCAAGTGGAAACTACCAAAGCCCCGTGACTCTGCAGTAGGCAATCTCCCTGAGCCTCTCAGCCTATTGCTATGAGCCAAGGCTTCATCAGGCTTATGAGCACTGTGTCATATCTGAATTACAGCTGATGGAGACAGCAGTCAGAAAATTCCTCCACTGTCTGACTAATGAACTAGTTAAGGTCCAATTCAAAACTCCACAACTGGCGCAAAAAGATATAAAAACGATATCTCTGTGTTCTTCAGGAACATGATATATCTTCAGCAGTGGATGGCTATATGAATGATTTAAACTAGCATCTGTAGAAGCACATCGGCTGTCAGCTGTCAGGAGATGAAAGCATGGATTGGCTCACAGGACTTGATGAGAGACCGTAGTAACTGGGTGTTCTGGGACATAGAGCGGAAGAAAGCATGGAGACCAGCTGTCGCACTAACTGCTGGCACCGCAGCGCTTGGCGATAGGAGGCCCGGGGCACAGAAGGATGCTGTGACAAGAGTAGGAAGGAATCCAGTGTCTCAGTCACTGTGCTCAGTATTCCCTGAGTCTTTTCTGCTCAGGATATTTTATATCCGCCTTCAAGTAACCCAAAATCGATAAGGTCTCAATCTTTCTTTATCAGACCAGGCCTGGGAGAGCTTTTTTCTCATCATAATTTGGAGACTTCAAAAGATAGGGGTGGAGCTCTCTGCTCACATTTTCTCAATAACTGTGCCAGGGCACAGCCGGTTTGATGTGCACTAACTTAGCTTGTCAAAGGGTTATGAGCTCTGCCCTACATTTCTGTGCTTGGACTTCATTGAGCGTAAAGCAAAGGCCAGTCACATTCTGTTATTGAACTGTGTGCGCCATACACATGCTGGCATGCCACTAAAGACAGCCTTCACACCGGAGAAAAACTTGCCCTAAATTTAGATTGTATTTTCTGACATGACAATGATCTAATGACTTTCACTGGGCATGAATAGAGCAAAATTGCACTATATTGACAATTTTTGTGGGGGTTTTTTTGCCAGTTTTCAGGGTGAGAAAAAACTTCTTTAAAAAGCTGCACATAGATTTGAACTACATACTTCTAAATTTTAATCAAACAGTGGCAAAGCTGCAAAACTGATCAATGCACTTCACTTTAAACAAAGATCTACTGCACCAACAAGCTCACAATAGAAACAGAGATAGAATGGTATTTTAAAATATTCAGTTTTCTGACAGGTTTTTGTATTAGTTTTTTTGTTTTTTTTATCAGATTTTGACATTTATAATAATAAAATTCGATTCAACAATAAGTCCTGATTTATTTATGTATGAAAATAACTGAAAATAATGAGCAGTTCTCTGTTTAATTTGTGGTTAAAAAAAAAAGAAAAAAAAAAATCACATTTTGGAGCTTCCCGCTTACATGTAACCTGTATTTGAACACTTAAATGAGACATTATCAGGCCTGACATAATGATAAGAAAGCTTTTCATTATACACCTGAGAAAATTGTCATATACACAGACTCGGCAAAGTCAACTGCCTACCTTGATTAGTATCTGGAAGGGGGTTGGGGGTTGGGGCATCTCAGTTCAGTCAGAGGTTGAAAGTACCCAAAATCCAAACAAGGAGAAGATGCATTACGTACAAATACATATACGACATCTTTGGTATATCGTCTATTTTGACAATTCTGTCAGTTCATATTGGTATCAGATTTATCCTAGAATAGACTGGAACAGTGTTCCAAGGACATCAGATATAAGCAGCGATGCAGAGCTGAGCATGAAGGTCTGCTGTATGAACGTAGCCAAACACACCCACTCAGCTACATACAAATTCACCATTTTATTCCATTGAGCTTTGTGTTCACAGCCCCCAACACTGCTACAAAAGGGAGATTCATAGAATGGCAGATGTGTGATACGGGCCAGGAGAGGCTCGGTTTCAAGCAATCTGAGATAAAAAATGTTTAAGGGTCAGAAGCTCAGCTGTATGTTCTGTGTGTGTGTGTGTGTGTGTGTGTGTGTGTGTGTGTGTGTGTGTGTGTGTGTGTGTGTGTGTGATATCAGATCAAAGCGCACTGGTAAACTAATATCATCTGGCCTCACCAATAGGGTTTCTGTGTGGTCAAGGCACTGTTTCTCAAGTATATCCAGTTGGCTTATAGTCTAAGTCAGCGGTCTTTCTCCAACCTTTCTCATATTTACACATGGTAGTAGTCAAACTTCTAACACTCACACCTAGCCAACTCCAGTGAGTTTTCTCCATTTTCATCACCATATTCCTTTGGGGATGTAGCGGAGGATGAATGGCAGTTCAAAGATGCATCAACTGATGCAAGAACACAAGTTAATGTTAGAAAATACAGAATCAGGGATAAAAGCATGCAGCATTATTGAAGATTTTATCTTTTGAATGTATCTTTTGTGTTGACAGTACATAATCTGTAGGCTTGAAAGATACAGGGCTGTAAGAAGCTAGCAGTATGTGGTTGAATAGGGAGTCAATATGTTGGCTTCCCTTACAACAGCTTCCCAGGGTTTGCTTTAATATTCTTACATAAGTCAACATCTACTACAGCACATGCTTACATTATTTGAAACCTTTGAAACTGTAGCATAGTGAAACCACAAATTAAATTTGTTAGCATACAAAGGCTACAGTTCTAATGAAAATCTGCCATCAGCGATGATACTTTTGTCATAACTTGATTTTGTCCGTAGACACATGCTATCTACCCCTTATTGCATCCATGCTTTCCTCACTTGAATCTGTTCCTTGGATCCTGAGTCCCTTATCGACAGCTAAACCAGGTCAGGTCAACTTTACCTGCTTTTATTTGGTTTTCCATCGAGCAAAAGTAATGAATATTATCTGGTACTATTTTTGGTATCACCTCAGTCAAGGTTCCAAGGGAGTAATTAATTAGCCAAGCTACCAGCCACTATTTTTTTATTTTATTTTTTTTATATACTTAAATACTCAATTATTAGGATCCTCCCTAAACCACCCTGCGGTTGTACCTCTGTTTAGTTGCTGGTGAAATACTCTTGCCAGTTGGTGTGTTGTGCTGAAAATGATGTCACCGTATTTTCATGCAGTGCTGCTACAACGCCTCATTGAGTGGGTACTATCTGCATTAGGAAACGTATCCAGAAAAAGTGCCTGGTGGCCAAAACAAGATGATTTGATTCGAGAAGAACCAGACGCAGCAGTGAAAAAGCGGCTGTAGTTCCATCCACTGTAAATACAAGGAGAGAGGATACAATTCTACTTCTAGTATCAGAGTGGTGCAATCAACTGCAGCTTTAAACTGCTTATAAATAAAGTAGTGCGTCTGGCCACTTAAAAGACTTAGGCAAAGCTTGGTCTTGCGTACCCTCAGTCACAGCTCTTCAGGAATCTCCATGTCTTGATCCTCCCTCCAGAAATAATACCAGTGGAATGGACTTCGTGACGGTGGATCAGAACAATTTCTGGGTTGAATGAGGAACCAGAAACAATCAAATAATGGAATTGGTATTTACCTAACATCCGTAATATCCACCAGTGCTCTCCTATAAAGCAATTCTTTCAACTTTTGCCTTATGGGAAAAAGTGTTCCTCAAAGTTGCTCAAATTGTGTTCATCAATTGGCATTACTGTTCCGGCTCTGTTTGTGTACAACAGGAACAGTCAGAACTTTTTGATCGCACCATTTCAAGCATATGATCGCGCTGATGGACAGAGAAGTGGATTATGCTGCAGGATTGGTTTGAGAAGATTTCCACTGTAACTGACAGGAACGCTAGCTGAACACAGTCTATGTTGTTCGTGAAGAAGAAGCAAACCTTATTATAGCTAACTTTCTAGCCAGAAAAACAGCGTTTGGGTGGAGAACTGCTTTGAATTTATACAGAGTTCAAGCAATAATTGGCATCTCTGACACATGTAGGCTGGGTCTCTCCTCAACATGACACATCTGTCCAGAACCGCTCTATCATTTTAGGAGACTTTGCTAATTATAGCATGTCCACTTAATTTTTATGCCTTAAGTCGCTGTAGCTAAGTGGAAACTGGGAAACTTGTTACATTTAATGGCAACTCAATTAACTAACACAGCAGCTATAAAGAAAATGTTAAAATAATACCAAAGCTTTGGCTTGAATCCTCTCCGTGTGCTCAATTGAATTCATCCACTATTTTTTTTTTTTTTTTTTCTTACCTTACTTTGATCTTACAGAGAAACTGAGACTGCATAATGATGTGCAACTTGCCGGGGTTTAGCTGAATATATAGGTTTCATTACCAAACAAAACAAAAAAAACACAACTATAACTGCAATACAACATTTTCTAGTTTTCTCACGCGGAAGTAGTGGGGGTGTAAACAACTCACTGCACACATTGAAATTCCTTGTACCATCCCATAACTAAATATGGATTTTAGGTCATCTTAGCTATTAAACCTGTTAGTTGAAAAACTGAATAGCAATAGTTTCCCTCAATAACCTTGGGATGGTAATTGTAAAACACAAAGTCTGGGCTCCAGAATATTTTTGTAAGGAGCTAAAAATGAGCTTTGTGCTCTTATCTGAAGGGATCAGCTGCTCAGATGCCGGATCTTTCTCCAGTAAATTGGCCCTCAGATATCCTCTTGGCACCATTGTCAATCCGTAGCTGTTGATCTCGCTATGTTCTCTGTCTGATACACATAACGTAGCACAATAATTCCTCTGTGTGAGGCTAGAAACGAACAGCATTAGCTTATATTTGAAAAATCCATGTTGCATGTGTTTCAAACTTTGCCTTTGATAGAGTTGACTTTAATGCTCTCCCATGAGTGGGATCTTATTAATATGAGCAGTAATAATCCTCTGAATTGCAGCGTGTTTGTCATTTCTCTTTCCTTCAAGGTCATCAGGATGTTATGCCCCACATTTGAGAGCTGTGGCTTGATTGCTGTGCTGCCGAACTTGCTATGATGACTAAAGTACTTAACTGTGTGTGGCTTATATAACTAGATTGAGAGATTTAAAAAAAAAAAAAATATATATATATACATATATATATATATATTTCCAACACCCCATTTGCTAGATGGGTCCTTTCACATAGGTCACTAATGCAAAGGGTGATCTTGGGTGATCTGCATCGCGTGTTTACTGAACACAACAAAAATGCTTGATTTTGTGGCAGCTTGTAGTTGTTGTTTTTTTTTTTTTTTTTTCAAAAACTGCAATGTAATTTGGTAGTTTTAAGTGATTTTTATTGCTGTAAAATTGAAGTATTTAGCAAAAATTGCAAGTCAAGTAAAAAAAAATAATAATGCTATTCAATTATGAGATGTATTTAATCCCTTTCTACGATCATAAAACACATCACAGAAATATTTTAGTTCCAATCTCTGTTTCTTATTTTTTTAAGTTAGGAAACCGTGGGCCCAAAATAAAAAATCATAAAAGCAACACCACAAAATTAGCTTCAAATGTAATACTTATCAGAGTCAAAGAGACTGATAAGTAAGTATTAAATTTGAAGCTAATTTTGCTCTATCAAACAATTTTTTGGCAACATACTTGTCTGAGTTGTTTAGTGAAGTGACTGGAAGTTTCTGTGTGCACAGCCAGCTCGCTAGTATTTACCGATAGCATGAGGTGTTTAACTGCAGAAAACAACCTGGGTTACACGTCCCCCCTTTTAAACTGCATGAAAACTAAAGATTTGTACCGTACTGTATGTCATTTTCCTTTTCATAAAATCAACCAAATAGAATTAGTATTGAGAAAAAAAGCGGAATTAGTCTGAAAGCTACTTAATGAGACTGATAACATTTGCAAAGATGTGCAAAACAGACCACATGGATAAGGAACAGAATAAAAAGACATGAAAAATGAACAAACAGATGCAAAATAACTGTGGAGAGGCATGGAAGTCTTTTATGAGATGTGAGATGACCACAAATAGCTGCAAACACACCACAGGATAAGAGAGGACTCTTTAAAAGAAGAGAGCAGCAAAATGAACAGAAATAGCTGCAAAACATATTTTTATGTCTCTTTCAGTGTGGGGTCTAGGAGCCTTTTGCACGTCTGGTATTGCAACAGCCCCCTGGGTACAAACAAAAAAGCCAAAGTAGACAATTTTGGAGGACATTTGAATTTTTTTTAGGATAGCCGAGAAGCAATCAATGCAAACAGTGTTTCAGGGTGGAAATGTACAAGGTTATAGCCACAGCTGGAGGATTACAGTGATGCTACCTGTCAACTTTATGATGCAGTCCCAAAAGGGTTGCCCGCTGATGTAATGTGAATGACAGCTGGAGAAAAAATGATGTCAACTTGATCAGCTGTCCTATCTTGTTAGTGAGTTTTTTGGGGTTTTTTGGGTTTTTTTTTTTTTGTGAAAGTTGAGGTCATTCCATGCGTAACCTTTGAGAGTGTTGGCACGTGACCTGAGCTGTTGAGTGATGTGCTGCAATTTGCACTAAAAAGACACTTTTCCTTTTGAAGCGCCAGACACGAGAACAGGCTTCAGTTCAACTGTAAAGGTTTCAAACGTGAATCCAGTTTACCTAGCAGCCCACGCTCCTCATGCCACAGTGCACTAACTTTAAATGCAATTTCCCCTCACTAGCACACACTAGTACACTAGCCTTGAATGTTTTCCTTTCTGAGAGCAGCACAGTCAACTGTGTGGAATGTGATTTAGAAAAAATGCTTCCTTTGAATTTCAAATGATTTTCTTTTATAGTCCTTAAATTGAGAGTTTAATTTCAAAATGTGGTGCTATTGTACAGTAAATGGTCTTTTGGTGTACTTTCTGATATTTCCCCCCATTGTAAGGCAGCTTCTAATAGAATTATGGCGTGCCTGCCAATCATTGGAAAGTCTGGACAGGCCATATATGCCTGATGGAAGTTACATTCAGCAGAGCAGTTGCATTGTGTGTCTGTTTGTGGCTCCATTATGTTGTTGTTGTTATTATTACAGCAGGATTATTTCCTTCTACAGTTGTCTCAGTTAATTTGCATACAAAAGAATTGGTCCCCAGAGAAACAGCAGCAACAAGCTGTTATTTATTATTGTACGGGCAAGGCTATTCTGTTAAGTCTCTCTTCTGGAGCTCTAAACCCTTTTTTTTTTCTACGCATCATATGCTATATTGAGCCTCTACCTGCCGTATCACAGCACAAACAACAAAAGCTCAAAGCCAATTTCATATGTGTCTATCACAGTCTGAATATTTTCAGGTTCCTAAATCTGCACAGTGGTGGGACATGGGAAAACACAGGGAAGGAGAACCCAAGGAGAGAAACAGGGGGACAGACAAGGCACAGCTCCATGTTTGTGTTTCTAGGCCAATGATGCGTGACCACTCTTTCACACCCTGCTGATTGTTTACTTGGATTACATGCATATACTTGAACAGTGATGATCCTCCCTGCCACACGTAGTACTTTCACTGCCCTCCAGTGGCTCTCTAATAATAGTACGATTCACTGTGTCACACACACACACACACGCACACACACACGCACACACGCACACACACACACACACACACACACACACGCTCCCGCCAGCATGCCACCGCCCTAACCAATTCCATCAGTGCTCGGTTGCACAAATGTTCCTGGAGCTGAAATGACAGGATCCACAGAGAAGATCCAATAAATGTTTACTTACTCTACTGCTATCATCATTTCAGTTTATCTCATTTGGCGTCCCCAAGGCACTACATAAATTACTTTCAATGCAATTATGGAAGTAACCAATTACAGCCCTTGTAATTTCATCGTACAGTGTACAAATAAGCAGCACAACTCTCCATTTATTACTTTAAACCGTATTTTTAAGACCTAATTGAATGTGGGGAGAGATCTCAGCAAAGCAAAACCAGATGTGGTTCATAGGGTTTTCGTCCAAGCCAAACCGGAGGAATGCATGGCTCTGGCAATTTTTTTTTTTTCCTTTTCTTTTCTTTTTTTTTTTTTTTTTGGAGAGTCTGTGTGGTGAGGAGAAGGGGTCAAGGGGTCGAAGAGTTCATTATTGTGATGGTCTAAAGAGCGGCTGCAGTCGTGAGGTCACACCAAGCTGGGCGAGGGGCTCAGCAGCGAGGTAGGGGGTTGGGGCAGCAGGGGGTGGGGGGGGGGTGAGATCGGTCATACAGCAGGGGGCGTTATTGTGTTGCCAGACACAGTCAGAACACTAGAGTCCTCTATCTTCTCTGGCCTCTCACTCTCTCCCCAAGGTTTCACAACCAATCAGATTGGGACTAGGATTGAAGATCATACCACACACTGGCAGGGATTAGTAGCTCTCTGTCCTTTGAAGTTTATTTATTCTAATTTGGCATCTAAATCTCGCAGGGTTTTTCAATTTGCCTACAAAGGAATTGAACCAAATTTGCTGTCTCGAGACATAGAACAGACAACCCTTAAGGAGAGGTTCTTTTAGGTCAACCTCACCATATCCTCAGCCTGTCTATAAATAGAAAAATCATCTGAAACATTAACAACATATGCTATTTTATTTAATGACTGTGGTTATACACATGCATGCACACGTACGCAAATACACAAGCGACCAAAGCCAACATATAAATGCAGCTGAGGCAGAACATTTAACTCTTTGCCAAAACAAGATTATCTGGTTAGAACTTCAAATAACCAACCTAGTGATTTAAAAAAAAAAAAAAAAAAAAAAGATATTAAAAATTTCCAATACGCCATTTGATTCCTTTGTTTCAGCTTCGCCTTCAACACTTGATGAACATGTTCATTTTTCTATCTAGAATTGAAAGTCTTCACACATTTTGTTTGTGTGCTTTCTTTGTTCCTGTCTGCCCCTGTGTGAAATTTAGTTGACCTTCCTATTATAGGCATGTTGTATGGCACTTTCTGGAAAATGTCAAGCCCTCCCCTTCACTGATGTAAGGATTACCAGGTGTTGACCCAGAATCCATTATCTCCTATTAGAGCCTGTCTTTCTTTTTTTGGAGTGAGTGTGTGTGTGTGTGTGTGTGTGTGTGTGTGTGTGTGTGTGTGTGTGTGTGTGTGTGTGTGTGTGTGTGTGTGTTTGCATGCATGCATTTGTGCACATTATTTAGCTGATGGGCTTTGTTAGTTGATTTCTAAAAATATTTTTAAATATGTAATTGAAGCCTTCAATTTTGTATAAGGAACGTAAATAAATAAACAGGTATAGGTATACAATAATGCCGCAATAGTGCATGGTTTTCAGACTGAGGGATGTTATCGGTCTGGCTTCTAATTTCATTCTATTATGCAGACAAAGCCAGTCTCCCTTTATTGTTGCTGTGTTTATTTCCAATTCAAATGTCTAAAGGAGAAAAAATAGCCATTGCAGTCTATTGTTCACATACTTTTGGAGCATTGGTGTACCAACAATAATTAATAGCTGGCAAAGAAGGCGACTGTTGTCTCTAACTGCTTTGAATATATTTAAATAAAATGAAAAAATAAAATTCACAGTAATCACAATAAAGAAAACTGGATTCAAATACTTTTGTTTTTGTTTACTGAAACGAGACTAAAATTGTATTATACTAAATGTTTCATCAAAAGACTAAATTAATATCAGATGTCGAAATTTGCAGTTGTAGCCAACATTGCTGTCATGGATCCTTTTGTGTTGATAGCATATGGCAAGACTGTCAAAACTCACAAACATGATATATTATATTATATATGATCCCTCTGTTGCTTGTTTACTGCAATAACATTTGATGTAAAGACTTTTCATTAATGTCTGATACGATGCCATGCTGTCCACCTTGGTGGCTGTACAACGTAATGTGGCCCCCCCACCACCACCTACCCCTCCCTCAGAGAATTTTTCGTTCTGCACCTGGTGTCTGTCAAGCGAGGCCAATACAAAAGGCCAGTTGAGGCGTATCCTTTAAGAGGGTCATGTGTTCAGATTTCCTTTCACTTTTTCTCCCCTTGAACTTCTGAAGGATGTGCGTGAGCTTAAATGGCTCAGCCTGAGAGAGGGTCAAAACATGAAAACCAGTCACAGCCTCCTCCTGTTCCAGCGATTCAGCGAAGCATGTAGGAAGCACTTCGTTTTGTTTTGGGTTTTTTTTTTTCCTGCACACATGTGTGCTCAGTGCTGTTTGCCTCAAACTGGGCCATTTAAAGCGTTGTCTCTGACAGGTTTGTCATTTCACCAGCCAGAGACAGAGATGGAGACGAACGAGAATGTACTGAAGTGTGAGGAGTTGTGTTGATTAAAGGCAGCAGCATGCGACTTCCTGAGAGACAAATGTGTTTTCGCTCATCACACATTTTCTCGTGTGAGACAGTTTTTTTTCGGTTGACTTCTGCTTGTAAAAATCTGACTTGGTGCAAATTATATATCATCAAACAAATTGTGACCTGACTTCATGATCCTTCCTTCTTGGGTCCCACAATCTGCTACTTAGCATCATGTGTATCTACACACCCTTTGTTAATTATGTGTGCATAACCTTTCAAAATAATTGTCCTTGCACAATTAAGCACAACCCCAACATGGAGAATAATGAGATAAGGTCATACCAAGACACCAATCCTTATGTATGTCTGGCTCTTTCTCCTTTCAGCAATTTTTTTGTAATAGTAGTGATCATTATTATCATCCTCATTAATCCCAATCAGCACTTGTAACCTCCACCACTGCCATCATTACCACCTCTGTCACAACAGTCTAATTATCATCTTAACTGCATCAGTATCCACCCCCAAAACAAAGTCGAATTACAGGAAAGTTTCTGAAATGACAGCAGAGTATGCCTGAAATGTAGGTGTTTAAGAGCTTTGATGTGCATGGATGGTCAAGAAGAGAGTTTTGCAATTAGAGTAGCATTCAAAGTTTCAAGAGTAAATGGAAGATAATGTTCCGTCATTATCATCGCTGATTGGGAAGGTTTCCCTGTTGTTTGACTGTGCAGAACTGATTTTAATTTCGAGAAACAACAAATGGCTGGCTAGACGCCAGTGAGGCTTTCATTTTCCCGAGCTTCCCCATCATCATCATCATCTTCTGAGAGGCTGCTTGTCAAGTAACCTGGCCCAGATAAGATTGAGAGTGTGTTTGTCTACTCCAAATTGACGCACAATGCGGATGTTTCCCGTTTCAAAAAACATTACCACTTGACATTTCTCCATTGTGTTCTGCAGTGCCACTTATATCGTTTTTATAGCAGCCCTGCAGCAAGAGGGAGTTCTACGGCAACTGTGTTTTAGCTCGACTTATGATTCCTCCAACTGCTGTTCAGACATGTTGCTATTTTGCCTCCGAACTGGATGTGTGCATTAAGAGATTCCAGCATTCCTCGCAATCCTCCCTTTTTACCCTCCTCCACTTTTATGGATTCCGTCTTCCTGTTTCTCTGTTTTTTAGCCCAGACTCAGGTCAGAGAGATGGATGTTGTGTAATGAGTGTAATTGCACTAATCCTTCCGTTTTCTCAGCACTTTAATTTGTTCATGCTGTTGCCTAATCTTTATTGGGCCATAATTTGTATTTTGTATATGATTACATTTCCTCTTCCAGTAGTTTGGCAGTTATAGGGTTTGCACTCTCATGCTGGCTTGTGCACTACTTGTTGTTACTTGGACTCAGACTTGTAAATAACAACAAGGGCAAGTTCTGCGTGAAGAATCCATGTTAAACAAGGAAAAAGCAGTTCATCCAGATGCTCTTTTTTTATGTTCAAAGTTTGCTACTCAGCTGCTACCCTACTCTGACGTGACTTCGATGTTTAATTGAGTCGTGACATACAATTATTTGGTGCCTACTTGTCTAAGACTCTCAACGTTTAGCTGCAATTTCACTTACAAGACATTCAATGGGCCAGCAGAGGGAATATTAGGCATGTAATTTAGTGGTTTGTGGAGTTTTGCTGGGCTGTGCCATGTGATGTGTGAGATGACAGGGAGAATGCTTTTAGGTCAGTAGTTGTTTATTTTGAGAGCTTTCCAGGAGGGGAGAGAACAAGCTCTGTCACAATCGCAGCACATTTCCTGATAAGCTCCACTTTACATTGTGTCTTTTCTCCTTTCACCCGCCTCCATCTGATAGGAGACTCTCGGATGTGTAAACAATGCCTGGATGGTGTCAGTCCCATGCTGTTTGAGTTTGAACGATGAACAAATGCAGCTTTGAGTCCCACTGTTTGTAACGTACCTTTGGGAGAGAGGCATTTGCAGCACAACAGCGACAGCACGACTCCTGTAGGATATAGTTCTGATTTCCGTCCGCCTTAGTCAATACCTTTGCTGCAACATCACGAAGAAGCAGAGTGGCTGTGAGGGTGTACTGGATGCCCTGTTAGACTCATTATCATCAGAGGCACATTTTTCCCCAGCCGCACTGGCTTATGGACCGCTAATCTACTCCATCTGATTCTCTGACTCCTCATTTCCCTGCTGATTCTGAGAGGAAAGTCCCCCCCACTGCTATCTGCAGGGTCTAATTTAGCTGTCTTTACCCTTTCCAATCTCTGCTTATATGTGAGGTGGCTGAAGCTTGATGTAGGGGTTGACTTGACCTGGAAGCCAATGTTCAAAACTCTGGTGAAGCAACGGCAGCAAATCTTCTTTGATTAAGCCTCTCTTGGTTTAAAACCCCGACAAAGGGTTTCTCGTAAATGCGGCTGTTCAGCTCATGAAGAATGTTGCTTGTTTTTCAACTCAAATTTGCATTCATATATAAAAAAAAAAAAACATGTAAATGCAGATTGAGGCCAATGTCTTAATACAGCTTATTATGTTATGAAATACTGCAATGTACCAAACACAGCAGCCTCTGTCCACTTCCGAGTGGCATTTTTAAACCAAAGGTCAGAAAGTCAGTGAGGAGACAGCCCAGGTGGCGCCGGAGAAAGAACAGCAACCACAGTCGTCCTTTGGAGGTTTACGTCATGACACGAGCTAGCATGACACAATGAATAAATGCTGACAGAGTCCCCAAAGTCAAGGACAGAGGAATTTTCGAACCCATCTCTGAGGCTCTTTTATGCTCCCACTGTCTCCGACTCATCAGCGCCAATGACCCGCGGTGAAACACGTCAGGTCAGACTAACACAAAGAGACATTTTTGGGCTACGGTTAATACCGCTGCGCTGTCTCTTAGGTCAGTTCAGCCAATGCTATACTCCCAGTGGAAACTGACCTCCAGTGCAACAGAATACAAGATAAGGACATTTCAGCACACGACAAAATACCAGAATAGCAGTTTGTGTTTGTGTTTTACCAATTTGACAGCTGATAGGACAAACCAGCGCTTGCCTTCAACTTATGTATGGTAGCAAAAGTGAAGGAAGTGCAGTTGAAATTTATTGTGATCAAAAAGCTTTAAAAAAAAAAAAAAAATGTACTAGTAAAGTCTATAATACAGTTTGTCAGCATATGAAAGGCTGCAAGCAAAACAAAACAGAGGAATCTTGATCATGAAGTTGAGCATCACCGTTTAATCCCGATGATTTGGACTGGAGGTTTGATGGTAGCCAACAGTATCATGTAGCTCATGGAAGCCTGCAAGTGTTGATGCTAAACAGGAACAGATGCTGCTCAATGAGGTCTGAGGAGCTGACACAGGAAGCACAGTCCTGCTGGTGTTAAGCCCAAGGGGATCACATCACCTTGCACTGGCAAAACTGCCTGGGCAACATCAACACACTCAGCATCTGGCTTCAGACGTTTCATGCTCAAAAGAAAGGTTGGTTCATTTTTAGAATGGTACCCAGCTCTACGCATATTAAAGCAAGTCTGCAAGTCCAGCGGAAATGAAATTGCATGTATTCTGCAATAACATACAGATATTCACTGTAAATTATATACTGTGTTGACTTGTAAGAAAAAAAAATACACAAATACTTGTGTTTTATGTATTTGACAATTGTACCGTTTGTTTGTTCTTTGTCAATAGAAAGACAAATAACTTCACCTTAAAGTGCAGTACCACTTACTGTCACTAGATGCTGGTGCAAAAAAATGTCTGGCTCCATTTGACTCCTATTCAAAAAGCTGTAACTTCTTTCAAGAACTAAATTTTTTCATTTTTTTGTAAATGAGTCACTAGGTCATCACTAACTAAGCGTGCTCGTTTTCATTTAGGAAATTATTGATATCGCTTGTCAATAATATTTGACAGCTTATTTAAAGCATTGATGCTATGTAGTCACTGACCAACACCTGTGACTGACAGCTTTGATTACTTTTTTGCTGTTCTCCCTGGTCCCGGGATTCGCACCAAAGTGATAATCCACCAATAAATCCTCCATTTTGAAGTCGCAAGTCTGGCATTTTTGGCCATCGCCATATTATTTTACTGGAGATATTTGGACAAGGTAGGGAGAAGTGAGGGATGAATATGACTGAAAATCTGAGGACCTCACGCCTGCCCACCTACTGTATCCCAGAAACCAAACTGCACCTGAGGCATGTCAATCAACCAGGTACAGCCACAAACAAAACTAGCAATGACAGCTTAATGACTTGTGTGAAAAAAAATTATTGACTAAGTTTTTAATGAGAGAAGTTTGCGCTTTGGGAATAGTTTTGAGTCTGATGTTTTATGGAGCCAGCCCCTGCTGGTCAGCAGCGTTATTGCACTTTAAGATACTCTGGCATTGGATTCCCCTTTCTGGCGTGGAGGCTACATCCATTATATAGTAGCTATGCTCTCACCAGACCTTTGGAGCTCCTTCTTGAAGAATAAACAGTGATTTATTTTTTTTTATTTTTTTTTTTCTCTCTCAGCAGTTACACTAACAAAACCCTCACCTGCAAAGTTGCTGCAGAGTAGCTAATGAAACTAACCCTCGCCAATGTATGGACTGCTTGATTTTGTCCATAGGGCCCAAGCTGGAGTTGGCTTCAGTCAGAGTGTGAAAGACTACACCCCACATTCCTGATTTGGTCCAAGATGGTGCAGACCATGAGCTGCAACTTTGGGCTTCAATGTCACACCTCATTATGTTCATCTCTATATAGTCTAAGGACACAACACAAACTAAAAGAGACTCAGATTATAAACCGCAGCTTTCTGGATAATGTCTACTTCTTATTAACTAGCATGGCTTATCATTGGACATGAAAGTTCATGCTTTACCTTTTGCTACAGCAGTCTGACAAAAAAAAAAACTCTATGCCTTTTAGTAGTAGCATGTCATCATCTTTCAAAGCTTGTAAATTGACTTTGAATTACAATTTGTTTTTTGTATAACATCTTCTCATGTTCACATCATCCTCTATGAAAAATTGCACTGCTAACATAATTTTGCTAGCTTATTAATTGTTAGTTGTAACTCATTGACCAGCTGTCATACCTGTCATGTTCCCTCCTCATCATTTACAAAGTTGATGATAAATTTGTTTATATACTAGCATTTTTCTTCTTCCCTGTGTTTGTTGGCACATCATTACATTCCATTTTCAAATTTGACCTAAATGGGAATGCATAAATATTTTAAATGAAAAAAAAGTTGGCTAAAATTCCTCTCACCACACCTCTCTGGCTCCAAGCCCTCAGCTTGAAACAAAATGGAATTCAAAGTCAAGAGAAATGGCTTCACTACCCAGAATGAAGGCAAGAACTGCTGCCTGATCAAAGAAAAGTACTTCTAAAAACCTTTTCTAAAGAAATGATAACTTCAACTCCACTCTTTGCCCTGTTGGTAATAGATTTTCTATTTTAGTTCTGTCAAAGCGCCAAATGAAACACTTTTGGACAAGGCATGAGAGAACATCTGCCAGAAATTACTCCTTCGGGGTGTTGATCATGAGTGGCATTCCTCAAATCGAGTCAGTGATCAAAAACAGTCTCAATTGCCATGAATCTATATTTAACATAGATGGTCCACTGTGGATTTTGTTGAAATATTTTATGCCCCAGTTTGAGATTTTTACACTGACGTTTTTAGTGTCGTCAGTTTAATGCAATATAAATATAATACATTGAGACACAGCTTTTGGGCATTTGGCAGACAATATTACACTCAAATCCACAGGGCACTAAATTGGGACTGCATAAATGCTTCAATACTCAATGTCATTTACAGGTATAACATTGTGCTCATATACACTGTACTGTGCATATGAAAAAAAAACTATTCTCTAAGCTGATTGGGGGCTAAATAAAACTGAATCATGTTTTTCAGTAAATAAAATCTCCTGCATATTTTATGCCTATATTCTGTAGTGTTGTCAACCAACTCATCAACCAAACTCTCAAACACTCTACATCTGTTTCCCATCTTCTCTGCTTCCTCTCTTCTGACACAGGAGATTGTTTGCGTTTATGATGTCAGCTGCATACTGTGTGTTATGGATTTGGGAAGGGACCAAGTTGGGAAAGTCTGAAATAGAACAAATTAGGAATTTTACTAAAAGTGATCATCAGAGAAGCTGTCACCAATCTGACAAGGCTATGATGTTAATGTGTCAACCTTTTTTATTCCATTTTTCTCTGATCAGCCTGTGTCATTAATACAAATAGTGAGTCGTATTCTTTTTCTGAAACTGTTCTTCTCTCTATCTGTATGCAGCTAACACATTTATTTGTCACTGTCTGTCAATCCACCACTTTAGTTTGAACAGAAATGTCAACAACTATTTCATGGATTGCCCTTAAATTTTGTATGGCCTTTGTGCTCACTAGAGGACAAAATCTATTGTCATTGATGATCCCCCTTTCATCCAGTCCCTTGTGACTTCCCCTATGACTTCACCTTTAGCACCAGCATTGGGCTGACATTGGGGGTTTTGGCTAATAAATGAATTGCCATAAAATTTTGGGACTCATATATTCCATCCCATTGGGATGAATTGTTATAACATGGGTGATGCTGTGACTGTTCATATTAGCATCATGATCATGTGGAAAATTCTACCTATACTTTGGCCAAAGTGTGGAATAATAATAATAATAATCAGGGAAGGCAAAACGTGACACTGACATGGTATCATCTAGCTGAAAAGTAAGCTGCCCCGGGTTCTGGCACATAAAAGCAGGACAATATAATGGGCTGTGTAAAATGTGACACAGTCATAATTTGGTTAATGTTAGGCATAAAAACTACTCGATTAGAGTTAGGAAAACATCATAATATGGGATAAAAAATTATTTTACATACATCATGTAAGTTACTTAACATACACAATGTGAGATCAAATCTTATGATATGTACGTAACTTTCTTACAGTACCTAAAAGAAACCACTTTGACTTTCTCATAGACTTGAACACTGGTCGTCCGTTTTAAACGGCTTTAAACTGTGTTCGTCACATCCCACCGCCCCCGACCTCCTCCCTTCTCTGACTTTTTCACTCTCACTTCATCACATGTCCTCCCTCACATGACCTCCTTCTGGGACCCTGGACATACATGTGTGTACTCTTCATGCCTAGGCGAGAGAAAACAAGAATCAGATCATGAACATGGCTCTAAATTATCCCTGTTGGTATTAACCAACAAATTGTCAACCGGAGCCACATTTTGTCTTTCCCAATTAAAATTAAAATGTATCTCACCTTGATGGATATATAGAGAAAAGCATATTATAGTAAATGCATGAATGTCTGCTAGCTGTCAGATACATTCCTGTAAATTCTCTGTGCACTACAAAAAGAACTAGAGGTTAGGGGAGGAAAGAAATCACACTTTTTAATGTCATATAATAGGGCTTTGACGAATCCATGTCCATTTAAAAACCTTCTACAGATTTCTCCATTAATCTAGTCTGACTGTCTGCTTGTTGGACATTTTGAGTCTATTTCCAAACAGAAACCGAAGAGCTTCTTGGCGATTGTCGGCTCTTGTTGAAAGAGGTAGGAGCTTTGCAGAGAGAGTGGTAGTAGCCACTGTAAATTTGCAAGGAAGCAAACACATCCTGTTCCATAACTGTTATCACTGCAAGTAAGTACAGCCAGGTTTTAAGTCAAAATTCAGAACAACACCCTCTGTCAGTTGAGTTTTCTTTTCATGTGTGGAGCAGCTCCAGGTTTTGTCTCACAGATAACAGCTTTGGTTTACTGGTCTCTCTAATTTTTTGACACTTGTTTTCTTTTCTTTTTTTTTCCTAAATATTGACTGGAGCAAAAAAAGGAGAACAATCGGGACGCCATGGAAAAGTAACTGCAAGAGCTCGGCTTCAGAATGGATTTCAGCTCTGAGCATGGTCTGGGACATTGTACAAATGCCAGGATTTTATATGCAAATATTAAATTGCTCTTACATTAGAAAAGGCATGTAATCAGCAGGAAACATACTGCAGTGATTCACAACTATAGCTTTATCTTAAATGTCCACAGTGTTCAAAAGACAATTTTGTGTTCTACACGGTTGTTGACAGCATAACCTTCTATTGTAAATCTGAATCTCCTCAAGCGCGCATTTAATATTTTCTGACAAGGCCAACCAAATAGGGCAATGACTGAACATTATTCATCATTCATATCAGTGACACTTCTCTGGAGAAGAAATGTCTCATTAAACAGGTCAAGACCTAACTGATGGCTTCTTCTTTCCCAGATCTCTCTTACCTGACAAGCAGGTTGCAGGCTGCAGGAGGAGATGGGCCTCGGTTGTCCTGCATGAATCCCTGCATTTGTGTGTGGATGCTGTACAGTCAGCACACAGATAAGCCACATGATTTTCTAGCCAGGGAACAAGTGTTGATGTTTCTCAATAACCCTGCTATGATAAGAACATGTGATCATGAGAAGCAGCCACAAAAAAATCTGCAATAGATTTTACTTCCAGCGTGCCGATTTCTCCCAAGCTTGATGTTCAATATGTCATCCTGAGGGTTAGACTTTACATAACCCTGTGAACTGATTTAGATCTTGAGGGGAAATTAGCTTTTGACATGAAAGTGTGTCTCCTGAGTATGTAAATAGCACCCAAAGCTTGAGAACATAAATACATATTTTCCCAATCAGGTTCTAATGTGGGGTTGCTTTACTACAAAGGAAGTTTCAACTATAAACTAAAATAAAAAGACTTTCCAATATCAGGAATATGTAGAAGAATTGGTAAAATACTGTATCTCTGCATTAGAAAAAAAAAAAATTATGAAGTGTTCCATGCTCGCCGCTCTGTGAGGCTCAGTTGTTCTTAACTGGTCTCTACTCAGAACTCGCATGTTTCCTTAATCATTAAATTGCAGCCCACATTTTTTTTTACCAAATTTTTTTTGTTGGTTTTGGTCATGACAATGCTGTCAGCAAATGGCAACTGCACATGCACTGAATCATGGGAAAAGTGTTTATTTTAAAGTAAAAGCACAACATAAGGAATTCTGTAAACTTAGAAATAAAAGTATTTTTTCAAGCACACACCTACTCAAAAAAGCCCCACGACCCACTTTTGGGACGTAGCCTTCCAGCTGAGATGCCCTGACTTGGCTCATGTCCACACTAAGGTAGCTAAATTCTTTAATGCATATTTTTCTTTCCCTGTTTTGGCCCTCCTTTCAGACCAAAAATCTTTCTTCGCCCAAAATGGGGCTTTTTCAAAACAGACGTTGGAATGTATAAATCTGAAAATGACGGCTTGGCTTGACATGTATGCGCTGAAAAATGAGCTTTGTACAGATTGTGCGCTGCTGGCAAAACAAATAATGGTGGTACCATGGCATTTCAGTCTTTTCTTGAACTTAAACCAGGTAGAGGAAAAGATGAAACACAACAACAATAACAACAACAACAACAATAATGTTTATCTAAATTTAGAGTTGGTGGTAACCTACATCACTGCGATTTCCCCATTTTGATTTTCTTTTCATTGATTACTGCGGACATGATTCTTGTCCTGATTTGCACTTGTACATTTGTTTGATTTTTCTTGCATGTTGAAGCTGAATTGCTGTTTTACAGTACCACAATGATGTTTTTAATTATACCTTGTCATTACATGTTCCCATCCATCATTTCCCCCTTGGCATCATGCTCAAAATGTTTTTCCACTCCTTTATTTGCCCTAAGCCCCCTGGCAGTTGCCCTCAGCTTGGCTAAGTGAGGTAAGCTTTGAAATTTGGGTTTGCAAAGAGAAATGCTGTGCTTGAACATTACTTGTACATCGTCTACAAGACCAGCCGCATGTGAGGCAATAGGTCAGAACATTGGGGAGGAAAACCAACAGGAGAAGCCTCAGATGTGACTTTGATACACTGTAAGACGCAGCACGAGCAAAAGAATGCTGGCCCCGGAGCAGAGATCCCATTTTCACATAATCTGGGCCTGTTAGCAGGGGTCCTTCAGCTCTTGACCAGACTTCCACAGGACAACAGAGAGCTTTCCTGACCCATCCGTCAGCCCTGTTTACATTCCATCTTGTAAACTCTCAGCAAACTCCTTGTCTGACTGCCCCACTCCCCTTTGAAATCCCTGTGATGATGGCACCCAACTCCCACCCCCACCCCAGCGCTTTGTTTATGTATTCCATAGTTGTTCCAGATGTTGGAAATGATTGAGAGTCAGTGTTCTGAGAAATCACTTGCTGCTCAGTTATGTTGGGAGCTTTCATCAATGACACAGATCATTACAGTTTGAGTTTGCTACTGTGTCGAAGGCAAGAGTGGATGCCGGCGACTAAAAAGGCAAAAAAACACTAAACTAGATAATGATGATGGATAAGCATACGTCACACTGATCCATTCCCCGCTGTCAACAAATTTCAGATTCTTATTGGTATTCATAACTGAGAAACTGAATGTGACTTTCTTGGGAAATTATTTAAAGGGGTATCAGCTCATTTTGACCACATCAGATGAGCCAAGAAAATATAGGGATACACTGTCCCTTTAGTCATGTGTCCCTAATGCAGATAATTAAGACCAAAGAGACGACCATGTTACTCAAACCCAGTCCCAGACATCTCACATTTATTATCCTGTTACCTTAGAGGACATGGGAAACTTAACATGGTTCAATTGAAGTGTGAGACACAGTGGAAATTGAAGGAGGAATGGAAAATGAGGGAAGTCCTTTCAAAGGGCTGCCTGGCTTTACCTTAACTCAATTTATGAGTTTTCACAAGGCAAATAAAAAAAAGAAAAAGAAAAGGGGGAGCGAGAGGCTTATAACTTGTTACGGACGCCAGTAACAATTCAACCCACAGTCAAGCGCCAGGATAGAACAATTTTGCAACTTGTTTTAGCAGCCCCAATGGCACAGAGATACTTAGATATACACAATACCTCTGCTCAGACATTGTTCCTCAACTTTCAGAAATCAATTCTTTAAAAAAAAAGGAGCCACGGCTAAGTGGGCACCAAAACAACATCAAGACAGCAATACCCAATAAATCACTTTCACTGCCGCTTTTTTTAGCGAACAGTACCTGTGTTAGTTTAACAGTGCTGCTTCTCTGTAGCTCGTCTCTATTTCTCTAACTGTGACCTAAAGGCACATTAGCTTTCATCAATCAGACACACGAAAACAGCACAACATTTAAGCGATCTTACCTGTGAGCTGGGGAGGTATCACTAATGGAACACAACCATTTAAAGATAGTCTCGCTTCTTACCTTCATTTCCCAGCTGCACCGTACACTTCACTTAATAGATAGGGAGACACTGAGGGGAAAGTAAAGACTTCTTTCTAACAGTTGCCAGTAATAAAATAGAAGTTTACTTTCTCCCATCTCAGTGTGTAACACATTGTATGTGTAACTTATCTCTGTTGTATTTTGTAGAGGCATGGTGTGACTGGGCTTGAGTAAACCTGAAATGAATGAAACAGGGCTATCAAGGCAGCTAACAAACTAACACACACAGGCAGGTACACCTAATTTTCATGCTGCAGGTATGTTTTAAAAAAAAAGAAAAAAAAAGTTGATTTTTGTACACTTCAAATAACCCAAAGTCATTAAAACAAACACATTAAATGATGTATTTATATCAAAATAAAGCAGCTAATGGGCAGAAGTGGAAAATAAATAGCATTTATTTGTTTGCTTATATATAGCAAAAGACAATGCTGTTTTAGTTTTAATGCTGAAAAAAACATAACTTTTGTTGAAAACAAGCGTTTTAACTTTGGCAGCATTGTTAAAATTGAATTACATTTTGGCTGTTTTTGTCTGTGTTTGCATTTGTCTTCCATTTCCATTGACATACTACCAAAAGCTGTATTTAGGTAATAGCAGTAATTAAGTATTTTGTCATTCACACACTGCTCAAAAAAAATAAAGGGAACACTTAAACAACATAATGTAACTCCAAGTCAATCACACTTCTGGGAAATCAACCTGTCCAGTTAGGAAGCAACACTGATTGTGAATCAATTTCACCTGCTGTTGTGCAAATGGAACAGACAACAGGTGGAAATGAGGCAATTATCAAGACAACCCCTGTAAAGGAATGATTCTGCAGGTGGTGACCACAGACCATTTCTCTGTCCTCATCCTTTCTGGCTGATTTTTGGTCACTTTTGCATTTTGCCAGTGCTCTCACCACTAGAGGTAGCATGAGGTGGTGTCTACAACCCACAGAAGTTGCTCAGGTAGTGCAGCTCATCCAGGATGGCACATCAACGCACGCTGTGGCAAGAAGGTTTGCTGTGTCTGTCAGCACAGTGTCAAGAGCACGGAGGAGATACCAGGAGACAGGCCGGTCCACCAGGAGACGTGGAGGGGGCCGTAGGAGGACAACAACCCAGCAGCAGGACCGCTATCTGCTCCTTTGTGCAAGGAGGAACAGGAGGAGCAATGCCAGAGCACTACAAAATGACCTCCAGCAGGCCACTAATGTGCATGTTTCTGCTCAAACTGTCAGAAACAGACTCTCCATGAGGGTGGTATGAGGGCCCGACGTCCACAAGTGGGGCCTGTGTTTACAGCCCAACACCATGCAGGGCGATTGGCATTTGCCAGAGAACACCAAGATTGGCAGCTTCTCCATTGGCACCCTGTGATCTTCACGGGTGAGAGCAGGTTCACACTGACCACATGTGACAGACGTGACAGAGTCTGGAGACGCCGTGGAGAACGTTCTGCTGCCTGCAACATCCTCCAGCGTGACCGGTTTGGCGGTGGGTCAGCGATGGTCTGGGGAGGCATTTCTTTGGAGGGCCACACAGCCCTCCATGTGCTAGCCAGAGGTACCCTGACTGCCATTAGGTACCGGGATGAGATCCTCAGTCCCATTGTAAGACCATATGCTGGTGCAGTGGGCCCTGGGTTCCTTCTGATGCATGACAATGCTCGGCCTCATGTGGCTGGAGTGTGTCAGCAGTTCCTGCATGATGAAGGCATCGATGCTATGGACCGGCCTGCCCGTTCCCCAGACCTGAATCCAATCCAGCACATCTGGGACATCATGTCTCGTTCCGTCCACCGACGCCACGTCGCACCACAGACTGTCCAGGAGTGGACTGATGCTTTGATCCAGGTCTGGGAGGAGATCCCTCAGGAGAACATCCGTCGTCTCATCAGGAGCATGACCAGGCGTTGTAGGGAGTGCATACAGGCACATGGAGGCCACACACACTACTGAGCCTCATTTTGACTTGTCTTGAGGAATTTCCACAGAAGTTGGATCAGCCTGTGATCAGATTTTTCCACTTTTATTTTGAGTATGATTCTGAATCCAGACCTCTTTGGGATATTTTTTTTTATTTCCATTGATCATTATGTTATTTTGTTCTCAACACATTCCACTATGTAATGAATAAAGATTTTCAACTGGAATATTTCATTCATTGAGATCTTGGATGTGTTGTTTAAGTGTTCCCTTTATTTTTTTGAGCAGTGTACATCCGAAGGGTTAAGGGAAATGCTAGCAGTCGGTGATATGATAGGAACATAATAAGCATTATCAGTTTTCATTGATAGCCTTTTATTGTTGTTTTTTTTTCTTTGAGAGGGAAAGGGATTGTCTTTAAACTGTCACTTTACAACACAAACAGTAATTTGGCCTGCCATGGCATTTAAAAAAAACACCAGACATATGTCTGTTTAAGACAGATAATTGCAATCAGACCACCAGGGCTGTGACACACTCTTGAGTGCTGATATAGTTGATGTGAGTCAGTTGGGATTTGCTCCCGTCTCCACTCTGTTAAGTAAAACAGTCTCTCCCAGTCGCACGGACACACAGCCCGATATTTTATCACTCTGTATCTAATAAAATGTTCATGAAAGTGGAAATCTGTTCAAATCCTCATCAGCTTGAATGTGAATCGTTTTAAGTTAATGTAAGCAAATCTGGACATTTTTATATTGAATATTAGGGAGACTTATTTTGAGGAATCAATCATTTCAAGCACTGTAAGTCTACAACTCCAGCCAGTTAATCACATTTATTATGACTTTGGCTCTAATCAATCCTGCAGCCACCAAGTGTGGTAGTATTAGAGGTTGAAATATGACCTATTTTCTGCCTCCCAGTCTAGCCTCTAACTAAGACATTCTTTAGATAAATAGCTTTTCAAAGAAAGCTCCCCTTTTTGTGGTACATGTAGGAGCGCCCTTTTCCCCCTCCTCTCTGTGACAACTTTGATGGTCAATTATATTTAATAAACAGTTAGGGCGCAGAAATAAATCAATTTCAGGAGGGACTAATCCTCCTTCTCAAGCAGACTGTGAAGCCACAAGTCCTGAAGAAATGTTTGAAAGCGTAATAGAACACATATGTCAAGCAGCAGAGGTCCCTGGGAGCCCTGTATCCAATTTTGCTCACTGCCAGCTCCTTCAGAAAGCAGCAAACCAATGTGACACGCAAAGCAAAAACTCTTCATCCGTTCTGTGTATTTTTCTTGGGGATTTGCGGATGATATTTTCAACCCATGTCATGCCTTCATCAGGGCCCTTTTAATTATGCTATCACCCCAGGGGGCTTAGCACATGATGGGGCGTACATTTCAGCAGCGGATGCCCAACCCTATACGTGTGGTGGGGATAGTTTACAAACTTTTGGGCCGGAGGTTTGGGGCTTTTACCAGTCTGGTTAACCCTGCGTACATGAGAGACACTCCAGAACACTGCTGCTGAAGCTGGCCTCTTATCTAATGCATTGTGTGCACGTACTTCATCATCAGCCACTCTTAAATTGTAACAAATATTTGCCCTTTTCAACTCCTGTGCTCCCACGACGCACCCTTACACGTTCCCTTACTCATTCACTCTTTAACCAGCTCGTTAAAAAACTTTTTTGGTTACAAATCATCACTGGGGAAAGCAGAGCCGGTCCATCGCCATTGATTTGCGCGTCTGTTTTGTGTAGTTGACCGTCCATCGCTAAGCAACAGTGGACAGAGGCGGTAGCAGCACAGTTGTTGCTGGTGCCGTCCCACAAGGTTAATGATGAGGCTTTGACCACGGGGACACCACATCTTCCCTGCACGTCCTCTGTGGTTTAATGCTGAAGTGGTTTCAGCGTGCACGAGCAGATTATAGAAGAACAGGGGGGCGGGAATGGGAGGGAGGGGGAGTATTGAACCGTGTAGCTGCCAAATCTCAAACACTAATTGCAGGGCAGCATCTATGCTGAAGAACAATATGCTTTGCAGGAATCCCACATTTCCTCTCGTTTTCTTTGTTTGCTTCAAGAATTGATGTGTGACTTAAGAACTAGGCCAGCAGTTAATTGCCTCACTTTGTGTGATTTTATTGACATCTCTGAAAGTAGTGTTGATATTTTGATTGATTGGGATTATTAAAGGGAACTGATCTGATTCCAGGTTCCTTACAATAAGCAGTGTTATGGTCTAATAACCATATATATATATATATAATTTGCATCTGTTTTCTCCAAGCATGCTGAACATACACCAAGTTACTATTAATAAAATCATGTGTCCCTGGATATGTGTAAATAATCTGAAAGACCTAATTACAATTCCACAAGGTAAAGACTGTGTTGTGAGAAAACACTAATTTGCATCCAGCAGGTATGTCAGGCATATCCAACAGTGAGATGAACATGTTTAAGTCAGGCTTACATGAACTAATTTTATATAATGAGACCTTGTGGAGCTTGTGAATGCTATCTTCATATAAGACTGCTGCCAAACTAAACGTTTCCTGCTGTGAATCAGATAAGCCTGAAATTAACAGAAAAGGGACTGGCTTTGGCACTGGAATTGATAACTTAAACATTGTATGACATCTGACATTTTTGCTCATTGAATGGGACTTTATCATGTGCAGATGGGCCTTCTCTTTATTTCTGGTTAGCTCATCGAATATCATTGACACAAACAAGTAAAAAATGTTATTTTAACGATTGGATGATGATTTTTTTTTTTTCATCTAAGAGTCACAAACACTGGAGAGATTGCAGTGGAATAATTATACCACAGTACATGATGTGAATATTAGATTTTCTTTGGAATGGTCATCATTTTATGAGTGCGCTTTGATTTTCTCAGATTTCTCTTTTTCGACTACTAGCTCTACAAAAAACAATGTTCCACTTTTATGACATATGTTTCTATTGATACAAATTTAACTCACACTCATATTTCAATAATTTAATTTTGCAAATCCAAAAAGTTGGTAGACTGCACTTAGGAACAGTGGTGCTTTGTGTTAACATGCTTATAAGGACAATGTAGATGTTTAGCAGGTATCGGTTTAATCATCTCATTTTTGTGCGTTGGTGTGCTAAAACTTGGTAATTAGCACCAAATACAAAGTGCAGTTGAGGCTGATGAGAATGTTATTCACTATACACCAAAATACTTTAAAATCCATCCTGATGGAAACATTAATTTCTGTACCCGTTTTCCTGGCTGCCTTCCTGAGGTATTAAAAATACATGCATTTATGACCAGGGTGAAAGAAGGAGGTCATGTGACGAAGGTCAGGTGACGAGATGCAATAAGTGATTAAATCTATATAGGGGGGGAAGTTGGTGGTGGTTATAAAGAACAATTGCCTGACTTTCACTTAGAAGACCAGTGTTTGAGTACATGAGAAAAAAAAATCAATGTCAATGTGGATTTATTTTAAGTAATGTCTGAAATTTTATTTACATAATATAATTTATTTAACCTGTTTAAAATGCATAATGTTACTTATGTAAAAAATACTTTCTTGAACCCCAACAATTATCTTTTCCGTAATCCAATTAGGTGGTTTGTGGTGCCTAAATTTAAGGCAAAACGTAAAACGGAGGCGATATCCTCTATGGCGGCTTTGGAATGATATTGGGTTGGATAGGTAGCTCTAGGATTGAATTTTTTCAGACCTCCACTCACATCATACAACTGTTTTGAGTACAGCTTTGTACGTTGAGTAAAATGATGCGCGAATTGGAAGAATGCTCCTTTACTCACTATCCATTAACCTTGCGTAACTGCACTTGATTACCAATCGATTATAAGGTCAAAAATATAATCTGTTGTGGGAATCTTAATCATGAGGATATAATTTGCTCCATATTTCATTGACCAGAAACATTAAATTCACCGCAGATGACATTTTGAAGCACAGCAAATCGTCCTGCCATGATTCTCAAAGAACAAATGTGGGTAATTTAAACAGATTTGTAAGTAGGAATGGAGTGTTGTTCTACTTTGCAAAAACTTGTTTAAGTCAAAGTCATACCTTTCTTGTGGTTTAACTGTCTTCTCATGAGCAATGATATTGACATGGTTCTTAATAACAGAATCACTTGTCTGGCCACACCACTGAGGAGCATAACGTCATGAGCTAACTTAAAGCTGTGCTGGAGTACGTCCAGATAAAAGTGGCAGGATATGCAAGCCATTTAAGCCCCATCTGGTGCGAGGACTGTGTATGCAGCCTCAGAGCTTTATTGCATGTGGCATGAAAGGATTACAGCACAATGCTTTATTTAGTCTTCCTTGAAGATCACTGATTTGGACCCGCTGCAGAGTCAACATTTGACCTGGAGGGCATCAGGGCAGCCACATGGACAGTTCACACAGAGCAGCAGACACATAATGGCTGTGTATGAAACAGTCAACTCAAAGATACTGAGCATCAATGATTGAAAAATGTCATCCCTTATTATAAATCATAAACACCTCATGTATGAAGTAACTTTACAAGATCATAAATTGATAGCACAACTTGATTAAAACAAAAACAAGTCAGATGGAACTTTATTTTAAGAGCACAAAATGCTAAAATATAGCGGGGACCTTTTCTTGAATGATCTTTATCAAGCTCATTACATGCTCATAATTTTCATTTGGAAAAACAAAACCAGTGAAGTGTGTTCTAAAGGTGTCGTATATTATTAACACATTATGAAAAATGTGTGATCGATTCAGTGCTGCGCGCATCATTTAAAAGAAGTCTGGTTCTAATAAGCATCACAGTGAAGCTGCCGCTCTCAAAGTTACTAATGATGTCCCGATGGACTTATGATCATGTGAGCAGTGTTAGTTCTGCTAGAGCTGAGCTCAGCATTCAACCTGTCTTATCCTATAACTGATAGATCAGGAAGACCCCACCACCACCACCACCACCCAAATATCTTTATTCTTACCAGTCAAACACAAACTTTTAACAAAAGTAAGGCTGCTGCTGTTTCTTTAAGTCAGTCATTTGTTTGGTTTCAATGAAATGACATGTAATAATTTGAATCATTTCTTACTCTCCTCCTTGAAAAAAGTTTTGGGCGGTAACTGTAATGGGTTTTAAATACTCTAAATCAGTGGCACCAGCAGGATTTAATTTCTTACTCTGGACAAGACCCGCTCACTTATTTGTAGGTTATCCTTAATGTCTAGGTTCATTCGGGTGAACACGCACCATTGCTTTACTTTAACCAGTGCAACTTAAGCTCTCATTCATAAATAATTGCAGGACAGATATTTAAAGGTTCAGGCCCCAACTAAATTTGAAATGGCTGGTTCTCATTGCTTCACACATTGTTATGATTGTGACAGGTATTTTTATACACCGCCTTCCCACCTTGTGCAGTTGTGAGTAACAGCCCATTTCATGTAGACTATCTTAATTCTTCTAAAACGTCAAGTTTTATTTAAAATGAATAAAACTTCTACCAATCACCTATACATGTTTAATTTGGTTGCTAAATTCACAAAAGTTACCATAAAAGAAGGCATGTTGGGAATTGCCAAGGAAGGAGTCTCAGAAAAATATATACACCAAGGCCAATCACAATTATGTTGCTTTTCAGCACAGACGTCTGCTAAGCGAAGGAATAAGCAGGAAAGATTGATTAATGTTCAATCTTTGATCAGCCTCTGTGCATCATAACATCAGTGAGTGTATGCAACCAAATAATAACATGGGAAATGTAGTAAGAATTTTATTTTCAAAAATGGATATTTAAAACACTAACAAAACCAGAAAAAATGTACAAACAATGTATACAGAATTACAGCTCCCAGTGCCAATGCTGCAATTTATTTGTCCTCCTTCAACACAAGGCTAGTTTTAAATATTACATGTATAAAATTCTGCATCAGTTCTTTCCAAAACAATGGCATTGTTTTTCTTCATAATCCACAAACACAGCCACCACAATCTCTTTGTTATTCAGTAATGCCAATGAAAATGATTTACAGAAAAAGTACAATTGATTAATTTTTTAAGAGCTGTCCCAGAATTGGGTGTTTGAAAAACTGAGCAAATAAAACTAAAACTACCTGCCAGAGGTAAGAAATATTTTTGTATGGTTGTGCAGAAATATTAAAAAGCTGTATCTGCTTCATGTTAAACTAAGCTGTTAGTTTGATTTAAACAAGACTGACCTCCCAAGGAGAACCATGGCACCAGTTGTTTTGCTAAGTGCCCCAAAACAACACATATGTATGTGCAAGTGACTTTGCGTTGACACATAATGAACCAATCAAATCAGAAACATCTCAATGTGCCTCTCTAAAGAACAAGCAAAATGTATTTTATATGTTCAATACTTTTTTTTGTATTCCAAGGCACCATGGTTTCCCTTTATTGTAGTTTAGCATGAAAAAGAAAAAAAAAAACACCCAAATTGCAATGAAATTAATGTCTGAATATTTGCCAGTTATTATTGTGTAATAATGCAAAATAAAATAATAACACTTTGAAAATCTACTACATTACTTCCTATGAATGCTGTAACAAACAAAAAAAATGAATGCAGACTTGATGCTCACTATTATATCGAAATCTGTTCTCGTCCAAGGGCGTCACATAAAGCTGTTTGGTCACAGCCCCCTGGCGTCCCTGAGATATGTACAAGGTGCAGAAGGATTACGCACCAAAAAACAAATTTTTAGGGTTAAGAAATTATTGTGGTGTAGGTTATACATACATTGTGCAAGTTACTTTAAGAATGTTATGCAATCTAAATATATGACTTAAAAGAAATCCACATCGATTCAGGGACTCAAACACTTGTGTTTGTTCCATTTGACTACCCCCAACTTCTTCCCTTTGCAGATTTTGTCAGTTTTTCTGCTTTTTTTATATGACCCGAGCAGGCAGGTCTATGCCAAAGGGCCTGTCTATGCCAAAGGGCCTGTCAATGAGAACAGGCTGGATGTCCTGCACCACAAAGGACAAATGAATGGAGAGCACTGAGCATTAAACAAAGGATGTCAAGTGTAATTAGTTTGCTAACCCACTGATACGGTCCCTTAAACTTTGCTTTTTCTTGTTCTCTGTTAATCCCGAGACTGTACTGACCACTATGATATTTTCTCTCAGATCTCCAGGTGTAAGCTCTGATCGGAAATGACCAGGTTGTTATATAAGCTTTTATACCAAGGAGTCCAGCCAGCAAAAAATAAGGACCATATTTTATCTGACCAAGATTTTTCATCAATAACTCTGCTTTCCCATTCATGTATAAAAATTGTCATTTGATTACAATTTGCATATCAACACATTTACTCTTTACAATGCTATTACAGCAGCTAAAAGACGCACTATGTGTTCTGAGACACAAACCAGGACAGCCTCAAGGTTAATATTTCATATTTATCTGCAAAATATCAAAGTTATTCAAGCCCTGCTCATTTGTGTGTAACAAGTAGGTCAGAAACCAGAATACTAAATAGGATACTTGTGTTTTGTTGAAAGAATTAACATATTTTTTTCACATAATATTTTTAAACCAAAGCGACGGCATGTTATTTCGGGCCGAGCCCACACACTGTTCCCTTTGAGAGATTTATCTCGCACCTGATCCACAGCAGAACAACCAGCATCTAAAATAACCAAATAAATATTTTTTTTTTTCCCTTGGACAGCGTTTAAGGAAGGCTGTCTTCAACTCTGGAGTGGAGGTGTGTTTGTTTTTGCAATGCTCCAAAGAATATAAGCAGAGACGTTATCTCCATTCCCATCTGATGTGGCCGGGTGGAGCAGCAGCAACGTTGGCAGGCAAAGACTCCTTTGGACCAAATGGAGTTGAGGTATTTGCCTCACAGGCATCTGAAGTAGGACAGTGAGAGGTATATAAACAACTTCTGCAAGCAAGCCCGGTCTCAGCAGAATTAACACATTACCCATCAGAAAAGAGTAATTTAAGGTCATCATTATTTATAATTCATTATATATATTTATTACTTTATATACAGTGTACTACAGCGTGCTGGTACCTCCTTACTAAAAAATCTTTGGACTCAGTGGGTATTTTATTCATTGTTATTAATTTGTTTATTTAGTTTAACAACATCAACAACCGAGAACAACTATGTGTTAACATGACTGAATAGTCCCTGTATATTTCAAAATCCAATTTAAAGCATGTCTTAACGATTGATAGATATTAATGATTACATAAGCAACAGAAGACATGGTTTGAAAAAAATACACCAGGACTCAGTGGGATTGATTAGACTGATAGTGCCAACGACACAAGAAAATAATCTCCCAACAATCATCACATTGTGCATTCTGATTGATGCATGTACATGGTGTGATCCAAAAGTTCAGACAGTTCCTGTTGCGTATGGATGAAGTTCAACACGGTAATGTGAACTGTAACGTGGGGAATGTGTAATGTGAGTAAAAATTTCAAGTTCCGTCACTTGATCAACATCAGCACCTGTGTTACGTGCATTTTTTGGACCATTGGTGTTGTGCAATTTCACCTTTTTTGGGCCTGAACGGTGACATTCAGCCTCTCTTCAAACATGAATGCAACTCAAACACGCCCGCTTCATTGCTTTCTGCAGCATTTCAAAGGTCTTCTTGCTTAAGCCCATGGTGAAATCAGAAATGCTCACAAAAACTCAAAAAAAACTTAGGTTCCAATGTGGATTAAGAGACATTACTTGGACTACTTACTCATGAAAGTTATTGCTGCCCTGCTTCATGTGCATTACTACAAGCAGTCTCTAAACTTTTTAATCGCACCTTGTATTTGATAACCCCTTTATCTCTCTGAGCCCTGTTTACTTAAACAAAATGAATATCTCATTTTAAAAAGGAAATTGCTCCAACTTTGGCCGATAATTTCATGTTTATTATTTTAGTACAAATTTGGCTGATTAAATAGGACTTCCTGGTGTCACATCCCTGAACATTTTAATTACCTAACAAGTAATCTCTGAAAAGACAAATGCCACAGCTCTGAGCCAAAAATAGGGGCTTATAAATTAAAACATGAAAGAAATTAAAACAAGAATGACCATAAATTACCTCTTTAGTCTGTATTTATGAAACTCACAAAACGGTAACATCAGAGAAAATGATAACCATCATTTGATTATATGGGCCTGTGTAAAAAGTGAAAGTCTAAAAATACTCTAGTTCAGCAGCGGTTCATATCAAGTCAAACCCAGACCAGTGTTCCCCATGAGGGAAAGCAATAAGTATGACCTCAGTCTGTTATTTTGGTAATGGCTAATTAGAAGGGGCTTGTTTCCGATTAGCTCCTAATGTTACTTACACAGACCATTGCCTTGTTTCCGTGTATATTGAGTTAGCCCTCAGTGAACCTCTCTTGCTGGTGTGCTGCAGGAATAGCTGGATTGACTGTTCCAATCAGGCTGTTTGTTTTTGTCCTTGATCACATACACAATAATGACACTGTCAGTCCATTATTCTTGCTTTTTAAAACCTTGTTTTTGCCACTTGTAATGTATGTTTCTTATTTAACTAATCACTTCTCTGAAATGGAAACAAGAAACTCCCAGAAGATAACTGATACTTGAAGAAATGGCCTTAATTTTTTTTTAAAGAAGTAACTGTGGCAGTAACTGGCCTGATATCAATTGACTTTTGATTTCCTCTCATAACATTGTTTTATCTATTGAGATTAATATACATATGCATACACCAATCAGCCATAACATTGAGCACTAAGTATAATAGAACAGCCCAGTAACATTGTAATGCTCAGTTGTTACTCAGTCTAATTTAGAGGGGGTGTTGTTCCACTTTAATGGTCATTTTGGAATCCTTAATTTCTGCTGCCTTTGGACTGTACTGGGTTACACTGAGAGATCTTCTGAGTGTTTTTCAATCAAATATAGATGAATTGGGTTAACAAAATATTAGGAGCACCGATTGTGAATGCTTTTATTTTTCTGGTCAGCACTGTCTCAATCAGAACCACCATGTAATCATTTATATAAGACAAAAGCTCCCATCTTGTTACTCTTTTGGAAAAAGGCTCTGGATTTCCTCAGGACTCTTAGAGCAATAGATTCCAGCAGGATAAACACATGCTGTTTCTTTTTGCTTCGTTTTTTTGTCTTTTCAGCTCTGGAAAACCGCTCTGCGCACTAAATTTATAGCATCCAAAGCAGTAATCATCATGCTGACCTATTTTGAACATTATTACATTGTACATCTGGGAGATAAGACACATGTGAAGTGAACTCTTTAATGTTCAGTCAGGAATAGATGTGATCTTTTGTGACTGTAGGAGATTCAATATTTAAGGTAATGCTCAGTCAGTGTTTATATTCAGCATTTGTCTTATTACATTCATATGCATTAGATACAAATAATCTAATGAGCTGTTTGCACGCTTGTATAATAAAAGCCAAGAAATGTTGATGGTGTTGAGTAACCATATTCACAATTGTAAATGTTTGCTGAAGATAGATTGAAATTGCATGCCGCTGCTAAAACTCAAATGCATCCACATGTGTCCTATCTGGTCGGCTAGCGGCTGCTCTACAGAGAGGATATACTGTCACATTCATCTGCAGTCGACCACATGTGATGTGACACCAACGGAGGCAGAGGGGCCACTGAACAAAGAGCCTTGAGACTTTGTGGTGAACGAGTGGCATAGAAATGTGACTTCCTCTCTTGCCGTCAGATCGTCTGTTTCGGTTGAGTTGAAATCTGGCTTCACTTTCTGCAGGAACTCATAAAGCCCTTGCTGGGTCAGCTGAAGCAACCGATAAGGTTCCCACATTCAGTTTTAACCCTTTTTTCAGCTTTTAGACACTGGGTTTGTTGTCTTTTACACTAGATTTCCTGTGTGTGATTGTTTTTATTCAAACTTTTTAAAGTTTTAAAAGAGTCATCAGTGGTTGAGTGGAAAAGTAAAAATCTTTGTTTTTATATCATGCTCCATGAGTGTGTGTGGGTAGGAGTGTCCAAGTGTGAACTATGCCTGTTGGATGAACTGTCAACACTATCGTCACAGCTTGATGGTTCATGGTCGCTGCTCTCATTATCAAACACGCTTTCAGCATAGCAGCTTTTATCTGCAGCTCCAGTCCTGCTGTCACCCTGCTTCGAGTGTTAGAACAGCTTCTCCAACACCACGGATTGCTTGCTGAACAGTTAAATCAAGCAGCAGGTGTGATGCAATGATAGAAAATACATGCATGTCATAACATAAATAAAGCTGTAAACACTGTTTTGTGGCCACTTGGGGGCAATCAAACCAAGTTGTGAAGGCAACATTGGCATATTAAGCCACCCTTCCACTTCCGGAATACTGGCACAATATACTTGGTAATGCGTGGGACACGCTGGATGCGTGGGTGTGCTTTACCTGTCGCGCTTTGCACAGTTGTGTCTCAGTTGCGTGTGTTTGTCTACACCAGCTGCAGGTGTTGCGCTTGCAGTACCTACCATTGAGTCAATTAGTTTCTCTCTGATAAAGGCCATCAGTATAGATTTTTTTTTTGAAGTCCGGCAAGTGATTATGTTGTAACCACAAAGCAGGCATGTGTTTTTGTTTATCCTCGTTCAGAGCGAGACACACATCGACACACATGGACACACACTGACACAAGACGAAGGGCTTTTTCCTGGTAAAGTGTCACCATGGTATAATAAGAGCCTATATTGGTTTTTATTATGATTACATTGTGTACATGTGATCACAGATTGTGTATATTTTTAGCCAGGAACACGTAAAAAATAGGCATCGGGTCTATTTTATAAATGACGAACTGTTAATATGGTCGCCGAAATGAAAACAGGCTACGTATTTATAGGTAACACACGGCACGCATCAAGTGTGTCCCAGGCCGAACAAGATTCTTTTCTGGACTTGGTTTGTACTGCAGATAGCACCACCTCCATGGTGTTTTAATGTGACACACAGGGACAATGGAGAATATGGAGGAGCTGCTTTTCTTAATTACTTAAAGACCCAAATTCACTGTGTGAATATACGGTTCTGGCCATGCGCCATTGAGGTTTATTTCTAGTTGCTGCATCCTTATTTTTTTTTTATACACTTTATTAATCCCCGAGGGGAAATTTCTTCACTACAGCAGGGGGGCTCTCAGGGGGGAGCTGCTGCAGCAGGCTGCTACTAGCGCGGCGCCAGGTAACCTGACCTGAGGTGCATGTTTTTGGATGATGGGAGGAAGCTGGAGAACCCGGAGAGAACCCACGCAAGCACAGGGAGAACATGCAAACTCCGCACAGAAAGGCCCAGGACCGGATTCGACCCGGAACCTTTTTTGCTGTGGGGTGACAGTGCTAACCACTGCACCACTGTGCCGCCCTAGCGTAAACCTCAGCCTAATTTTTTTTAATTAATTGGTAAATGGTCTGCACTTGTATAGCGCTTAATCACCTTGCGGTCTCGAAGCGCCTTTACAGTTTTCCATTCACCTGTTCATTTACACACTACTGAAACTGAGGTGCTTGCCACATTCACACACACCAAAGGTACGCCATCGGGAGCAACTTAGGGTCCAGTGTCTTGCTTAAGGAAACTTAACTTAAGGATGTGAGCAGGAGGAGCTGGGGATTGAACCACCAACCTACTGATTAGTGCGCAACCCACTCTACCATCTGAGCCACAGCCTCCCTTTTGGAGCAGCCTATGACCAGTATGTTGTGTTACAAGACTCTACTTCCGCCACCATTGTTGGAACTACTTCACCGTGATCTTACTTAGCCACCCCCCATTGATCCCTGATTGGTCCACCCTTCAAAATTGCTGAGCAAACCGTGAATGCGAAGGGGCTATTCAGACTATCATCACAGCGTAGAATGTGGCTGTGAGCAATATTCGAGAGGCACCAGGCTAGTTTGTCACAACAGGGAGAAAATTCTTGTTTCAGAAGATGCAGAAAGCACCAAGACCAAAAACTGCTGACAAAACATAAAACAGGACAGTTAGGAAACTACATCAGAGTTCAGGCAACGAGACAACTCTGATTGCTGAAGTGTATTGTCGAGCACGCAGTAATTGTAACAATTCTCTCAGACCAATCAGTGGTCAGCAGTGTTTTCACATCGCCTTTGCGTATCAGTTCTTGTTGTGGATAGTACCAGGTAATAGGAAGAAAAGAAGAAGTATATTGAATTTCCAAAATGGAATGCTGTCATCCTCTGAGGAGCATACCTGATATTTATTGCATGTAAGTTGAAAGTATTTGGCTTATAATGTTACTAAAGTAAAGATCATGTTGTTGTCACATCAGTTGAGCTTATTCTTTATGGACTATTAATATACTCACAGTTGATTTTGTCCTTAAATTTGGGGATGGTGAAGTGGGAATGTGAAAATCAGGACCAAAATGCTTAATATCATTGTGAAATCATGCAAACGCATTTATTACAAAGTTGTCAAGACGTATTGCAGTGGATCAAAGTGATTGATGGATCAAACAAGAGAAGGACAGACGTTTCAATCATAGGCCCTGCATAGTCCAAAATAAATTAAAGGGTATTAAATGTTAAATGTGTTTAACACAGATGTGGGATCAAAACCTTTAAACTGTGTAGTTCATCTTCAAACTTCTTTCTTTAAGCATTTTGTTTTTTTTCTCTTTAATAAGCCAGAGATAAGATGTGCCAAGTATACTTTGAATGTTATTTATGGACCCAGTGGGAACAGAGCTCCCAGAAAATCAGCAGTGCTTCACAGGCGTCGGAAAGGAACTTTTGATTGGAGATTCTCAAGTGCCTTCCCTCCCTCCTCCTCCTCCCCCCCCCAGAGCGACTCATCTGTTCCTAATATTGCACACTTGTGCCTTGGAAACCTCTGTAACTAATGCATTATGCTAGTCCATCTGAAAAAAATGCTGAAGGCTTTATATGAGATCCAACGCAGAGCACAGTCTGCAGATAGTTTCAGGTAGATAAGGCATTACATTAGGGTTAGCTGCTCACATTCTGCGTTGTCCAAATATTTTGCAAGAGCCTATACGTTTAGTTAGTTTAAGAATGGAAATGATTAACTGATTAAGAATTATGGTAGTCTGTCCTAAGACTGACACCGTTTCTTTATTAGTAGGTTTAGGCTTTCAAAGTTAGAGCAGCTTGATTTAACATTCAAAATCAAAACTGCATTTTAATTTTAAAGGCTGCTTCTCACATTGAGGACGTTTTATTGATTTGTGTTAATCCACACCATTTGAAATAAAAGAACAAGACACTGCAGCCTAAGTTTGAATGTAGCTACTTCATATGGTGGCAGTGTCAGATGACTGGTCAAGATTACAACCACATTTTACATATGCAGAGACAAAAATACTATAAGATAAATTGTGTAAGAATGTGTGGTACAAGGTTGGATATCTCAGCAGTGGGGAGCTATTTACTTCTGTCTATTTAAGTTGGTTTCCTCTCCTTGGAAAATATATGTTTTTCCAAAAACTTGTTTTTAGTTTTATAATAAAATATTTCAACTGTCATAAATTAGTCTTGGGCAAATCAGCCATAAAACCCCTGAAACAGCACCTGCATAATAATAAAAATGCTACATGTGCACGCACAAACCAAGGAGTAGAAGCCAGACTTTCTCACAATAATTATGTTAAGACCAGCATTAGCATTGCTGTATTGGCAACCTATACAACTTCTAATAACACAAATTAGAATGACAGTTCAGCAACAAAGGGCAAAGCCTCAGTATATACTCCGGCCGCATGTCTCTGCCATGAAGATTTAATTAGCTACTGTATGTGACTGCAGATTTAGGTCAGATTTTGTTTGACTTAGTTCATATAAAATGGGGATTTTCTCTGCTTGTGCAATTTTGCTTTGGGGAATATTTGGGTTGCACTGACCCACATCCTGTTTCTAACCTCCCTGAGAGAATTCATAACAGGCAGCTGTGAGAAACAGAGCAAAACATTTATTGGCTTTTCTTCATTTACACACAGCAATCTGTGATAAGGATCTCCTCAGCAACAGACAATATTTTTTTCACATTGCTATCTCCACTGTACATCTGTTTGGTCTTTCTCCATTTGATTATCAATTGTATTCAGCGATGGGTTGCTCGTGTGGCATTACATGCTAAAAAATCAATTGGGAGTGATGTGCCCGTATTTCAAGAGTTTATTTCACCCACACCGCTGTTGCTGACACCTGTGTTGTGCAATCATCACCAGTCGCACATTTACATGTTTATGCCTGTGAGGATGTTGTGACGGTTGAGCTGCTGTTCTCTGTCATAACAGATCGACAGGGCCAGAGCTGTTGTTTGGATCACACCATCTGTATCTGTCAGTGATGGAGGTAATGCAGCCCTGTTGGTTCCCAGCCACAAGACTAACCTGTCCATAAGGTCACCCTGAGACCTTTTCAAACAGCCTTTAAAGTTACTTATTCACTTGAGGCGCCAGAGCCACAAAATTCCAACTCCCCTAGTGAAAAGCCCAATAAGTCACTGATGTTTGTAAGAAAAACAAACCATACTATTGATGTATAAATCATCTGGGGGGCTAGACTCAGTTTTGACAATATTACTGAGTCCCAAGGGAGTTGCAGGCGCATGGGAAACCACAGGGAGATGGATACTGTATTTCCTTTTGTAAGAACATCATGTTTCAGAGCTACATGAAAAGACATCCCAAAATGCAATAACTCATCTTTGTAGTTTCCCACATGGCCCTCATGTCTTTGACATATCTCGGAAAGAGTGGTGATGATTACTAAATGGCCCAACGCCAAAGCCATACACAAAACACCCTCATCACACACGCTGACCCCTACATCTCGGTGTTGCATTACAAAAAAGAATTGAAGTAAGAGGGTTCCACAATGAAACCCAGGACCGCTCAGTCCATGTCACTGACAGCATGCACATCTCTACCCACTTTTTTTCTTAGACCATTTATGCATTCCTTCCTGCAACAGATCAAAATTCATTTTATGTCGAGATATGACTTTGGCTTTTTGGGCTTGTTTATTTTCTTGTCAAGAGCTGAGAATACTCATACCACTGTTTGTATACTGAATATGAAGATACAGCCAGAACCCGATTGACTTAGCATAGCATAGAGACTGGGAAAACAGCTTGTCAGCTATCTGGCGAGGTTTAAAAAAGAAGTAAGTCCCAACCAGCACCTATAAGAAAAAACTTTGTACTGTGGGTGCTGGTTTGACATTTTTGGAAATAGGCTTATTTATTTGTTTTGTTGAGAGCTAATATTTGAGTAACTTAATATATGAAGCTATACCGAGTAGACATTAACTTTACCATTAAGGAATGTGAACAAATCTAACCTGCCAGCTAGCTAGGTTAAAAACAACAACAACAACAAAGAAACATTGCCTATAAACAGCTTTTCAATTAACTCATTACATCTTTATATTTCCATCTTTATATCACATATTAAAGGCTATTTTTTAATCCTACAAAACATCAATAAGATCCTGGGTTGCTGGCAGTCCAGCCAAAAGGCCACACTAAAAATTATATTTATTTCAACTTTAAACAAGGCTGCCTTAAAATTTTGAGTTACTTCAAAAAAAACATGTGGGTCTGACAAGACCACCAAATGTTATCTTGGTGCATGCTGCTTTCAAATGTAACTTACGACCTAAGTGTTGCAACATGAGAAGTCAGGGTTAACCCATGAGAGCAATGCAGTTCGGCGACGGTAACGTCGGTGCCCGGAAACTACCAACATTTTAGCAAGCTACAAGGCAAGTAACATAATACAAGAATGCAGAGTCACAGAGGGAAAAGATGACGATGTTGAGAACTTAAATTTTTTTTCTCAGAAGTAAAACTTCATGCAACTAAAATTACTATATTTACTTACCATCTGTGAACTTTGACCTTTCAGAAAAAGATTCTAATGTCTGAGGTCGTAATTGCCACAAGAGGGGGGAAATTCTGAAGGACTTTTCTTGTGAAAATATGACCGTATTTGGAGGCAATATTGCCTTTTGTCTTTGTGTAATCACTTGTCGTAGTTTGGTTGATTCAGATTTCTTAATTTCTTAAATTCTTCTTTTCTTAAATTGATTCTGTAAACCTTACTTGTGCATTTGATTTAAATTTGCTATCCCTTTTGGACAGATGCCAGCAAGCTGTCTCAACCAGAGTTTGACTGATATATCAGCTGGCCAATTTTGTCGGCCAGTATTGGCCTATCACAGATATATCAGTATTGGTGTATATGTTGGCCGAAATATACCAATACATATATTTATTTTTTTTACAGAAAATAATGTCGAATAAATGCTTAGGGTAACTTAAAAATTTTACTTTTTAGGTATTACTTTTTTCCACTAATAGTTTTTCACAATTATGTAATTCCCAATGTAGTTTACAGTTTCATTACACTGTTGTTACTGTGGACAAAAAACTGTAAGCTGCCTCCATCGCAGATATGTGTAACAAATGTCAAAAGTGTTTGATAACCACATTTAACCCACATTTAACTCATCATATTACCCATAGAAATATTACGGGTTGTGTATACACTATACATATAAAGATGTTCTCAGTAAAAAGGAGCACATTTCCTTACATGTCCAACTATTCCCTTAAATGAGAATCCGTTGGCACCACAATTATTGCACGGGCGTTTATCTACCAATGCTATTTTACTCTGCAGGTCTGGTGGGAGCATTCACATCCAGTCTGTCCTGATCCTTCACTCACAGTTGTGGTTTGAGGAGTGGGATTAACTCTTATCTCCACTGGGGTGCCGTCTGTCTTTTTGCTGGGCCCAACGTGGACTTGTTTAAGCTGCCCCTGTTGCCACTTCACATTCAAAAAACATTCCTTTGCTGACGAGCTTTGTTGATAGCATATCTGTTTCTTTCTTCACACTGTACCATGTAAATTCCAAAACTTCAGTCTCAACTTCATGCTTGGGCTGACTCCGACACAGACTACAAAAACAACTGCTTATTTATTCTCACTCCACTTTGACAGCAAACATTGCTCCAACTGAGGCAGACCAAACAACTGACTCTCACAGTAAACAGCCTTACGCAGACAGGCAGCTTGTTTGTTCCTGTGCTGAAATAATAAATCTCAGGTGGTAGGTTGGTCCTAAGATTGAAAGGCTGATTGTGGCTGAAGGGTTGCTAGTTTGATTCTGTAGCTTTGAACACAATATTCCAGCATATCACATTCAAGTAATACCCTGCACATGAGCGCTAGATGTGATCACAACCTTAAGCTCTGAACTGTGAAATAATAAATAGCCATACACAGCTGATGTGCAAAAGCATGAAAAAAAAAATCAAATTATCCCATGAAAGAATCAAAGAAACAGGTGCTAATGTAAAACACCAGCCCTCTCTTCCATTTTGCATCCCTTCATTTTTCCACATCTGTTTAAACATTTGCTGACACACCGTGTATCCAAAGTTATTTATAAAAAAAAAAAAAAAATCAAGCAATGACCTGAAGAGTGCCTGCTAAGAAAAATATGTAATCACACAGACTGGGTATGAGACATGCTGTATATACACCGCACTGGGATCTTTGAGGTGTTCTGCACAGGGAGTTTTTCATCCACCCTATCTTAGCCATCCCATAACATCAGTGTAGGATTACTTACAAGCTCAGACTCTCTCTGTCACACTTTGTCCATGAAGTCTTTGATAAGCCCTTGTTTTTAGTTCTGGATAATGCACATATGGAAAGGTTTTATTGAGCATGGCATTGCATAAAACTGGATTTCCGAAAGAGGAGGCAACCAGTTGGAATGGGTATCTAATCAAGGCAGGGTTAGGACCAACACAGGCTGGGTTGTTTCTGCCTGAGCAACAGAGGCTATTCTTCTCCTTCTCTGAGCGCATCTAGTGTGCCCACTGGTGTTTAATTTACAATGCAAATACATTCAACACTATAGGCTCTCCTGCTGGGGTTGAAAAAGTACTCAGACCAGTGTGAAAGTGGTAAAACAGTGTAATAGCTTTCTCTACACAAGGAGTATGGTGAGAGGTATGTTCAAACATGAATCCCACGGTGGTGCCTCAAATATCTATTTTCATACCACAGATTTTGATCTGTGTTGATTTTCCCCAACTTTGACCTGATTTGCTACTTACTCAAATTGTGTTGCAACTTGAAAGTCTCCATTGTGGTTATACTGGTAATGTCCTTCCAAAGTCGCTTGTTTTTACAAGTGTTGTGCATGCCTGAACTCTCACCCATGGTTTTCTAACATTTATGTATTGGAATTTGGCAGCCAATTACACAGAAATATGCAGGTGTGGAATTTGCAAGTCTAAATGTATTGTCCCACTATAATATTATCCTATTAGGGCCACATTGAGGAAATCTTTTTTATTTAGGATTTTGAGAATAAAGTCAAAACATGGAGAATAAACTTGAAATTTCAAGGTCGTGAAATATTTGAGAATACATCAAACTACTATAGCAGCTTTAGCACATATGAATCTTCAATTTGTACGGGACAGATGCAGATGGCACGCACTACAGGACCATAGCCATAGCGCAATAGGACCTTTGTTGCGGTAATGCCTGTGTAGATGACCTGGTAAAATTGTACTTTAGAATTGATTTATTTTTATCAAATTATTTTAATTTTAGGGCTTAAACGCAGTGTGGACAAGACAGGACTTCGAGGACATTGTGCCAAAAATGTTTTCTATTGGGGTGTGGAAACCAATCTACCTTAGAATATGTGGCCACATTCTTGCAAACTAAGACAGACAGCTGTGTGAATGGTTACACTTGCACACAATACAAAGAGGGTATGTTGTGCCCACCTTCTGTGCGCCTGTCAGCGTGCATTACTTTAGTCATTGTCCTGAGCATCTATGTACTTTTGGGACGTACAATTTAGTGATTGAAATCAGTATTAACCATTAATAGCAATGCCATAGCGCAATAGGACCTTTGTTGCGGTAATGCCTGCTTCTCATGCAACACTCGCCTGAGTTCCAAACCTGCAGGATCAAATGACTTGATCTCGTCTTTTTTACGTCCTGGGATACAACATATCCTCTCAGTAGTGCGTGCAGGTGTAACCATCTGCATCTGTCCCGCACCAGCTATTTCACTGCTGCCACCTCTTTCAAGTTAGTTTGGCTTTGCCTTCCGAACAGATGCAATTTACAACGCAATATGTCTTCAGAGTCCTAATCCTTATCACTAAGGATCACGTCACACAACAGAGAAAAACATTTCTTGTTATTAAAGCCAATTCTGAAGTACAATTTTACCAGTTCATCTACACAAGACCTTTAGTAGAAGTATATGCACTATAGCAGGTACTGTAGTTTGATTTTCAATAGTTTTGCTTTAATCTTGAATGTTGACTTTATTGTAAACGTTGTCTTCATTGTACCTAAATAGAGCAGCCCCTGCCTATCAGTCCGACCTGTTGCAGCCCTCCATGTTGCTCACTCAGGTCTTTTGAACAGCAGCTCTTAGTTCCTCGACATAATCTCACTACCAGGGCTGAGTCAGCCTTCTCTGTTGCTTCTCTGTTGGAACAACTTCTCCCTCTATATCAGCTCGTCAACTTCTATACCAGTGTTCAAAACCCTTTGAAAAAAAATATTTATTTCTCACTGGCTTTCCACATTAACCTCCAATTAATTCATTATTTACTGCTCCAACATTTTTGTGTGTTTTCCTTTGGCTTAATCTTGCTTTTTATTGTTTGTATTGCTTTTTTCTTCTTATGATTAAGTCTACCTGACTGTTTTAATTCTGTTTGATTATGCTCTGTTTGATCAACCTCTTGACTTGTCTATTCTCCAAATGGTATTTCAACTTATTTTTGGAAACTATAAATATATAAACATTATTATGTAAATACATATAAATACAAATATTTTCTTTCCTTAATGTGGCCCTAATATTTCATCATTTTATTCCTTCAGAGGATTTGTACGTTACAATTCAAGAAAATGTGTGAAAATTAAAACGGGCCTTAAGTGAAGTTTATAACTTCTCACATTAGTCCCTAGAAGTTTTACTCGGCCTATATTTTGGTAATAAATAACAATAAGGATGTTGTCAGTGGCTTCAAGCAGTTAGACAAAACTCTTCTCATAAAACTTGTATATTTTGACAGGAAAAAGCCAAACTTAGCTAATGCGCCGTTGCAGGAGTAGTTACGGTAGAACATTCTTCCACGCTTTCGCCCCAAGGAATGTTGCCTTCACAGACTGTCAGAAGTGTAGCCTTTAACATTTGAGGTCACGGGAGGGGAGTATAGGAATAATTCAAATTTTATATTTTTCAGACAAATGAGCCACGTCATCAAAACAAAATAAACTACTGGAATACTGTAGAATAGAAAGCTCCTTGAAGTCTTTAATGTGTGATAAATCGCCTTTAACAACAATGTTCTTTATTCAAATCTGATCTTTTTCATTTTACAGTTACACAATAAGTGTGTTAGCGTATGACAAGGTGAAGAAAGCATTTATTTTTCAGGCTTACAAACTTTTCCAACTTTAGAGGATTGGCTTCCGAGGCGCACCTGAAGGCACCAAAAGTCTCGGTCAATTAGTAGAGTTTAGACACAGTGAGGAGAGCTTGTAGTCCGTCTCTGCGAGCGCTCCTCCAATGACCAGCTAAAAACGCCCCACTGCTCCGACTCAGATCCGCGGGGGTGGGGAGCCCACAAGTTTGAATTTGGATTTTTGGAAAACCATGGGATTCGAGCTGGACCGCTTCAAGGGGACCGTGGACCCGGATTTCAAATGCAACTTGTGCAATAAAGTCCTGGAGGACCCGCTGACGACTCCGTGCGGTCACGTCTTCTGCTCCGGGTGCGTGCTGCCCTGGGTCGTCCAGCAGAGCAGCTGCCCCGTCAAATGTCAGCGGATCTCCACCAAAGAGCTGAACCACGTCCTGCCCCTGAAAAACCTCATCCTGAAGCTGGAGATTAAATGTGACAACCACGCGCGGGGCTGCGATGCCGTGGTGAAGCTGCAGCATCTGGCCGAGCACGCCGAGATGTGCGACTACTCCCCGGCGAAGTGCAGGAATAAAGGATGCACCGAGGTGCTCAGCCTGAGGGACATGGATGCTCACATGCGGGAGACGTGCGACTACAGACCGGTGGGGATTTGCGAGACCGGCTGCGGGCTGATGCTCACCCACAAAGAGCAGAAATTCAACAGCCACTGCTGCCTGAGAGCCCTGAAAGCACACAACAGCGCGCTGCACTGCAAAATGATCATCCTGGATAGAGAGTTCAAGAAGCAGACTATTAAAGCCAACAAGAGGGAGAAGTCGCTGCTGGCGCAACTTTCCGCCGTGCACAGCGAGCTGCAGATGACAGCGCTGAAATATCAGAAGAAATTCACCGAGTACAGCGACAGGATCGACTCCCTCACCAAGACCGTGGCTTTCTCCTGCAAGGTAAAACTTTCTGCTCAGAGGAAGCAGAAGTAGTTCTCTCAAGCTTTTTACTTTGATACTGGGAGAAAGCGTTTGTTCTGTCAGTGTTAAATGCTTTCAATACAAAGAAAAAAAAAATGAAAATGCACATTTCAGAAAGTTTAGACACTTTTCTGTACAAATGTTTCAGGGACAACTTTATAGGCAGTACAATATCTTTCTCAGCAGGCTCGCTTGCACTCTGGTACTTTTATTGGACCTCCATGTTGTTTGCTACTTTTTTTTTCCCACCCCAAATACAAATGGAAGACGAACTCATTGATCATTTTTTTCTCCTTTTTGAAAGTTTCTAAGAAGTCCTTACAGTGCAGAGAGAGCCTTTGTTTCTTGGCTGTCTTTATTTTGAGACATGGATGTCAGCTGTGCCTCTGACCAGCTGGCAGTCCCTGGGGAGGGCCAAATATTTACTGCAGTTCTGTACACAACAAGAGCCAGGTTCCAGTTACATTGGCTCCTGGCAGCATGCTTTGTTGGAGGCTTTCTGTCATCGGATGGTCGCCCCTTTTCCCCGAGACAATCCTAACAATTGAAAATCAGGGCTGCAGCAGGGCTCCTGGCACCGAAGTTGCATGAGCAATAAGGGCCTCAACTGTGCTACTGAGGCGCTGAAAGGCCCTTAAAATCCCAATGTTCTGGGGAATGCTGTGATAATGGGTGACGTGTGACATAGCGTTAAAGGATGTAGAATTACAGCTAGATCTCTGGTTAACAGTATGGGTAAATACAAGGCCCCTATTGAGGCAAAAGCCCAGGAGCCTCTGGTGTAAGGATGTTTTATGGTTCAAATTTAAAAAGCTAATGGCCAATTATCAACATCATAAAGGATGCAGACTTTCATCAGTCACTTAATGAATTAAATTAGCGCATGGTGGGATGCTTCTGCTGTGATCATCAGAGGGGAGTGGTCAGATTGGGATCAGGCTAACACACAGTGTACCATAAAGACAGGAAAATGAAGGGAAAATGGTTTTATGTCGTCCTTTAATTTTGCCTCTTACCCCCTTATTTTTGTCAGAGAAGTCTGTTACTAAGTGATATCGTTCAAGAATTTACTCTTCTTTCATTTTTCCGTTAAGTTGTTTTTGCTTGGCAGTTTCATGTGTTTGTCATGAGCTCAGTTCCCATGCACCAAACTATGTTCCAGTAGACTGGTAAATTAGGCATCAAACCGATGCGGGGAAATTGTGAAATCACTGATGCTGGTATAAAAAGAAGCTTGCTGGGCCTGTAGCGCAGGTTGTCATTATAGTTTTCTTGACAGCGGAATCTCGGTCCCACCACTGAGATTAAGTGCATTATTTCCAGTGCGGCTCTATTAACACTAACAAAGGAAGTAAGGTCCTCACTTAAGACGCTCCTTAAACATACATAACGGAGATGGGAACCGTTTCGGAAATCATCCACACAAGAGGAAAAAGCAGGCCGGAATAAGAAGAAACATCACTCTGAAAGATGACGTTAGTTAGTAAGCTTTCATTTTTCATTAGATCCAGTCAAGCAGTGAACATGATTGTTTGGTTAGAGTCCCTCAATGCACAAATGGCAATATTAAACAGAGCAGCACAAGTGGGATTAGCTGTGGGAGGCGGACGACTTGCAGTCACTCAGGGTCTCGCTTCGTTTTTGTGATGTCAGTAATCGGTTGTTATCAAGTCTGATTACATCTATGTCTCTTAAATCATCTCTCATGGGGGATATTGAAACTTGCCATAGCAGGAAAAGCCCAGGTAATGACAGGTATGATGGCTCTGCGCCTTTGAAGCCGTGCTAGTGAGCCAGCATTCACAACACCATGGATCTTGTACAGCTAAATGGAGGGCAAATAGCCTTCACAATTGAGAATGTCAGTGGGTCTAATGCGGGTTTGTTATGACATATTTAGTTCCTACAATCCCTGTCAAACAGTGAATACAGACTTGTCACTTCATGTGACGTTTGATGGGTAACCTACTTTAGTTTCTGAGTCTCCGTCGCTGCTTGGCTTAGGCTTCCTGAGCCAGATGGATGATTCTAATGTCTTCTTTTAATAACCAGCCAGTGACTGCAAAGGAGATCAGGACGACCTGTGGAAAACCTGACTGGAGTTTCCAATAATAGCACTGAATGTTAAATGTCTTGGGTGAGCCAGGAAGAGCAGTAAAACAAAGCAAAAACAGGCATAAATAGTTCAGATCTCTCTTTCTCTGACTCACTTCAGGCCTGCTACAAGTATTGTCACACTTTCCATTCAGCCTCAGATCTCTGCTTGGAACCAAGCTCCTCGATCTTTGCCTGTTATGGATGACAGCATTTGAGCTTCTTGATGCAATAAAGAGCGTCTTTCTAACATTACAAGACATCAAGCCTCCATTGAAGTTGCTGGGTTAATCACGGGCTCAATCTGATTAGGCTAATTGTGGAATGATTTTAAAGCATTGAATTTGAGATAATTTAATAGAATAATGTAGCCTATTAGTTACTTCACACGCATGGATGTCAATTGAAGACGGCAGAGATCACATTAATAGAAGCCACCATGAAGTGACGAAAAATGGCTCCTTCCTTCAAAAAATAAATCTATTAGTTGCTTTGTAATAAACCCCTTATCTTCAGTGTGGAATAACCCTCTAATTGATTTGAAATCTACCGTACAGTATCTTTAACCTGCTGAAATGCCCGAGGTCACTAGGTCACTGAGTTTCTGCCTCCGTGATCACATGCCAGCAGTTTGTAAATCAATATTTTCCTTTTTTTTGTTCCGCAATACAGTTCCATCCACTATAATTAGATGTTAAGAGGTAGATGGAGAGAAGGCAGCTTGATGGAGGACAAACCTGGAAAGTGTGACGGGTGCTGAGGTGAAGGCTCACCGTGAGCGTGCCAAGTCACCAGTCAGCAGCAGACTAAAGTTTCACTGTTTTCTTTCCTTAGTAACAAACTATTCTTTTTCCATTCAACGTGTTTACTCGACATTTCTCCCATGTGTTTCTCAACCCTCAAATGACGTCTGCATGATCATGTTTTGCTTTTTTTTTGTATTATTATTATTTTATTTTTTTTATCACCTCGGCACACCTGATGTCTCAGTAAATGCATTGCCTTCTGTAGAGATTTACTTCATTTTTTAGGGATTAGAGCTTTCCTAGATTGTTCGCAGATGTGGGGAGGGATAAAAAAAAAACACACTCCCTAATCACTCGCAGTTCATTTTGATAGGTCTAGCAGATGAAATGCGAATCCTCCTTTTTAAAACCCATCCAATTTGTTTTGAGGCTTGTGGTAGATTCAGTGTAAGTCAAGTGGATGGAATAGCCTTTTGCTTTGTTGCTTTCATTTGTCAAATTCAACCCAGTGTAATGTCCAACTGTCTTCTTGTTGACAGTGACGCTGATAGTCGCTGATAGTGACGCTGATAGTGACACTGATAGTCGCTATAATTCGGAAGCATGTGTCGCTAATGCTGCCTTGACAGTGCAGGAGCGCACATTCCAGCATGGCCTGACATGATGCTGTTTTTAGCCTATATGGCAGTCAGGACACTGTACATGCCAATAATATCTGTTTTATATTTAGGCTCTCTGTGTCGCGGCATACTGGAGTGGCAGCTGAAATTATGTTACCTCATAACTCCCCTCTAAATCCTGCTTACAAAAACAGATTAAAGGGCTGACTCTGCGAGTTTCCCAGAGGTTTTCATGTCATGTTGCTCCTGAGTAAGAGGTCGGCTGGTGTATTAATTTACAAAGGACAACAGTTTGCGAGAAGGAGGGGTTATAGACTCTTCTTTGACCTGGTCATTTCTGCTTGTTGGGCTGGCTGAGCGGCGGAAGAGGGTAAAGGTTAAGGTTGGACATGTTAAGGACTTTTTCTAATGTCATATTTTTAGTGGGATCGATATTAAAATTGTGAGCATTTTAATTAATTCATGTCCAGACCTATATTTGTGTACTGGTTGTAACAAGGTCATTTATAACTGTAAGTATACTAGAGCTGCAAAGATTTGTCGATAAATTGATTAGTTGACTGACAGAAAGCTAATCACCAACTGGTTGCATTTTTTACCTCCTTTGGTCTTGGACATTGACGTTCTGAAACACGAATTCCACTTTAAAAACTTTGCCCGGTTCATTCATTGCCTTTGGCGTTCTCAAGCATTTCAAGTTTGACAAAAAATTGTATGTACGTTCTTTGCTCATATCCATGGAGAAAATGCCAATGTGCCAGCCAATGGTCAGAAAAACATGTGGAACTCAAGTGCTGATGTTGATCGCGCAATTGAACTTGGAATACTTACTCATAAAGGTTATAGCGTCCACTTGCTCCGTGCACGTCTTGGAACCTTTTGGTCCACCTTTGCAGTTGGGAAGTTGCAACAAACAGAGATACTGTTGAGAGCTCTGCAACTTAACTTCTTAAACTAGTATTACCGTTAGCTTCACAGACAATACTCAATAGTCTCCTTCATGTCGTTTGATTAACCCACAAAATGAACGTCACTTAGCTACAGATGAGTAGACTTAGCCGAGAGCAGTTGTAGCTGTTGAAATCAACAGATGCGTTTAAAATTGGAATTTATCACAGCTTGTATGATACTGTTAAAAATTGAAATACAGTTCAGCTCTTGTGGTTTAAAAATAACACACTTTGAAGTGGCAATTTTTCTCAAAAATCGATTAATCTGAGGATTTGTAGGAGGCCATTAAGCCAATTTCCAACATTCCACTTTCATGTCATCTCTTAATGTGTAGTAAAGAGTATTACCCCATACAACTCATTCTATTTTATGTGTTTCAGCTCCCCTGCTAATAAGGTCGCTAATCATTTTTTCTGATCTGTTCTTTTTCTGTAAGTACTCGGTTCAATCATTCTGCAGCTCACCTGGAGTTAATAATAGATTACTATTAATAACCTCCTGCCATTACATGTCTTTCTTCTGTCTGTCCGTAGGAAGGCGAGACTAAAAGCGTGACTGTTGTCCTTCTTCGTGAGGATGGATCGCTGGGTTTTAACATCATAGGAGGAAGGCCATGCGTGGTAGGTTGAAAGCCAAGCGTCTTGAGGGCTTAATCTCCCCCCAGTGATCAGCCAAGTGTCATATGGCAACCCAGGAATGAATAGCACATACTTGAAGGACCACAAGCCTTCTCTGTACTGACTGACACAACTTAGACAGTCGTGCATGTGTTCTAGTCTGTGGATAGATGGACCGCATCTATCAAGTTTTATTGTGTTTATATATTGGTCTGGTTTAGCGGATTTGGCATTACAGATTAAAAAAAAACTATAATTACTTTTATGAGAGTTAAATCTGGGATTATGGCTTTAACCGCAGTTGTTTTGTCTCTAATTGAGGGGATTTTGGTGGTGAGGTAAACATAGAGGAGAGGAAAGGGTCTTCTATCCCAGCCTGAACCTTTCACAGCCACTTTCTGCCTCGAGGCTCTGAAGTAAAAGTCATTAATGATGCCACAATCTCCGCTGAGTGAAGGGTTGAAAATATCTCAACACTGGTTACGGCTCTATCTTCCATACATGGAGCTTCTTTCTGCAGCTGAGGTCCTATTGAAAGGATATTCCACACATCTATTTCAACAATACTGCACTACACTGTTACAGGCTTGTTTTTCCACAGCCACAGTGATGCACTTTTCTGTAGCGACATAGATTATCGCAGTAAAACTTTTTATAGTAGGAAACTATAAAAAGATCTACACATAAAAAAAAAAGCTCTTTTTTTTTTTTTTCACCCAAGTCCACAGTCTTGTATTTGCGACCTGCCTCGCTGTTGTGACAGAGCCATGCATCAAACTCGACTGTACGACTGCAGAGATAATATCTGGCTTTTGCTTTCTCCGCTGGCCTCAAATCAATAGTGTGTGTGTAATAAACTATTCATTAGAATGGAAATAGCTAATATCCCAGTAGTATTTGACACATGTGTTTCATGTGGCTGTTATACTGGTAAGAGCAATCAGCTGTCAGGTTTTGTGGTCTCTAGATGGGCTAGTTTGTCTACAACTCTAAAGATAGGGGTAGTTGTAAGGCAAAGAAGGCAGCTTGGTGAAGAATTTACAATAAAGTATTGCAGTGTTAACACTGTACATGATGGCCCTGCAAGAGGAAGCAGACCAGAAATTATTAATTAGCATCTGCACTGAGACTTCTGAGGTCTCTTTAAGTATCCTATTAAATTGCAGTTGTGTTGCAGAGCTCAGCAGGAGTGTGGAACATGTTCCATGAGGTTTTTCGGAGTGCAAAAAGAGACGTTTTTCATTGATTTTAAACCTTAGTTCTGAGTCTGGGGGTCATGGCCACTGTGTTGGATGCAGACTATTTCAACATGTCCACATGTCAACATTTAGGGCCTTTTGTTAGCCAGGGTCAACCCTCAAGGCCCGGGGAGCATCTGAAGGTAAAACTAATCCTAAAGTCCACAATCAAGGGCAGAGGAAAAGGGTCAGTTCACCTAATTTACAAAATGACATATTTTCCCACTTAGCCGTACTGGTGTCCAGCCTTCAAACGTATTTGTGGGTTTTGTGTGTCCGGATTTTTAGATGTTTTTTTTTATTTCAGGGGAGTAGTGCTATTTGTTGAAGCACAGGATTGCACCTGTGATGCTTGCAAACGAACATGCACATGGGCGTGTGCAGGAGCTCACACATGGGCATGCGCACTGTGTTGTAGCTCAGTTCTAAAGTTGTGTAGCCACTGTTGAGGCACGTTTACATATAATAGTCATTAATGTAGCCTAGATATTTCTATCACTTTAATTTACAGTCAACTGAATCAAGAGAACTTTGACCATTTTATTTCCTCAAAAGTGGTGGAAAATCTTTCCAGTGCATTCCAGCAGCACTACACCTACGGATTTATTGAACGTTGTTAGCTGTATGTACCATTCTCCTTAACAATCTGAGCACTGTGCTTTTGTTATACTACAGATAATAACCACAATTTATTCCACAGGACGACAATGACAGCACTTCAAACGAAGGGATCTTTGTATCCAAGATTGTAGAGAAAGGTCCAGCGGACAAAGAGGGAGGCCTTCAAATCCACGACAGAATAATAGAGGTATGTGACACACACTGAAGTATTTCATGTGAACAGGGAGAAAAAAGGAAAAGTTGATGTTGTGTAAATTGCTGTCTGCACTATAAAGATGCAAGAAAACATAAAAGCATCACTCCATATTTATGTCAGTGATCTCTGAGTTTGCATTTTGGGCTTTTAATTTGACCTCCTGAAAGTAAATCCTGCAGACAGCTAACGTTGCATACTTCAAGCAATCAACACTCAGGCCAAGGCTTTCTTTAGTGGAGCATCGTTGCAGATAGATGGAGATAAACCTGAGGCGAGGCTGTCTGTCTTTGGTTTTTGAGAGAGTTTAGAGAGAGAGCCCTGTGTTTGCTTTCAAGCTAACAAATCCCTTATGACAGAGCTGCCGTATAGCATCCTCCTCTCGCCTTTAAACAGAATCTCGTGTGGAAAGGCCGGCTCACCCTGAGGTCAAACTTGAGGGATGCGTTGAAAAACTCAACATTACAAAGGTTGCTTTTATAAGACAGTTGTCAAACAGACTCTTATACAATGGCTGCATTGAAATGAGAGGTTTTTGTGGATTACAAGTGTGTATTACCGCATGCCACAAGATGACAAATATGGTTTGTCACTGGCTTTATTGTCAAACCTCAGTGAAATTGCCCTAGAGCATGTTGACCAGCACATTGCTCATTGAGATGTTTGTGGAAAGTGTTTACAAGAAAAGAAGACTCCAACATCTGGACTGTCTTGATCACTCTACCCTGTCATTCAGGCAGTCGAATGCTATTGCTAACTACTTAAATCATGCCACAAGTCTTCTGGCACAAGCCTCATGTTGTGGTTCTAAATTAAGTGGTTGTAAATACAGCAAAGCCATAACTAAGATGTAATTTGTTAGACCTTACTTATAATCTCTTCAAGTAGCACAATCAAGTGTCTCAATGCTTCCTGCAACTTGAGATTTGATACGTGATCCACTGACAAAGGGCAGGTTGAACCAGCAATTCACTCAGCTCTTGGTGACTTGAGGCCAAAAAGGAACGCCAAGTGGGCCACCAGTTGATGCGCGAAGAGAGATTAGCTCATATGTCACAAGAGCGTGTACAAGTATGCATCTTTACAAGCATCTGCAGTATCTGTTTTTGTGTGCAAGTGTGTGCCCGGGTGTGTGTGATGGCAGGATGGCTAGGCATTTGTGTTAATGGGCCAGAAGACATTTGGTTACTAGAGAGGGTATCTGCCGTGGGATTTAATGCTGAGATAGCCATTCACCCTTTGTCAGCTGCAGAAAAACAATGATTCCGATTTTGCTGTAGGATAATGCTGCCCTTGTGTTTGTCTCGTTTTCAAACTATTGTGAGGGAAGTCACAAAATCTCTCCGATGGAGGACGTGAAGAGCCTAAGGAGGTAGTCAAGCACCCTATTAAGTGACCTTTTCTTTTCAAGAGGTGAGGGATTACGCGACAAAACCCAGCAAAATAAATCATTCAACCATTGAAATAGAAATGTATAGACAGTTTGGAGTTGATATTCCTCATTGGGGCTTTTCATCGGAGGGGAAACTTGATCGAGGATGTGGTTCATATTTCCAAGACTCCTTCTTTGTTGACAGGTTGAAGCAAAAAAGTTCCATGTCATGTTTTTTTTCAGACCACAATGAGAAATGCAACGTCATGACACAATTTGTGTGGGTTGCATGTTTAACCACAGGTGACTGGGTTTGTGAATTCTGTGGTTTACAGTGGCGAATCTGAGGAAATTAATCCAGAGCGCCTAAAGGCAGTTTCATGTTCATGTTTTGAAACCAAGAACCTGTGATTTTTGTCATATTTAGCATCGTATGTGGGGCACAGTGCAGACGCCTTTAAATCTAGTTTCTCATCACATCTCTCAGGAAGTATTGTTATTCAGGGAGATATAGTATGACATCAGTTACATTATGGAGTAATGGTGTATGGAGTTTTATAAGTGAGTTTAGTAATACGTTTTTAAATTACACTACTAGATGCAGATACCATCATTGCTTGAGAAAATAGTTACTTCCTTTTCAGAATGACCAAAATAAGCATGTGTAAAAACCAAACAAGATATGTCTTTTTCTTGTGTTTAGGGCTACAACTGGTGATTACTTTCATTTTCAGTCAACTGGTTGATAGTTTTTCCAATGTATTGTTGTAATCTTTAGTCTGGCCAATATGTCCTTGAGCCCAAGGGGATTTCTTCAGAATGGGTTTGAAGACATTATCTCACTTTTCAAATTAAACATTTGTCAGACTGCTAGTCCAAAACGTAAGGAAATCCAATTTACCGACACAAAAAGAAAAAAAAGCAAATCTTTGTGATCTTTGCTCATCAACTTTAAAAGGTCCCATTTAGTATAAATTCAGATTTCCATCTCTCTTTTGATAACAAAGCAGGTATGGTGCTACATAGATACTGTGAAAGTGTATATAGGCCCAGTCCACAGAGAAATGAACAACGGCGGTATTCAGCAACTGTCGTTTGGACTTTGGTGATCTCAGAAACGCAGATGTCACATATCCTCAGCACTTCAGCACGGCCCACTGTCCAACTTTGTTTGTGGAAGAAAACACGGCGAGGTCATTCTGTCATGGGGCTTATATGCTAAAAACCCCAAACAGGCTATTGTTTGTAGAGCTCCAGAGAGAACCTTAAGAAAAGTGATGTATAACTATATTGAGAGGGTTTTTGGTGCTTTAATCCACAAAATATCTTCCTATGGATATCAAGACTGCAAATACAATACCAGAAAAGTGTAAACTATGGGACCTTAACATGAGCAGGTGATTGATTGTCTGAATTAATTGAACAATTGATTACCAGATTACCAACGCATTTTTTTTTGTGGTCAAAAACAATGAAATATATCATTTTAAAGTTGCATTTTTTCTTTTCTTTTTTCACACTTTGGACTGTTGCAAAAAACTCCGAATACAACAGGAATCATTAAGTAATTTTTGTTGCCACATTTCAGAATACAAATCTAATAGTCACTATCCTTGTAGTGCTACAATCCAGCTCTTTAGATGCAAAATGCTTTGATATGTTCATTCGCTAGTTGCAGTCTTTGTCTGTTACTGCACAGACAGTTTTTATTGGGTATATCAGAGCTTTCTCACTGTAAACAGCTGCCTGGAGCTGTTAACAGTGGAAACAAGTCTGCTGAAGGAGATACTAGCTTGAAAACCAAAACAGTGGGCTAAAAAGGGCTAAAAGGCTTCACAGAATGATGTCGATTTCAGATTTTGGTGTTTTGATTTCAAGGGATTGTAATGTGAAAGGGGGTACAAATGACCCCTTTTCACATTGTCATTTGAGTCGCACTTAAAAGAAATGTTCACTGCAACTTTAAAGACAGAATTCAGAATTTTGTAATGTTTTGTTTTGAGCCTCACCACCCTCATTTTCCATTACAGTGGAAAGACAAAATGTTTGCCTTTTTTGAATTGCTTTACAAGCCTACGGAGGCGATCATTTTGACAGCCATTCACAAGGCATAGCATAACGCTGCTATGGGGATCAACTGCTCTGCAAAAGGACAATCACGTTACACGGAGCAGTGAAATGCTTGTTTACCTGAGGAGGCAGAGAAACCACAGCCCTGTCACCCGCCGCCGAGCTGTTTTCTCTTCCTGTAGTAGAGGTGTTAGTTCCAGTAAGTCTATATAGATGTAATATGTACATGATGATCCATGGCTCGTCCTCCTACAACAGGCTCTTTAGCGGGGGAGTGTGATGGCAGATGGCTGTCGTCTAACAGAGCGACAGGCTGGTATGAATAAGCACATGAATACCTCCTTGTTCAGGCAGACATTTTTCTCATAAAAAAAAAAAAAGCTTGCACTGTGTTTGCTTTTGCTTGCCCCTCTGCAAGCTGAAAACTCTTAGCCCTCTGGTAAGGCTCTGCCCCTGTTTGCACCAGGATTTGATAAATAAGTTCAGATTCAGTTTCACAGTGGGATTAGTCTGGTAAGGGCTCTACTCACTAATCCTGTCCTCAGATAGCTGAATGACTATTTACATATTATTTAGACTTTGTTTGCCATGTAAATTTAGTCTGCAGCTTCTCCTCACTTTGAGCAATGCTGGCAAGAGTCCATTACTGCTGTGTATTTTCCTACAAAAATGACCTTCCCACTTTCTTCAAGCCTCTTCGCTTGTGCAATATGGCAAAGTCACAATCCCAGAGCTCTCAGTGTGAAGGGGATGTTTTCTGTGTGGGCTCCTAAGTGTGAAAATAGGAAGAGAACAGAGACGCCTGGGCTGCTGTTGTAAATGCTGCCTTGTAAACCCTCAGCAAACATTCTCGGGTCACAGAGGGTGAGCGGCAACAACTACTTTAAAATAAACTGACACTGGAACATACCAGCTCTATATGAGGTTGCGTGTGTGTTTTTGGGTCGGAGGGCGGACTCGCCATGAGAAGTGTGTCCAGGCTAAGACAATGTGAGTGTCAGCGGAATTAAAAAGTGGAGATTAGCGGGCTAATAGTCAACAAAACAGCTTTTTCATTCAGTGTCAGCTACTTCAAAGGTCTTACAACATGGACCAAAGAGAAGAGACGTGTTTGCGGCAGGCAGTTTTTTAATAGATGATGCTGTTGGAGCTGGCAGTTGCCTCTCTTCATTTAACCCGCCTGTATTGCTTGCACGATTAGCTCAGGAAAGAGGAAGAGGAATGTGGTGGAGAAATGCCAAGGGTCACAATCAAATGAAATGCAAAACATGCTGCTCTAAATCCAGCTACTATTGCGGCAATGCTGATATAGAATTAAGCACCAGTCCTGAGACGCCCACTTCGGCATTATGATGTTTGACACGACCTGTTTCCGTGATCCCATTGCTACAGCTTCTACTAATCAGAAGGCATTGGCCTTGTAGTTAAAGTTAAATGCACCGTAGCTGTTGAAAACTTATTAATTTCACATCTATATGTAAAATTAGGAGCTGTGACACTCTTTCAGCGAGTATATCTGCAGTTCCTTACTTGCCACTGGCCGTATGAGTTGCGAGGTCACCTCACAGTGAAGCACTAAACACCTCAAACCTCCCTGCAGTTTCTCAAGTATCAAGTCACCAGGCCAGAGAGCATATAAAGCCCAGCCAGATAGCACTTGACTGACAGAAATGTGAAGCGAGCTGTGTTGGAGGTGGGCCCAAAGCATACATGCTAACAAGCCTGTACTCCATTTTGGCCTATAACAGAATGGTGTGATTGGCTAGACCCCAATGTCACTAATAAGTTGTCACAGCACATGGCATCCTCAGCAGGACATGTGCCAAAAGTTCCCCAGGCGTTATTTCTGACCTGAAGGCCTATGAGGAACAGACATAGAAGTTATTTCCCTAAGGGGGATCACATGTTGTTTGGCATTCAGAGGCAAGAAGCAGGTCTTTGTCAGGCCCTTTATTGGATTTTGGCCCCTGCGCAGGCAGCGTGTTTATTCCCCAGATGGGGTGAGCTGAATGTGGCCCCGCTCTGTTACTCCTGACTGGCCCTCGACAGGATGAATCCACCCCAGGCTAAGTGGGCCAATCCTAGCAGCGAGCCACATTCCTGTGCCCCGTGGTCCAGCTGAGGCAGGGGCAGGACATTAAATCAAATCTAACTTTAAAGAGTCCATAATCAGCTTCTGGTGGTAGCCGCTGCCCTATGCGGTGCTGGTTTTAAGAAGTGAGGACAAGCACATCTTTGTTTTCCACTGCTCCGTATGGGGGGAAAAAATAAGATTTTTAAGATGTGGCGTCGTCTCAGTGTGGAGATGGTGTGAAGTGAGTGAAGCTTTGCTGCAGCCAGAATGCTGCTTTTGTCTGTATTCTCCTTTTTTTTTTTTATTGTACTTTCCACTCAGTTTAAACAGCTTGTGTCCTCAAAGGCAAGCCGGCACTTGATGATTTTTGTGGAGACGTACAGTCTGGGCACACTGTAAATGTGTTTGCTCTGCTCCAACATAGTCTTCTCGTTCACTGAAGCTGTGGCTTAAATTTATGGCTCCTAAAAGGTTTAAAACGGATAGAAATAGACAGGTGTAATTAAAGCTAATTTTCCTGCCAATCAATCACTGGCCTTATGTAAATGAAGAGCAACAATCAGCTCAGGTTTCTCTGCCAGCTGCTTCTCATGTCAGCCCCTGGCCCCCAAGCACAGACTGCCCAGCGACTCCTAATTAACTACCCTCAATTAAACCCTAATAGGCTGATTAACAGACCCTTAGTTGGGCTGTAATGGCCCGTCGTTTCCTCCCAGTGCCCCTCTGAAATGCATCCTGACTCAAGCATGTTAATCACCACCCACCCTCTCCCAGTCGCTCTCTGTACCTACCAGTATCTCTCTCCCCATCTCTCTCTCTCTCTTAGTAGACTGGAGGCAAGTGTGTTTCCATCTGGTAAAAACCTTGAGAAAAGGTTTGAGGCCATTCTTTATTAGACTCGTATACAGATAATCACATTTAGCTAAGACATTTGCAAAGTATAAGACAGAAGGACAGCTTCCTCTGGTATGAGCAGTGCAAGATTTACATCTATCCTTTTAGGGGTGTGGTATTTTGTGTATTTTATGATAACATCAGTATAGTTTTTGATATAATGAAATAATTAATATTGTGATAATGGCAATATTCAGAATTGTTGACGGAGTGACATCATAGGGTATGACGTGGCAACAGCAAGAATGGCTGACAGCAGCTCTACGGTTGAGTTAGACACAAAACGGGGAGTGACTTCAGCAGTCTGTTTGGCTTTGGTCACAAAACATCAGATGTACAACAAACCACAGTAATATGTTCAATTTTACTGAATACTTGACGGCAATCTCTTATGCTGTCATTTAAAACACCTATTTAGTTGCAGTTTTATATTCTTCAAATTAATAATAAAAATGTATATTGTCGAGAAATTAATGATCACAAACGTTATTTATATAGCACTTTTCAGAACAGTTACAAAGTGTATTACAGAGGACCATGAAATAGAGAACACAATCAAGATAGAACAACAAAAACATAGATAATGTAAAACGGGACCAGATAAAACAGCATGTGCGATAAACTCATGCAAAATGTAAGTGATAATAGAGGGATAGAAGGTACTTAAAGTTCATTATGGTGTCGCGGAACACATTACCTTTAAAATGAGATGAAAGTTACGTTCTTAGATGAATTTGAGTATGGAAAAGTACAAAATACACATCCCCACACAATACTATACAAGATTCATAATGTAACACAAAGACCAGTATCTTCTCCTCAAATTGACAACAATCTGTTCACATACCAAGAAACTCCACATGAAGCTGAGAGACCACAGTTTAGTATCACTGCAGTCTTGTCTTTTGTCTTACATTTAACGGCACTAAAAATATCACAGTGCGTCAATGTAGCTTTCTTAATATTTGAGATGATCACAGGAGGAATGTCACAAGGGAACAAAACCGAAACAGTGGCACAGTCCTAAAACCATCTGCTTAATGAAAATGATGACAGTTGTCAGCAGATTTATCTTGCATTGTGTCGACCACAGTACAAAAAACTGTGTTGCTACATTTAAGAAGTTGTAAATCTTTCCTCTGTAGAGGAGTTTTACTAATTTCTGTCTGAGCTTTAGGAACAGTCAGCAGAAGTGGCAGTAAAATATGTCACTTTGGTAGTTTTGTCAAATAAACTAAAAGTAGTTAAATATTAGGCCCGTATAGAGGTAGTGTGTTCCACTTAGAGCTGATAGATAGGGGCATTATGGCAAACATAAAAACTAAATGGGGACTGTTGAGTCCATGCAGGGACGTCAATTAAGTGTAGAGACAGCTGCCAAGCCTTAGTGGTAGATTTAAGAATAAATCACGAGATGCTGACGTGCATGTAGCTTTGTTTGTTGATTTTTTTTTTTTTTAATCTTTTTATTGCTAACATTTTGTGGAATAAAAATCCATCAGAACAGTGCCTGCAGCTTGTATGTCGCCTGACACAACAACTGGATCCTTGGGAGTCTGTTATATGACCACCACAAACAGCACGATGATACACGCAGGGACTTTCCTGATTTAAAACACAGATTCTGTCTCTCGCTTGTTGGCGGCAGACTTTGTGACACGTGTATTTGTTGCTATGGAAATTACTATATGGTGACAGTGATTTAAACATGGTTTGTGTGGCACTGTGAGATTATAGGCTATCGATTTCGCTCATCAATCAAAGTGCCAGAGAGTGCTTGTCTTTTGCTCATATGGAACCATTACAGTTGTTGCTCTAGTGAGATGATGAAGTGGACCTCGTTTCTTTTCCCACAGCTCTGTATGTCTTTAATCTCAACTCGCCGTTAATCATGTACAATAGGATTGACTCTTTCTTTTGCAGTGTGACATCATCGGTGGCACAGAAAAGTTCTGAATTCAGTGTCTTTAATGTTTCCGCAACTCAGTCTGCCCTTGTGGTCTCACTATATTACATTATGAAGCACTACATCTTATCTTAACTTCTGAAATCATTAAACTTGATGGTTCCTCAGAATTTATAAAGTGCAGGACCGGCCATCAACAAGGACAGCTGGATTAGAAAGAGGAGTCCAGGGTGAGAGCTGATGATTTTAGCATTACTTCTCGCTGCCTCCCAGCCTTCAAGAACTTTAAATTCTCTGCGAGGCGAGGGGACGTGCTTTGGGTTGCTGCCCTCACTGTAGCGCAGGTGATGACGGTCGCACAGCGCGTGATGAATGTGGCGCGGCGAGCCATGTAGTGCATTCAGCAGTCTAGTGCACTCTATCTAAGCTCAATGCAGATGAATCCGGCCAATGCAGTGCGTTTGGGTCGCTAAACTCAGATTAGCTGTCAGTCTTGACATTTCAGACCAAATTTTATTAGATTTAGCCAGGACATTGCCTGTTTTTGAAAGTGTATGTTTCCTGAAGCATATTTGACTGAATGGGATTGGATTACAAGTAGGTAACCATTTTTCTGTGATACTTCCATTGTGTCTCCTGTTTTAGGCACTTGTCTGCTTCTGATTTAGTGCAATTCTCATGTGTCTGCTGTAGTGAGTGCTCATGGTGATTGCCATATAATCAATTGTTCCAAACTACATTGACCATTTGCTTACAATTAAATCCTTAAAAAACACCAACATTGAAACCCAGTGCATAACATTTCCCTGCATAATAAGAAACTTTTCCATAAAGTTTTCCAAAAAGTATGGCCTCTGTGGCAACCTGACCATCAGAGCAAGCCTGAAGTTGTTCTGAAGTGGGCCTAATCGGGCCCTGCACACTGCAGTGGCACTGTGGCCATGGTTGATAGTGCTGCCAGCAGATGTTAGCTTTAATTTTCTGGGGCTCCATTAGGACTTAACAGATGCAAAACACACAGGGCTGACATCACCGTACATAATTGTCCCTCCTGTATGTGACAGATGTTCAGTAATATCTGGGCTAATTGGACTACATCAATGCACATTGACTTGGGTTGCACATGTGGCTTAACTTAACATATTTATGTACAGTAGCCCTGCAGTGCAAAATTAATAGAACACCTGCTCTTTTTCAACTTTAGCATCCTGTCTGTGGATGGTGAATGATGTTATGTGCCAGCAGCAAAGTTTGGCCCATGGTCAGACTGTCCGACACAAGTACTAAGAAGTGGAAGCCTGGCCTCCCTTATCAAAATGTTTTCGTCTCTCTACCAACTAATCCCGACAACACAACTGGCTTTAGAGTCCCAAGCCTCTTTCTAGAAGGTCCATTCACCGGCTCACTATTGGAACTGGTGGCTGCTGCGCTGCCTTTTCTCATGCAAATGTGTGCAAATAGAAAACATTGTTCATCAGTGTGGTTCTCCATCTCTGTTACTCCGCTTTGCTCTGGCCTTTCTCTGGTTCCCCTGAGAGAGATGTTCCCGTTCAAGTGCTCACCTCTCTTTCTCATTGAAGACTTCCTCTTTCCTTTTGACAAACGGCCGGAGGAGGAACGGAGCCGGAGCTGGCTCATTGAGCAAGCTTTTCAGGGACTAGGAGAAAGAGAGAGAGAGAGAGAGAGAGAGAGAGAGAGAGAGAGAGATAGAGAGAGAGAGATATGTTCTGCAGGCGCCTCCCCCAGACGTCCCTTCTCGTGTTATTTAGTTTTTCTCACCTCAGAGGATGAGTTATTCTATAGTGGGATGTACAGTGTGCTTTCTCCAGGTACTCCCCTTTTCTTTGAGAAAATACCAGTGCCCTCCCTGTAAGTGCGCACTTGTCTGTGCTTTTATTCCACCTGTGCACAATATGCGCAGTGATATATTCCACATGTTCTGTATCATTGAGTAGTTTGTATCATTACCGAAGCTGAAAAAACAGAATTTCTTTATTTCATGAGTTCTATTAATCTGTTTTATGAAAAGCATATGTTCAATAACTTGTCTCTTTTATTCATGCTGAGCCAATGAGCATTTTGTCCGCTTCTTAAAATGGCACATCTTGTACCTGGGGTTGAGTGGGTTGTGTCCACAAATTCCTGTAGATTATGACATACGATCGTTTTCAGGCAGAGAAAATAATTTGGGAGAAGCCCAGGACCACCGGCTGAGAGCAAACAGCCCCGTGCCAAGGTCAACGCCAAGGTGTCAATAAAGATACCTTTACTCCGTGCTAACAGAGGGGTGCTTTGATTAGAACCTCAGCAAGAGTATGTAGCATTTAATCAGACAGGTATGCCAACGGACACGCAGTGGCAGCCATTTTGTCTGCATCTTGGAGGGAGATCCAAGCGGATTTTTTTCCCCCTTCTTTCCTCCATCTTTTTGCTGAGTGCTGGTGTGATTGATATGTGCAGGTGGTAAAGGATATCCCCCTGAGTAAGAGTTCCCAGCTAACTTTAAAGAGAATATTTTCCCTCCTATGAAAACAGTAGTCTCAAAGCAGAAAGCTGGAGTGGGCCAAGAAAAGGAAAAGAAGCGTAATTTAATGTCTAATGTCTCTAGCGTCATGCCTATCCAGGTTGGACAATAGGCCTTTGTGAGTCCATTATTGGCTCTTTTTTAATGCTCATAACACCATAAGCCCAGCTGCCTTGGGCTTAATTTTAAACGGAGGGAAATTAAGCCTTTTGTCACTACAGTTTCCACACTTGCTTCTTCTGAGATGGTTTACCCTGAAAATAAACTGAAGGTGGCTGCCAGTGCCGGGAGGGAAGATGGAAAATTATAGCAGGCTGAGATGTTGATTTCCTTTGAAGTGTCCCAGTTTGTGTGCATCAGTGAATACATATATGTTAAAAAAAAGAACATAGAGCAAGGATTTTGTCTTGCAGATCTTAAAAGAGAGGTTTAACTCCTAATTGAATTTTCTTAAACACAGGCCACTGACTCTCTGACTTTGCTCCAAACCAACCGCACAAACAGAGGGCAACACGGTAATAAGTATGTGCAGCAATAACTTTCATGGGTAAGTATTTTATGTTATGTTGCTTGATCGCTTTTGTGATTTCACCATGGACTTAAGCAGAGAGGGCACATCAAGGTGTGTGTAAAATTTTTGTGGAAGGGAAGGAAGTTGCAACACCTGGCCTGGCTCATTGCTTTATTGCTGTAGGCTTTATGAAGCATTTCAAGGGTCTGCACAAGTCTATGGTGAAATCACAAATACACATGTACCATGCACCATAACGTGTGTAACACGGGTCGTGATGACGATCAAGCAGCGTAACCTGGAATACTTGGTCACAAAAGTTATTGCTTCCCTCTGCTCCATGCATATTACTGTGCTGTGTTTCGTTCATGTGCAACAGGAAAAGTCTCTGAACTTTTTGATCGCAGCTCATAATTTATTCTGCAGAGGTCTTTTCTCTTTTCATGTTGGTGGAGGTTTTGCTCAACCTGCCCAAGCCCAATAAATTCTATCTACCATCTCTGAGACAAGATTTACACCAGATATCTATTTCTCTTTTGTTTTCATATCATAAGGCATCTTGCCTTATTCTGCCAGGACATGCACTTTTGGCGATAACAGAACAAAGCCAAACAGGGAAAGTATGAGAGCTGAGGAATCCAGCCACCTGAAGCAGGACTGATGAAGATAAAGCAGAATTGGGCCACAGAAAGGGGGAAACAGCATCACTCTTTTTGGCTTTAAAAAAAAATAATTCAAATTTGACATCATTCTTTAATTGTTTTGTTTTTGTGCTTTCATAGCGAGAATGACAACCTGAATATCCTTATTTTTCCCTCCGCCATCATTAAAGAAGACTATCTGTAGTCGGTCGTAGAACAAGGCTGGTTTCAACACAGTGGCCTCTCTGCTCACTAGTCATGCTATATCAGGCCAACAGCTGCTGTCTCTCAGCAAAGGCATGCTGACTGCCGGGGCATGGCTTCCACACACAGCGGATCTTACACAAGGCCCTTTATTTTTGGACTTGTGAAAATAAAAAACGCACACAACCCCAGTTCTATCTTTGACTTTAATAGAAGAAATAGAAACATGTATCCACGTTATACGTGAAACGGTAGTTTCTGCACAAGCTGTAGTGTTGTTGCATGGCTGCTGTCTTAGCGTGGAGTTGAAGATTTAAAACGAGGTCTCTCAGGTAAAGGGTGTGCGTTGTGCTCTACGACTCAAATTCCTTGAATTGAAGCCAAAGAAATGTAAGCCCTCTCCCAGCTGTCCCTTGGCACATCAAGACAAGGCCTTTATCTGATTTTTGGAAAGTTGATGCTGTTTGAACAGCACGGCTGCTGCTCAGTCTGTTGAGAGACAACAGTCTTGCACAACATGGGGCAAATACTACTGGGATGGCCACCCAGGACAAGCCCCCCCAACATCTGTAGGTTTACTGTCTTTTTTTTTTTTTTTTGGCTTCTCTCAACTTTTTTTTTTTTTTTTTTTTTATGGATTTGATGGTTGCAGTAATATTTTCAAACATCATCGCTGTGTGCTCAACTTGCTGTGAAAATAAAAGCCGCATGTCTGGCTGAATTCTGTTCTTAAAGATAAAATGAAAGCTCCTCTTGTTTCATCTGGACCTCCTCCCAGTCCCTTACCTCCAAGTAGCCGACTTGCTCCTGCAGACAAACCACAACCGCAATACTGACATACTCTCCTTGCCCCAGAGAAGCATTTCACCTCCTGTAAGAAATATTTCCACTTCCAGGACTCACATAATTCAAACAATAATTAGGAAATGCTCATGGCACCAAGCTGCCTCCCCACCCCCTAAGTTCACGTTACAGGTAGGGGTTAGAAAGAGAAGTGGTTCCAGACTGTTAATGTCTGTCACAGCAGAAGTCAGAGCGGTGTAATTATTTTAGTGCAAAGGTCCAAATAAACCCTGCGTGGGTCGTGACCTTACTGATCTGAACCAAATGTGCTGCACTTTGTGACCTTTGTTGAAAGATTTACCGAATGGCAGCAACAATAGACAGTTTTTTTCCACAGCCGCTCTCCTCCACTCGTTCTGAAAATTCCGACATTAAGAACAGAGCTGCTCACAAGTCAGGCTTTATCCGCAGTTAAAGTTTATTTGCACAACATCATCTGTCAGGCAGGTTTTTAGACAAATATACAAATCTCCTTACTAGAGCTAACCTTTCGAAGGCTCTTTCAAAATGTGTCTAGACAAATGCCTTTCTCATCGATCACTATCTGTCTGCAAGTGTTAAATAAGCGGATTTGTTTTTCATCTCGCCCGAACCAGCGGACGTCAGCATGTATGTACCACATCCATTCAAGTGGGCAAACATGCTTCATTATCAGGGGATTTATTTGAATAATGAGTGATTCATCAAGTGGCGAAAATCAACACTTTTCAAACGTGTTCAAAGCCTAGAGGACTTCGTCGAGCGTGCCTCAGCTATCTCTCTGCTTTTTCTACCACCGAACAATTTACATGGCCCTCGAAAATACGGTCAATATTTATGTAAGCGTGTACATTAGGGGGCAGGCTGACGGAGCTGTGATCAAACGTCTCTTTCATCTATGACCCTCCTCTGACTCGACTCACAGAAGCCTCGAACCAGGCTGGGGGTGATCAGATGTCAGGCTGGGTGTTCGCCAGTGAATTGAGCACAGATTCATATGTGAAGGCAGAGTCTTTTTCAAGCACCACCCCCCCCCCCCCCCCCACACACACACACACACACACACACACACACACTCCCAACCTCTCCAGTACGAGGGCCCCACGTATCTGACTACCCTTGACGTTTCACTTCACCCTGACACATTGCAGTGACAGAAGTTCTATTCCTTTCGGTGTTCAGCACCTACAACAACGAGTGAAGGATGGAATGTGTCAAATCATGAGGCAGCCTTTTCATTTGTGACCTTCAGTTTTAACATTTTGGCCGTTGCCATATAGTTTTTTGGAGCCACAAGTGCCCGTATTTGTATGACCAGGGGAGAAACAAGGTGTGGATCTGACAGAGAACCCGAGGACATTATGCCCGCTCACCTATATCGGAACCCTAATTGCACTCCTCGCATGTCAATCAAACCAGGCACGCCCCCAAACATACCTCTTAATTTTTCAGACCCCGAGTCTATGTTCATTTCTATATACAGTCTATCATTCAAATCCACTGAGTTCTCCCTAGATTTAAAGCCGTGTTTGTCCGTGTGGCCATGAAATGCCTCTAAATCAATTATTCAACCAGATCATCTGCTGCCTCACACACTATAGCTGTAAGTAGCATGTCTTGGCAGTTGAAGGCGACTCCAGCTCTTTTTCTGTACTCCTGTAACAATCCATTTATGTAACCATAACGTCTCTAAGAATAGCTGAGACGTGGCTCTGCAGGATTAGGAAAACAAATCTTCACCTTTTGTGCCGAGCAGAGCATGCCAACACTATGAAGTCAAGGTCTATAAAACGGCCACCACTGGTTCAGGTATGGCAAAGGCTAACTTTGAGATCTTGCAGCAAATCTTGGTTTCAGTTCATATTCTAGGACCCCTTGTTTACAGACTAGAAAAGGGATTAACGTCACATTTCGAATCCCTGCAAATGTTTTCTCAAATGTTTTTGTGCTCATTTGTCTGGCAGTAAAAACACAAAATCACCGTCATCCATGAGCGGCTGCTGCGGTTGCGTCTCCCTCCGTCCTGTTTGAGCCTCTCTCGGCTGTGTTTTGCTGCCCATGAATTAAATTACATGATGAAGAAAACTCTAGGGGGCCAGACTGGAGACTCCACTCACTCAGCGGTGAGGGGCGCTGAAATAACTCTCCTGGTTTGCCTTTTTCCAAGAGGATCCTGTGTCATCGTGCTGAAATGACAAGTAGCCACTTTTGATTTTGAAAACCCTGCGCTTACTCTGTCTCTCTCGCAGCCTTCAGTGTTTCTTTTCACTGTTTTCTCAGATGGTTCTCTCCTCATCTTGAGCACACATTTATTCTCTCTTCCCCCAACCTCTGATTAATCAAGTATGACTCTCCAGGGAAAAAATGTAACTCGGTGGTTTTGATGCTTCGTTTCTTGCCGGTGTGTCCAAATATGGTATGTTAGCAGTTAAATATTCAGTCTGGACTTTGAGGGGGGTGAGTGTCATCCCCTCGGGCCATTTATCGTGAATGGGTTCACTGTGATCTTACATTCAAGCTGCTTCTTGCGAATTACTCAGAATTACACGGGTAAACTATAAGCAAAGACCATAGGCTTGTAGTTTGACAGACACATGACATGCAAGTTAAAAAAAAATACACCCTGGTAATGAAGTGCAGCGTAGTGCGATTTTCTCAGCATGTGACTGTGGGCTAGCACCTCAGGATTCTCCATAAACTTCACTCTTCTACAAGTGCCAAAGAGAAAGCTCATTTGGGGAGAGGCAGCAGCATCATGTTCACCACTCAAACAGTGATTACAGTAATCTCCAACCTGCATCACCTGGTTGTAGAATCATGCTGCCTGCCCTTGTTGTCGTGTCTCCCGAGGAAACCGTTACACGCGCTGTCACAGCTGACTGACCTGTTTGTCCAAGCTCCTACACGAGAGAGTCAACACGCAAAGTAAAACTGCACTCCCCTAATCACAAGAACAAGAATCATCCAGCTGGAACCAGAGAGGGAACGCTCGCCCACAAACACATGATTCACTTTAGTCAATTAGCCTGTTCGTTCAACAACGTTTTTTTATACCCACTCAAAAATATCCTGCCTTTGTGCCGTTCATTCCACAGTTTAATCTGTAAATTGTAAACAAGCATGTCTTAAAGGGAAAAAGCCCAAATCACGAACACAAGAATGAGGCATGTCAGGAGAAAGTGATCAAGAAGCTCAGGGGGACAAAACCTGGAGCTACGATCCAGCAACACCTGGGATGAATTATATTCATAGGGATAATATTCAGTCAAATGAATTATATGCACAGAAATAGTTCTCTTTTACTTTGACACATGCACTTTACTCCCTGCATTTAAGCCGTGAACTATGTATATTAAAGCACATTTTTGCTTTGGTGCCAATTAAAGACTAAAAGCTTCATGTCAAACTCATTTGCCCGAATTTTAACCCCTTAACGTAGTGCAATGTGGAAATATTGTGTTAAGGCAAGCTTGAGAAATGCACCGGAGATTTGGTTTTATGAAACTACAAAGAAGCCGACAGCATTGGGTGAAATGAGTGTTGTTTCCTCTCTCTTCTGATAATGTTACTCAGCTGCTTAAAAGGTTCTGCGATGGAGCACTCTGCACACTTGGAATATAAACACTTTTGGCAGGCGCTTTTCATGGACGGAAATGGAGAGAGAAAAGCTATATTTGTAGAGCGCCAACTTGTTAACATGTTTGTCTTGTTGTTACAAGAATGCTAAAGGGGAAATAAGGGAATAAAGTGAGATCTTCCTGTGGGTTTCACAGGGCTGGCTCAATATTTTGGCTGCATTTTTTTGAGGTACAACATTTCTGCTGTGAAAGATGGTGTTAAATGAGAAAGTTGTACACTGATTAGCAAGTGCGACATCAGCAGCGTGTCAAGTCTGTACAAAGATTGCGTTGAGGTAGTGAAAGGAGCTTTGTATACTGTAAAACAAGAAGGCACAAAGGAGGGGATAGTGTATGTCTGGTCCCCCTTAGAGAAGGCTTGAGAAAACATTCCTGTACAGGTTCCCATCTGGATCGAGCACAAAAAAAAAAAAAAAAAAAAAAAAAAAAGGAAGGCTGCAGAAGCATATATTGGCGAAGGAAAATATGAAGGAGACAAAGGAAGGAGTGGAATTAAAACTCTCTCCAGTCCCTGCTGGTTAATTCAAAGGCTGCAGTGCCTGTGGGCTGTCTGCCGGCACCCTGTCTGCTGTATTGCTCTAAGGCGCAGATCCTTCCAGTTCCGCTTATCTAAGCACATCCAGTCTGGTCCAGTTTTTGACCCGCTGCTCACTTTCAGCCCTGATGTTTCCTCCTTTGAGCTGGATGTGTGGTCCATTGTAAGTGTGGTAAAAAAAGGCTGGCAGCACAGAGACCACCAAAGTGATGGAAAAGCCTTGTGACCTCTATCAGCAGGCCTGATCCAAAAAGCAAATGTCACAATGTTGAAGACCATCCTCTATCTTCCTGTCGGTTTGCAGAAGTGGGCTTCCATTAGTACTGGGATACATTTACAGGAACACACTGGAATTTATCTCTTCTTTCACTCTGCATTTCTCAGCAAAACATATTTATCCCATTTACACTTATTGTGTCCTGGACAGATCAGATAGCTGTCCGATGTCAAGTGTGAGTGCGACTAAGAAACAGTGGAGACGTCCTGTTGCTCACACCAGCTGACAACGACCTCCCTGACCTAATTGTTGGATACAATTAGTTAATTGATGGAGATTTCTATGTATATGTTTGATTAAGCATTAAAGTAAGTGCATCAAATTAAATCTTTGAGGCCTAAAAAACAAACATTTTCTCTTTTAACAATTTTTTTTTTATATGTTGATACCTGCTTTAGCTTCTGCAAGCAGTTCTGCCCAACTTGCTATGTTTCTTGTGTTGAAGCTACAACCTGTCAAAATGTGAAACTGACACGTGCCATGTCTTTTCAGCTCTATCTTTGACATAGATACCCTTTTCATTTCACATCACATGGACGACTAGTTTGCAGCTGATGAGATGTTTCCTGCTGAGATAATTCCTGACTCAGCCCACATATTATTTTTTTTTTATTATTTTGAGAGTCCCCGACTGTCAGATTAAGTGAACATAGGGTCATAAATTCTTGCTGTGATCTGCTGGAGACACGGCAGACTACATTTTGGACCCTGTCCAGTCGCAGCTCGACTTCTTTTGACATACAGTCAGTTGGAAGTGGTGGAAAGGAGGTGCCACGGGCTGACTTAACTGTTCTGTCTGACAGCACTAACAACATTCATTTTCTTTAGCTTAGCCATGTTTCCAGCTGTACACAGAGGGGGCTGTCACTGAAGTTGTCAAGCTAGGGAGCTGATTTAAACCAAAAAAAAATCAGATTAGTCTTTATGTGGACATTGTGATGCATGTCACATGTTGCGTTGCTTGACTTCCATCATGAAACATGAGATATAACAAGCTACAAGGGCTGGGTACCGTACATCAATACCTTGACTCTGACACCGGTTCTTGAACAATGCTTTATTCAATACCAATTTAATGAAAAGCATTGTAAGAAAAAAAAAATTACTTTACACATTACAGTACAAATCATTCAGTTTAGGGGAGGGGAGAAACCGGTCGACGAACCCAGGTCATTTTATGTAACTACAATTAACCGATTTACCCTAAACGCTTCACGTGCAAGTTATTGCTAGATATTAGAATTTGCCAATGTTCTGTAAACACATCACATTGCTTGTGCATACTAGCTTGCCAGCAGTGAACAGAGAAGCCAACAGTTACTGCTACACATGCAACTCAGATATGCATATCAAAAAGTAGTTTAAAAGAGTGAAATAAGGCGTGAAAGATGCCCGAACATTAATTTAAAGTAAGGGATTACTGCATGAGCGGGCTTCCCAAGTAGAGGTTATGAATGGTAAATGTTTTTGCTCACTGCTGATGGGATTTACTCCTGTGTAAACCTATAGCAAAAATGTATTTAGGTATCAAAATTTGAAGATATTCTAAAATATTGAATGTGGTAACATTAGCAAATTTAGGTCTATTGTTATCTGCACTACACAGGACAAGATTACACAGCAGTGTTGTGATCTACGTCTTTCTTCATTCCCATATTGCGGCCCCAGTGATCCAAAATTGCACCGGGTTCCTTTGAGTCACACGAGGGGAATATTAAAAAGTCATTAAAGTAAACTCATCTCATTATAAATCAAACTGCAGTCCACAGAAAAAAAAATCCTCTCATCACTGTTAATGGAAACATCGTAGACAATCTGTGACATATCATGTTTAATATCGAAGTCTGAAGCCTGAGCTTCACATTAATGGCCATGCTTTTACATTTTGGGGGTTAGTAGATCTTAATATGTCAGCAGTGAACTTGGCAAGGTTACAGTCATGCTCTACGACACATCTGCAGCCGTATTCATTTTCTTTCAGCTCACATGCTGCTCACATTCCCCCTCCACAGCTCTGGATGGGAGCATATGGGAGGCTCGCATGTCGCAAACACATTATTAATGTGTGTGAGTAGAACAAGACTCACATTGCCAATAGAGATCTCAGTTATCACTGTATCCATATCCTCCATGTATCTGCTGGATCTCTTTGTAGTTTTGAGTAATGAGCCTCAGACTAATGGATGTTGTGGAGGAAAAAAATTGTGTTCTGTTGCCTATCCAAACATCAAACTAGATAAGCTGCATTGTGTTCATATTTCATCGGTTTGATGTCAGTGGTTCTTGATGAGCTCATGCGATATCATGATGTGGAATTTACATTTCTGGAAAAGAAACAGCTTGGCACAAAGTAAAAGGAAATGCATTTTTACAAGATTCTTTTAACGGATCCGCTTTCAGAACTGGGTCCCATTTTTATCTCCAATTTTATTTATTCGTTTGCATCTCACTGTTTTTCCGAGAATTTTGGCGTCGCAACAACTGCTGTGGTTGCATAAACAGCGGCACACAAGTGACAGTCTTGAGGTTATTTAAGTTTTGGGCTGAACGTTTTCAGTCCACCATCAAAGTTAGTCTCAGCTGACTTATTTCTTGGAGTTGCTCACATAGTGCAATTCCATAAAAAAAAGCTAATCAAAGAAAATTGGGCTGAGTGCTGAGTGTGCGTCTCACCCACCATGGCTCTCCCAAATCAAGTCATCATGTTGACCACTGTGATGACACAGGCCCATATGACACCATACCAGCCTCTGATATGCTTTTTGTCCACAGAACAAGAGAGTGTCATTCCGCACATTCCTGAGCGGAGCCTCTGTTCTCTCACGATGACCTTCAACTTATCTCTCCATCAGAGCATGTCTAGGAGGGAGAGAGTAGTGGGACAGGAGGGGGTGGGGGTATCTCACGCAGAAAAACACACACACACACACACACACACACACACACACACACACACACACACACACACACACACACACACACACACACACACACACACACACACACACACACACACACACAAAAGAACTGGTCTGGTTTGTTGGTGAGCAAAAAATGCAGAGGATTGGCTCAGTATTGTTCTGCTGCATCCTTTGTGTGTCTGTAACTGTTGGGCATTAAGTCATCTTTGTGTGTGGTTTATATCTGTGTGTGTTCTTGTATTTATATATCTGTGAGAGCCAGTTTGAGCTTTAGACCTTTGGAGGCAGGACGTTTTGGGAAGTGAAGTCATTTTGGCTAGTTCCCAGTTGTGCACGGTTTTATTTAAGGGATAAGCCTTGGGTTTGGACCTAATATACATGCAGCTTTATCATTGAATAGGGAATTACTTTGATTGTTATTGTTTTGCAGCAAGCATTTTGTGATTGTAATGGTTAATGTCTACCCAAACAAGCCAGCTCTGTGATATAATATTTAGGTCCCAAGATGGTTGAGGTGGCTCCTGTGGACAACTATCTCATCTTTCATTTGGTCTCTCTTGTTGCTCCATGCTTCCCACACAGGAAGCCCACTTGAGAACTCGGGAGTGGTTGCCAAAGTTGTCTCCATAGTAATATCACAGCTCAGTCCCCTTCCAGTAGAAAAGGGTCCTGACAGTTACTGCATGTACTTTTGTAGATCCGGGTCTGGTGGTTTCAGCGGCTCCGCACACTCACTCTGGCGTCCCTCGCGCCAACCTCTCGACTTCAGGCTTCCACTTTTGTACTCAAAATGTCAGCTTCACTTTATTAAGTCATTTCAGACGCACAGGATCCAAGAACAGCACTAAATCTGTCACTTGTCTGCAAAGCATGCCAAGACAGAGAGAGAGAGAGAGCTCTGTTGTAAGAATATTACCTCTTGTCACGGTAATGGAGTCATTTTGAAGATGTGAATCAAGGTGGAGAGACTGTTGCTGGCCCTCAACTCTGAGAGTTTGATTTGCCAATCTGATAGCTTATTTCCCGCATGTTACATATGCTCTGATTTTAATTTAAATTTTACCAGATATGACAAGAGTTACAAGCCTGCTATTACTGGATCCAAATTCTCTGAATGAACAAATTATTCTAGCTACAATCCACTGGGGATTGTTTCCAGTCAATGCTTCCAATTAGGCAAAGACCTCAGGTTAATTTTAAAACTATTGGAACAGCCTTTAACCAAGCGTCGTTGACCAACATTTAAGCCATGTCGTGCCAAAACTCCATCACCGCCATTGTTAGAACTACTTCAACGTCATCTCACGTAGCCACTAAGGATTTGGTCCTATTGGTCCTCCTTTAAGAATGGCTGAGTAAACCTTCATTCAAAAAGGATTTCCAGACTATAATCTCAGTGAAGACTGATGCTATGAGCAATATGTAAGCGGAGCCAGGCTAAATATTTTACTGCAAATGGATTATCTCTACCCAACCAAAACAAAGGAGTGAAATTTTTGTTTACATTTTCTGACCAACACTTCACAAGCACACTAGCACTGTGGCTGCAGGGATAGTATTGGCATTTTTTTTGGCTGGTCTGTCAATGCTCTGTTCACCGATTTGCTGTAAGAGGGATGGATCTTCTTGTATTGAAAATATTTCCATGAAATTGACATTGATATTTATAGTCAAAAAGATGAATCCCACTAATTTGCCCAAATACAGCCTCAGAGAGCTGCTAGTATGGTAATTCTAATGCATAGTGTGAATTTTTATAGAAAACAATATGAAATGTTTTTTTGTGAAAAGACAACAAAAAAAACCTGCACAACAGTCTGGATAAACAAGTCGGGCTTCAACTAACAATTTATTTCATTATAAATGTATGTGGCATATCTTTTTTTTTTTTTTTCAAGAAATTGCTTATTTGTTTAGTTACAGCAAAAAACAGCCATCACTATACTCGGTTGACATATGGTTTGTTTTCTCTTTCTCCAATAATCCAGACTTCATGCAATTTGCACTTATATGGAAACAGGAAAAACATTGGATTGAGTGACTTTGACAAATGTTTAATATATTCATGTCACCAAAAGACACTTTTACCCAAGGAGGTGTTACATCTAATAAATTGGAGTGTCGGCGCTATGAATGAAAAGCTTGTGAAGTGGTAGCATCAGATAGTGCTCAGCCTTGTGTTCTTGTTTTTATACATCACTACTCTGATTGGCAGATGGAATTACTTCACCATCCCAGCAGCAGTATGCCTGGAAAAACAAAGATCCCAAAGAACAGTTTTTGCTGTTCTGACTTCATATTTAATTTATGTAGGGGATAATAACGGTTCATTTGGGAGCTGTGAAACTTATAATAAAAATAGAACACTGTATACACATTATATTGTACACATTATTAACTTTGGGATGGGGAGTTTCCAGAGAAGTAGCTGTTAACATAAACTCTCCAGCAAACAATGGAATAGATAATAGTATTACTTCTTCCAAGCATGCAATTTGCATGTGCAACTAGACCTGCTAGGATGAGATGTGTGAGCTGTCTTTTAGCTGACATGTTCAAATCAATAATTCACATCCAGTGTATGCTGGTGTTTCTTTGTGTGTGTGTGTGTGTGTGTGTGTGTGTGAGTGTGAGAGAGTGTGTGAGAGTGAGGGTGAGAGTAAAGCCCTATAGACTTTTCACATAACTCCCTCTTATGGCCCCCGTTAAGCCTGATAGCCAAACGCCACAGGGCTAATTGGAGAATGTGTGTCTATGTACTTGGCTGCAGTCAAGGTTGCAGGGTGTCATAACCCAGCTAATCAACATCAACTGCTTGCAAATTACCCACACATGCTGCCTGCTTAGTGAAGGGTGTGGGCCTGGGCTCGGTGCTGAGGATTTACTGACTGACTAATGTGATTTCTACAGGATGTTATGTTTTAGTTTGGATTGTTAGCAGGCATCGGTTGAATACTTCTGATCTGCAGCTGAACTGCTCAGACCTCTTCGGAGGTCTGCTTGCTGCCCCCTGAGTCAGAACTACACATACTGGAGAAGAGGCTTTCGATTTGTATGCACCTATGTGGAACAAAATCACAGAAAACCTTTGTTGTGCTCCAACTCTTAGTTCTGTTTGCTGCTGCCTTTAACTATATTCATGTTGGGACGATTTGTTCATTCATCTTACACGACACTGTATTTTATTTTTATTTCACTCTTTTTAAAACCTATTTATAGGGCTATCGTTATAATATTTATATTCTGGTGCCGATACTTTCATTTTGATATCGGTTCCTTGACGGTACGTTTTTTTCGATGACCTTTGTTAAATTCCCTTTTAAGAAAAAGAAAAGTCCATCACACGTTAAAGTGCAAATCTTTATATTTTAATCAGTTTAAAAGAGAGTGTGGCCCAGGTTGTTTTCTGTGGCTAAAATTAACAGATGTTCCCTGGCGCCTCACATGCAAGTTATTGCCATATGTAAAAACTACACACTAATTTGTCGGCTGCACACAGAGAACCCTGAAGTTACTGCAGAACCAGCATCATTTGGGAGACTCTCTGGAGGGATATTGACGGTAGGTTTAGTGACAGTAATAAAAAAAAAAAGAAAAAGCAGACTGTCATTCCAGTTCATGCAAGATAAAGATTATGAACAAAACACACACAAAAGAAAAACATAAGATACTAGCTCAGACAGGTGTGTTACCACAAATTCTCCTTTAAATGTAAGATTCACTTACTCAAGTTGAAACCGAGTATTTTTATCTTCATGGGCAGGCTGCCCAAGTAAAAGCTGCGTATGGTAAATACTGCGGGTCACTGACAACAATGAGATTTAATCCTGCGTAAAAGCTTGGCATTTTAAAATGAAGCATGTTTGTGTGGATGAAGCTCAGGTATGGTACCATATGACAAGGCATGTTTTAATTCTCCATGGTATGGAGGCATATGCACCATAAAAGTATGGAAGTTTATGCCTAACCCTACGTATTTATGTTGCGTTTTCTCTTTTCTCATCATGTTGCCTGGTGTTTCTTTTATATCACGTCTGTGTCATCCCTTTTATGTCTTTGTATTGCCTTGTTGTTGAAAGGTGCTGTGCAGATAAACTTGCCTGCTCTTTAAAAAGCAGGTTTAATCAGTTGATTTATTTCCTTCCTTAGAAAACCCGTGGCTTCTTGATGGTGAGATCTGCCGCAGTGCAGATGTAAAAAGTTTTCTGCTCCTCTCAGTAGCAGAACTGAACTAAGTAGAGGGCCACTGCCATTTAAGCAGATATGAGTCCCAGTGCACATCAGACATTTGTCCTAACCATGAGGCGCTAGTAGAAACAAGCTCTCTGGGTAGCGCTCTGTCTGAAAGCTGCCCAGATGGCTACTTAACTATCACCAGAAAATCTGACTTAGTGGTGACTCAGCACCCGGGCCTCAGACAAAGCTCAGCGTGGATTCTATACACTTTACACTGCTGCTAGCTACAAATCATGGTAGGGAGAGGTTTTGTTGTGTGAGGCACAATGCTCAGTGGTGGCGGACCTACTGAAAACCACACAGTCCCCAGACTGCTGCTCCACTGCTCCTCTAATTAGCTCTTCGTAGTTTCAGCCATGATTTAGGTTCAGACCAAAAAAATCCCCACTGTTCCCCCACCGGAGACCATAAATCTGCTTAAAGCCGGCCCAGTCGAGGCACGGGCAGCTCGCCGAGGTCCGTGTGCTGTTGCTGTGTTCACGTCCACACAGATGAGCCATTCTAATTTCATTAGCAGACTACATATACAGCCTCTGTTTGCCCCGTTCACCGATCCGGCTGGACTCGGCATGTAAATGAAATATTGCCTCTTCTCGGGAGTGATGCTGATTTAGAGTGGTTCTGCTGGCAGCACTGGAGCAGGCAGCCACGTTAAACTTGGCAGAGCAGGCCTGAGCTGTGCTGAGCTGTGCTGAGCTATGCTGGGCTGGGGGAATGGCTGAGTGAGTTAAAACTTGCCTTCGCATCCAGCTGGAGCTGAGCTCATCCCCCTGGTCTGACTCAGGTCTGAGTGAAGAAGCAGATGATGTGTTTGTGTGTGTGTGTCTGGGGGGGGATTGGACTAGGGAGAGGTGTATTTACAGTCATCATTAATATCTCCCTGCTCTGTGTGGTCACATTGTTGGGAGTTTAACATCATCAGTCAGATCAGGGAGGGCGATGTTTCGTGGCTGTGGTAATGACCTAAATGTCTTTGTGTTTTTCAAACCGTCTCTTTGAATTATGCTCATAACTCCAAACAAAACTTAACCATTTTTTCACTGTTTCTGTTTATGGACTAAAATCTTTAGTCTGTAGGTGTAAATGTTAAAGGCCCCGGAAACCTAGTTTTAGTCAGCATCTTACCTTCAAACTCTGTATCCTGCTTAAGTTAAATCAGTCCTGGTTGTTTCACACGAGAGAGCCGTGTTCTTGTAAACAGACAGAGCAACATTCATTTGGTGTTAGTTCTACGTACATCTAAGAAATGTGGGTGTAATATTCACTCTTGTTTTTCTTTTCACCTACTCCTTACGGAATATCAGATCCTTGAGCTTCTTTCTACATGTACCAGCTTGAGGCTAATTGTGTTTGTCTGTTGCTTTGTGCTGGACAGGCAGTACACAGTAGAGATTTTTGGATAACAACAGTTAGTTAAGACTAGCAAGCCCCATGCTGCTGCAGAGTTTGGTGATAATAATCTGAGTTCCTTACCTTTCACATTTAATATAGTCATCTACCCTGTTGTTGATATAATAATACGAAACCCTTCTGATATAATGTTTGGCCAATTTTATCAATCAATCAGTAGTGGCACATAGGAGACTTCTTTTTACAGAACAGTGCAGAAAAAGATGCTTTGGTTAAATTACAATTTGTTGTATTTGTGTGTGTTTATAATTATTAAATTCCCAGTGAAGTTGACTTTTTCCTGTGCATTTGGACAATAAACTGTACAATTTCATTACAGATCTTTGTCACAAAGTCAATGATAGCCACATTTGAAGGATTTGTGTATAGTGTGTGTGTGTGTGTGTGTGTGTGTGTGTGTGTGTGTGTGTGTGTGTGTGTGTGTGTGTGTGAGAGACACACACACACACACACATACACACATATTTACTTCATTTTGGCTCATCATTTATTAAAAGCCAACAGTAGGTGTATTTTGCTGAAAGCTAGTCACTGTGGGCAAAAAGAGGCAAAAGGCAATTATGATATACTGGATTAGGATATTCTTCTTCATCAGGTGTTTAATTACATTATATGATTGAATTTATACTTTAATTGTGGCATAATATGAAATGAAAAAGACAAAAGTCCTAAATCTTTAATTCCAATTATTACTACAATTTCATTATTACTAATAATAACAAGACCAAGCCTCATTGTACTGAACAGAGCTAGACTGTGTTCTATTGATTATCTACCTTAACTTTTTATTTATATTTGGAAAAATGTTTCAAACTTGTGTGTGCTCTCAAAGGTGGCATAAAGCAGCTTCAGAAACTGACCTGACATGTATGTGTCACATTAGCATGATGTTTGGGAACTGCTCTGTTTTTGGTCAAGGCCCCGGCCGGACAACTCGCAGTTTGTGCCCACCCACTAACAGGTGCCACTACTATTCTCAGTAGTATGCTGTTCCAGCATGATCAGTCTTGCATGTTACTGCAGAGTGCTCCATCAGTCCCTGGGAGTGTTTTTGTCGTCTTCAGACCACAGTCATCTTCTTCAGATCCTGGAATTACAAGTCTGCAGCTGGTTCGCACGCTCTCAGCCCAGCTACTCGATACCTCGCCTCGAAAGAGGAGCTGTATATCAGCCTTTAATTTGGCACGAGAGAAACCGATCTGTTTTATCGCCACGCTTGGGCGGCACGGAGTGTCAAAGCAATCAGCGTTGGTGGAAACTAATAGCATTGATGAGCACACAGCCGTGTAACTTCATCTCCAGCCTGCACATGCCTTCATGCGGATTTACGCTGATAACCACCTGCATAAGCTAGTGCTGAGTGCATCAAAAACACATATACTGTATATCCAAGAGGCAGCGTGATGGCTCATAAACAGTCTTTATTAATAGCCGGCGCTTTCAGATGTTGGTATTCCATTTGCAGGGGAAGCAACCAGGAGGTATTTTGGGGTAGTTTGCCTCCTCGAACACTGGCATGCTGTTCACCCCATAGGGAAGACATATAAACCTTCTTCTCTACTGCACGGCTGTATGTTTATCCTGGATTAGGTCATTTGTATCCTTTCACCTTGGAGGCCTGCTTTTAGCCGCGAGGCTGAAAGTGAGAGCGGCCTCTGTCTAAACGTTTGAGGCGTTTTCTCCTGCAGATTGCTCTACATTGTAAGACATGGTGTGTGGTTGCGCTCTCCTATCACAGCTCAGGTTCTACTCGTGTTGTTTGTTTATGTGGTCCTCATGAGTGGCGCGCTGCTCACATCCAAACATCCTCCATATGACATGGGTTTTTCATTATGAAAAGTTGTAGCTGTCTTTTGTATGTGCACACTGTTTTCTGATGGTGTGTGCGCCCCTCTGCCGACATCCATGCCTGCCTCTGTGGATATGCGTGTGTGGTTTGCTCTTAAAGGTCCACATTCATCCAGTGAGGCCCAGTGGTGGCCAGGACCTCGCCAAGCGTACAACAGAGCGCCTGTTGTGTGATTGGTCTGAAGCTGCGTCAGCTCCTTTGGGAGAGACGTTCAAAAATGCTTCGGTCAAGAATCCAATTTCTCAGAGCAACATTTAGTCCACCATAAGCCTGGTTTCTGAAGATACAGAGTCACTCATGAGCGAGCTGAAAGACTTTTGCGCAGATTGGCCGACTGCCTCAAACAAAATACTGGCGCTTGTTTTTAACCAAAAAAAAAAAAGTTTCATTGTTTTAAAAACCTGTCCTAGCTCTCACCCCCTGCTATCAAGCCTCAGGAAAATAAGGACCACCGCTTATTATCTGATTAAAACTTCAAGCCCACAATAACATCATCACTGGGATTGATTAGATTTGGGCAGCCTTTCATTTTTGTTGTTTTTTGAAGTAGTTCCACACAGTTATGTATTATAAAAAGCCCTCACCCAATTTTGTCATTGATCGTTCCTTTTCATTTGCTTTAGCGAGAACAATTTGTCGCAGCGGAGATATTTGTTGTCACCACTTTCTATGTTGTCAACAAAGCAAAAAACTGAAGGTAATCTGAATACATCTAATTATTTACACAGTGAAGATGCTGCAGAAAGCAAAGTGTTTTTTATCCGGTTGTGTTTACACTGGTAATGACCTCACTTAGATTAAAGCACCGACATGACAATCAATGTTTGCTTCCAAGAAGAAGTACATAACTGCTCTCAAATCTTTTTGGAAAGAAGCACACTGAAAACATCACACTGTGACAAGCAGCTTTGTCAGATAGCTTTTTTGGCTGGAAATGATCAGCTTCCATTCACGTAGTTTCAATTTAAGGCCCAATCATAGGCAGGAAATTTTGACAAATAAATTAAGGCAAGATTTCACATTTCTTTGTGTTTTGCTTATACCCTGCCTCAGGAAACATCAGGAAACTTGATCTGAAATGTGCTGCTGTGTAAGTCTGCTGCAGCTGTATCTTAATTTGGTCAGATTGCTCATAAAATGGCTGAGCTCTGTGGCAAAGGAAGGGGAAAGCAGTATGGGAGACTGATGGACAAAGGCAAGAGGAAAATAAACATGGGAGGAAAAGTAAGCAAGCCGCCTGGGCTACTTTCCATTTTGAAGGCCAAAAGAAGACGTGAGCACACTGCAAGAAGAAAACAACGACCTCACTTACCGTTGGAAAATTCTACTTTTTTCAAAACTAGTTAAAAGATATGTCTCTAGAGGCCACAGTGAAAAATTTCCCTCAAATTGCAAAATTATTTTAAGAACTTTAAGTGGCATTTTCTCAACATAAATGAAGTCATCTGCTTAGTTTCAAGCTCCCTTGGTGCTAGAAAATCCCTGAAATATGTGCCACTGGGTCCTGAATGAGGGAATGGTCTGACCTATTCACAAAAATGTACAATGGTAGTCTGTAGATATTGTTATAGTGCATGAAACGTGCACATTTTCCACAACCTTATGCATTATTCAGAACAATGTCACCTCAATCGTTAATCAGATTGAGATCAAATGATTCAAATGCACAAAAATGCAGTCAACACATCGTACACGATGACTCGGAATTTGCAGCTCCTCCAGTCTTCCATCTTTGTTGCTGTTTTTTACAAGAGCATATTTTTTTTCCCATTCTTTCTTCCCCCAGGTCCCTCTAGGTTTTATTTGTATTACATCTCACCAAATCCTCACCTCACTACGATGGCATAACTCTTCATGATGGCTGGATTTGGGATAAAGCTGCTGTCAGAACAGGATATCTTGCTAATGTGTTGAACAGGCCCTGTCCCAGCACAGGAGATGACTGGGTAGAAGAGAAAGAGGGCGAAACAGGAGAAGCAGACTCTAGAAACACAATGGCAGAGTCTTTATTGGGTTCAAAGTGACAGAGGAGTCTGGAAGATGAATCTGTCGGAGATGTCCATTTGATCTAAGTAGATTATTTTAGGACTGTACTGCTGTTTCATCTCCCTCCCTCTATCTGTCTTTTTGTTTCTCTCCTGCTCTCTTCCCCTCTCTCTGAACGAGCATGCTGGTCTGATGGCCGTGCACAGCTGCACCCACAGCTGTGCGTCAGGCCACAGCAGACCCTGCTCTTTATCAGCTTGATTTGTCACATCTGGCCTCATTACTTCCACCTTTGGGTCGTCCAGCGGGGACAGGGGGGCCAGGGGGAACAGGGGGAACAGGGGCAGGGTATTGGTGGACAGGGGTCGGGTGCAGGCTCATGGCACTGGGTGTAAGGCTGTAGCTAAAAGCTACATGGCTCTGTTTGTGTTTGCCTGCTTGGGATCCCTTTTTGTTTACACCCTCTGTGCCCTCGAGAACTTCCAGCACACTGGGGCAGAAGTTTGTTGTCCAATAATTCCTTTACTCTGAGGAAAATTGTTCAACTTGTTAAGCGATGAAAACCCAGAAGCCATGTTTGTCTTTGGTAGATATCCTGTGGCCTATTATAGGTAGGACTGGGTATCAACCCTCCATATCTTTGTGGTATCATCCAAAATGTGTCTCACTCAGAGTATTGAAAACTGCTAAGTGCTGAAGACTGGTATGAACAGCATGGGTACCAATACCATTATGACAGAGAAATTAATTAAATACTATTTACAATGAAAAAAATGTGTGTCCAAATTTGATACGTGGCATAACTTTTGCTCTGTTATACTGGAGTAAATCTCATCAGTGCCAGTGGCCCACAGTGTTTACCAAACAGTAGCTATTGACTTATAATTTAACTGTACACCAACTCTTCCATCTAAGTGAAAAAAAGCTTTTCACAATATTTCCTCTGTGTTTTCGCACTTAGTAACTGTCCAACTTTTATATATAGCTGACTGTGCTGACAACGTTTAATATTTGGGAAGTTTGGCTTATTTTGATAATGAATTTTTTTTTTTTTATGAAAAAATAAGTTCACAATTTGTCTTTTTTTGAATACAATTTTCAAACTATTATCATTTTATTCTGACATTTACAGATATCAAGTCTGATAGAGATTTATATTTTTACAGAAATACATCACATGAACGATTTATCAGTCAAATCCTTTTTTTGTATTATTCGTCTGCTTATGTTTAAGCATTTGACAAGTTTGTCTTTTTTGTTGAATAAACATAAGGGTTTTAAATGAATGGAAAAGCATGGAAAACAAGTTTTTGTAATGACATTTTTCCAGTCCTGTTGGGAACTTTTTGTTCTTTAAAGGGAAAGTTGCACCTCTTGAAACTCTTCTTCTGTGTGAGAACATTTACATGAAATATGGTGCAAGAATAACAAAAGCAAGAGTCTACTTGCTTTGTTTATGCAGGAAATGATTTTCCTTTGACATAAGCTTCTGACATAGACTCCTCTCGTTCTCCCTCCCCACAAGAGTATCTTGATTTTTGAGGAAACCTTGTCATACCTCACACCCTTTGAGATACAGAAACTTTATTTTCCATCATCTCCTTCTTCTTTTTCCCCCCCTCTTGTACCACTTGTAATTGAACTTGGCCCCCGTGGTGAAGTGCTAGCAGCTTTCTGCCACCACAGAATGCGGTGGAAGTCGCTGTCATTGCGAAGCAGCCTAGAAGCAGTAAAAACAAAACCAGTGACAAATAACATCAAGACGTGCGGAGTAGTGTGTTACGTGGAGGCAAAGTAACAAAAGGGGTTTAATCCTGTGAATGCTGTGCAGCCTGAGCTAATTCCCTGCACATGTGCCGAGTAGTATCCCTCCAGCTCTTCAGCGGTGGAGTTGTGATCCAGATGCAGATATAAGGCTCTGAACTGGGCTGACCTTTCCATGGCATAAGGGTCTGGACTGGGGACTCGTGCCAAACTCTGTGATCCCAGTGTAAGTGTTACTGGCAGGGACGGTGCTGATTACGTACTATATGGGTGATAACATGCCACCTACACAAATGGTGACTAACCCATCAGAGCTGGATGGGTGGTGAGGACGGCTGTTCTCTCACTAAGTCTCTCTTTTCGCTGGGAGTACATGAAGTTTAAGCCCCCTCCGTCTTCCCCACAGGAACCAGTTTCCTGCCATGCCTCCATGGTGAAATCAGATCCCAGCGTCGCTCCGGCCTTGTTTTTCTTGGCAAGGGCCGCACACAGACACTCGCACAGAACCGAGGCTCCCGACCAACCATTTCCACCCACCATCATCGACTACCCCCCCTCACCCCCCTCTCTCCACCTCTGCTCTGGTCTACGCAAATTTACAAGGAAGCAATGCCTTTATCTGCTTTCCTCCGCTAAACCAGTTTTCACACCACAGGAGCCTAAACATTTGACCGATAAAGCCATGGCTCTGGTTGACTGTTGAGAGAGCTGTGATGAGGAGAGATCCTAAACTTGCATGTTTCTCCAGCCATTTTTTGAGGCTGTAATTTGAGCCCAACCCGTGCAGCCAGCACATATTTTAATGACATTTAAACATCTCCAGATGTAATTTGAAATGGGTCCAAACAAATGCCTCGTGAGGCTCTGACGATGATATTTTCTCTCTCTGTAGCAGACTGATGCATCATGTTTGTGAGTTTTACAGTAAAATTTGCTCTCTTTTTCTGACACTGGAAAACCCTAAAATCCCTCAAAGGCTTGTCTTTGTTGAGCATTCCACCGAGTTCATGCACAGGTTTTTGTTTTTTTTTCCCTCTTCCTCTTTAGCTTTACTATCCCCTCGGCTTGGCCCAAGTGAGCCTAACTTGACAGAATGTGAGTGATGCAAAGTAAGCGCATTGTTTTCCAGTGCAGCTCTGCGGCTTGTGGGAACAGGGCTGTAAAGAGGGCTTGAATGACAGAAGCGTGCACTCTGGTCAGTCTGCTCATTGTCGTCTGGTGTTTACATGCCTTTGGCCCTCACACCACTGCCATGGCCCGGGGCAGTTTAACTGCAAACCCATGAGTTACTGCTGTCTGTTGAAAAGGTGCTCTGTTTGAGGTCCCAGCGGTGTGGAGGAGCACTGGGTATGTGTGCTTTTCATGGATGGGTACACAAGGCTCGCATTCCCCCCCCCTGCCTGTCTGCTTGTGTTTGTGCGGTTATGTGTGTGTACGCACATATGTATGGAGGGGGGAGGGAGGAGGGAGGGACGCTACAACAACAAACTGGGCTCATCATGACATTAACCAGTCCCACATTTCAGAAAGAAATCAAACAGAACTGGATCTTGTGCGTTTGCACGTATTACAAGTGCATGCAAGTCAGGTGAGCATTTCACGGAAGCATCCTCCCCACAAGGACATTAAATCCAGCATTGAAGTCATTGATATAAGTTTAGTTATCGCTGGCTATCAACTCTACCGTGTCCTTCTCCCTCTCTTACCTATAGCGGAGCTCAAATGAAACCCATATGCCAATCGCACAGGCATTGTGAGTTACTGAATCAAAAAATGACCCTTCGCTTAGGTTTCCATTTATTCCTCATGCAATGTTTTCCACTGAGGTGCTCGTGGGCTACACACATAGGGAGGGTGGGGAAGAGAGAGAGAGGAGTTGAGGCACTGCTCCACTGCTCCACGTCACCGCTCGTCACCATCCAGCCGATGGACTGGACTTATCACACAATTACAGCTGTTTGAATACATAGGCAGACCTTGTCATGTAGCCGGCATACACTGACCTCAATCTCCCCGCCCCGCACACACACATAGCCACTATCACGTGTCTGCTCCTTTGCTCATTACGCAAGTGTACAGCTGAACCTCCTTTTTTTTTTTTCTACATGACAACACTCTTTTTTTTTTTTTTTTTTTTTTTTTTTTTTTGCCTGTGCTCCCTAATTTGATTTCGAGCTCAGCGGATGTTACAGCTTGATCCCTGTGCATCACAACGACTTGTTGTTGTAAAATGTTGTAAAATGTTGTTTTCCCAGCTTTCCCATGGCAAGTAATTAGAGGCCTGTGATGTGTGCACTGAAGAACAGGGGAGGGTGGTGAGGTGTGTTAGGGATGTGAAGGTGGGGATGAGGTAGGGGCTGTCTTCCCCTAGACTTCTGCCCCAGACTATGCTGACACCCCCCCCTCCCACCCCCAGCTGCCCCGGGTGTGCTTCTCTCAAGCCAAGGCCAAATTAAAAGCCTTTGCAGTTTGCATTCAGATTCAATTAAAAGCTCCCCTCTGCTGCGGAGAGAAACAGCTGCAGAGACTCCACGCTGTCTGTTCTGCTCAGTTGTTGCTGAGAAGGTCGCGGCTCGTCTCCTGTTGAAGGTTTACGCCCCCACCCCCCTGACACACACAGAGACACACATTAGACACGGAGAGAAAACAGCCAAGATAGCACAGAGCAAAATCACATCCAAATGTTTACATGAGAGGCGGTGTCCCTGTTTCATCATTCCCTTATCGCTCGGGCAAAATAAGGCACAATTACAGCAAACGATAGTACAATGTGGACAACAAGCAGGCAAGAAAGGGAAGTGAGTAATAGCTTGTAAACAGATACTCTGGGCCCGTGTTCTTTGATGGAAAAAGATGTGTACCTCAAAGACGTGAATGAGCCCGTCTGCAATTATGCCTTATTTGCTGATTTGAATGCCGGTCAGACTTTCCACATCAGAAGGGCTGATAAGACAGCTCGCTATTATCATTACCTCAGCTTGAACTGTTTGCTGAAACAGAAAGAGAACGAGTTGTTCATTGTCATATGTCAATGCTTTACTGATTATGTTTGTGTCATCAGAGTGAACACAAAGCAAAATTGGCAATGGAACCGCCTTCTGTCTGATTATATATATTGTGGAAATGTAGTTGGTGGTCTAGAACTTAAGAGTATAATGTATACAGTATGTTAAGAGTTTTACTTGTAGGTGGCAAGTATTCACTTTTAAAACCCAATTACTGGAAATGAGACGAGTACAAAATCATAAAAATACATATTTATCAGCTTTACACTCACTGTAGTGATTCACACACATAGACGGGTGTATTTTGTAACCCATTTTAGCAATTTTTTTTTTTCTGTTGGTCTGTTTCTTCTCCCTCTACCTCTCCCATACTTTTTAAGTCTGCTATTGTGAGAAGTTGGACATTTGGAGTCAACGTCTGTCCTATATTAAATGATCTTTGTCAGCTTTTATTCCACTTTTATTGCATTTAAAGTAGAATAACAGGTGTGGTTGTTGTCCATTTGTGTAGCACTATCTTCCCTTTACCGGTCTCTCGTTTTGTCTTCTCTGTGTGCAGCATGAAACAGAGAGGAGAGAACTAGCTCAACAGTCAATGAAAGCAAAATACAGCAGAGACTCTGACACTAAAACGTGTGCTCATAGATTAGGCCTGGATCTCAAATCTCTCTCATTGAGGGAGTGAGGGATAAAATCTACATTATTGGTTGGCTGAAAGCCTAGCTAGTATCTACTGAGTGTCAGCTAGTGTCTGCCTGTGAGGTGTTTAGGGGACATCTGTAAATTGTAGTGACAGGAAAAAAGAAAACTTGGTGACACTCCCCCTTAATGCATGCATCTCTACATACACAACAGTCATACAGCGTGCCACTCACCACCACAGATAAATTTTAAACCTATGGGAAACACTGCACTGTCATGGTAAAATGCTGAATTAATCACTGCTGTGGGGTATGAATGGGACTCCTTAATTCCTGAGATTATGTACGAATCAAGTCAAGTTAAATGTTGGGTGGTCGCACCTCCCTAGGCTGAAAGAAAATGATAATGTGCTCAGCAATGGCTTCCACAAGTTACAGGCTGGCTGCTAGGGCGAGGGCCGAGGCGTCTGATCCAGCCTAAATTTAAACTTGTGGACAGACAAGTCTAGCCAGCGGCCAGCCTCATTCCAGCCACTGATCATCCACGGTATAGAGAGAGACAGAGAGAGAAAGAGCCAGCCCCAGGCCTTTTAAATCTGTCCTCCTACTCTTCTCACTCCCTCTTCTGCTCTCCTTCACTTTGTTCATCTGTTTTCTCCCTTGCTGCTTCTTTAAACTCCTGCTTTGAAATTATACTTTACAACTTCTCCAGCCTCCAGATCCTCCATAAGTGGGCGAAAAACTGTACATATTATAGTGCTTAGAGCATTGTTGAGGTGAAATATGGTGTGCCAACTGTCCCTTCAGGACTGTCCTTTGGCTTTAAAAGTTGTCAATTAGAAATAATTATTCACAACATTTTTCTACAAATACATCTGGCTTCCATCTGCTGATGGATGGAACACAACAGTGATTCAATTGCAATAAGAGATGATTCCATTTGCTTTTATGAGTACCTCGGAGGGAAAGAAAAAAAAAACATCCTCAGGTGCAGCGGAAGTGATGTGTTTTGTAGTTTTAGCTGCAGCCCAGTTGTTGTTTTTTTGAATACTTGTAAGTAAAAGGTGAAGGGGCAGCAGTGATTGTCACCACGCCCGAAGAACAAATACACTGGTGCCTCAAGAAAATCCAACAAACCGACATAAGATGTAACACAAAAGCTCAGACAAAGCTTGTGGACATCTGACAATGAATCCTTCATCATAAGTAAATTATTGGCTTAGCTTTTTTCTACATTTTGAGTTTTGAATAGATGAATACCCAGGTAGACAGAGACACATTGTACTGGAAGTAGTTGTTTGGTGTTATGATTATACCAGTCTGTTGTTCTGGAAAATGTTGGCTCACTTTCCCTCGTTCAGTCTCTCCTCCGAATGTATTGGCTCCTCAAATCATGTAATAGAGTGGAGACAATCTCAGTGGAAGATTGGAAAATGTTCAAAAAAGCAGATGTTCGCTGAAACAGTACTGCTATTATGTTACATTTGTCTACTTGGGTTTTATTGCTGTGCTGAGAATCAGTTTGCCTTTTATGTGACAATGGAAAAAGAGCTTTGAGTGTATATACCCTCATGTGTGCCTCATATCCTCAAATGCAGCAGGTTTGAGCAGAGTCCCACATGGCTTGTGCCTTCCAGGGTTGAGCTAAGCCAGTGAAGAAGCATCAGCCGGGAGCTGAATGCTCCCAGACAGCTCAGAGACAGACGAGATATGTTTCCATTCTGGCTCGGTCCACTATCCTTCCCTCCTTTTATCCCTCTGTATTTCCATCCTGTCCTGCCTCACTCTCTTTCTCTCTCACTCCCTCTTGCTTCATTCTTCTCCTCCCTGTAATCAGGGCCCTTTGAAGTGGGCAGAGGAGAAGGATTAGAGTGGGACCTGCAGGGTCTTTGACCTGGGGTGAGCCGGGGACGAGTAATTAGACAGGGAATTAAGAGGAAGCCCAGCCCCTCTCTCTGTCTCTCTGGTGAATTGTATTCCTGCAGTATTGGAGTGATGTTGTTTTCTTTGCAGAGCTTTTACTTTCTCTTTGTATTGTTATTTGAAGCTGAAAATAGCAGGGACGGAACTTTTACATTTTGACATCTTCATCAACAAACCCAATTAAGTATCTCTGCGCATCAGACATCACAGAAAACAACAGCAGAAATTATTGAACAAGAAAATAACTCCTGTAACTAAAGAACCTGGTATCACACCAAAGTATGTATTAAACCAGTCAGTCCATTACAGCATGCCTCAGGTTTAGGCACCCAAAAGCACGTGGTGAGGTTTAGGAAAACTACTTGGTTAGGTTAAAAATAAGTAACGTATATTACGTAAATCCATTACTTACAAAAAAATGATGTCACCTTGTCATTGACTCACACCGGCTCTCTCCCGTGTGAAAGGCCTGGGTTTGACCCACCCGGGACCTACCTCCCTACTCAGACTTCATCAGTCCATGCACTTGGTCACATCACCACTGTCACATGACCTACTTCTTGGACTCTGATTACATGTACCTGTACTTTTTATGCCTAGGCAAGGTAAAAAAGGTGTCACTGACAGGATGTCCTCTAGTGGACTGATGTGTATATTACACGCTTTGACGTGATACCGGGCTGAAAAAGTGTCCAAATAGCTATTCATATTTTGGTTCAGAAGTCAATGCAAGAAGCTGTCAACACAACAACAACATTTTGTCACTCATGAATGTGATGTATCATAACATGTTGAGGTTGTAATTGTATTTACAAATTTAAGCTCAACCTCTCCTTTTAAGTCTTACTGATGTCTACGAGAGCTCCTGAGAGAATTATCTGTCTTTACAGCAGCTAAACTCTGCACTGATTTCACCAGTAGCAACTTTAACTAAGCTCGTTTGTTAAAAAAAAAAAAAAAAAAAACAGCTGCCAGCTATTGGAAACGAGGGTGGTGAGAGCAGCAAGGCAGAACCAAAATAGTGAAGTTGAGAGCTATCAACACAACAACAACAAAAGAACAACAGCTGAAAGATAATGGGGGGAAAAAAAGCTCTGTAGACCTGAGGGGGACAAAAATGTCAGATGCTTTTTTCTGTGTGGTGCTTTCAGATTATATACAGTATTGTAAGACATTGTTGATATAAACATATTGACAAGTGCACTTACTACTTTAAGCTGCCCTAAAACTCCTCTTCAGCTTTCTACAACTTCAGTAAAAAATTATATATATTCATTTTACAAAGCGTCCTATTTATTCTTTTATTATCTTACAAATATACAGCTAATATCTGCCAAGCAAATTTTATGGGAATATATTTTGTAAAGAACCCTTAAATGTTCATGCCATTCAGTAATATTGATATGTGTATTAGTAACAGCTTTGTTGGTGTGGTGCCTTTTAATTATTAACAACTATTAGTCAGAGTAACAACAGTAGTAGTGCAACAACAGTTGACGTGTGTGTGTGTGTGTGTGTGTGTGTGTGTGTGTGTGTGTGTGTGTGTGTGTGTGTGTGTGTGTGTGTGTGTGTGTGTGTGTGTGTGTGAGAGAGTGTGAGACATGCGGCGAGAGAGGAATTAATTCCCAACCAGCTGAGACCAGCCACTGTGTATTAAACAGAGACATGTAAGAGAGCGCCAGTGTGGCCAAATATGGACATCAAGTCATCCTCCCTGAGGGGGAGAACAATGAACCCAAAACCAACTGGCCAACAAGTGACAAGTGGGCAGTGCTAAAGAAACACACTAAATACTTTCCATCTTTGTCTCTTTTTTTTTTTCTCTGCAGGTAAGACAGATTCCTGTGCTAAAAAAAAACTTTTGTGATCAGCCAAGTAAGTAAAATTGTCACGATTTTCCTCCACTCTTCCTTCCTGACATCCCTTCCCTGTGTGTGTGTGTGTGTGTGTGTGTGTGTGTGTGTGTGTGTGTGTGTGTGTGTGTGTGTGTGTGTGTGTGTGTGTGTGTGTGTGTGTGTGTGTGTGTGTGTGTGTGTGAGATATCCCCGGGGTACCTGTTGTTGTGACAGGCTCTTGACTTGAGCAGCGTCAGAAGATAATGTGTAAATTGTAATCTGGGAGCTCCAGTTCCTTTAGCCTGTGTCATGCTAATAATGCCGCGCGTCAGTCAAACCTTGTAGCTGATTGCCAGCAAGAGCCGATGTTATCTCTCCTCCTTTTTCTGTGGTGCAGACACCACAAATGGAGCCACTTACCGTTGCGTCGGGAGGGGTAGTATCGGCTGTGTGATAATACAGACTTAACCTGTATTGACTTACTCCTTTGCATAATCCTTGAGGTACTGCTAAAGAGGAACTTCCAGTTGGGACCTTGCGATTATTACAAGTCAATAGTGCTGAGGTAAACAGATGAGTGACACTGGCTGTGGATGTGTCTGAGGGGCCATGAGCTGCTGCCTGAAGATAGAGCACAACGGGGTTGAGAAATAAATAAAAGAACACCTTGATCTTTGCGTTGTCTATCAAAGATGAAAGGGAGTTTAGACCGAGGTGCTCGGAACAGAAGAAATCATTTTTGTCTTTTTCCTGTACTCCTTTTTCTGCTCTTAACCCATGCAACGTTTTGTGATCAAGAAATGGAATTCTTCTGTCGAACCCCATTTTATGTTGCTTGACACAAAAGTGTCAGTTAAATGTCTGACATGAACAAGGGAACACCGAAGGGAAAGGAAGTCTCGAGGGGTGGCCGTGTGGGGGCTCGGTGGTAATAGAAAGACCACTATGAATCTGAGACTGAACACCTTCCCAACCACGCACGCACACACGGACGCCCACACACACACACACACACACACACACACACACACACACACACACAAACCCATAACTCCTGCTTACATAACCCACCTGCCTCTCCTCGACCTCAGCCACATCCTGGGAGCACCAGGGAGCGGAGGTGGGGTGAACGACAAGGGGCTGTTAAAGATAAAACTGTTTACTCTGACATTGTGGGGAAGTTGTAGACATCCTTATCATGCAGATTGAGCAAAGTCAACAATAGATTTTTTTTTTTTTTTTTATTGTTGTCGGCTAGAGTTTCAAGATCATGACAAAGAAGAAATACAAAGGGAAAAACGGTGTTCAGGCTCTGAGTCTGATTACAAAGAGTTGCATTAATGAGTTTATTGCAGCATTTAGTCACCCAAGGACAGAAGTCAAACTGAAACGCTCTCCAAATTGGCATATAAAGTGTTTGCGCAGCACAGTAGTGTGGCGGGTCAAGATGCAAGGATGACGTAGTGGTGTATCACAGTCAGAACTGTAAATCCTGCTGTTGCTTAAACCTCAAGAGCAGAAGCGGAAATTACTGTTCTACTATAACACGTATTTTCAGTCAGACTCAGGTGCCAAGTACAGGAGTAACAGTAATGCCCTGAGGATGTTAAGAACTGTATTTACATTCAACATTTTGACCCGTGACCTCACCACATTTCAGACCCAGGGACGTTCCTTCATGACCAACTTCTATCCCTGCATTGCCTTTAATAGCTGACATCATCACTGTCTTGTCCATTAGGTTTGGCCTCTCTTGAGAAGAAACAGCTGCATCACCCAGAGACCACGTTGAGGGTGCATTTCGGTTCCTCGGTTAGAACATTTGAACTCGGTTCTCTTCGGGACCAGCCAACCCAACCGTTGGGATCGTAGAGCAGAGCGTGTTGTGCAGTCTCAGATTCAACCTCATTTCCCTTCCAAACCTTCATCCACTTTGGCCAGACCACACATCCTTAAACGTTGATCGTTCTGCTGGCTTGCTCATATTCTCCCTCACACTCAACCGCGCAGTCATGACCTCAGATAGGGATCACATTCAGCCTCGCATGGCTGATAACTACCCTCAATTGCATTTAGGGTTGACAACCAAACAGAGTTGAGATACCCCTCAGTATTTCTAAACAGTTATGATCGCATTTGCTCAATGAAATGATCTGAAATTGATATTTTGCTGGCAGGTCAACAGAAACACGGCTGTCAAGTAGAGCGAATTTGCGCTGCATATTCTAAACTTGTGCTGTTTATGCGGTTTAATTTTGGTTGAGGCTGCCAGTGAAAATGCAGAGTGGATGAGTTGAGGTGGAGGTTACAAAGGGCTGCAGCAGCCATGATAAAACATCACGTGGACAGCTGGTAAAGACCACAGCCTGGCTTTTCTACAACCGATAACTCCATGTCGGTTATCGGCTGTTTTGTGCGGAGAATGTGAGGGGCTAACATGGTCTTGGTGGGATCAGTTAACAGATCCTCCAGAGATCCTGTTTTGACTGATGGACATGAAAATGTTGTTGTACTTCATGAGAAGGCGCGCATTGCAAATACCAAGCCTGAGAAGAGAGATGAATTTACTTTCAGATAAGAGAGGATCAACAATTGATTTTCAAATTCATAAATCACACAAAATAAATTAATCAGTCTTTACTTGGTTTTGTTTGTTTATCTAGAGTCAGAATTAACCATATTTGGATGAGCTGGGGAGGAAAACCTGAGGGCACTATGCCCACCCACCTATATGTGAAACCTGACTGCACCCCAGGCATGTCAATCAAACCAGGCACGCCCCCAAACATACCTATTTTTGAGGCCTAATATCTAACTAATTATGATTTAGTATTTCATGAGAGAAATTGAAGCTTTTTGAATGGGAGTCCTGAGGAGCCAACATTTTTTTTATTTTTTTTATTAGCCCTCAGCGGTATTTCAGCATAAAGCACGTCTTCATTGGTTTCACTTTCCAGACCCAGAGTCTATGTCCATTTTCAAATACAGTCTGTGGTGTGGGCAGAAGTATCGGTGTTAAGGAGCAGGTCAAGGCTGTAAACTGCTCACCATAAAAGCAGTGAAGCCAAGTGAGCATTTCACTTTGTTATCAGATGAGAAGCAAGGAAGGTGGAAAGGGTGGGGGGGGCTGATGTTCCATGTGATGCAGCGAGTGGTGATAATGAGCCTTGTCTTCCACATTTGCCTCCTCCCGAACACTTCCATGCGATCAGTGCCATCTGCTGCTCTGATTGTGCTTCATGTACAGTACCAATGACTAACTGGCTGGCAGCCCTTCCTCTCTCCTCTGGGTTGTCTCTGTGAATAAGCATGTGTTCTTCATCAACCTTCTCTCTGTGTATCCATTGTATTCGCTCTCAGTTTTCCATCCATTATCCTATGTCTTTTAAAATCTGCTCAGAGTCTGTGAAGAAGCTGAGTGTGTGTGTGTGTGTGTGTGTGTGTGTGTGTGTGTGTGTGTGTGTGTGTGTGTGTGTGTGTGTGTGTGTGTGTGTGTGTGTGTGGAGGGCAGGGGGGACGTTCGCCGATCAGCTGATGAATCTCACAAGGAGTCAGAAGTACAGGGATTACAGCTTTGGCTCGAGATGAGCCAGCAGCTCGAGCTCATCAGTGCCAATGATGGCCGCACCTTCATATCTGTACATCTGGGGGGGCCATCAATGTGAAGTGACGGCAAGTTGTAACTGGCTGGCAGCACACTGACATTCACTGGCTCAAATACCACTTTAGCCTTCTAAACTGTCAAATCCAGCTACAAGAGTCTGTGAAGCGTCGCTAGTTAAAGCCTTTTGGAAATGAATACGGGGTCACTGACATTTATCTGGGAGAAGATCATTTGAAAATGAGCCAGGTTGTTGTAACTGAGAGATTCTGGGTTTAACAGGAGTGCCAACACAGCGGACTGTGTAGCTCGCCTTTAATTTAACCCTGTTGGTCTGCTGCACAGCTGGAGGGAGCTCTGATCGTTGGATACAAATCCCCTTCTAGTACATTGTGTAAACCCCCTCTACAGCGACTCGCGCACAAGGGTGCATTCCTCTCTTACCCAGGGTAGGGATTGGTTGGCCGACTCCTTCACCCTATTTTAAACCCAGCAACTGAATCAAAATTTGGATCAGGCGGATGTTTCTAAGAGAAAAAGATGTGTTGAGTTTCTGATGTTGGAAAGATAACACGTTTATCCAAACTAAAAAACCTTTTGGGTTCTCAATGCCATCGGTAATTAGAGCGGTTTTCCACTTCGTTTACAAGTGAAATACGTTTCAAATCAAACGGCATCCAACTGTGATGTCACCCGCTGGTTTATGAGCTGTTGTTTTGAAGCCTTAAGTCTGGCATTTTGCCAGACTAAACCTAAGGCATTAGACCCTTCCCTCCTGGTAAACTCTCATGTCTTTTAAACTCCGCAGACCCAGTTCGATCATGATTGTTCAAATAGCAGAACGCTTCCTTCAAAGCCCATTTTTACAGGTCGCGTAAATTCCCGAGTGATGTTATGACTGTCAGAGTTTAGTCCTGGTGTCGGTTGTGCTTAGTGGTTAAGGACCGAAACTGTGTTTGTTAAATGGAGGGTCCACGCGCGGATAGAAATGCAACAGTGCGTCTGTGTTTGTGTGTGTTACTCTGTACGTGTTTGCATGTGTATGTTGTTCAGTGTGTATATGGGGGGGCCTTGCACTCCACAGGCTGCTTGTTAGTGCAATGTCAGACTTGTCCATCAGTGGCATCCCGCGCTGCTCAGTAGGCGAGCCCCGAGCCACAGCTATGACGCACATCTCACCTCTCCCCCCTGTGTTTACCTCCTAACCCCCATCGCTCTCCTCTCTGTGCTCCAGGCCTCTTCCTTTCTATTATCTCTCGAGTTTCCCGTATTCATACCCCCCCCCCTCTCGCCCCACGCCTTCGCCCCTCGTCTTTGCTTTGTGATTTAAACTTGATAATGAAGCATCCCTGGGTGTCACAGAGCCTTCACCGTTTTCTTTACATGTTTATTTAATGGGTGTGAGCATGCAGCAGAGGCATCTGTTCTGACCTTGCCTTCCTGCCCACTTTGGTCTCTTTTGCTTACAAAAAAAATCCCAGCTCAACCGTGAGTTTTGTGTCAAATTGCGTTGCTTTTCTGTTTTTTTTTAGCATCACTGCTAAACCTCAGTGGTGGAGGCTGACCTTCGACAACCAGAAAACTCAATGAGAAGAAACTTCCCTTGTTACCTATGGCCATTGGGGAGGCTTTTGCTCCAATATGAGAGATCAAATTCAATTAGACGGTGTAAGGGCAGCAAGACTGTAGAGGGCTGAGTGACGTGAGGGAAGAGAGAATCAAGGCCGGATGGTTCTAATCCCGATCCTCCTTATCAGTGCTGACCTCTGGGAGGCCATGTGTGGATCTTGAACCTCTAGGGGCTCCTTTTTCGGAGGGGGGTTGGCCTTTTATTCTCCTGTCTGATCGGACTTCAAAGGCGACGCGGGGAGTGGCGGTCATCCTTTCTTTCATTACCAGGAGCTTTGCGCTAATCTGCGAGGGCACACCTGACGCCCCCTCCTCTCCCCTCTCCGAATCCAAACCCTCACTCTCTCCACCCCCCCCCCACCCCCTCCCCTGCTAGGGGGGCTAAGTGCTGTGTAATCTGGGTATAAAGGAGCCTTAATACTAAACAGTCGGGTCGTGTACTCCTGCACCGCTACCTGAAGGATGGATAAATTGCTCAGGTCGTTAATTTGTAAATCAGAGGGGAAGGCCTTGCAGGGATCAGAGGATGAGTCAGAGTAAATGTGGTTTGTAGGGGAAGTTACTACCTCTTACCAAATGTCTTTTTATTTCAGTACTCCATGACTAAATGTGTCTCTCTGTCATACATTTCCCCTTATGTAAAGGTTGAAATATAACCTTAAACTTGTGAAATCACTTTATCTGATCTCTACAGATCTCTACATGGATTTCAGACTGTCAGTTACACCAGGAAAACATCACCTTGGGCTCAAAGAACACATTTATAGACTGAACAGTCGCTGCAAGTTAGTTCACTTGGAAAAACTCAAAAGATTTGTGTTCTTTTTGCAATACTGAGTGTTCCAGATAAATGTTTGACAAAGGGGCTTTTGTATCACTCACACAGCAGTTGTAACTTGTTACTCAAAGTTAAATAGTAACCCTTAATCCACAGCTGTGGAGGCGCCGTCAAAAAAAAAAGAAAACAGCCCCCTGAGTGCTTTTCACTTGTTTTTCACTACACATCAAAGTTTGCATACTGCACAAGAAAAATAAATAAATAAATAAAAGCGAGCGCTAATTGGGTAGCATTGTTGGGTTTGTTAAGAAGTCTTTGTTGTACGAAGAGAAGGACAAGCTAAAAAAAAAAATAACAAAAACATAAGTGCAAAAGTCGGAGTACTTTTCTAGGTCTAGCTGACAACACTGCAGCATTAACAGATAATTCCACTTCCTTCAAGGCCTATTTTCTTTTCCTAAAGTTAACATGGTGAATACTTGAAGATGTATCAGCCATAAACCCACATGGTGCTCTCTTTAAGGCACTTCAAGTCACAGGCAGCAAGATCAGCAAGATTTTCTTCTTCTTCTTCTGTTCCATTGTAACAGGAAAATGAATCTCCACTAACTTAATTTTCAGCGCTCTGGCTCTCAGTAGCCTTGGAGAAGATTTGCCAAGGGCCTCTGGAACGGAGAATGTAACCAGAAGTGTTTGACTTCAGAGTGCAGAACTGGTGTGAACTGCGCTCCCCGCCTCAGGCATTCTTTCCCTGGGAATCTGTGATGGATAAAGATCGATGTGAGGATTGGAACCATGCCCCCCCATGCCTCAACCCTTTGCTCCAAGTCCTCATGCTCCCTGTTCTTCCCCCTCCTCCTCATCTCCTTCTTCTCCTGCCTTTTTCTAAATCTCTATTCCTCTTCTCATGAGTAGCAGTAATTACAGCAGCTCCTCGGCCTCACCGCCAAAATGAGCTGTTTACTTTTGGCCACTTGCCTCTGGCCTGTGTGGCCCGGCCCTGCATCCCCCGCTGAGCCCAGCAGGAGCAGCCACACGGTCACCAAAATGCGACCCAGTTCTCACCAGGCCCAGCTCACCCAGGCTCCCACTCAGCCACTTGTGCTCCGCCCATAATCCCACAGAGCTCCATCAGTCATGTTCTTCATGTAACCCCCTTATTCCTCCTCTTTGCAGTGGCAGCTCACTGCAGTTTGCATTTGCAACCCAGCTGAGGGAAAACCATTTAATTCATTTCATGTTTTACTGTAGAGGCAGAGCCAGCAATTCTACCGCATGCTGTTTTCTTCAGTGTTGTCTGTGCCCAAGGGTTGAAGCACAATGACAGAGTGTACACCCCTGTGCTATGTTTGTTTACACGCAGGCAGCCGGGGAGCCCCGTTTAGGGTGCGCAGACTGCACAGGATCGCTCGAGTTGAGCTGATGATGTGTTGTGTTGGGTGAGGCCGGTGGGCCCCGTCGTTCTCTGGCCCTCGGACCCAGGTGCTTCCTGTCTGCCTGCTGGAAAAGTAAAAATGGGCCCGTGATGGGCCGGGTCAACCGTGAGCCTTGCACTGTTGGTGCTCCTGCAATGCCCCATGGGACCAGCAAAAGGGCTTTAAACATCTGACTGCTTTTTTTCTTTCTCTCAATCTTTTCTGTTCCTCCACCTCCCAAGCTTTTTGCTCTTCTTACAAAAGAGACACCTTTCTCCCAAGCGTCTGCAGAGAGAATTACACGTTAAGCAGGGAGCCGTGTGTGTTTTTCTCTCTCCTCTCAGGTGTGGCCCGTTTTACCGCAAAAACAAGCCGATTCCCTGCCTTAATACAAATTTTGCCTGACATTGTATTGTTCTATCTTTGCTGTATTTTTGCATTGCTTTTCAAAGAAGCCCTTGAGTTGTGCTGCTGTAGTAATCCCAAAACAAAGGAGTCCAGTATTCTGGCAGATATTTTCACAAATGAGAAGGGATTTACAAGTTTTAGTGCCAGCTGTGTCAGTTCCATAAAGTATTTATACGCTCCCTGTAATATGCATTTTATATGTAACTGGAACCGTTGTCTGCTAAGAGAGCGCAGGTCGGCCTGCTGGAGCTGCGTGCTCCTTGCTGGCTGGATAGAGGCTCACTTCTAGGAGGATCATTCTTGACTCCCATCCAGCTGTCCTGGCCCTTAATCTGCGAGGACCGGAGAGACAGAGCGACCCCTGGTGGTCATCTTGTGCACATACAACTTTCGAGCCATTTTTCACTTCATTGTCAACAATAAGTCAGAATGGAAGGAGCATGTTATTGGTAGTTGTTGAGAATTTTTTTGTCTGATTACACGTCACCACGGGTACATTCATTCTCTTTGTTTTATTGGCTGACTCACTTTTCCTCACCTGTCACGCTCATGTTTTATGTCTGGCACAAAAGCATTTGAACTCTGATTTATGACTCCTCCGAAAGGTGTAATTTGAGGTTTCTGGTGGAAGCTCTGAAAAAAGAAAACCTGGATGTCTCTCCCGCTGTCATATTCTGCAGGGGACCATTCGGAGCAGTATTCATTTGCACCTTCTTTCACCCTCAGACACCCACAATTGTAGGCTTCTGAGCCTTCGGTGAAGTTAAGAGATGACAGAATACATTACCAGCAGCTCTTCTTCGTCACCTCCTCCTCCTGCTCCATAGCATGAGTCATCAGATGAGTCTGTGCGAGAGGACTAGGTAATAATGGACAGCCCTGACAGAGGCATGAGAGAACATTAGTCGCTCGTAAAAAGGAGCTGATGGCACTCGCTGGCAGGCTGTTCCACCATTGTCAGGTATTTCATTGGCCTCCCCCCTGAGGGTATTGCAATGGCGATGGGTGCAGTTAGGATGGTGTTTATTTCCAGGTACAGCAGCCTGCCTCGTCCGACGCCAGGAGTCTGCTGATAAGGCCGAGACATGCTGGAAGGAGACAGGGACTCAAGGTTAATGCTCACAGTCTGGGAGACGTTTGCTTTTGCTTCAGGCTAATGTTGTGCAACAGAAACTTCATTCCCATTTGTCCAATGAAATGACAAAGTGAATTACTGTATTTCTTTGTGAACTAATTTATGGCAGGGAGAGGAGCATTTAATAAATCACAGTAACAAATCATTCATAGTATAAAAAACTTTTTTTTTTTTCCTCCTAAATAACCATTTTCTTGTTGACTTTATTAGAGAATCAAAGCAGTTTGGTGTTTTTATGTTTGCATAACTCTCCTCATCCACACAGTCTGGAAGTGGCACAGAGAGAACAGTACTTAAATGTCAGATGGGTCGTACCCATCTTGACCCGGAGAGTCGTCCGAGGCCTCAGTGTGAGCAGTGACCTGAGCGATGACCGGGCAAGCTCTGTCACTGTTTTCGTTTGTCCCCTGCACTGCCACCCGTCCACGGCACAGCCACAGTGCGGGACTTTGACCTCTGCTGCACCACAGAGGTTCAGCCAGCGTCTCTCTGGGCGAGGGACCTGGTGAATTATTACAGTTGCACTGAAACAGGCCGCCGTGACCCACTTTCAAATTGAGTTGCATACCGCAACTTTTATAGGCATGTATATGACATACTGCAGAAAACATTGACATTTAAGACTTTAATTTTCCAGGCAAATGCATTGAGGGATTTTTCTTTGGCTTCTGGGCCGGGGGTCTAAATGTGCAGATAGGCAGACGCTCCTGGAGCCAGCTGTGGAAACAGAAGATAGTGAGGGAGGCAGCGAGGAAGTGAAAGGGATTTGGTGTGCAGGATCTGCACAGCTCTGCAGAGATGGAAGTTTTCATTTCCTCAGGATAGCTCTGGCTGTTTGAACAGGTGGGCCATCCCCTCCCCCTTCCCCCCCCCACCCCCCACCCCACCTCCCTCCCCTGGGCTGTAAAGGCTCCAGCCCCCACTCATGTTGTCCAGTTTGCCTCTCTCTCTCCTGGGCCTGGCATTCTTCAGTGCAGATCATTCCTCCTGACTCTCTCTGTGCAGAGATGCCCAAACAGACTCCGCACTAATGCTTTTCTAGTCGCCCTCCTGTCATTGCCGTTATTACTGCACCGAGCAGCTGGGCTAAAATACATGGAAATGCTTGTTAACTGGGGGGGGGGGGAGTGAGCATTTGAACACACTGATTACAGAGGATGAAGGGGCGGTGGGGGGCTGGCTGGCTGGCGGTGCAGTGTGTTTTGCTACATGTTTTGTGTGTTTTCCCCAGGGGCATGGATGCACCCAGACTGAGTCATGCTAGACTGGAGCCATGGCTCTGTCTCCCTGAGCTCCTTTCCCTCCTTTTTCTGTTCTTTTTTTTTTTATTTTTTTTTTTTCCTCTTCCCTCTCCTCCCACTGCCGACATAACCAGCTGGGCTCCTGAAGCATCCAAACACACACACACACACACACACACACACACACACACACACACACACACACACACACACACACACACACACACACACACACACACACACACACGCTGGAGAGGTACTTGAATGGAGGACAGACGGAGGGATGGAGCAGTGATGAAATGCCAGGAGGAGTAGGGGCAGGCGGAGGCCCACATTGAGATTGATGAGCTGCTGTAGAATCTAGCAGGTAAACACCAGTGTGGCTTCTCCTCCCCCGCAGGACAGCTCTCTGGGATTAGGGCCACTTGTTGCCACATTTGTTTTCACAGATTCTCAGTTTGCTAAAAACCCACACTCTCCCTCTTTGTCTCACCTCACGTCTGTCTTCTTGTTTATATTTTTTTCTTTCACTTCCTTTCTCTTCGTCACCATCCCCTCTCCTTACACCATTTTTTTCCTCTGCCGTACTGGACACCTGTGAATATCATTGCAGTGTCTCTGTGTAACATGAAAGCAAAACGGAAAGCTTTGAGCATCCTTTGCTCATCAGCATCAGTGTCGACTCCTAGACTTTTAAATATCACCAGTAGGTGGCGATATGACTCTTCAGAAGCTCTCAGAGCTCTGTTTAGTAAAAAAAAACAAAAAAAACATTCTTCCTTGCCCTCATTTGATCCCACATTCCTTCAGCAAAACAATGTCTCGTTACTGCAGTGTGATTTTTAAGAAAGGAAAAAAAAAAACATTCTCACCTGCTTTTATTTTGTTCTTTTTTGTTTCTAGCCGTCTCATTGTAATGAGATACATGAATATGTATTTGGCAGTGGGGCAATGCTTTGGAAATATTTTCCTCACATACTGCAGAAAAGATAAATGGTGGTTGGCTTCCCAGCAGGGAGCAACGAAAGAAGAGCCCAGCTGTGTTTGTGGGAAATGTACCTGCTGGATCTCTTATGCTGAAATATGTACAGCACACTCTCACGCAGTGTAGTGTATATAGACATCTTCTGGTCAACTGTATTGACATATATCTCTCCAAAAGAAGAAGCTCTTTTCCTCCCTACCACGAGGTTAAACGGGTGGTTAACCCTGCGGTGTATAACATGATATCAGATGTAAGTATGAACAAAGTAGCATAAAAAACAAGTAGCAAATAAGTGAGATGATGTGTCAAAGGTCACTGTCACTGACTAGTTTATGTGTTTTCTTTCTCTTTCTGGCTGTCTGTGAATGGTCTGACCTTGTGGACGTAACCCCGGGCTGGTTCTTCTTCCGTACCTCTCAAATTACACGACCTCTGTGTCAAATGAGAGCAGATCGGGTGATCGTGTCTCTAAGGGTTGTTTAGTCTGGACTGCAGGACAGCAGCTGAACTCTCAGTGGCCTCGCTCTCTCTCTGCTTTCAGGATTTCAGTTGTTCCGAATTTTGTCCGTGGGCAAGCTGTTTGTTCGGCCGTGGAATGTAAGTGAATGTGCAGGCCTGTGTTTGTTTGTGCATGCATGTCATCAGAGGTGGATTCCACAAGCCAAATCTCAGTGCTGCATGTATTGGCACAGGACACCGGTTTGGGGGCAGATTTGTGATGTAATCGTGAGTTAATCTCTGCCCTGCTGCTTGGTGATCAGCCCCATAGGGGCATTCATGGCAACCCAGGCATGCATGTACCCCCACCCATCAAATACACTCATGCACACATTCTGCATACCTACAGCTCTGCGATCCCTCGGCCCCTCTAGCTCTTATCTGAAACGCTAATCTCATTACCAAAGCAAGCGAGACCAAAAGCTTCAAATTCACCTGAACCCCCTTACTCATTACACATCAGGAGCAGCATTAAAGCCCACTGGATGAAGTAAATTACATTCTCGACCTGGCTCAGGTTGCATAACACGACTGTGTGTAGCTTAGCTGGTTGAACAGCCACCAGAGCTGGAGCTCAAGGCCCAGGTCCCTTAATGAAAACAGGGTTGTACTGATTGGCCAATGAACATCAGTTTTTTTTTTTACTCTCACTTTAGGGGGAAAAACTTCAGAATTAGCATTTTCTGGCACATTTGGTGATATTTCAACATTTAAATGATCCCCTTGTTCAGGTAATTGTACAAATGAAAGGGTGGTGTGACTTCAGAGAGTTTAGTTGAGTTTATGTAATCTTAATTTGTGGAGCCTTTTGATGAAAAATCTCATATATTCTACTTAGTGCAGAATATTTGTATTTGTAAACGTGCACTCGGATTCTTACTGATGAAGGTGCAAAACCTCCAGAGAGAAATCTTCAACAACAGGACATTGTCCCTTGAAGACAGCCTTTAACACTTTTGGGATGCAGGTTGCCATGGTGACAGTCAGAAACAGGTTGTGTTTCCTTGGCGACTGGGGTTTTGCCCGGCGTGTGCATTAGCTTCATTGTTATTGTCCTCTCAGATACTGCTGCCTGCCTGACAGTCTCTTCATCACACACACACACACACACACACACACACACACACACACACACACACACACACACACACACACACACACACACACACACACACAAAGGTGTTCACTAGTCTCGTTATTGCTGCATTTGAGGGAAAAGTGCTTGTTCATTTCCAGCCTGTATTAGCTCTCTCATATCATATTCTGTTCAGTTCTCAGGTTTAAAAAAAAAAAAAAAAAAAAAAAAAATTCAGTTTTTCTTTACCTTCCTCCATCTTGTTGAGCGATACAGAGGCTGGCTAATGTTTTTCCCTGCTCACATGTTTCTCCCATTAAAGAGCCTCTGTGCAGTGCGGCCAACAGCATCAAAGCAGACGCGTTAGTGAGACACCATGTCAACTTGTGGCTCTCTGTCATGGGAGGGGGGGTGTTACCCTGGGATAGCTAATGATAGCCCATTGGGACTTGACAGGGGGAGGAGGGGAGAGATGTTAGGAGTCGTAAATCCAGTAATCTCATATTTTTCCCGGTTTGATTTAGGCTTCTTTCAAACCGCTGTGTATACTGGCTGGTCATACTGTCGGCTTTGACATGACGTTTTTCTTAAAGTTATTTTGTCCCTTTTTTGTAAAATCGCTAGCAACTCTCACTCACATAAAGTAATTACATTAAAAGAACTCCGTTTCAGTGAAACCCTTTAAAGGCTGTGTGAGAGGATTGTTTTCCCTGACGAGAATACCATTATACTGTAAATACTACAGCCTGTGTACCTATACAACATTTTGTTCCTCTCCAATTCGACCCTTCCACTAGTTGGGGTATCTGCCAATACTAATATATTTGATACTACTGCTCTTCTCATCAGATTTAAAGTCCATATACTGTGCATGGAATTTATTGATGTAGATTGTAGGTAACATGAGGCCAGGGACAGCTGTGATTCCCCTGACTGAGTGAAGTCTCCATTTAATAAAGGGATTAACAAAGAAGCTGCACTGAAAATGAACCAGCTTTGTCCTGACCTGCAGTAACTGATTCACTCAGTCAGGTCGGTACCAAAATCGATTTTGTGCTTTTGTCCTTGACATATTTTTAGCAGGAAACATTATCAGAATACCAAAATACTGATGTACATGTTTGACTTTACAAAAGGTGTATATACAGAATGTATGCATGAGTCACATTTCAACATACTAACAGAAAATACATGAGAGACATGTGGTGGTCTTTTGTGTGGAGGCTTCCACTGAGATCTTCTTTATAATCACAGAGTTGTCAGCTGGATTCTCTGATATTCAATCAGCCAGCATCAGATTTACCCTTTACCTTCGCTGTTCCTCTGGTTTGTTAAGGTTCTTCATCGGCCTGTGTGAACTGCTGTCCGCAGCCGTCCAGCGGCTCAGCCAGCCGTGACTGGCGCACAGCTCAAAAAAAATAAAGGGAACACTTAAACAACACATCCTAGATCTCAATGAATGAAATATTCCAGTTGAAAATCTGTATTCATTACATAGTGGAATGTGTTGAGAACAAAATAACATAAGAATGATCAATGGAAATCAAAACCATTATCCCATGGAGGTCTGGATTCAGAATCATACTCAAAATAAAAGTGGAAAAAATCAGATCACAGGCTGATCCAACTTCTGTGGAAATTCCTCAAGACAAGTCAAAATGAGGCTCAGTAGTGTGTGTGGCCTCCACGTGCCTGTATGCACTCCCTACAACGCCTGGTCATGCTCCTGATGAGACCACGGATGTTCTCCTGAGGGATCTCCTCCCAGACCTGGATCAAAGCATCAGTCAACTCCTGGACAGTCTGTGGTGCGACGTGGCGTCGGTGGATGGAACGAGACATGATGTCCCAGATGTGCTGGATTGGATTCAGGTCTGGGGAACGGGCAGGCCGGTCCATAGCATCGATGCCTTCATCATGCAGGAACTGCTGACACACTCCAGCCACATGAGGCCGAGCATTGTCATGCATCAGAAGGAACCCAGGGCCCACTTACAATGGTCTTCCAATGGGTCTGAGGATCTCATCCTGGTACCTAATGGCAGTCAGGGTACCTCTGGCTAGCACATGGAGGGCTGTGTGGCCCTCCAAAGAAATGCCTCCCCAGACTATCGCTGACCCACCGCCAAACCGGTCACGCTGGAGGATGTTGCAGGCAGCAGAACGTTCTCCACGGCGTCTCCAGACTCCGTCACGTCTGTCACATGTGGTCAGTGTGAACCTGCTCTCATCCGTGAAGAGCACAGGGCGCCAATGGAGAAGCTGCCAATCTTGGTGTTCTCTGGCAAATGCCAATCGCCCTGCACGGTGTTGGGCTGTAAGCACAGGCCCCACTTGTGGATGTCGGGCCCTCGTACCACCCTCATGGACTCCGTTTCTGACAGTTTGAGCAGAAACATGCACATTAGTGGCCTGCTGGAGGTCATTTTGTAGGGCTCTGGCAGTGCTCCTCCTGTTCCTCCTTGCACAAAGGAGCAGATAGCGGTCCTGCCGCTGGGTTGTTGTCCTCCTACAGCTCCCTCCATGTCTCCTGGTGTCCCAGCCTGTCTCCTGGTATCTCCTCTGTGCTCTTGACACTGTGCTGACAGACACAGCAAACCTTCTTGCCACAGCGTGCATTGATGTGCCATCCTGGATGAGCTGCACTACCTGAGCAGCTTCTGTGGGTTGTAGACACCGCCTCATGCCACCTCTAGTGGTGAGGGCACTGGCAAAATGCAAAAGTGACCAAAAAATCAGCCAGAAAGGATGAGGACAGAGAAATGGTCTGTGGTCACCACCTGCAGAATCATTCCTTTATAGGGGTTGTCTTGATAATTGCCTCTCATTTCCACCTGTTGTCTGTTCCATTTGGTAGGTAGGTAGGTATGTAGATATTTACTTTATTAATCCCCGAGGGGAAATTTTTTCACAACAGCAGGTGAAATTGAGTCACAATCAGTGTTGCTTCCTAATTGGACAGGTTGATTTCCCAGAAGTGTGACTGACTTGGAGTTACATTGTGTTGTTTAAGTGTTCCCTTTTATTTTTTTGAGCAGTGTACATCTTAACCTTCACCACTCAGATGCAAAAAAAATCAATCGCTTTTTTTTTTTCTTCTTCTTTTCCTGGCCAAGGGATGTCGACTGGGCTAGGAAGTAGTCTGAATGAGGGTGTGTTCGCTGAGAGCGGGAGATAAGGAAGTAGTCAGTTGTGGACTGAGGAGGGAGTTCTTTGTAGTGAAAGGCTTTGACAGAGATAGATGGGGCTGAAAGAGTGTGAACCTCCAGTGGAAAGGACAGCTCAGACTCGTCTGGCATTGAGTGGTGAGTTTGAATACTGCAGAAAGTAATGGTTTAACCTGCAGTTCCAAGTAGATTGATGTTCCCATAAGAGTTAATGTTATCTAGCATATTTTAGAACCTGTACTGTGCTGTGCTGTAATCACCACTAAACTATACACTGTATATGCTTTGTTGGTGCCATTTAGTGCCATTCCTGTTTTTGAAATGAGTTCGCCTCTACACACTTGGCTGTTGTGTTGCAGCAGCCAGCTGCTCTGTCTTTCTTATTGTTCTGAGATTTTTTTTCAAGGTGGCGGGTGGGAGTCACCTGCTGGCGGGGGGGCTGCCCCGTGGTTGAGGACCTCTCACCTCACTCGCCTTTCGAAGTGTCCCACCAGCACCCCGGCAGCCTGTCTGTGTCACAGCTTGAGTGGCAGGTACAAAGTAACCACTGTGTGCTTTGAGGTCCTAAACTCACCCCCTGTCACTCAGTTGTCCCCGGACAATGCCGGGCCACACCACCCGCCCGACCCGCCTCTTTGTGTCCTCATTGAATTACAGCACAAGTTGGTTCTGTGCACTCCTGAGGTAATTGAAAACATGTGATTAAAAAAAAAAGGCAGGGATGTGCACCAGTGAACGTGACTCCATCCAACAGGAGCACCGGTCACAAACGGAGCCTGTGAAAGATGATATCGGCATGTGGCATCCTCATTATGAGGACTTAAACATCCCTTTGTAGGTGTTAAGAGAGGAGCCAGGATTTTTGAAGCGATTGATTGTGCCGACCTCAAAATGAAGTCATGTTCCACCAGTCGGCTGCAGACAGAGCATAACCTTTTAAGAAGCCTCCTCTCTGTTGGCCTTGTCAGGGTGTCACGATAAAGAAAGGCTTTGTGAAAGAGGTCTACCAAGTCTCCTTACCGTCTCCTTTTTCATTTATTAAATTGTTTGGGAGGTAGCTTGGTTCTTTTATTGTATCCGTACTTGTAAATCTCCAATCTAAATCAAAGCACGGAATACCGTTCCTAAACAATGTTTTCAGGATTTTCATCTCCACCCACACTAGATGTGTTTTTTTCCTCTGCATCTTCTTCAACTAAGGTCATAAAACACATTCAGCATTCCAAACTTATGATATTCAGGAGAAAAATGAACACATAAGGAAATGCAGAATCCAATTTTTGAATGAAATGGAATAAAAAAAAAAAAAAACGTTTTTTACCGGTATCAGTCATCTGTCATGAACGGATGGGACACTCCATTTCCTTTCCTTACTTTCCTGGCTGTCTGTACTGCACTATCTGAATAAAGGCAAAATGACAAAACAAATTAAAAAATAAACCATGGTTCCTGGAATATGTCTGGTTGTTTAACTGCCCTGCATACAAAACAACATTTGGTCTGGATTTTTCTGATGTTTAATAATTAATTGAGAAAGTAAAAAGCATTTTGATTGATAGTGGAGTTTATCATCAGTTGCAGCATAGTTAGGCTACAAATAACATATATTCTCTTCATCCCAAACTATGAATTATTGATTTCCTGTTCTTTTGACTGCTTTGTTAGGGTGTGCCATATCATATCATACACTATAATATTGGTGACAAACTGTCATGATTATGCTGATATATGAAATTAGAACACTTACTTTGGTGAAATTATACGTTCCTAAAATTAATTATGAAACATTATGTACAGAAGTACCTTGAAATGTGGTGATAATAATTCCGTGCCATATCGCCCACCCCTACTGCATCCACTGATATTACACTAGCTCCAACGTGATTTTTTTCAAATTGCTGATATTCTCCAACCACCTGTCAAGTAATAAACTATACAAGAGCAAAAAGCCTAAATACTCCTGTGGCCGGTGAATAACTAGCATTTTAATCTAATGAAAGCAATAAAATTCCTAAATTATTATCAGGATGGTTAGAAATTGAACTACTGTCGGTTATTTGAGTGCAGGTGATTCTTGCATCTTAAATATCCTCTTTCCAATAACTCCTTCCTGATTTGATTTAAGCGCGGTCTGCACCTGCAAAAAGACGCGTCGTCGTAAAATGTGGGACAAAGGCTCCGTGTCCCATTAATGGAGGGACGAGGTTTTTCGTCGGCATTATTTCACACATCTATATCTGTCTGCAGTAGCCCCCTTCTGTCATGCTGACGGGCAAAGACGACGTCTCGGAGCAGGCACACCCACTGAAGAGGGAAGGTGCATAATTGTTGCTTTTGGGGAGTGCCTGCGCTCATGAATGTGCGCTCTGTTCTCATTACTACCCTTGATTACCTTAATCCTCCGTCTGAACTCAGTCCTGTCACACGCACCGAGGGATGTGAGAGGTCAAAGAGCAAACCAACCTCCCCCTGCTCGCTCCTAAAATCACTGTCTCCTCATTAAACCAGAGCCTTCTTTCGATCTCTCTCCTCACTACCTCCTTTTCTGTGCATCTCCACCCCCACCCCCACCCCCACCAATCTCTGCTCCCTCTCCTCTCCTTCATTCCCTCCTGTCTGTTACTCTTTTGGCTTTCCTCTTTGCTTCTCAGCTCTTTTTAACAGAGAAGATTGTTCCGGTTCCCTCTCTCCCTTAATGGACTCTTAGCGTCATCACAGCATCGTGTACTGCATAGGCAGCATTTGCAGGGTACTTCAGTGCAAATGAAGTTGGAACGAGATGGAAATTACAGGCTCGGGTTCCTTAAAAGCATTCTTTTCTCCTCTTCCATTTGGAAGGGAATGGTGTGCAAATGTGTAAAAGTGCAAGGGGGGGTGGGGGGGGGGGACAGATGGACTCTGATTTTGTGGGTTTTGTTATTTTCCATCAAAAACACCCCTTCTGAAAATGTTTTAGTGAAAACAGCTCAAGAAATTATATTTGGGTTAATGATGCTCGGGGCATCAAAGAGAAAACTGCACTTTGGGGCCATTTTCCAATTTCCAGTTTGATGTGAAAGACACTGAGCCCTCTGGCTGCATCAGAAATGAAATGTTTTCAACTCGCGCCTCTTAGTAACATTCCTACTTTCCGGTTGTCCTTGCAGCCAAGTGTGTCATATAATGTGTTTCTTGTTTGAAGACATGCATGCTAAAAAAAAACAAAAGACCTCATTTTGATACACTGAATTGGTTTGATAATGGTGCTGATATGTTTAATAAACATAATAAAAATAAAAAGATGAACATCTTTTTTGCTTTATTCCATAACTTGGTGGATGTTTTGCATGACATTAGTACACATGCTGAATGGTACATTGACATCCTAAATGATTGTATTTGCACAAAAAACACTTTGCACTATTTGTCAGTACATCTATCGACATATGCCACAAATTAATTTTCCATCTGAGCTAATGGCATTAGCATTGTCTTTGTTAAAAGGCTCACTGCTATGGGGTATCATTGGATCAGCAGTGGTGAATGAGGGCATTGTTTACACTTGGATTTCCTGGGAGTAGATAATCAAATTTACTTTGGGCAAACCTGGTTTGTATTGTCATGAGCAGATGTGTCATGGGAAGCGAGAAGATTATTGGGAGAATCTAATTCATTACAGATTACTCATGACTGTCTGCATAATCAGTGATGGAAGATCCTGCAACATTCAAACTCAGCCAGTAATCACAGTTCCTCTCAGTCAGTCATGCTTGCAATCTCACAAATTTGCAGTAAAGACGGTTGTTTTGCCAAGGAAGATCTGCAGCCAACATCAGGTTAGAATGATTTAACCTTTAAAATGTTGCTCATCTCACATATCACAATCTGATAAACCTTTAAATTTGATGAAATTGACAGACTTCTTAAATTTGAAACCATTTGCAGGCCGAGCTTTTTTGTCCCCAGTCGGAACAATGCAGTCTTTTTATTTTGTAATCTTTTAAACCCTAACCCTGAGGCTACATGGACAGGATAAAGGATAAAGAGCAAGGACAGATAAGCTGAATTCACCATATCAGTGGAAAATGTGTTGCTCAAAGACATTTTACCTTTCAAAGAGTCCGTGGCAAGAGACAATGAATCTTGTAGCTCATCTTATCCGAAAGGTCAGCCTTCATCATCAAACCAGATTGTCTCGGGTATCCTGTGGGACTTCTCGGTTAATGATGAAATTCGGTGTACAACTTGCCATTTCACACCTCTTCAAAATCTTTGAATGGTTAAAGAGACAGTGCTCATCTAAACCACAATGTGGCCAATTCTCACATTAATGTTTAGAGCTCATAATATTTGGATTCACCTTTTCTTTGTCTTAGAATGGGATATACATTCTAGTACATTGCAGAAATACACTAGTTTTCTCCGCCAACATGAAGAACTGTGAAATGGCTAAAAGCTCTTACATCTTGCCTGCGCATTACCTCTTTATATAGAGGTTTATTCAACCACATATGAAGTGCAAACCATCAGTCCGAGTGATGTTTAGACAGTGTCATCTGGCAGCCAGTGGAGCCTGACACGGTTGAAGAGGAGTGGACATCTCTCTTTGAAATTGCTCAGTGGTTCAGCAAAAACAACAGGGAGGCTGTGAATCGGTCTTCACTGGCCATAAGGCCCTTGAGGTCACTGCCTCGGCCTGACTAATGGGCCGGGGGTCACGTAGTAAAGAGATTTACTGACTGGTCAAGACATCCAGTTAGCATCACTGGTAATTTCATCCAATTTCCTAAGGAGTGCTTAAGAAGGGAATGTGTGTAAAACATCATATTCCCTCTCTAGGGCAGTGGGCTCATTTATCACAGCAGGCTTTGGCCAGTTAAACTCAGCTGTCTGTCTGGGTATTGAGACGTTTGAGTGATGTCAACCAACATGTCAGTCACTTACCTCTCAATGACCTCAGCTCTTAGTCAGAGCTTTTCATTTGGAAGAGCCCTGTAATGTAATGAGATTAGGCCAAAGGCTGTAACTCACTTTTCAGAAACCTTTCACTCAAACAGGTTGATGTGTTGCGCTTTTCCACTGCAGGAACAAAACCAAATTGACCGCATGAAGAAATTGTTGTTCTTGTTATTTTCTTAGTGCAGGAAGAACCTCTCAAATTCAGCCATGCTCAGAAGTCGATTTTTAGTTGCAGGTTCTTATCTCAGTGTGAGCAGTGATGTCAGTGGCGATAGGTGAAACAACGGTGTTGTAAGCACGTGGGGATAAGACATCACTTTACAGCCACTGGAATAAGCTATAAGAACTAAAGATTTCCCCAAATGTGGTAATATCAGAGGATATTAAAATTGGGCAAAACGGGAAGGATTGAGCATTTACCACATACAAATTATTGCAGAAGGCCGAGTGAAGCAAACTCCAAAACAAAAGTGATTTGATGGCAATAAAGCTTAAATCGAAAGAATTGACAAAGCATCACAAAGTTAAGGTACCGCAAAGGTACCGTGAATGTTAGGGTTCAGTGACCTTCAAATCTAGTTTTTGTCTAATTTTTGAAAAGCATTTGAAGGTCCCTACCTGTTCTGATATTGGAGTTCGGATCCTGTTTCAACACAAATCCAACAAGCATGCACACTTCTTCACTACACCTTTAGGAATGGCCTTTTAGAGAAACTGTAAACACTGCAACTTCACTATATTCTTTCATATTCAACCATTCAGACAACTATAGGAAATTTGAACACTTTGTTTAACACAATGTTCATGCAATCTAAGAGCTTGACTTTTTGTGTTACGAGCTACACATAAGGATGGTCCTGTATGTTCTGTTTCTCTGCTCTTGAGGTGAGAAGATGTGACTCACCTGTAGGTAGTTCTGGTTGTGTTATATAGGTAACAAGATAGATAGTTACTTTATTAATCTCACAAGGGGAAATGTTTTCGCTACAGCAGCATTATAGGTACAAGGGTTTGAAGACACCTGTCAACACTCAGGGGTTTTGCATGAGCAGCCCATCTTTTTATTAGACACCCCCATAATTTGTATTCATATTATTATCAGCACTGACCCCCACAGTCGTTTGCTTTATAGTTTTCCTTCATTGCCCAAAAAAGGCACAGAGTCAACCATTGGGGGCAAGAAGGGTTTCTTGTCTCAAGTGACGTGGAACAGGGGAGCACCCTGATAATGGACAAATGCCTTTACCTTCTGAGTCCCGACAGAGAGTATAACATGTCATTGGAGAAATTCTCACCTGATAAATACAGCTCTAACATTGCAAAGATGATATTTTAAAAAGTGAAAGGCTGTCAAATCCATACAGAAAACGTGTGACACCTTTAGTCCAACTTATCCGACTCTCTCTTTTTTTTTGATTCTCAGTCCAAAACTATTTCCCTTTGTAAGCTCCCAGTTCCGTCTACTGTATCAGCACTGTGTGTACCCACACTTTCTCACTCTGCACCCAGTGTAGCTGGGGGGTTGTGTTGGTGACTTTGGCTGCCAACGTGCTGGAGCAGCCAGGAGTGATGAAGGCTCAGGGAATTAGCTGCTGACAGTAACTCTGTGTGGACTGCAGAGTTGGCAGCACCCTGCAGGGAGCCTCCAAGCAGAGTCAAATCGTCATGAAGCCATGCCTTTAGTACGGGAGAGGGGATGAAATATGAACTCCTTTTAATATCCTGCCTAATAACTGTGTTGACAAGAGCCATGAGTTACCTCCTGAAAGAATGTCGTGGCATTTGGATAATTAGCATGTAAATAGTGTTTAGTTATACCTCGCCATCACACCTTGTGGAGATGTTTTTATAGTAGCAAAGGTTAGGTGCTAATTGTATTAGCCCTTTTATGGAGCTAAATACAGGCCTCTAATAGGTGGTCGTAGGTAGCAAAGCAGTCAACTGGGGACCAAGCCAAGAGTTTCACACCAGGAGCGAGTCTGTCTGCACCAAGACCAATTGATTTACACTTAATCCACCCATATATCCATTTTTACTTACTTTAGGCACTGATGCATGCTTGTTTAGAAAGACAAAAAAAAAAATTGTCATTTTACATTTATTATATGGAAAACGTGACAAAAGTTTCTTTATTAAAGTGGTGACTGTTCCCAGGTGCTGGCAGACAGACGCAGGTCCCAGTCTGGTGAACACACACAAAAACTGATAATTGCTTTTTTGTGGTACTGTTTGTGTACACCACCTTGGTGACTGCACTGCAACAAATGCCTGGAGCTGTTTTATCCAAGCTCTGAAAAATGAAGGTGATTTTATACAGCGCAGGGCAAAATTATGTGCATTTTACTATCAGGCTGTTGATAATGGGAAGCAGCCTTGAGGAGTTTAAAAAAAAAAAGGGACTAAAAGGTACCAGGTTTCCAGATTTGCATCTTCTGTTAACCAACAAAAGAAAACCAAAAAAATCACACAATCGGATCGTATATGGTTGTGAAAGGGAAAGTATCATAGCATTTTATCATATCAGTCGTGTTAACATCCTCTTAAGTAATTACTCTGAAGAGATAGTGATGGCATTATTAGTTGTTTGAGTCTCCAATTAAACCGTTTGGGTGGCTGTCATTCCTGCTGGCTGGGGTCCCTGTTGGCACAGGATCTAGCTTGCTAAGTAAATAGGAGTACAAAGCTGACAGCTGTCTGATAAATTATGCAGAGCCCAGTGTTTCAGAGGTGGCTACACACACTCGCACCCACATACACACTGATCTGAGAATACTCAGGCCCCAGCGGTACAGTTGAGAGGAACTGGAGACTCATTAAACTCCTCCAGACATTTAGTTTCTGTTTCTGCCCCGTTCCCTCCGCTGTGGCTTCTGTCTGTCTGGTGTTTCTGTCTTCTTCGCACCTTCTTCTAACGTCCCCCGTGGTAGCTCTCACTCCCTCGCGCCGCTCCTGTTTGCTCATCTGGCATCTCCATTAGCGCGGTGGCATTACAGTCCCCCTCTCCTCTCATATCCTCTACAGATTACAGGGCCGATATGACGGCTCAAGCCTCAGCCAAATGAGGGAACCTGAGCATTGGCCAAAATCAACTCAGCAGAGGCCCTCTGTTAGCTGTCTGTGCTGGACCAAACCTGTTGAATGCTGCTTGAGAAAAAAAATGCATGCTTCAGAGAAAACTTGTTTATTTAGATTTCAGCATATAATTTGAATGGTATAGTTGTGCAGTCACGCAAACTCCGCTTGGTATGACCTTCTAAGGGGGATTTGAATTTCAAGCAAAAATACTATTCGATATTTGCCGGGAACTAGTCAACTATTATTCGAAGACCACCTCACTGCACATCCACACAAACACAAAAAGAAAACAAGAGAGATTTACTTAAGCCGTAAACAAGGGCTCCACAAATACCATTTGTTGTTTAAATTCGGAAAACCTCGCCTTGGACAAAGCTGATGAGAATCATGTTTTCAGATATCTTTGAGATGAGGGCAGTTGTTTGCTCGGCACATCTAACATCCAACTTCGCCTGGTGAGCGATTGATTGTTGATCTGTGGATGGACCCTCTGCTGGATGCTTCTCTCTCAATTGACTGCATAGCTATGGCAGACGTATGATATAATAGCTACCTGGCAGAGTTTACACTGCACCTAAACTCTAAAGTTCTAAGCAAATGTTTTATTAATGGTAAATAAAACATAACACTTGATTTCTTAGTATCAAGCATCGAGAGCAATTTTCCCTTTGTCTGGTGTTTATCCTCAACAAGACATTTTGCTTTTGCTTTCGGCTGTTTTTCGGTAACTCTGTAATTAGAGGTGTCTTCAAGCCATTCATTTAGCATGTCCATCAAGTACAGGACATGGAGAACCTACATTTTGCATAACACAACCCAATCGTACTGTTTGCAAGAGGCTTCAATGCCTGCAAAATGCCCTCCATTTGATGTTTGGCCACTGGATGTAACTGTCATCAGCTGGTCACGTTCATGGCCATAAAAATTGTTGCACCCCAAAACCTCACACTTCTATCAGGTCTCTTACCTTCTCGAGAGGGCAGCAGGGAAATCAGACTAATAAAGGTACACTCTAGTCCACAGCAGTATTTCTTTATGAGTGGGTCCTTACATTGTTTGTTGTGTGTGTGTGCACAAGGATTTTCATCAATGGCCATTAGAGAGTTGTGCTCTTTGCTTTCAGTAGCATCCCTCTTCAGACTTATTTTTCATCATCCAGTCAAAGTGGATATTTTAAGAATCATCTTGTTTATGTTTGTCAGCACTTGTGGTTTGTCACCACAAAAGTATGCTGAGTTGAGGACAGCGGAAAGTCTTTGTCATACCTCAAGTAACATGTTGTTAATTTGCTGTTGTGCAGAACAATGACACTCTACACAAGAGCCGAACCAAACCAGATAATTCTACTGATGGATTTACAATATGCAGCCAATTTAAGTTTCCCTCACCACTCTATCGTCCCTCACCCCTCCCTCCCTCCCGCCCTCTCTGCCGCCCTTATCCTGCTGTCTGGACAGTGCATTAAAGTTGTGTGAGAGGACCTGGTCATCATGCTTTTTCCTTGAGTTATCACTTCCAGCCATCAGTGTCCTGTTTCTTCACATGTTGCCACGTCATCACTTTCTGCTGAATTTGTCTCCACACCCTCTTTAAGTCCACCTTTTTTAAATCCTTTCTGATGAGAGATAAATTGCTTGGTGCGTTTTCACATGGCTGGCTAAAACACTGCAGTCAGGTTACATGTGTTTCAAGGGATCTGCAGTGGTACCATCAGGTGGACTGAAGACAGGTGAGGTCATGCTGCATGCAGTTGTTCCTCAGTCACGTATATAAATCTTCAAATAGTCAGTTAAAGGAATAATTGAAATAATGATTCAGATATAGCCTTAGAACCCAAAAATAATTTGTTCAAAAAAACTAAGAGTGAAAACAACAGTTCCGCATTTTACAGGAGATGGTGTCCCAGACTATTTCACAGGGTAAATTAGTAGATTTTGTTTAAGCTTTGATTTCTGCATAGATTTAAAAAAAAAAAAAAAAAAAAAAAAAAAAAAAAGAGAGAGAGAGATAAAGCTGGTCTGGACAGAGCCCCAGTGTGCTCGTTCTTTCTCTCGGTTTCCAGTCTTTAAGCTGAGCTCACTCCAGTTACTGACTCCACCTTCATATCCACCTGCAGACATGAGGGGAGCATTGATTTTCTTATCTGACTCCGAGCAAGAAAACGAATAACCTTATTTCTCAAATTTTCAAGCTATTCCTCCAGTCCTTTAGGCATTTTATCAATGATGGATGCCCAACAGTTCCTGATTGTAGCCACTCAGTTTTATAGACTAAAGCCTCTACGTTAATGATCAAATCGCATGTTGCATGTGCATTTAGGGTTATATCCAAAATCTACTTACAAAGTAAGGTATATGTTTCAAGAGGCTGTACCTAGTCTTTTAATCATAGGTGTGCTTTTTGTATAACATGAAATAAACCAAGACCGTCATCTCCCATTCCCTTTAAAAGCCAGTTATGCTTGCTCCTTGGTGGATTGCTATTATGACGACATATTTGCCAGGTAGTAGGACAGAACGCTTCTCTGCAAGAAGAAGGAAACAAATCTGCCCATGCTCAGACGGATGTACATCAGATAATGTCAAACAATGTAGACTTTTAATGTTTAATCTTTAACATGTTTGTGAACTGCTGTGTGCCCATTGATGTAAAAAAAGAGTATATGTGGGTTGCGCACCTGCCATTGTAGGCGCATATTACTCTCTTAATAATCCACCCTTAAAATACCAGTAAAATACTGCACCACTGATTTTAGACCAGGTCTTTTTTGGTAAATCTCTTCACTTTCTGCTGCCTCAAAATAGCAATGGACCACAATACGCCTGATCACACCTCATTTTAAGATCAACATGCCAATGGGTGCTAACATTGGCATAAGTATATCTGCTATTTAAACAGCATGGGTGCTGTGCTGGTCTGAAACTAGCAGAGAGACTTGTACTTGGCACCACTTTGCTCTGGTGTAGGATAGCGCCTAGAATATTATTGGATTTTAAAATCTTACTGATGCAAAACATGTAATTTGAAGGTGTTAATTAATATTTTTTTTAAATGTGTTATTTGGGGCATAAACAGTCAGTTTAGAAATAAATCAAATAGTTATTTTCACTCTTAGACCTGTAAGCTTTGGGTTTTGCTTTTATTTCTGAAGTTATGTGAGAGGAATAAAACAGCCCAGAGGGAGGGAAGATGATGCGTTATAGAGTTATAAACCACACATGGATGGTGTACGCTGCAGTGATCGCCACCTGATCCCATTGTGGCTCCAGTTAACATCAGGAGTTTTAAACTTGTCCCAGTGGGACTTCAACACAGCACCAGGCAGCTTCTATGAATATGAATGACTCTCCCGAACATAGATCAAATGCACAGAGTCCACACACTCTGAAGGCATCACACTGGTAATTAGGAGGCGATGTGGTAACCTCTAGCCCTCCTGTCTCCATATTTAAAAAAAAAAAAAAAAAAAAAAAACACAAATGTTAATGTTTATTATAACAAACCACAGGACATTATTATAGCTTGGTCTCACTCTCACTGCGATAGGAACCTCTGATACCGTGTCACGTCTGGACTAGTAATGAATAAAAGCTGAAGCGTGTGTGCGCCTCTGCCGAGCCCGCAGATCAAGCAGGGACGGGGGAGAGAGGTTTTGCCACCAGGGAGGGAGAGGAATTTAATCAGCGAAGACTAAATTAAATCTCTGAACACACTGACAGACCGTGTGCAGACACTTCACCTGCTGGCTTTGGTTGAACAAGTCCTCAGTTTACTTTTGCGCTGATTGCTCATTAAATATGCACATTTTTTTCTCGCTACAGCTGCCATAACCTTTAGTGCAGTCGTTCATATCAGAGCGCTGTCTCCGTTTTGACTTTGTGAATGGGATAATCTCAGTGTGAAAGACAGATTAGTTGGGCAAGAGCGCCGGCTAAAACTCTGCACTGATCCCAGCCCCAGGCACAACAGTCCGGCTAATGTGAGCGTAGAATTAGTTTTCATGCTACGCTGGATGAAAGTTTGAGCCTATAGCACGCAGACAAGCAAAGCCCACAGTAATAGGGAGTGATTGTTAAATTCACATAGATACCTTCCCAGTTTGCCCCGAGGCAACTTTTTGTCTCCATCACTTCTTCCACCTCGAGGATTTCCTTTTAAGATCTCTTTTTTTAGGTTGGTCCAGTATTCTGTGCAGGTAAGGTGGTGGGAAAAAAAAAAGGATGTATATGAAGACAGGCTTTGTTTAAAATCTGTTAGAATAGAATACAGAAAGATTAAATGGAAAAAGTGAAATCTTATGAGCTAAATAGCCTCTAAGTGTTCTGATGTAAATTAGAAATTAGGCAAAGTGAACAAAAATGGAAAATTCAGACCAAATGCTAATAAACAAGTTAGGCTATGTTACAAAAACAGTAAATTATTATTAAAGTTGAATATTATGAAAAGAAATGCTGCACACAGTCACTTTGATGTGGTTTTTTTTTCTATAGAAAGTTTTAAAAATGAGCTGGCAGAAAAAGAAAAGAAAGAGAAAGACGTCATTCAGCGTGATTGTTCCTAAGTTCCGGCTTTACGTTTCGTCAGCTGTGGCATTTGAAAAATTATTTACATAAAACTTGCTCAACATTTGACTGGAAACCTTGGAGCACCGCTGATAATGCGTCTGCCTTGGCGCACCGCTGGAGCTGTGGAAGTGCTGATAGATAGGGATCAGAGGACACATCTGGCAGGAGAAAATACCATCACCACCGTTCAGGGTTTCTCCCGTAGGACTGACCCCAACCCCCCTTTCATGAAATCTATCCAGGTATGTGGACTTAATCGAAGCAATCGCTCCTATTTCACACCGAGAGTTCATATGGTGACTTTTATCACAACCTCTACCTTCACAAATAAGTTTTCTATCTCTGAAGCCTGCAAACAAACAGACTTTCACCAAAAGCCATTATTGCCCTTCTCGACACCCCTAATGGACAGTTATCTCCGATTGGCCGCATGTGCACGAGGGCAAAGAGCAGGACAGATGCCAGGCCTGGCTTATGGAGCCACGTCCACTGTCTGCTCGCAAGGCAGCGGACACCGTGAAGGACCCCGAGAACTGTATGTCGCTGCGCTTTAGACGCTCCGCTGGGTAAAGTTTGTCTGGCTGCAGTGGAGAGGGCCAGCATAAATATTTATCTGTCGTATTTGTTTTCACTGGCTGTGGGCCTGTTTGTTTGGGGAGAAATACATGAGGAAAGAATGCTCAGTGTCTCTTTCTGCTGGATTAGTGTAGCAGAGGTCACCGAATGCTAATTTAACTGGGGCACGGAGAGAGAGAGTGCTGTAGCGTAAAGTCACAAATATGTAGTTCTTAAACTGCTGGAAGAGATGAAGGCTTTATTTCTTTGTAATCACTGAATTGCAAATTAAACATCTACGTTATTGTCTTTTCACCAAACCAACAGCCTTTCTGTCACTCAGCACGTTTCTACAAAATAGATCTAATGATCTATTGTTCTCGAGACTTCGTCAAGAATGATGTCGTCGCCCCCCCCTCTTTGGTTAACCCTGTTCATGAGTTAGCCCCCCCTTCATGAATAATCAACGGGCAGCTGCTTAATAAACATGAGGGGGTGTATATAGCTGAGCTCTGGCACCGGCCTTCAGAAGCTCAGCAGAAGGCTGGAGAGCGACGGAGAGGGAGGGAGCATGTGAGGCGAGGAGACAGAGTGGGGGGGGGCCAGTGTGTGTGCGAGAGGGACGAGGCTGAGCGGTGAGATACAGCCACAAGCTGGGGGGAAGTCAATCCTGTCAGCCAAAGTGCTGCTGTGGAAGAAAGGCAGCGGACAGAGGGAGTCAGTTCAGAGAGCAGGAGTAGAAAAACACAAGATATCTGCCGCTTCTTTCTTCCTGCCTGTGTGGCCGGAGGGAGAGCCTGGATGGTGTGATCTCCTCCACCATGGGATGCAGCCTCTGTTCCCTGAAGAAGCCTGAGGAGCACTATAAACTACTCTATGAAGTCTGCCAGGTACTGTGACCAAGCTCCTTCAAGCCTCGGGAGGAGTTTTAAAAGTTCTATTTAGCTTGGTTTTTTTTTCTACTTTTTTTGTGCATTTTTGGCAAGTCCATTTTAGTGTTTTCATGGAGTTATTGGGGTGCAGCTCAGCTTGTTCTCGTCTCCGGGGGGGTCACTGGCTGAGTGGGAGTAGAGTAATGAGTGGAGCTGTTGGCCGACTGGAGGTCTCGCAGCTGAGCAGCGTGAACTCTGGCCGCAGGGGTCAGCGAGAGGTGGCGCGCTGTGCTTAAAGGAGGGGGGGGGTGATGAAGAGGTGACAGTTCTCTCAATGTGTCTGCTTGTGTGTGCCGATCGCAGCCCACCTCCTCATTGTCGACTGAATGCTGACTCAGAGCTTCTTCCAGCTTTAACCCCAGTTTGACTTTCACTAAAAGTTTATATTTAACACTTGAGTGCTTGTTTTGCACATTTTCCTTCCACCAAAGAAAATAGAGCAGGCGTGTTGCAGATGCATCATTAACACAGCGGTAGAGTTTTTTTTTTCACAAGAGCCCAGAACAGGTTTCAGCATTTTTCTTCTCAGCAACAATCCTGATTATGTGCTAAAAAAAAAAAAATAAAAAAAAAAAATGGATTAAGCAGAAATAAGCAAAAATGTCCTGGTTTTATGGTTTTAAGCTTCTTAAAAATGTGGACATGTGCTACCTTTGTTCTTTTAATTTGTTGTCTTAAATCATAAATTTGAGTTTGTGACTGTTGGTCTGACAAAACAAGCAAACAACAAGTTTGTGAAACTGTGATAGGGATTTTTCACTATTTTCTAACTGGAAAAAAAAGACAGTAATCTATACGGAAAATGATGATGCGTTGCCACAATCTTAATACTTAAAATACCTTCCTGGTTCATACGTTTTGAGTTTACGTGTTGAATTTTTGTGAATAGGATCAGGTTACGTTTTTTAGTTAATGAGAAATGAATCTTCTACCTTTCTTTCCTGCCCTCAGATGAACTCAGTATAAACCTGCCTTTCTCCAACTCTGCCATCAAACATTGCAATATCAAAAAGGAAGCTGTTTTACGTTGAAATTATGGCGTGTTCCTTCAGTGGAGACTTGCTCTGTGACTGGCATGTGGTCCCCCAGAATAAAACCTTTTGCATATTGCCTCTCACTGTTCTTTGCAAAAGTTTTCTGCAGTCTCATCTTTAATTGAAACGACACACTCAAGAGTGCTGCTTTATTCATCTGAGTGTTTGGATTCAAGTGGCGGTCTGGTCTAAAGAGTGAAAACGCTGACAGCGGACGACTCATCTTTGAGGACTGTTTTTTGTAACATGCTCAAATCAGGTTTTTTTTTTTTTTTTTCCTTCTGTCTTTTCATCCATAATGGACCCCAGCCAAGTGTTATCCTCCTATCACACCAAATTACATTTCCATTTACTGCACGGGGTGCCGGGGGGAGGGGGAGGCGGATGGGGGGGGGGGGGGCAGTGTCTGCTTTAAATGAACGCAATAGTAAAGCTCTCTGTGGATCTCGCTCATTATTCTCCCCTTAAAGAAAAACAAGCTCCCGGGGAAGATAACGGGGAGGCTGACATTTGTGCATCCAAATAGTTTGGCTTTGATGCCAAAGTAAAATGGTCTGGTTGTCTCAAAGAAAAGATGGGTGTTATGCAGTGGCACAATGAATGGGAGTATGGGTGCTATTATTGGTCAGAAAGACCTCCACTTCTCCACCACCCAACTGACAACAAATAACAGCAAAAAGATGGTGTGTGTGTGTGTGTAGGAGGGCTGCCACTTCTTTTGTTCTGCTCTCTCTTCGGTCACAGTGTCATCTTGCCTGTCAGTTGTCCTGGACTGACAGGCTGTTCACCCATTTCACTCCGTTTGTCTTGCAGCCCTCTTCACTTTTGTCATCTGCTTTCACTGAAGCGAAAGTGAGTGTGAAGGTTTTTTTGCTGCTGTCAAACAAGCCCATCAGCCGCTGCCTCACCTGACAGCAGAGATAACACTGCTGCTAACTCTGCAAAACCTAAAGATACTCTTTTTATGCTCAGATGAAACAGAGAAAAAGCAGCAAATCCTAACAAATGAGAAGCTTGAACCAGAAATATTTCTCATTTTTGCCTGAAACATTTCTTAACCACATAATTTAATTAATCTTTTAATCTTATTGGTCAATGTGGACTTCTGTATTGTTGGTAAAATCAGACAGAGCGGTAGAAAGAACCTAATGAGAACTTGACTTGGCACGATGTCGTGAGATTTCACTTCTCGGACACTTTAAAGCAATGTCTTGATCAGTTTCAACCAGGTAAAGTTCCAGGCCAACATATTACGCACATGTTATTATTACTCTTTAACCCATTGAGTGACTTGATTGCTTAAATAACACAACGAGAAGATGATTATTAGGATTTTAGTACTGGTCAGTTAGATTAGAGTAGTGAGTTGTTGGTGAATTTATCACATTTTACACATGAATTCAATTCAATTCAATTGTATTTATATAGCGCCAAATCACAACACAGGTTATTTCATGGCACCTAACACATTAAAGTCCTTACAGCAGAACTTTACAACATTATACGAGATGAGAAACCCAACAATTCAACAATTCCCACATAAGCTAGGAGGGGGAAAAAAACTCCTCTTTAAAGGAGAAAAACCTCCAACAGAGGGAAGGAGAAACTCCCTCTTAACAGGAAGAAACCTCCGACAGAACCAGGCTCAGGGGTGGACGGCCATCTGCCTCGACCGGTTGGGGTGAGAGGAGAGCACAGAGAGAAAAAGACTGCATAGAGATACAAAACATGAACTGTTGGTGGAGACGACAGTCACAGAGCAGAGACATGCAGCTCCATGGCCGGAGACATCTGTAAAAGAAAAAACAGAAACATTACAGAGCAGACACAACTAGTCCAGCCCTCTGACACACTTTGTATGTTCAATCGTTACATACTATTTGTCCCACTAGGATGTGGATCCATAGCCTTTAACAACTCGTTAATGATGGCCAAGTTCACACTTATTTTTTCCTGACTGAGCAAACTGCTGGAATTTATTGTAAATAAGTAGCGATACATTAATCAGATTCATTTGATCAACCTGAATAAATGCAGGATTGTCCTGAAACTTGGTAGAGGCAAATGTGTTTCGAGAGTGTGTGGGTTGTCTTATATTTGAGGACCAGACAGATTTATATTGTTGTTAATTGGAGAGAGTACCGCTGTAAGACAAGTCTTCTACATTTGTATCCGAGGTTACAGGGGTTTTCAGTGTATTTCTGAGTAAGTCCAGTTTAACTTTACGGAGTTCCTGAAGGCTTGCGTGACGTATTTGCTGCCACTGAGGAAATGAATTCCACTAAATGTCTACTAAAATATATATTTTGTTAGCTTTTCCAACGTCTTTACTGCAGAAACTAAATAAAATAAAATCAGTCAAACAGCCAAATCTTACGTGTCACACAGATGATGAGTTGCAAAAGGCAGTCTGAAACTTCCCCATCAGGATGAGCCAAAGTGTTTTCTATGCTCAATAATAGCTGCTAAAAAGGGACATTGTACCATATGTTGGGCAGACTTGTTTTTTGTTTTTTTTGTAATGTAATGTGTAATCATAGAATATTCTCCTGCTGCGCAGTCTGCTGCCTTGTTTGCCTCTTTTTTTTCATAGCCAAATTTTCACATTTTATGTTCCGTCTCTACAATGCAGTCTGTGAATGCTTTGTCTCTGCTGCTACTGTATATGACTGAAATGAGAGATCTGAACTCCGGGCTACCAGCTCATTAAACATCAACCAATAGGACTTATTCTCAGCGAGATGACCTCGAAGCTTTGGGGTCTGTCAAGACACTCATACATAAACCATCCAATCAAATAAATATGCAGAGCATTTTTGTGTTGTACATTCTTCTGTGGTTGTTCATAGCACAGTAGAGGGTTAGGAATCAAGTATGTGTGAGCAAATCCCGAGCTTGTACCCCTGGGGGCAATTCTGGGAAGTCTTTTTTTTTTTTCTCTCTCTCTCTCCTTGCTGATATTACAGGCAGATCCTCTTGATCAGAGAGCCTGGCACGACGCCCGCTCTCCTTCCTCTTCTCTCTGAGGACTTAATAATCCATGAACACTTGAAATCTTTCCAGTTCATTAAACACCTTAGTGCCAGCTCCCATGCTGGAAGCATGAAAAATATGGTTTTGCACTGTTTTGCAAAAGTCAACAGACTGCGCATCATATTTTACCTCGAGGCGTTTCGGCAGTCCTGGCTTGATTAGAAGCGCTCACTTGACTTTGTAACTTCAGCAGTCTGTTTGGATAGAATTCATCAGGAGCTCTGGTATCTGCATACACTATTGTCTTGAAAGACATTTTTTTGTTTACAGCCCTGAGTGTCAATTGAGCCAAACGAGAGATCAAACATTGTTAACGTCTATTAAACGCAGCCAGCGCAGCGTTCTGGATAAGTGTTTTCCCTTTTCGTTATGATCGTTAAAGGCCTGAGCTGCGGCAAGCTCAGTGCTCCCTTTTAAACTTGACCCTTCTGACAGCAGTGAACCTCTCGGCCCTTTCTTCAAAGCTAAAGGTAAGCACCATGTGGCGATGTAAGCTCAGCTGCTTTTGTCAGGGACTTTAAGGTAGAGGCCTTGGAAACTCTGTTTGACAGTCCTAGGGCTCTTAATCTCTCCAGAAGCACTCTGTAATGGCTATGGCGCCATGCTGCGGTTCTTAGAAGACCCCGAGCTTAATTAGAGCCTCAGCACAAGCTGCCTATTGAGGCGCTGATCCATGCTGAACTGATCTGGACTATTGTTTGTCTGCTAAATCCTTTGCTTTCTTAGTTCTTTCTCTGTATCTGTCGATTTTTCCGCCCTCTGTTCCCTGCAGAGGAACAGCATCGTAAACCAAAAGCGATTGATCTGCGGAGCAATACAAGTTTACAAATGAGCCCACTGGAACATTTGCTATCCGAAGCTTTCCACTGCCTAATTAGCAATATTTCTGTTTGAAGGCTGCGAAGATGTCATGCTTGGCTCAAGAAGCCAAGTTGTCATAGCGCCAGATGGTCTCAGTGTGACATCTTCTGGACCAGGCAGGCAGAAAAACGAGATGGAAATATTTGTACGAGACAGTTCTTCATGCAGTCAATCTTCTGCTCCCCTGTCCCACTGTCAGAGACCCCTGTCATCAAACAGGGAGGATCTCACAGAGATGCATAGCGGCCTGCTCGTTCCCAGCCGTCGTAATGAGGCCTGACACAGACAGCGTACAGAGACAAAGCAGGAAACAGCAGCGCCGGGCGCGCTCACCGGAGCCTGGCTCTGTGTGTTTTTAATAACGGCTAAGATCAGCCCTGGTGTGCCGTCACATCTGTTAAACACTGGAGCAGGTGGCTGGCTGCCACATGGGAGCACTCACAGGAGCCCGTGTACTTACTGTCAGTCTACAGCAAATGACAGGGAGGGATCACAGGGACAACAGAGACATAACAAGATCCTGACAACACCGAGAGCCAGCAGTGATTCCTAGAAACAAACTATAAATGAGCTTTGACAGCATATGGACGCATATTGCTGATGCATTAAAGAATCGTACATGTTCTACAGTGTGTATTCCCCAGAACAAGATTTTTAACTATAATTGTTGCAGCAAGAACAATGAATATTCAGTGTGTACATTGACTGTTCTTTTTAGTTGTTTTTTGTTTTTTTATCGGGGGAGGTTTTTTGATCTGTTTTACCATAACCAGTCAGTAGTAAGTGACATATCTGCCCTGCAAACATCAGTTTTGGTTTAACAGCTGAGCTGGTCAAATGCTATAATTGTTTGACTATTTCTCCCACCAGTGGTAAGAGCTGACAGCTGACGTAAAACTCTTATTTAACTTGATGAACAACTGAGATGTGGGTGTTGATGTAGAGATCTCGTTAGTCTGATACAGAAACTATGCTTTTAAAATTGGTATGTCTCTGTATCTGTTTGGATTTACAGTATTTTTAAATCCAAGTCATGAGGTACCTTGTTTACATGTTTAATGACCTCAATTACATCAGGAATATTTGATCTATAAAAGGGTTTGCTGTAGAATTTCTAGAAAATGTACTGTAACACTCATCAATACATATCCATATTAGTGTGTAAAGTAATCCACCGATGCTACATAACGATGTCACTGAGTTTATGCTGTAAAACTTGTGTATTCATTGACTTAATTCTTCAATAGTTCAGTGAATTTATCTATCTATCTAAGCTGACTTTTAACCATTTTTTCTACCTAAATTCACATTTCAAGACCAGTGAAATTTAAGTTTTTAAGTTTGTCATGGACAAACAAAAAAATGACTCAGTTGTCACGATTAGATGTGATCAGATGTGCCAGTCTGATTGTTGGGTTGGGATGCGAGGTGTGCCCTCGCCCCGAATAGTCCTCTATATTTGTATCCATTCGTTTTACAAGAGCTGCGGTGCTTTACCCTGATTGTCCCAGTAGGTACATGATTAAGACTTTGCTGATCATAAAATGAGTGAATATGCACCTTGTACAGTAAGTGAGACTTTATTTGTCTATGTACTGTATACAGTATGCACCCTGTATTGAATACAGCAGTTTTCGTCATCAGGCAGGGTGTTGACTCAGAGCTCCTTTTCTGGTTCAGTGTCCAGGCATTATGTAGTTTCAGCATGATTTAGACTTGGCAGTGGATGGCACCTGCATGTTGGGAGCTACAGTCCTCTGTAGAAATGGGACATCCGGGAGACTTTTCATGTTTCGTTTTGTGCTCCCTCTCCTCTCTCCCCTCCTCTGCTGGACTACACATCTCTGAGGCTATGTTTGATCGCTGTAGGAACAAACTTGACTTTGTTGACTCGGACAAACAGACTCGGCCCTGGCACTGAGCTCAGCGTGCTGTTAGCCTTGACAGGGAATAGCTGTTTATTGTGTGGGTCTATGTGCAAAGAGAGGGGAAGCCTGAGGTAGTGGTGTGAAATAACAGGGTTAATGAAGCATGACACAACCCTGGTTTTCACCCCAATTGCTGATACTAACTTCCTCTGTGACCTCCACCCTTCACTTTGCTCTGTAACCTTGTTCTCTTATCTGTGCTGAAGGGCAAAAAAATGATGTTGTCACCACTCTGCACTCTCCTCAAGCTCAAGCTTCACAAGCACATGATGTAAAATGCAGTTCTGAGCCTTGTGAAAGCTGTCTATTTTTGGCAAGCTATAATCACGTCTCAGATGACTTTTGTGAATTTCTGGTGTTAAAATGTCCCAGTGTTGTTGTTTTTTTGTATTATTCAAAATCTTTCTGCTGAAGAAAAATACTTTCATTTCAAGGGTTTTGCTAAGAAGTCTTAAAACTGTTTTATATGAATGGGAAGAGGAATGCGGCAGGATAGAAAATCATCTCGTCCACTTGAGATTATACAAGCGCTGCACTGACACTGGAATTTTGGGGCCGATGCCAATATTGCTGATATTCTTTATTTACACTCAACAAATATATACCGTAGATCTAATACTTCTGTTTTTACTCCCATTTTTCACGAGTTGAAATAAAAGAACTTCTGTTATGTACACAAAACATGTATTTCTCTAAAATTTGCTCCCAAATGTGTTAAAATCCGGGTTAGTGAGCACTTTACCTTTACCAAGATAATCCATCAACCTGAAAGGTATGGCACATCAAGATGCTGAATAAACAACATGATTATTGCACAGGTGTGCCCTCGACTTGTCACAATGAAAGGCCACTCTAAAATGGGTAGTTTTATCATGGTACACAATGCCACAGAGGTCACAGGTGTTGAGAGAGTGTAAGTGGCATGCTGAAAGTAGCACAGTACTCAAAGTACTCAGCGAGTGTCATGCTGAAAGCAGGAATGTGTATATACTATACAGTATATATAAACACACATTTTTTTTGGAGTCATCCCTCAAATGTTCTCACTAGAGTAGTTCCATTTTTTTTTTCTAAAAGCTCATTCAAATGAACTGTCAAATTGGTGATTTTTAAAGTGCTTAAAAGTAAAGTCAGGTAAAGGTTCAGTCGAAGTTCACTGCACGCCTTAATTTGGGCTAATTAGACTTGATAGAGGCAGCGGAAAGCATACTGGGAGTGATTTGGGTTCTTAATTGATCAGCTGTGGATAACACAATGTCCCATGCTCGAATCAGATTTGGTGAAAGTAAACAGTGGTGTCTCTTTCAGCCGGCATTACATTTTTAGCTGTTTGTTCTGTAATCCTCAGTAAGCTCACACGCTGGGATAAATAAAGGCTGCTGTGTTTTCGAACCTCACACCGTGGAGGGTTTTCTGTCCGCTCACCGAAAAGAACAATGTGTGCAGATTTTTAAAGACATGCTTTAAATTTCGCACATCCACGCGCAGAGAGAAATCTTCAAGCTGCTGCTTGAATTTTAGTTCTTTCTTCTGAAAATGGTTAAAGGTGAAATAAAAGAGGGATTAACTGTGCTTTTCAAGTACAATGACCTACATTCAGGCTGCCACTCAAATATAGCCTTCCCCCTCCCCTCCACTCCCCTCCCCTCCCCTCCCTCCCCTCTCAAAATAAGCCTATGGGTTTTCACGCTCTCCATCACGTCAGCGCTTCTCTCTGTTCCGAAATAGAGATTTTTAAGAATTTGTCTCAGAGGTGTATCCAACCAGAAAGAGGAGGCGAGCGCCCCGGCTCTCGAGCTCCTTTAAAATTCTTGTCTATAGAGTGAAGTTCCCAGGGTTTCCTCTGCCACGCACTGAAAGACACTGTTTGCCTGGCAGAGTTTCCACTCTGTTCACGTCAATGCATTTCCCCAAGGAACTGAGACACTGGCTCTTTAATGATGTTCTTCTCGGCTTCATTAAAGGATTATGTGGTGATTGAATGGATGGCCGTATCAAAGACTAATGTTACATGGACTTAATATCCTCTATGACTTTTCTGTGTGATAATGATTAGAACGTCATGTGTTACTTGCACACTGGTGTTTTTGAAGGTATTTTTGTCCTCTACGTATCGAGCAGAGAGTAACGTTTTAACAATGTCTAAATATTTGTTATATCCCTCTACTGTTTGACTGCTGGAATATGTAACTGATTGTTTGTTGAACCCCTCCCTCAAACAATCACAGTGTAGCAGGTGTGTCAAACTTTCGTTTGCTCCATGTCAATGCAGCATGAAACCAAAAACACATGAGTAGAAGTTTAAGGAAGTGATTAAACCTTATGTTTGGGTGCACAAATATAGGCTGTAAACATTAGCATGTCTGGCTAACTGCCCTGTTACCTACAGTAGTGGCTGAAGGTCAGTGCTATTTGCTTCTGGGGCACACCTGTGACACACATTGGCGCATGCTCGGTTAAGTTGTGGCTTCGTTTCTGTGGTTGCGTAAGTGCTGTTCCCACAGTGGCAAGTTTACATTAAACAGTCAAAAATGTAATCATGCGATTTTCAACAATTGTTCTGGATTACATATGTCAAGTGTGTTTGTCCGATTTCAGTCATAACTCATTCCTGCAAATGTTCTGAATGAAAGTTTTGTTTAGAAAGTATATATATAGAGAGAGAGAGAGCTGTTATGTCACACATTTTTACTGTATATAAAAAGTAAAGCCAATGTGCAATTGCCTTAAAGTGTGATACCACTAAGGGCCACTAGGGGCTGGTTCTAGTAGACTCATTGAAAAAGTGTTAACTTGTCTCATCAAATAATAAGTCAATAATTTTTTTTCAGAAAATATTCTACTACACATGGGCAGGTGTGGTGTCCTCAAGTTCTTAGTCAAATACAGACCTCGCTCATCCCAACCCTGTCCAAAACTTCTGGCTCCAAACAAATCACAATAGGGACGGCCAGACTTGAGGTTTCAAATTAGGAGTACAGTTTGCTAGCTGGCTGCAGCAAAAAAAAAATCAAGGAATATAAAACTGGAAATATCGCCAGACATTTTTCATTAATCTGCCTTTGTCTACCTGAAATCAATAAAAATTGTACTATGGAAATATTGTAAACTGCATGTGGCAAGTTGGAACAGAACACTTGATAGGCATGATAACAGTAACTAGGGCTTAGAAAGCAGTCAATTTCAATTTTATTTATCATTTTCATTATGATTATATCCTCTTGCTTTTTTTTTTAATTATTATTATTATTATCAGGCCTCTCGCAAGTAATGAAGTTCAATTTCAAAGACAGTCCCTGATTAAATACAGAATAAATGAAAACCTCAGGCAGCCTCACTACATCCACCGTAATACAAAGATTATAATGAAAGAGATGGAGCCCGCTGACTGGCTGATAAGCAGTTTTGGCAGCAGGTTACCAATCATAGACAGACATACACAGACACACACTTTGACTCCCACATCCACATCTCAATCCAGCTTGATTTGCGTTCCAGAGATAATACTGCATGGGGGCTCGCAGCAAAGCTCACCCTGCTGCCCCTAATTATTACCCAGCATGCTGAGGAGTGACACGGCTATCACACCAAAGCTGAAATCTTAAATGGCTCTGAAACAGCTGAATCCTACACAAAGGATACAGGTCCTTGTTTCCACTGTTGCTTTAAAGGTCAAATGTGATATTTTAATTAAAGAAAATAGGCAGTGAATAACAAAGCCACAGCTGTGTAAATTCCTCACCAGACTCAGGCGTGGCAGACGTTTGATTTAAAGACCTAATTAGTATTCCTTTAAGTCGGGCCTTGCTGCCCTCTTGTCATTAAAATGGATTTAACAGAGACTGAAGATGTGGCCAAGGTTGACATAGTAATTTCTGCACGTCAGTCATCATTGTGTCAACATGAATAACAGCTCAACTGTTTGGTGTTTGCAAAGGCAAACGCAGCCTTCCATCACAGTCCAGGAAGAATAGTGAGTACTTTGGCTGTGCTTCACAAGTAGCTGAACTGTGGCTGAGTTTAGGCACAGGTTTAACATGGCATAGCCGGAGAGCTCAGCAGTGGTGAGGCATTGTGTGTTGTGTCGGGAGGGGAGGGGAGTGTTGTGTGTTTTTTCCCAGTGTGCTGCAAAGGGCCGCTCCGTGTCAGAGGTGAGCCAAGTGAATGGAGGCCACGGGACCCCCTCCACAGCTGGGAGGAGACTCCCCCCATTGAGAGCACTGAGGCAGAATGCTCTGAGCTCAACAAGAAGCGGGCTAAAGGCTTTGTCTCTGGTTCATTGCCTTTAAGTAGTCCCAGGATTCCTGGCAACCAGGTTTGACTGCCGGAGCCTACATGCAGAGGGAAGAAAGCACAAAGGCACTTGTATTCTTCAGCTGATGTGCAACATCATGGTTCTCAGTGGGAAGCAAAGTTAGCTGAAAATGCGAGATGCTGAGTTGTTGGAAGACTTGTTCTGGATTCCGGCAGTAAATAGAAATAGGAATTCACTTGTCTTCTTTTATACTTCTTTTGGTCGTGTTTCAGCTCACCGTCAAGCTTAAGAGCTGCAGTCTTAAATCTCAGTTTTTTTTAGTTTTTTTGGGCGGGGGTGGTGGTGGGGGGTTTAACAGGAAGAAGTCCTACATTAGTATTCTGTGATGCGGATAATATAACTCGATTTTCTCTGTGTCAAATTATTCAAAGAAAACTGCAAACAGATGAGCTATTAATTTTTTGGCCAAGTTTTGATCTAGGAGTAGAAGTAGAAGTTAAAGTCTGCTGAGATGATCCAATTATCCTGCAGGCCCAGGATTAGCATTAATCTGCTCTGGTTTTTAGTGGGCACACGGCCTCTTTTACTCCTTTCCCCGCCTTCTTTGTCCTTCCTCTAAGTGCACGCACACAGAAGCTCAGCTTCTTTGGTTTTAGAAATATAGAAATATGGAGCCTACTCAGTTTTCACATTGCCTGTATCAAACTCAGGTTCTGTATTATATACTGCCATCGTTCCCTGGAGGTGTTTTAATATTGCTGCTTCTTCTGATGTGCAGGACCACAGTTAAGTCTGCAAACTATGCCATGAATTCGAATGAGACAGCCACAGCCAGAGGCAGGCAAACCAACCAGCCACGTGTTTATCAGAAAATTAATCCTCACACTCGGACTTGCATGTGTGTTAGATGTGAGGCGGATTCAGAAGGGACACGACAGATTCATGACACGCCTAATGACCTCCAACACTTACATGCTCCTGCTAGGAAGTAGCTCCATCCCGAGAAGGATGTGAGCGTGTGAGCGTCTGTGTGTGAGCGTGTGTGTGTGTGTGTGTGTGTGTGTGTGTGTGTGTGTGCCTGCAGTGGAGGAGGAAGGAGGAGGATGCTTGTGAAATGAGAAGAGCTTTAGGCTGAGATCCTATCAAAGCTGCCAACACATCTAGGAATCACAAACCAACAAATTCCGTATGATGTGGCGATTGAAAGCGGAACAGTGTAAACCAAGATAAAGCAGAAAGCCAATGTGGTGACCTGGGATGCTTTATGTTGATAAAGTTCACTCTCCTACTTCTTGCTGCGGGTCTTCTGCCTCCTCTTTTTGTGAACTTCTCTTGACATGATTGCATTTGGACCGTAGTGAAAATCCCAAATTTAATCTGCATGCTCAGCTTTGACATTTTGGACAGCAAAGATATGTCCGCAGACTTAAGTCCTTCTTTATTCAATTTGAAGTCTCATTGGCTCTGGTGACACATTCTTGAGAGCAGGTAATTTAGAGGGTGTGCGCTCATCTTTCATCAGCACACAGAGGCTCTAAGTGGCTCAACCACACTTAATTAGCTTCTTCCCTGCGACACGCCGCGGCCTTTTGCTTAAATTAATCTTCTCAGGTTAACGCCCGGCACCCACTCCACTGTCTCTGACAGGAGGTCGAATTTATCCTCTGCTGAGAAATTACTTAGCTAAATGAGAGTTCCTCCATGCAGCCGCAGAGTAATTAAAGAGAGACACCTCCTAATTAAGGTCTTTTTCAACTCGGTCCAACTATGACCCTGTAAAACAAGCTGAGGCAGTAATGAGTCATTTCTCAAACAGAAAATTGCTGCTGGATTTGTGTGGGAACAGTGCTTTATGTAAGGGCGTAATCATCAGAGATAATGATTACATCAGTTTGGCATAATGAATATCCTCTTCAACAGATCAAAACACCAAATGGAAAAGAAAATACTTCCATCTTTTGCATCACTGACATTATTTTCTTCTGAAGAATCCTCAACAAAAGTTGCTGACTACTTCCTCTGTGCTTCCTCTACCAGGTCAATGGTAAGGACCTCTCTAAGGCCACCCACGACCAGGCGGTGGAGGCCTTCCGCACCGCCAAGGAGCCCATCATGGTCCAGGTTCTTCGCCGGGCCCCTTACCCCAAACTGGTCAACCCTGCTGCTGACACCCAGGTCTCAGACATCAGCACCCAGACCGATATCACCCTTCAACACATCATGGCCCTTACCAAGCTGCCACCCTCTTCACCCCCCATGACGGAGCTGGAGGAGTATCTGCTTCCCGAGGAGTAAGTACAACACGGTTTATGATTAACTAAAGAGAAAGCCTTATTAGACATGGACTTGACATAAAATATAAGTTGGTATAATATCTTAATCTCTTCCATGCACAGTCATTTAGTAAGAGTGCTTAGAATAACATCTAGAAGGTGCGATCGCAGATTTCTGAAGCTGTCTCTGTTGCGCACAAACAGATAACCCTGGTGAACAAAATCAGCTGATTTGCAAACTAAAACTTGAGCAGAGAGCGTACATCAAATTTGCTGTGACATTTTTGGGGATAGTGACAGGGAGCCAAATCCAGCGACAATGATTGTGTATTTGTAGGCGAGAAACTGTCGTATTGGCAACGCGCCGTGATCGGGCGTACATCATTGATGTAAACTGGGTGGACTATCAAACAGCAACAACAAGCTGCAGCCTCCCGAATGGCTGTAAAAGTTGTATCAACACTCTTAAACAGTTCCAGCAGAAACTAAGAACTGTAACCTTCGTGCAGGTTTGGTAGGATTTATTGCAGGGCTGTTCCGTTTGACTGGATTAGTTTGCAAGGTATTCCCACAATATATTTCATACGGTAGCCAGGTAGCCAAGATCTGTTGCTTTAACCTGATGCCTCTGACTTATGTCAGGCGAAGGATGAATAATGCACCCTCTAATTTGTTTGAAAGGGACCGCGAGGTGGTGTTGACCTAAAAAACTGAACCAGGCTCAACTTTTGTCACAATGCAACATTGTCCCACAAGGGGGTGCAGTGGACAATAATGTTTGAAGTGCATTTCTTGCAGATTACTTGGTAAAGTTGACCTTCTCGTCGTCACAATGAAAAATGAAATTATTGTTGCTGTGATAACTTTCCGGCCTGTCTTTATAAAGTCAAACCAAACCAGCCTTCCTTGAACATAGTTCAAGGTTTTTGAAGCAACGTGTCCCCGACAGTAAAGCCCCCTTCGTTTTTGTTGGTCTGAGGAAAGCTGGACCAAATGTTTTTGAAGGTGATTTTGAGGCCAAAAATGTAGTCTCATCTGGCTGCAGCTGAGTGTGCTCACACTAAGGCTTTAGAGTAGAATTCATAGCAAGCGTTATTAATTCCAGAAAGTCCACTTTAAATTAGAAGACGCTTGAAACCTTTGGTGACAGCAGATGACAGCTCCTCAGGGGCAACCAGCCACATTCAAATGATGGTTCTGTTCATTTGTATTTGCATATTCCCAAATTGCATCTCTTGTTTCTGTGTGTGTGTTTTAGGCCCTGGAGCTCGCAGAGTCTGGCTGCATTTTACACTCTGTGGTAGCAGCAGTTGCCCTTTAATGAATAATAGTGATTTCTTTAATTGATTTCTGAGTCAAATTAATAACACGGCATGTTAATTCATGATTAGCCTGCGGGTGTAGCTTCTGTTTATCTGATTCAAGAGTGATTTCTTCATTGAGTTCTTGTTACTTCCTCTCTACTTCTCATTTAATTTTCAAACTCTAGGGCGAAATTAAATCCGTATGGACGAATGTGTGAGGGAGTTTTGTCTCCTTTATAATGTGCGTGTGTTCAATTTGCCACCCACTCGTTCCCAATTTATCTCATACTCTTTTTCTTTTCCCAGGCATCCTCCTGGACATGCGTACTTTGACCCCAATGACTTCCTGGAGGGCATACAACAGGACATAGAGCGCGAGGAGCTGGAATATGAGGTAAAACACTATCTCCATTCTTACTTGTCTTCTTAATGAGGATCTACATTCAAACAGAAATGCATTATCGTTCCATAAGCAGACCTGAGGTCGCCTCAGTGTCTCCAGTCCAATGGCCTCACAAGCGACCACATTTTCTGATATATCATGATTATTGATGGGCCACTCTCCATAGATACAGACACTGAGATGTAAGCCAGGCAGGAATTGGGTTGCTGGTTTGTTCCAGCAGACGCACAACGGTGACATCATTACTTATTAGTGACAGGGCCTAATAAGTCTTCCTCTGCTCCTCCGCAGTGGAGATGTGGCCTGGTGGGTAATTAGATGGCACAGATAATAGGGCTGCAGTGATGAATCTGATGACACTAACAATGGCTGGATGAGGCCATGATCAACCCTCTGTTGTGCACCTTCAGTGACCTCCGCCAGTCCCGACACCCCCTCTCATTAAACGTCAGCCGTCTACTCCTTGGTATTAATAATATCCATGGAGGAACAATGAGGCAGAGTGTAGAGGAGTGTTGTTCAAGGTAGACGCACAGCAGACCAGTGTCCTTGAAGAGCGAGTCTCTGTCTTAGAAAAGAGTCGTGATCCGGTTATGCATTGTTTTGGTCCTGATCATTTTCATTTCATGCTTCGTCACGTTATACATCATAACGTTTCAATTCACAGAACAATAAATTAGAGTCGATGACTCAAGAACGTCCGACTATTAGTAGTGAGCTAGAGTTGCTTATATTAAAAATCTTTAGCTTTACTGCCTGATTCTGTTAAATGTTTTGTTTTTCAAGAAGTTAAAACACTCGTTTGAGAAAAGGAAAAACCTCGCCTTTACCTGGTATAGTGTTATTATTATATAATTAAAGCCAAAACTGGGTTTTCACTTTGATTATAAAGTGCTCCTGTGATCACAGAATGTTTCCCTGTATATTTGAGCTATGAAAAAAAAGGATTCGGGTCTATTTTATAAATGACGCATCGCACACGTGAGGCGTAAGACACGTGAGACATGCGTCTTAGCAGGCAGTATGGTTGCTTTGATCCAATATGATGCCAAAATGAAAACACACCACACAGCAACAGGTAAAGCACACGCTACGCATCCAGTGTGTCCCAGGCCGTAGGCTTATTTGCCTTCTTGCTGTTGCCCCAAGCTTCCCAGACATCCAGGTGAGACTCCAGGAGCCAGGTATACCAACTGTTCAGATTTAGCATTCATCTAACATAAGTGTTAAGTAAACATTTTTCCATGTCTCCTCTGAAATAGCTTTCACCATACAAATTAGTTCTTACCCAGAAAATTACCTGCTGCTAAGTATTTACATTTAGTAAAAACTTTGGTGTTAGCCTAGTTTATACCAAACAGCCCTATTTTTAATCCCGGGTTTCAGCACAGGGAGATTCTAATTGCAGAGATCTCCACTTTCCTGTCAAAGAAGCCGTCAGGGAGGTGAAGAACAATCCACAGGCTGGGTTTTATTTGCGTTATTTCCTATTAGGAAGGATGGGAAACTAGACTTGACTAGACTGAATGCCAGATGGGTTTGTTATACAAAGCCATCTGGCAAGTTGTTCTTGGAAACTGTTTCGAAAAGGTCAGGTACTTCCAAAGTATGCTTAGCGGGTGATTGGATGAATCATCTGTTTATCACCACTCTTATGGACAATCTTCAACTGATCAGATTGTTGTTGTTTTGGAACAACACTCTTCTGGCGCTGTCGTCACACCTAAAGCACACCACTACGCGTATTGACATCAATGTTTACTCAAACACTCTGAAGGGTGGGCCAAGTCATGAATTAAACCAGTCGGGGTATCTCACTTGACATTGAAATTTTGTTTTTTGTTTTTTCCAAATGCTGTTACATGTTATATGATGGTCGACACCAACTGGTTAAAGGCTATTCCAATAGTTTCAAAAATAACCTAAGGTCTTAATCCATTTAGATACAACAACTGCAAACAATTCCCTGTGGAGCATACCCAGAGCCATATATCCATGAAGGGAATTTAGGTCCGACCATTTTTTTGAAAATACTACAAACTCACAACTATTTTTAAAAACTTTGTTTCAACTGATGCACACAAAGTGTTAATGTTTCTCAAGCTATATGGTACAAAATACAAAGTCACTACTTTTGAAACAAACTTCGTCATAGATTTTTAAATAGCTGGTGCAACCAAATCCCTGCTTTGTAAAAACCACTTTAAACATTTAAAAATGAGTCATAACATCACAAATGATTGTGAGCTTTACATGTGATATTACCTTTGTACAGAGCCAGGCTAGCTGTTCCCCTCTGCTTACTGTGCTTTGTACTACACTAAGCTAACTAACTACTTGCGGTAGCTTCATATTTACAGAACAGACATTAAAATAGTATCAATCTTCACATCTAACTCCTGTCAAAAGAGTAAACACATTTACCAGAGCGTCTTCCTTTAAGCCAGTTTCTATCACTCAGCTGTGACTTTTTCAGGGGGTATAACCCTTGCAGAGTCCATCCTCTGCCCTCGTAGACCGTAGCCGCTCATATCTTTATCTGTATCTGTGAGATTACAGGTGTTGACAAGTGAAAAACGGCATGCTGCCCGTCTGCAGTCCACTACATCATCTCTCATTCTGTCAGTGGGCCCCTAAGAAAACCAATGGCCTCCTTGCGTCCAGCTGAAAGATTCATTACAGTGATTGATGGATCGCTGTTTCTCTGTGATCCCATTTCGTAGTCAATAAATTCAGGTGGTCCAGGAACACAAACAGAAATACACAGCCATCTTAAGTTCATTCTTTGAAAAACAAAAAAGTACTTCCAGCTGAATGGGATATTAATTTGTGCACGTTTCACCAGGAGGTGGATTTGTACCGAGCCAACATCCAAGACAAGCTCGGCCTGACGATCTGTTATAGGACTGATGACGAGGATGAGGCTGGGATCTATATTAGTGAGGTAGGTGTTTCAGGGTAGCGCTCAAATCTGCCTAAACACTAATAGCATCCTCTTGGCCTGTCGCCAGTAACGATTGTTTCACTTTAAGCCTAACATATCTTCTCCCTTCAGATTGAGCCGAACAGCATTGCAGCAAAGGACGGCAGAATTAGAGAAGGCGACAAAATCATACAGGTAAAACTTTCTCTGTAGTTCTGATCTCTTTTATTCATTTAACATTATAAGTTACCATTATTAAAAATGAAATTGTTTTATTTATCTTTGGAACTTTTTTTTTGCATATAGCATATGATGGCTTTAAGCCTTAGTTTTCGATTCATGTAAATGTACAAACTGCAAACAATGATAAACAATGTTTAAAAAGATCCAGCTTTTAAATAGTTCTCCCTGTATTCATCAAGATTAATGGTGTTGAGATCCAAAATCGAGAGGACGCCGTAGCGCTTCTGACCAGTGAGAGCAACCAGAATATCTCTCTGTTGGTGGCCAGGCCAGAGATCCAAGTAAGTAGGAGGTCAATATGTTTGTTGGTAAAGGTCATTCACAACAAGACATGTCATGTTTAAACCTTATTTGGTCAATTCTGGAAGCAAATATAGTGTCCTTCAAAGTGAGCAAACAAACACGATTCTGACTTTCAATAGCAGATGTTCCCTTATTTTTTTTGGGGGGGGGAACTTTGCAGTTGAATATTTGCATCTAATGAGGCGTCTCTTCTCTCCACTGTGTCTCAGCTGGACGAGGGCTGGATGGATGATGACAGGAACGACTTCCTGGATGACCTCCACATGGATATGCTGGAGCAGCAGCACCATCAGGCAATGCAGTTCACTGCCAGCATGCTGCAGCAGGTACACACATACATGCACAGACACACACGTGCGCAGCGTGGAGTGCGTGAAGACACACAATTAATCTGCACTAATGCATATGTTGATCTATAGATTATTTTGGCCAAGCCAGTTCTGCCAAGGGTACCAGATGTTCTGCTGTTTTCAACATTTGTTTTAATTAACAGAAATACATTTTTATATAGAAACAAAGCCTTTCTTTTATCGATCTATTTCCAATTGTAAGGTTTTGTGAATAGATTGTACATGTAGGAGATGTAACATTAATAGAAGATGTATTATAAAATGCTTTATTTGCTTCTAAATATGACAGTTCTTTAAATATATCCCTTGGTACTACTAAAAAAAGACAGATCAGAGAATTATACGCATCATATTCATGTATTTATATATTTTGGGTGACCAAATTATGTTGTTTTATGTTTTTAATGCAAGATTGTGTAGAGTAGTTCAGTTGTATTAGCAGTTCCAAACTGCACACATTCAGGAATCCAGTGGCTCTGGTGCTTATGTCATAGATAAGAATTACACACCAATGTCCTGTGTAGTTACACTGTAAACATGGGCGATTCACCGGACCAACACTCGACCACTTTTTTTTTTTTACAAGTGAGGAAAGAAAATGTTTACAATTCTCTTGATTCTCTACAACTCTCAAAGCCTCATTTTTTTATCCACTACCATTGCCCTGTTAAAGTTGCTGCAAACGCAACACTTCCTGTATTTGTTTCAAATTAAAGGCCCTCTAGCGTTTCAGTAGACAGAAACTAAATTTGCCTCAACAGTGGTTCCACGAACTTAAAACAAGCCACAACACTTCAGGGCCTGTTAAGTTGTAGCTGACCCTAAATGAAGTGATCAGTAATGTTGACTGCAGCATCACCACTCACAGTCAGAGCTTTTTCTTTCTCCCGAGTCATTCTCTTGTCTGTTCTTGCAGAAGAAGCACGAGGAGGACGGCGGCACCACAGACACAGCAACGCTGCTCTCCAACCATCACGAGAAGGACAGCGGCGTCGGTCGCACCGATGAGAGCACACGAAACGACGAGAGCTCGGAGCAGGAGAACCTCGGCGATGACCAGACCACGGCCTCCAACACGCTGGGCAGCTGCAGAAAGCTGACCTACAGCCAGGACACCCTGGGCAGCACCGACCTGCCCTTCACCAGCGAGTCATTCATCTCCACCGACTACGCTGACACCGACTTTTTGGGCATCCCGGCCGACGAGTGCGAGCGCTTCAGAGAGCTCCTGGAGCTGAAGTGTCAGATGAGGAACAGTGGAGCCCAGAGCCTGTATTACCAGAGTGGTGGGGCAGAAGGTCAGGACCAGGAGGGTGTGGATAAAGAGCTGGAGCTGCTCAATGAGGAGCTGCGCACTATTGAGCTGGAGTGCCTGAACATCGTCCGTGCTCACAAGATGCAGCAGCTGAGGGAGCAGTGCCGCGAGTCCTGGATGCTCCACAACAGCGGCTTCCGCAACTACAATACTAGCATAGATGCTCGCCGCCATGAGCTGTCCGATATCACAGAGCTGCCAGAGAAATCTGACAAGGACAGTTCCAGTGCCTACAACACTGGGGAGAGCTGCCGCAGCACCCCTCTGACTCTGGAACTGTCTCCGGATAACTCACTCCGTCGGGGAGCAGAGGACCAGGGTCCAGCTGGACCATCTGGCTCCACCAGCTCAAATGGCCGGATGCTCAAGCCCGTCCTGTCCCCTGTGCAGGAAGCATGTGGCCCCAGCCGGAGCAGAAGCTCCTCCAATGATCCAGATGGAGCCCTACAAGCAGAGAGCAAGGAGCGGAAGCTGGAAGAGTCCGGTAAGAGTGGCCGTAGCTTTTCCCAGCGACATTCACCTTACAAGCATGCTCACATCCCCGCCCATGCCCAGCACTACCAGAGCTACATGCAGCTGATCCAGCAGAAATCCGCTGTCGAGTACGCCCAGAGCCAGTTGAGTCTGGTCAGCATGTGCAGGGACCCCATTACCCCCAGTGACCTGGACCCCAAGATGGAGTGGAAGGTGAAGATCCGCAGCGACGGCACACGTTACATCACAAAGCGGCCGGTTCGGGACAAGCTGCTGAGGGAGCGCGCTCTTCGGATTCACGAGGAGCGCAGCGGCATGACCACAGACGACGACGCCATAAGCGAGCTGAAAATGGGCCGCTACTGGAGCAAGGAAGAGAGGAAGCAGCATGCGGTCCGAGCCAAGGAGCAGAGGCAGCGGCGCGAGTTCATGAAGCAGAGCCGAGCTGATTGTCTGAAGGAGCAGGTCGGCCCCGAGGACAAAAAGGAGCCAAACATCATCGAACTCAGCCACAAAAAAATGATGAAAAAGAGGAATAAGAAAATATTTGACAACTGGATGACCATCCAGGAACTGTTGACCCACGGTACCAAGTCACCAGACGGCACAAGGGTTTACAACTCACTCCTGTCTGTGACAACCGTCTAAGTCCTGCTCTGGTTTCAGGTGGCAGAGAAGTCAGAGGAGGACAGACTGTCGTGTAATGGACTGTACATAGGACACTACCAGCTGGGGTGGAGATTCTCTGCCTCGTTCAATGTGGCAACATTGTGTAAATAGGAAAAAAGGAAAGTCTTTTCTGGACGAACATTTCCCACCAGTGCGGTGAAAAGAAGGTCCTTTTAAATAGGAGTTGGACTCTACATGAATTGGATGTGGCTACTGTACGAGGATGATTTTGGACACATTTTTCAATAACCTTTTTTTACCTTTCTGCTTGATCTTTTGGATATTTTTTTTAAACAAAAACACAATATTTGACTTTTTGGAAGGTTTTGAAAGTGTGTAAAGACCGTGTGCCATACATAACAGCCAGCATTTACACTATTTTACTTTATTTTGTTCGTACTATATATCTCTTATCAGTATTTTACTGTTATGCATACTTAATGCTTTTATGGAAACAATGCTATTTTCCCGCAAGGTAGAACACGTAATCCTTTTCAAAAGGCCTTTTGTAAATTAAAAAATAAAATTTTTGTATCAAATTCACTTTTTTAGTTCTAATTTCTCTCAACTGGTGCTGATTTCCCAAAGTTAAATACCACCAGCGATGTACCATCTGTAACATAATGTAGAGAACGTAACGTGAAATCATTGTGTACGCACGTATATTTAGAGAGATGGTTCTCACATTGTTGAAAATTAAATGTCTGTGTTTGTTCAAACACACATCGTAGTCGCTTTGTAGGGTTTCATGTATTGAACAGAATAACAGCATAACAAATCCTTAGTTAGCCACCAAATTGATGTCTTGTAAAATGAGAGAAATAATAAATTATTGTTTTATATATGATGAGCTTTGAAATGTTTGAATTTGTCTTTTATAAGAGGTGATGGTAAAAAATATAACCACACAAGCAGAAGAACAATTCAAATAAACGGTGCACATGATGTCACAAAGTGTTTTGAAGACACTGGTTATGCGGAACAGATTTAGTGCTGTGGGAGTCTAAACTGATCAGTCTTTGATGAAGTTTAATACTGCTGATATTCCAATGGTTTGACTTAGAGTTTGACACTTCTTTTAATTAAAAGCATGGATAAAAATGCACGAGGTGCGATCAAAAAGTTAAGTAACTTTTGGAGCGGGGGAAGCCATAACTCATGAGGGTGTAGTCCAAGTTGTGTTGCGTAAACAACATCAGCATCTTTGTTACATGCAGTTTAGTTTGAAAGCACAATTTTACCACATACACATAACATTTTCACCTGACCAAGCCACACCACCTGTGTAGGTGAACCACATGTATAGCCTTTAAATTTAAACTGATTAAACCTCAGTTTGCCAATGTGTATGTAGAAATTACTGGTACTCCCCAAATCATAGCTTCAATAGCTATTGTTTCCAATTTCCACTGTCAGCGGGTGCTTTCATGGTGATGAATTGTCCACAGTATGACTGGTATAAACATAGAAGACCACACAACTTAATTCCATGCAATTTTTTGGAGCTTTTCTGAGAGTTGAGAGGCAAATAATCCATCAGATCTGTGGCACAGGGTTGGATTCACTTTAAATTGAATGCCTTCTAGTGATTGCTGCATGGTCAGCCATAGTATCTAATGATATAGTACAACATGAGGTATTGAAAGTCCCAGTTGCTCCCCTTTTTGAATACATTTTTAAGTATAGTGAAGTCTTATCACAATCACAGACTCATCTGTTTGTATATGTCTGCCAACTTGTAGTAATTACAGTGGAAGTCCCGAGGCAAGAAGTATTTTGGCTATGTCTGTGTTTCATGTCAGGACCCAAGTAGGGCAACAGCATGACAGGCTGGCGTTAACATAAAAGAGTGGAGTTCCCTGCTGTCCAGATCTGACATGCCTGAAGGTTGACAACAAAGATTTTATAATGCCAGCCTCTTCCGCACATAGATCTTGCAGTGCTGGTTTCTATCGATTATCTCTTTCTGCTCTTCCTCAGCCAAAGAACATTGGTCCATCAGCTCATAACTAAGATCTGACGTAGTACACTGCGTTGTTTCATGTTGTCAGGAGTGCTGGCAATCAGCTTCCTCACATGGCAATGTCTTCTCGCTGGGCTAATGGTTTATTTATCTGACTCCAGACTCTTACCATCTGTTAGAGGGACCTTCTACCCTCAGTCCCAAATGGATCCCTCAATTAGCAGCTGAGCGCCTCGTTGCTGAGGGCAAAGACAGATCTGGCTTTCTGCTGATAAACTTTTGTCACCTTCTCTTCCGTCAAACATGTTTACTTTTTAATGAGGTAACAACAATTTGGGCATCAGTAACTTGCATTTGGAGTGTTTATTAATCTTCAGGTTCATTAACAAATTCAGCACGTTTAAATCGCTCACTCTAATCAATATGGCTTCCATTAGCTTGAAGTTGAACTATTTGATATTTTGATGTCATTAGTTGTTCAAATTATTGTCTGTAATGTGTAGGTAGGGCCGGAACTACAGTTAGCCTCAGTTGTACAGTACATTATAGCTTCTTTTAGTTCATTGTTTTGATTGTACATATTTTATGATCCTTACCCTTGACAACCTTGTTTTCAACAGTGCAGGTCAGCTGAATGTAGCAGAACATACTGTATGGATATGTGTGTTTATCTCTTGTATCTAGCAGAAAAGCTCATAAATTGACAGACAAGTAAAGCTAGCAATTAGCTCATGAGGACTGTGGAGCATTTGACAACTTAAGAACCAGATATTTTTCACAGACATTGGCGGAGACAAAGAACAGAGCTGAGAGTAAGAGTTATACTGTATTTACTTTAATGAAGCATTGGATTCAAATACAACTCCAAATAATGACATCGCCCATTGGTTTGTGAATTGTCATTTTTTTTTAAATCTGAAGACTTGCATTTTGGTTTTTGCCATCTTGTTTTTTTGGTACACTCAAGAACACAATGCCGGCCCGCCTATACCAGAAACCTAATTGCAGGCCTGTCAATCAAATTAGACACAAGTCTGAACATAAACAATTTTTTGGGGCCTTGTATCTAATTAATGGAAAGCCCACCAGAGCACCAGATCAAAAGGAGTAAATTTGCAACTTTTAGATTTTATAGGGATTTGTTATAATTATTTTTAGTTTAATCTGCTGGCATACATCTGAAAAAAAAAAGACTTATCGAACTGAAAGTGACCATGCAACCACAGCCCCTCCGTCTTAAATATTCAATTCAATTCAATTCAATTGTATTTATATAGCACCAAATCACAACACAGGTTATTTCATGGCACTTAACACATTAAAATCCTCACAGCAGAACTTTACAACATTATACAGAGAAACCCAAAAATTTCACAATTCCCACATAAGCTTGGAGGGAAAAACTCCTCTTTAAGGGAGAAAAACCTCCAACAGAGGGAAGGAAAAACTCCCTCTGAACAGGAAGAAACCTCCGACACTCAGAGGTGGGCGGCCATCTGCCTCGACCGGTTGGGGTGAGAGGAGAGCAGAGATGGAAAAGGACAGCATAGAGATACAAGAGAAGAACTGCTGGTGGAGCCGACAATTGCGGAGCAGGGACCTGGAGCTCCATGGCCGGAGACATCTGCAAAAGAAAGAACAGAAACTACGCCAGCGAGGGAACTGAATGGAGAGGCAACAGACAATAAGAAAAAACTACGGGAGAGAGAAACCGTAAAGTTGAAGAGATTTAATGGAGATAATATCTCCGCAAAAGAAAATGGCCCTTCCTTGTGCAACATATATTACTAAAATAGTCATCTCACTTTGCCAGACCTATTTCCACTGCTGGAGAATAGTCCGGCTGTACCCATAGATCATTCTGGTATATGGGGAGGGGAAAAAAACTCTGGCCTGTTTGTATTTCTGTACGCCAATCACAATTATTTTGGCCAGTGCTGAGCCCAGGATGCAGCAAAAGTGCATTTGTAAATTGTGTTATCAAATAGCCAGGGTGGCCTGCCTTATAGTGTCATCCAAATCTTTTTTCCTGTGACGGGGATATCGTAAACGGTAACACATAGACAGCGGAAGGGGAGGAGACTGTTGACTTTAATACTCGGCTCATGGCAGGTTTAGAGTGTCATTCTACATCCACCGAGTCAGACTACTTAAAACCATATTACCATACTTACTAAGATCTCAATTTCTTTTATGCAATGGGACTGTCAATCTTTTTTGAATGCCAAGGCACTGTCTTTAGTTTCTATTATTGTTCAGGCTCGATAGTTCATGAAATTATCTCTTGTCTCCCTTTTTGAGTGTGCATCACTTAAGGGGGATGATTATGATAATGAGAGCAGCCGGGGTGCATACTCAGCCTCTTCCTCCACATCTGAAAGAGGATAATTGATTACCCCTCCTCAGGTCTGACTGGACCCGAGCCGTGTGATTTATGTCGGGATACAAGTCTCTGTATACACTCGTTTAATAGGAGATAACAATATGACATGGAAGGCAAAATAAACGCTTTAGGAATCAATTCTGGGATGCCCCACCACTAGCATCATCACAGACTGCAGGGAGATTAGTCGATCACATACTTGGTTTTGCTACCCCCATGTGTTTTTTATTATCTTTGCGATGAAAGTGATCCTCTCTTCTACTGTTTGACAGACCTGTGTTTGGGCTGGAGAACAGGACTCATCAGTTTAAATGTCAGCGCGGAGAACAGACCGACATTTCAGTATACTCATCCATTAATTGATAAGGAGGCGGCTCTTGTGCTGCCAGCGAGCACTGCTGATTTTGATTCTGCTCCATGGTGGACGCGCTGAAAGGCCTATACCTGATCGATAAGCCTGAACGTTATACCTTCCTTACATTGTTATATTTACAAGTTCAGTGTCAATGTCACAACATAAATTTTGACATATGACATGGAACTCTCAGGAAACCCTTTGTGATACATTTTGGTGAGAAAATAGGTCCACTGGCTGATTTTTACATGACCTAAATTAAAATAACCATTTCTTTGTTTTGTTTTTACCCTGTGTGGCAAACCTTGGGGTCAGCACATCAGCTCCAGCAAGTTCAGCAGGTGCTGAGACTGTGTTAGCATATCTCACATGTCAAATTAAAAAGAACAAGCTGCTGGATAAACAGAAAGAAATGCTGAACCACATGTTCATGTCTGAACATCAGTCAAAACGGTGGAACTCAGATGTAGGGTAATGCCCTCAGAGTGTTTGATTTTCACAGTAAAATTAAAAGCTAAAACCTAAAAATATTGCTGATGTGAAACTGGAGCTCAGCCTGGAAAGTGGAAGCATTGCAAAATATTCGTTTCTATTTAAAGGCAATACATTTCCAGATCCCTAATTGAAATCATGTATTCTTTTTTTCCAATTATTTAAAAGATATCTGTTTTCAGAGCAATCATTTTATACCTTGACGTGCATGACTTATGAGTAATATTTAGTCCATGGTATAAAGATTTCATTAATTACCCTGCTAGATATTTAGATTTTGGATTTTGTTTTTACAAGGACAATATAATGTTCCCATGGAGTGAATTAATAAAAAAATGTATTGTGATCAAAAAATACAACTAAAAGATTGAAGAATGTCCCTGAGGAAGTGACCTATTTTCATAAATCAGACCTGCCCTCCAATGTAGTTTTCAAACAGATCCCAGAGGGAAAATAATTGGTGTAAAGAAAACATCTATATTTTTTCTTGAACATTGGACATTAAAACGGCGTTTTCTGCATGAGGAGTGGAACTATTGTATATCTGTATCTTCCTGGACATCATCTTCCATGCAACAGTTAAATACAAGCGCCTGATCAGCAGAGGACGGTTTGTAAGAAGTGACACCTTCATTGCATTTTGCAGCTTTTTATCACTCTTTTTCAATCCAGAACATTGTGTTTCCTGTGAAATCATATGTAACAGCTGAGATAGATGAGCAAATCTCCAGGGATAACTGAATATATCAAGTACATAAAATGAATAATAAAATCCACAAACTATTCTGATTTATCGCAAGTGTGATATGGAATGACACCGAAGCATTACAATGATTAATGGCAGGAGAGTACACAGTAACACAGAAACATGTTGTTTACCTGCACAAGATATGAGCCTAGACAACATGTAGGAACCTGAATTATGTATTAAAATGTAGTTGATGCTCAGAAGTAAAATATCATGATGTCATATATATATATATATATATCGCATTCCATAATACCATCCTGTCAAACCAAGCCATTGTGGTTTATATGCTCTTACTAAAGCAGAAAGTGTAAATAAATATTTTGTAAATATTATAAAAAGTTTTCAAACTTGAAATATCTTACCTTACCAGGTGGTGAGATCAAACTGTATATAAAGAAAGACAGATTCTCCTGGTTTGATAAGTGAAGCCAATAGGGAAGTGCCTTAAAGTGATAAGGTATGGGTTGCCCACTTATCATAAGATTGGTAGTTCGATACCCGGTTCCTCTTAGCCACATGCTGAAGTGTCCTTGGGCAAGGCACTGAACCCCAAATTGCTCGTGATGGCAGGCGAGCACCCTGCATGGCAGATCTGCCGCCATTGGTGTGTGAATGGGTGAATAGAAATCAGTGTCAAGTGCTTTGAGACCACTAAGGTGATAAAGCATTATATTAGTGCATATTAATTACCATTATGATGTCATTAGCTAAATTAACTTCTTCTGATCAGAGTTATGATTGTCCTTCTGAAAATAATTCCATCATTAATCAGATAGTAGGCATCAAAGAGAGGTATGTTTGGAGGTTTGGTTTCATTGACATGCCTGAGGTACAGTCATGTTTCCAGTAGAGGTGGGGGGGCATAGGGTCCTCTGGTTCTCAGTCAGATCCAATTAACTATGACATCATGGTTTATGAACTGCCATTAAGTGACGTTACGCTGGGTTGAGAAGAGGAAAGCTTGACTTTAAAGTTTTTCCATTTATTCTATGCAACTTTCACAGTGGTCTGAAAGAAGTGTGTAGTGGCGCCATCGTTATCTGCAGCTCCTTCTTCTGTCTTTGAGTCATTTCTTTGCACATTGACTTAAAGGTCAGGTGAAAGGTAGCAAGTATCCTGTCAGCTTGAGGAGCGAGCGTGTCACCTAACCTTCACCTTAATCAGACAGAGGCCTGGTAGGAATGGGACTGACTTCCAGAAAGGACATTAAACATCAGTGAACCCAAAAACAGCAATTTCTTCACACAACAACCACGAACAAAGAGCAGATTTTGCACACCATACTGTAGAATGATGTGGAAATTAGACTTTTCCTGCTTTCCTACTTCTTGCATTTATTTTTCCATTGGATGGATGCAAAACACTGGCCAACTCTTCGAATGCCAAAGACACATTAAATGTCTCTAACTACGTATTTGACCCTTGCATGGTTTTGTTAGCTTCAAAGGCCCCTTTGGTTGTGTTTTGTTTATGGCCCAGCAGAGCCGTAACTCACATCGGCCCGTCCTCCCACAGCTACTCAACTATTCTCACAGCACAGTTTCCTAGGTCAGATCACATAAACCTCTGTGGCTCCCTTTTCTGCAGATTTATTGGCTGACAGCTAATTTATCCATTATACACATTCCAAATTACAGGCTTCGGTCAGCAGGGTGGCGGCAACCAAGCAAGGAAAGGAAAGGAAAGACATGCTGGCCACCACATTTCCCACTGGATCCAAAAACTAATCCCACCCTTGTGCAGTGCTTGATAGCACCTATGTCATTAACTGCTAAGTATATCAGTGTGACAACTGGCTGACTCCATGAAATTAGAAAAAAAAAAAAAAAAAGACAGCCAGATTGGAGTTTTCGACAAAGAGACCTTTATACAGACAGTTTTTTTTCTCATATCAATAATGTCTGAAGAACCAGGTCTTTTTGAGAGAGTTGCCCTCTCTCACATGTCGAACGGAACAGGAGTTTGTCCATGTCAGGCACGTTCTCACCTACTGATGTAGGTAAGGGGTAGCTCCTGGGTAGAGAGTGCAGGGGGCACAACCTGACAAAAAACATTTACAATGAGAAAATTACAGTGTTTTGATTTCAGTATAATTTGGTCATGAACAACGAAACCTCTCACCAGTTTGTGAATTTGTCAAACGAGTTCAGTGTCAGCCCAAACAGCAGCTTAAGAATTTTGTCGTCTTTTCGGTGACACATTCTCGTCAGCATCTCTCTCTACCCTTTTTGTTAACCCTTGGATGTTTGTATTCTTCTGATATTCTGCCGGCTGCATGATAGAAACATCAACAACGTGCCCATATGTTAGATGTTTTTTTGAAGGATGGCCAGGAAATGTCCCACCTCCGCTGAGCAGAACATGCACCTGATTGATTGTCACAGGGTTAAGGATAGGGATAAGATTAGAGACAATTAAAATTAGCTCACCCATCAAATCAGGTGGTGCTTTCCACATGAATATTCATTTCTTAGCCATACTGTGAAAAAAAGTTCACCTCCATACAATGGCATTGTCTGTTCACATACGGACGGTGATGTTTTGACTTTTGGCCCGTTGGTTTTGGAAGGTCCCACCAATGCAAATATCAAATTTGGCCACTGCCCAAGTCATTACTTTTTATAGAGTCTCTTAATTAAAACCTGGCAACAGTATATTAATCTTGATGTGATATTTCCTACCTATTACCATTCAAATCCGCTTGCCGTCCAATTTGGTAATGAATGTAGTTCAGTGACCATTAACCACCAGCCTATTCTTTATTTAAAACTTCAATACCACCCCTCGTTTTCTAATTATTATGATTTGTTCACAATTTTGCCAATTTGGTTTCATACAGAGGGTTAGATAAAATGATATCAGGCAGTGATACCATTAAGCAGCACTTGCTGCCAAGAAAATGTTTCACCAAATGTTTGTTTTTACCTACACGATCATAAAAGGGCAGAGCAGAGTTAGCTGATGTTTAGCCCTTCTTCTAGTCTTCGTGTTAAGGTAATATAATTGTCTCTTGCCTTAGGCATTAAAGTGGTATTGTTCTTTTCATCTGAACCTTTGCAAAAAAAAAAGCAAATAACAGCATATCCCATATGTTGAACATATATCCCCCAGCACAGCCGTTAGTTTCCCTCAGGTTTAAAGTACAAAATTATTGGCAGTTTTTCGGCTTCATCTAACAGTTTTATAGTGTGGGTATAGTGGACATTGCTACCTGCACGGTCCATTGGACCTTGGCATGCCTTTAGACTTTCAGTGTTGTGATGTAAAATCAAAAACCCCAACTTCACCAGTTTAGTTCACAAGGTGGCCTTACCCCAAACAGCTTGGCTTTGCCTAAATAAAATGTAGCTGTTGGGTTTGTACTGCTCCTTCTCCAAGATTTGCATTAAAACACTGAAATTTAAGCCATTCAAACCCCGAGATGATTCATCTGACCATGCCAAACATGTTTTTGTTGATCCAAGGATTATATTGCCATTTGACTTTGAGTCTGCACATCCGAGAGTTCTGCAAGGAAATGATGTAATGTGCTAAATTAAATGATGGTGAAATTAAACTGTTCCTAATTTTCGAATGATCCCCGTCCCCTAAGGGCTCCACTTTGAGAACCACTGGAGTAAGGAATTAAAATATCAGTGTGATACCCGCCTTAATTGAAAGACTTCACTGAGACATCATTTTCAGTAGCTGAAAGGAAAACATCCCTAAATTGTTGTCTAATTATTGAAAAAATGTATTAGAAATTAACATTATGCTTTTAATATTCATAAAGTATATCAGCTTAAAAGACAGAAATGTGTGTATGTAGTGTATATGTGTAAGTGAAAGATACATTGTGTGTACTCATTCTGTTGTGTGCATGTGTTTGGCGGATGGTGGGGCTTTTATTGACCATTAGCTTTTATTAATATCCCTGGAGAGCATGAGGTAAGGCTGCAGTTCCTGCATTTAGGATGGCTTGATTCTTACTATGTAGATGTCAACCTTTTGATATTTACAATCTCCACCTGGCGTGTTTATTTATAACGTATGTGCCATGACGTATCACTAGTAATTTAAGTCCTGTGCACTTCATTTGCAAGTCTCTATACCTTTTTGGCCCCATGAGGGCTCAGTGAGTAACTCTTATTTCCTGCCTAATGATTTAGAATACAGCAAGCTGAAGACTAAAGGTCTATTGTTGTGTTGAAAGAACGGTGTTTATGTCACTGCATTTTTTTCTTGCCTCCCACAGCAGCAGTTTTCAACCATCCGTGGCATGTTCTCACAGGCTACATTTCAACTTTATGTTCTCACGGCTGAAAGTCAAATCAATAGAGCTTAAGTAGCCATAACAAAAGAGTTCATGTCATTTGGCTGGATTTGAAGTAGGGGAGACCGGGATGGCTGTAACATGGTCAGTCTCAGCACCTGTAACTGCGAATTTCTTTGTTACAGCTATCAAATTTTGACACAAAGTACTCTTATTTGTCGCCTACATAAAACAGTTTCCAACTTCAACAACGACATCACAAAATTAATGAAAGGCTTCCATATACAATAAGTTCCATTGTTGCAACCTGCTCCACTACCGGTGTAAGTTGAACCACATTGATTCCCAAGCGGTAGTGCTTATACCACTGGTGGTGCTCAAGAGACTTACTGAAAAACACACTTGCACAATAATTTTATTTTATTACAAACAACAGCTATTACATACTCATCAAAATACAATGACATAAAATGAGTTATTAATCATTTCTGGGGCTGTTGCATGGTTAAATCAAAGAATTTTATTTTGTACAAAAAAATTGTTGGTATCTGCAGGGGGAAGTGGAACTTGCAATTTGGTTAAGGACATAGTGGTACATGGTCTGACAAGTTACTCTGTTGTACGACAACCTGGGACAAGTTGTAAAAATAAGAGTAAAGGAATAAATATTGAGATCACACCACACAATATGCATTTAAATAAGTTTGATGCGCGTGTGCCAACTCTTCAACATCTTTCTGTGGTTCACCAAGAACAAGAAGAACTCATTGCTGACTTTTAAAATCACTTTAAGAATGACTGTAATAATGAGCTGTATACTTTTAGAAATTGAAAAAAAAAATGTCTAGAACATATGCATTGTTACTGTGTTTGTATAACGTACTTCACAGTGGTCCAGATCCTTTTAACTTTAAAAGCTCTTTCTTAGAGAAAATCGACCTCAGTCAACACATCCTATTGCTGCGCTGATGACTTTTTGACTGTTGTGATAGTCCACACTTTGCAGTTGTTTTGCTCTTTGCTCACTGAGATTTTATATTTTTATCAGTATCTGCTCAATATCATTTGCCAGATAAGAGTATTCTTTGACAACCGACCTCATTATCTTTTCCATTTGCAGAGGGGCATCGTCAGGAGAGGCAAAACAGGCAAATGCTTGGGAATAGGTGGCCAGTCATATTTGCAAATTTTTTTTTAATGACAGCCAAACACCTTTATACTTCTCATAAAATGAACAGCCAATGCTTAAAAAACACAAGTTGCGACTCTCCTAGCTACAGTATCATACATAGTATCATTGGGCTTCTTTGCCTAGGGCTCTCCCAGAGGCCCGGATCACTGCTGCTAATCTCATGCAGATTTAAGTATTTGTGCTGGCACACCCATATTCATTTTTTCCCACTGTCATTGCATACTGAAAAAAGAGGAGTAGAACATTAAAAAAAACAAAAAAAACATTGGTTTTGGTTGATATTCTAGGGTTTGTTTTAACACTTTGATAAAGTTGCCTCATATTTCTCCTAAAACTACTCTGTAATCTAATACAGGTTACGTGATTCCAACTCCACCAGTATCAATACTAATCTAAATATAAACTTCAGTGTTTTGGCTATAAAATCTGCATATGTCTTCACACCGCCGTGCAAGTTCACATGCAAAAGTCAGGAAGGAATGTCACACATAGAAATAACCGCAAGATTTTTGGGCCACCTCTTCTTGGTCGCAGTGATACTGTTACAATAGCTCTTTTACAAACATCTCCAAACAGATAAAGGCTAATTGGATTCACTGTAAAGAGTTGAAGTGAAGTTTCTCATTTATTTATGTTTTATGCATGTCAGCTTTTTATATGGGCAGGTACCAGCAGCTCAGACAAAAACTCTCCTGTGTGCTGCTTCGGTGTGTCCTAACAATCCATTATCATCATCATCATAAAGTATCCAAGCAACCCACTTCCTCAGCTGCAGGATGCACGTCCCCAGTGCCGCTCAGCAGCAGCATCACCACATATACACACAATTACTGTAATTGCACCTTTATTAGTCTCCCATTCACACTTTTTACAACCCAGCGCAAAGAGCAGGTCGCATCTCTGGAAATGGCCTCTAAAAGCACAGGACTGTGATAAACAAGACCCTCCAGGGCCATTAGACTGAGTGGCTGGGGGAAGCAGACGGGCCCCATGCTGCCAACATGGTGAGTAAAGTCAATTAGCGTACTTCATTAGAGTGTAGTAAACATGCAAAAAGGCCACCACCTGATGAAAATTTAATTTTTTTCTTTACGTGAAATGGATGTTTTAGTATAGACATAGATCAAATTTATATTTGTCACTGCTTAGAAAAGTTGAGATAGTGAGACGTTTATGATATTGCATGACCTGAGACATGCCTTTCATGCCAAAAAGTGCAATTCACCAGCCCGTCCACTAGAGGATGAATAGAGGTCACATTTTGCCTCGCCTAAGCGGGAGAAGTAGCATGCCTAAGGTTTCCGCACCAACAACCACGTGGTTGTGTTAAGGAAAAGATCATGTTTTGGGTTGCAAAAACGAATGTTACATATGTCACATAAGTTACTTAAGATATGTTGCGTGAATTAAATACGTAAATGTTATGTACGTAACGTACGTAGCTTATAAGAAAATCCACTTTGAATTTTGCTTTTTATGAACTCAAACAGTTGTCTGGGTGAAAGTCCTGTTTTAGATTCATCCAACCACCCCTGACCTCCTTCGTATCTTAGACTTTAACACTCTTTGTAGTTCATCACATGACCTCCTTCCCTGACTCTGATCATACAGGCATGCACTTTTCATGCCAAGGCGAGGCAAAATGGGACCCTGACCCGGTATCTTCTAGTGGACTGCCCGTTGTATTACACGCTGTGTCGTGATATTGGGCTGCCAGCTTATTTAAGAAAATAAGAGCTGCATAAATTGGTGCTAAGCGACAACCAACCGTGACGTCACCCTGCGGTATGCAAATTGCCGTTCTGAAACCTCGAGTTCGGTACATTGGGCAATGCCATCTTACTACTTTGGTGTCAGAAATGACTTTATTTGAATGAGCTGGGGAGGAACGGGCAGTGGATCTGACTCGATCTCTGAGAACACTTTGCCTGCCCACCTAGTCTATGGAGCCAGAGCCTTTTTGAGCCAACTCCTAGCAGCACCTCGCTGGTATTGGCACTTCTGCATTGGCCTGACTTTTCAGGCCAGGAAGTTTTTATATACACTCTATGGTTGGTGCTGATGAGGCAGTTACAGCACACAATAGCAGAAAGGGCGAACGGATCTGATCAAAAAAAAACCCAAGGACACTATTCCCACCCACCTGCAAATTGCACTCATGCATGTCAATCAAAACAGGCACTCCCCCAACCGTATCTCGATATCTAATTAATTAAGGAATTATTTCCACAGGGACCACCAGAACACTGGTCACATGTAGTAAATTTACAACTTAATCATTTATGGAAAAAAAATATATAGATTTTGTATTTTGTATATATATATTGGTTTGTAGGAAGTGTTTTTGGAGCCGGCCTGACTGGTATTGCACCTCAAGGCATTTCTGCATTGGCTTCACTTTTTAGACCCCATGGCTACATCCATTTTTAAATACACTGCTATGCTCTATAGTTTGATAATTACAGTGCCTTTCTCACTGGTCTATTCTAAAAAGGTTTCAGGCAGCTAATTCACATTGCAGCCACGCCAGCATCCTAAAAAGACAGAACTAATTACACTGGGTTCCATTTGGCTTCAGAACTGACTAATTCATATTTAAATCTTTCCCTACGTGACATGGCTCCAACATGCCTCACCAACCTGCTTATCAAATATGTTACACCTCCGGTCACAAGGCCTTGTGGTGAAACGTTGGTGAAGCTGCACTTTTATTTCATTAGTCCTAGCTGCTGGGCACACACATTGCTTTCCTTGCTTGCTCTTTTCCTATTTCAAAAGCATTTCTATACGTCTCTGACACTAAGATGCATGTCTTGGAAGCATAAGGTTAAGTGCTTCTGTATGAGTCAAATACACAATATCTTTTTGAACACTGACCTGATTTCTCCAGCAAGGCTGACAGCCAGTGTTTTACTGCCAACCATAAACGCCAGCACTTCACATAATGTGTAACGCCTTACAACTTCCCGCCTTGGCATACTTGGGATGATTTGGGGCCGATCAAAAAGAGGACGCTGATAGGCGCTGACACGAATAGACTGGTGAAAATCAAAGCAACCTCCCATACACTGTTTCTCTGTGATGATGCCATTCTGACACAGACGTGGAAATTCAAACAGCAGCCTCCTTACTGTAGGTCTGTGCCCGCTGAGTGTGCCGCCCCCACACCAAGCAGCATAAAAATCCACTCTGCAAACCTACTGGAGCCTGGACATCAGAATAATTCAACCTCTACCATTTTCCACTCTCCATTTCAGAACAAGGCATAGTATTTCTCACTGTCCCCACTTAGGTAAGCGGGACTTGTGAAGTCCGTCTGAAGGCCTCCTGCGGTTGAGACACCCTGCGGCCTCCGTTTTTAAGTGTTCTTGGAGTCGGGGCAAATTAATGTCTTTCCCTAGGACTTGTCTAGTCTGCCAACACACTGAACAGTGTCCCTACCCACAGATGCTGTTTGCCATTTTGACAGAGGAGTTCAGAATGTTAGACCTTGCTGTGTGCCAAATCATGCAACTTGACATTGACAACAGCCCCCCTCCTGATGCTGGTCAGAAATCCTCCTGTGGAGACACTAAATAATCTACAAGGCAGTGAAGAGGAAATCAGTTTCTCACCTTGTTTATTTCCTTTCCTATATTGTGTTCCTTGGATTATACCGCAAGATAAGACGCTAGTATTTACAAGCAGCATCAGATAAAAGGTGTGAGAAAAGAGATGTGTGGGAGTTGATCTGAGACCAGTGGTTTTAGAAGAGACGTCATAAATGTGGCCCGGGTTACACCACGTAACAGCGGCAGCAACAAACACTATTACGGGCGCTTGGACAATTAAGTGAAACGATGGTTATGTCATCCTCATATTCATTTACATGCATTCACAAGCAGCATGCCCTGCAGCTTCCCCTCCCGTAAAAAGAAAATTAAGACGGGCTTGGGTTCATCCTGCGGCCAGCGCTGGATGCAGCTAAAGGAGGTCACGATGTCTTGTGTGTGCTTTTTCAGGCGATTCGAGGGGGCAGACTGGACATGTCACTGGCAGCAGGAGGAAGAGGAGGACTCAGCCTGCATTCTGATTTCAGGGCAGGCTTGCAAGCATGTTTGGTCTGGCTTGGAAACTAAACAGTACCCTCTATTGGATGACACGGAGATTGCGTCTAACCTGTCAGAGAGGACATGGCTGGTGGTGATGCTGCTCCCTCTGTGAACTTTTCAATTCTGTTAATAAGCTCAAATTTCACAACTGATGCACTTCAGCTAATAGAGGAGGTTATAATGACTTTCTTAAGACTTGATATGTTCTTCCTTTTAATCCGTTCAATGTCACCAAGTGCATCCAAAGTCCTTCCACTTAAATGTGATGACTCAAGACAATTAGTGTAATTAGGTATGGGCTTCCTCTCACCAAACTTCCCTTTAAAAGTTCTTCTCTTGAGCTCTAGAATAACTGCATACAGCAGCCTGGAGGCCCCTAGGCCCTTTAGGGGCCTCCAGTGGCCAATGAAAAAAGGGGGTCCAGGGGGTTGCCTGTCCAAAATGAAGGAGAGTTTAATTTCACAGTTATTTTACTGAGTAGTTTGATCAAAGGCTTCGCTTTGCTGGCCGCACCTAACTCCTGCTGCTATATAAACTGCTATAATTATATAACTGCTGGAAGTGAGACAGTTTATAGAATGTGCAGGATTTTCAAAATAAATGTTTTCCCTGTGTGATGTTTCCTTTAATTTTGTATGTTAACAGGTTTTCTTATCAGAGAGGCCAAAGGTAGCTAAATTTCTCCGGCTTGGTATATCAACCTTTCTAAAAATTCTCCCTGTGGATGCAAGAGCACAGAAGACAGGAAAGATCATATAGTAATGACTGAGGAGAGACTCTGATAACCGTGATGATGCAAGTGTAATAAGTCAACTGGCCACTTCTGCAGGCCTCTGATGCTTTATTAAAAGCCTGTGAGAATCTCCGTCCTCCTCCGGGCATATCATCTGCCGTTCATAAAGCTGAGGTCAGATTTAAAAATCATCCGGTGTCGAGCTGCTTTTAATATCCCTCCTGACCTGGCATTTGTCTCCCTGGAGACAAGTCTTCAAAGCCCACCGTTTATACATGGCTGCATGGATTAATGCAGTCCGCTCTTTATTCCCTCAGAGAGCCAGGGCAAATTTCAGCAGTCAAAAGACAGCAATGAGGGATGATAATGTCAATTCAAAGGCAGGGACACCTCCTGTGGATTTGAGGAACAAAGTGACACGAAGAGTCATCTTTATTTAACCGTCAAAGGTTCGCTTCTCTCTATATTTTGATTGGAGCCGGAGACCATTAACAGCGGGTGAGATTTGACAGATGCTACACCCTAAATAAATCAAATAATATGTCTTTATTATTTTCAAATCACGGTTCCTTTGCCTTCTGACATGAAACACTAGGAGGGATAAGACAACAGCAGTGCTACTGGGTTTATTACTTACAATAACGAGTCAAATACACAGTGAAAGAAAAAAAAAATAGGAATAGAAACCTTTTTTCATTTTAAATACGTAGAAAAATATTACTATGATAAAAACCTACTTTTACTGCAAATTACATTTTAGTAGCACCACTTGTACATGTCTGCTATGCAGACAAATTACAGGAGGATTAAACATAGCAAAATGGCAAACACAGGTGTAGCTAATGGTGCGTTCATGAGCAACTGGGAAGTGGAACGCTTTTTATAGGAGGTGGGACCTTCTCAAATTGGAATTTTCCCGATTCCCTGTCTGAATCCAAGATTACAAGAGCACTACGGCTGCGTTTCATCAGCCGCCATTGCTATCGTCTTGGTATTGTGCACGCTGGCTAGATGACATGTTTTACTGTAACATGTTGTTAGTTCCACCGGTGTTTTTTTTTTTTACTGCGCTGATGAGGCAGATTATTTGCATCTGAAATCTTGGAAATGCAGCTGGGCTTGCAAGAAGTATTCCGGCTGTGTCCCGGTTCCCTACGACGTAAAACACTCTCAGGTTCTGAGTTTGGAGCATCCACCTGTCCACGCATACAAAATAGTTTTTTTTGTTGTTTTAAATGTTTGTTTCTTTAAGAATAATTTGTAGAGGAGCTCTGAAAGTCTGTGGCCACACATACAGGTACATTTTGCCTTCTTTGATACTGGATGCAAAAAACAAAAAAAACAAAAAACAAAACAAAAAACAAAAAAAAACCTGTACAAGATCTACAAACTGTGCAGCAGAGAATTTGGAAGCAGCAAAGGTTTGTATTTCGGGTGAAACGCTTGGGCCAAAATCAAAAAGTTGAAAATACCGTGAGCATTTGAAACTATTTATTTAAACGGGCAGGACCTTTGAATCAGGTGTTACTGCTGCCATCAATCAAGTCTGTTCAATTTGTCGCCCCAGCTGCCTTTCCGGCACCCTAAAAGTGTCTGTCCCTAAATACGCAATACCGCCGTCAATTTCAAAGTCAGAATATCTGCTTATAGATGTTTTTTTCACAGTTTGACTTGTCACCGTAGGAAATGGTATTAATGATGGCTGCGTGGTGCTTGCGAGGTTCCTGCTTTTTTGTACACGCCGGCTTCATCGTTACGGCTCACTGAGACGCTTAATGGAACCGAGCCTTCATGAATGCCCTTCTTTGATAAGTCAAAGTATCCGCCATGAAAAAGCTCTATTGTAACCAGCCGAGAACCTCGTCCAGGGGGGTCCGCAGGTGCAACAAATACGCAAGTAATACCCAACGTGAGAAGGCTCAATGCAGCGCTGCGTGCAAAGTAAGCAAGACCACCACACATAAAAATGTTAACATTTATTGCTGTTTCTGAATACCGCATTGAAAGCAAAAGCATTCAGAGTATACACAGAAATTATACAATTATATATGGTTTCACAAAGGCAGTGAACACATACTGTATTACAATCTACAAAAACTACTTTACAGAAATTTAAAATTCTAAATATCAAAAAGTACAGCTGCAGAAACAGGTGTAGAACTGGAACCAGAAAACTGCTCTGGGTATCGCTCGGTGAAACAACATGGTGACATCACGATACAAAGAAAAGCGGTCGTCTTTGTACTTACAGCTGGTTTTGGAAACTACAACTGGCAGACAGAACAAAACAAATAATAATTAAAAAAAAAAAAAAAAAAATACTCCAAAGGAACTCATTGAATTGAAATGATCATATAAATTATGTTGGTTTTATGCATCCAAAATATATCATTTTACAGAGAACGCCTCTACACGGTGGCACGTCATAGTACTGTTCAGTGGGATTGGTAGTGTATCGATGCAAAAATATGGTTAAAATAATAGGAAATAATGGGGGAAAAAATTGTCTCCCATCTCACAAGGATGGAGATGTAAATTTAAAAAAAAAAATGCATGTTCTGAACCGCCTGCTGGAACTCAGTAGAGCAACATGTGGTCGTAGTGGGGTCAGTTGGATGACATGACAATTTGTACTTTAGTCGGGAACAGAAAATGGTTTTAGCTCATATTTCAACATTTTACTTAAGAGTCTAGGTTGTATGGCTCTGTTCTGGCCACGGTAGTGTGGCACACGAGGGTTCAAGTCTACCAATCCTTTCACATTGTCCAAACAGTTGGGACCGAGTGGCGTAAGAGAGAACCAGACCACCGCAGCTTTAGAAAAACCCCACGGAACGCAAAAGGAGAAAAAAAAAAAAAAAAAAAGAGAGACAAAAATCCAGCCAGGAAAACTCAAGGCTGCTGAAACCAACCCCTTTTATGGGAAACTTAAAAACAGAAGATCAATAAAATATTCCAGTAAAAAAAATTTGTATGCCCGCATCAATGCCAGGTAGCCATTTTGGAGGAGTGTCCAAAAGCGGGACGAGGCGTTTGTCTTGTGTATGAGGTGCAGTTGTCCTCGTTTCCAGTGACAGTCTGGCTGGATTCAAGGACAAGCTGGTTTATGGTCACACATGGCTGCAGGAGGAGGAGGGAGGGAGGGGAGGGAAGGGGAAGGGAAGGGAAGGGAAGGGAGAGGGGGGGTCGCCTTCAGTCTAGTCCTGCTCCATTGGCTCCTCGGTGGTCCCAGTGTTTGAGATGGCACTTCCCATGGCGCCCTCTGTGGGGGGTTCGGCCGTACTGCTGGACGGAGCGAGCGCTACGTCTTCTCTGGCTGCATCTGCACTCTCCTCTATGCTACAGCTGCTACCGCCGCCGCCGGAACCGCCGCCGCTGCTGCTGCTGACCGGGTCGCCGCCGCTCTCCTCACCGTCCCTGCTGGTCTCGGGGCTCTCCAGGACGCCGGCGGGCGCCTGCTGCTCCGTCTGATCCATGTCGCTGCCCTCCTCCTCGGAGCCGCACGGCACCTCCCTCTCGGCCCGCTCCCCCTCCGGCTCGGAGCCCGCAAACACCTCGGCCTGCGTGCTGCTGCTGGGTTCTGCGGTGAAAACAGCGCGTTTAAAAACGGGGGCCCGGCGAGCGTGCGTTCTCACACCGTGACGCCTTCCGCCTTTTAATCCGACTCAGCTCTTTTTTTTTTTTTTGGTGTTCCTTTCCCGCCACTAAAAGGAACGATTTAACTTAATTATTCATTTTTGCTTCAGAGCGGTTGCAAACCGTCAACGGAAAATGCATTAAATAAAAATCAGCGAATAGGGCACACGAATTCTAAACGGTAAGGGATATATAGTGTTCGGTTAAGGATGGTTTTGCGGGAGTTCTAGTTGATCGACTCAGAACAAGATAAGCAAATACAAAATACGACCGGGCCTTTAAAGACGTTGTCAAATTCATTCCAACGTTTTCATACATTTTCAAACAGGTGAATGACCGGATGGAAAGAAACAAGCACTACTATTTTATTTGTCGTTTTTAAAAAAAAAAAAACTAACAAACAAAAAAAAGCTTTTCATATTCAACCACATAAAATACAACTGAGACAACGTTTCCCGTGAACATTGTCCCGCAGGAGAAGAGAAGAGAAATCAACGGCAGGTGAACCCGTGCCTGTTTTTGCGCTGCCCCGCGGGGACGCCCCAAACGCTCCGGCGGGGAAAAAGAACGCCGTGGCGCCGGGTGGGGAGAAAAAAAAAATGGTATCTGGAAATCTCTACCGATGGAAAAATGTGCCAACCGCGGTTCACCGACGCGACACGCCGGTAATTCAAATCGTGGAACAGAACATAACAACTTTTAAAAGTTTGAATCTACGCGTAGTGAAGGGAATTAATGACCGATTAAAATCAAATCGATTGTTTTGGGGTTTTTTTTTCAGCTGTGTTTGGTGATGGGGATGTTACGAGAACCCATTTTTTTTTTTTTTTTTTTTGAATGACTGCTTCTTTCCTGAGGTATCGTGAGGGGACAAAAGGTGAGCGACGTGTGGAACGGTGCGACAGGTCCGATGTGACTTGTGCAAAAAAAACAAAAAAAACAAACAAAAAATATTTTGGGTTGGAGTCTGATGATCGGGGCTGAGTTTTAGACGACCCCGAGCCCAAAATGCTCGATTAAAAAAAAAAAAAAAAAAAAAAAAAAGAGCAATTTATATTAAGGCCACGTCATCAGTCACAATGTTCACATCCTCAACCGTAAAATTGGCGACGCGCTCCCTGGCGCACCGTCACGTGACACCCTGGCTAATTGTTGTAAATGCATGTTTTTGGAACAATTGTGGAAGCTTCGGAACCGGATGAGTCAGACGTCTAATTGTGGACTGCGTTTGGTTTGGTGTGGCGAAACACCACGCGGCCATTGAAGCCAGCGGGATTGCAGGATTCGCTCTCATCTTCCAAAATCTGTCTGTGTAGGGATCGTGTCGTACGGTGTTCTTACTCTCAATAAATGCGTCGCGACAACAACGACGACCTCAACAACCGGTTTAACGCACGCAGCGCGCAGCGAAACCTACCTTGGTCTTCAGTGGTAGCAGCGCTGCTGGAGGCTTCATTCTCCTTGCTGTACACAGCCTTCTCCTCCTCTTCCTCCTCCTCTTGGACCATGGCTTCCGCTTCTTTCGAGAGGCAGGCGGCATGTAAAGGCCTCAGCGTGTCCACCTCCTGCTCCTCCTCGTCCTCCTCCTCGTCCTCCTCGTCCTCCTCGTCCTTGCTGAACTTAAGTCTCTTCACCTCGAGCTGGTCGGCTTCCATGTCCTCTTCTGCGTCCGGGTGTTTGTTCTTCACCGAGCTGCCCGAGGAGCTGCCTGACGCCGACACCTCGCTGACAAAACAAACGAGCATCGTGAGACGCAGACGCGATCGGAGCGCTTTTTGTCTTCCACCGGAACAGATGTTCCTGGTTTGTTGTGCCTCCTGACGTACCTGGAGTCTTTGTCGCCTTCTGGCTCTGTGTTGAGGTCTTTGTTGTCTGTGCTGTCTGGCAGACCGTTGGCTGCTAGTGAGTTGGCCAGAGACAGCTTCGGTCTGTTCAGGGGCCGGGGAGTTCCAGGACCGTTCACTTTCCTAAACAAAAAAAAAAGAGCAACGCACCCAAAAAAAAAAAAAAAAAGGGATGAAAGAAGAGCAAAGGGGTTATTTTAATAACTTTTTATTTTTTAAACTACATATTTATTTTAAATGGTGTGAATTTTAGGACAATGATGAACCTCTCTGTAAAGGCAGATGTGTTCCCAGGAAGCATCACTCCATTCATTCTATTCACAGTGCTGCATCCATTTTTCCTGCAAAAGAAAGTTCAGAGGGGAAGGAAAAAAAACAAAAAAAAACAATCTTAATCCTTGAGGAAACATACATATGTGTGTGTATTTAAATATTATTCATAACAACCGTTAAAACTTGGACCCAACACTTACTCTGAGGTTGGATGGACGCAGCTTACCACCATTACGTTCTGGTGGGAAAGAAGAATGGTGAAACTAATGACAGAAAAGGTACGAGTTTAAAAGCTTAAGAGAAGGAAAAAAACAACTTTGGATTTACCTTCTCCACCCCTCGAAGAAACTTATCTGTTCCTGCGTAGTTTCTCTTGGGTTCCGTGAGGAGCTCGCACAAGCGCTGGATCGTAAACGGGATTCTAAGAGAAAAGAGCGACAGATTCGACATGTGAGAAAATGTATTGAAGCTCTGCGTCCGCTCATCTGGTCCGCCTGCGGAGCTTCGTGTAAAAAAAAAAACGTGAGAGAATCCACAGCAGAGGCCCAGTTACACATCAACATCAGCAGGGAAGAAAAATATGAAACTGAAGGCTCGGGATCGAGTTTGTTTGTTGTAGTAGAGCGAATGATCTGTTGAGTCTAGACAATATATCAATATTTTTTTTTTTTTTTCCTGAGATATGGAACGGGTCAATGTCATATATATATATATACATATAGAGGTTTTGCCATTGGCATTGAGTACCGTCTAGAGTGCGGTCTGGTGAGTAAGATGGCAAGCGGTGCGATGGCTTTCGATATCTGTTCCTATCGCTCACACTTATGGTATGAGTCAGAGCACGTTTTACGGATCTCTATTTGTCTTCCTTGAAATGTTCCGAAACGGCGCGTCTTATCCAAAGTAAACATCGTTGCTCCCTGTCGTTTGGGCCAACTCATTTAGTTGCTTTTCTCTCAAACGTGACAAACGAAGAACTGAGGCATTATGGGAAATGCCAACCCATTTTGGCAGGGGTAGGGGCCAGAAACCGGCTCTTCAGAGCTGCAGAAGTTAACAATCAGGTTTTGCTACGATGCCGAGTCGCGCTTTCAACTCACGGAGGCTCGCCTTCGTCACAGCAAACAAACTGCATCGGTTACATGTTGGATTGTTGCTCCGGGAGGCAGAGAAATAACTGAGCAGCAGAGAGCCGGACGGCGAGAGGGAGCGGAGCCGCTGCTAACTGCAGCTAACAGATCCGAACGGCTTTGTAAACAGCCGCGAGAAAGTCGCTAAACAAAGCTCGCGTACGTTTAAATTCACAGCGGGTTGTTAACCTCGTGATGAAGAATAGAGCGAATGAACTGGGTTGAGAAAGCAACAACACAGCTGCGCTGTAAACTGGAAAGGAGGCGACAACACTTCCCGCAGCACGTCAGTCTGTTTGATGGTGAAGACGACTGACGGAGCATCTCGGGAGAAAGACCGGGTTTTTTTTTAATAAAGGCAATTTACTTCATATAATGTTGCATTTACATGTTTTGCAGCGGCATGTTTGCAAACAAGAAGGAAACCCTGCCTTTGTATTTTATTTTGATCGCACTCTGTTTTAATAAAAGTGCTCGTGACATGTCACGTGCGGCTTTGACTTCCAAACGAATGTTCAACCAACTTCACAGAAGGTATCGAGCTGTACATCGTATATCGCCACTCGGCCACAACATATCGGGATATGACCAACGGTCCGCATCGCCCAGCCCTAACGTCTAGAAGAGCTGCGTATGCTCCAAAACTTTGCGCTCACCATGGTCGCCTCTGTGAATGAACACGGGCAGCGATTTCATGGAAGGAGCAGGGAGAGGGCAAGCAAAGTCTGTGACGTGAACACTTTTTTTTTTTTTAGACGATGACGTCATCATTTTCAAGCTATGTGACTGATGAAATGCATTGTGAGCCGCTGAAATACGTGGGAAAGACTAAATGCATTATGAGACGCACTCTAAGCCTCTTATTGGTACTCCAAAAAAAAAAATATCTGCTAAAGAAACGTACGAGGCTGCAGAAAGAAAAGAGGGCTTTCTACTTCTGTGCAAGTACCAACAACTTCTTAAAGAGTTTGATAGTGGCTGCCTGCACATGAACTTTAAATGACATGAAATCTATCAAGAAGTGGATGGCGCAACCTCTGTGTAAACACACTAATAATGTTGCTCTTCACTGGCCGGCCCATAATGATAAAAAAAAAAAAAATCACCACGTTTAACGTTGGGTAACTGTTACATTAGAATGAACTATTTCACTCTTTGGCCACGCAACTGTCTAAACGGCGCTTCTCTGTGTGCAGCTGTCGAGCTGGGGATGCCCTGCGTGTGACGCGTTTAGGGAACATTGGTAATTGTGGAGTGTGCTGATGGTCTAGAGATGAGGCGTGTGGGACACGTCTGTTAATTGTAGCTGCAAAAATGAACCCGCGTTACATTCTTCCCCTCAAAACGGCACTAATCTCTGCATGCATATGACTCGCATGCTGTGCCGCCCACCGACCACAAGTAAACGCTCAACTTGCGGAAAATACTGAGGCTCAGTTCAGACCAGGCATCATCATGCATCTCGAGTGACAACTCGTGATTACGTCGCACTTCCTGTTCTATATGCAAATGAACATGTGCATCACGTAAATAAAGAAGCAGATAAACCAGTACAGAAATGTGTGGAGTCAAAGCAATTGGCATTTAACTCACTGCAGCCTCATTTTAATACTCCATCTATAATACATTTCTGTGAAATTTTGTGAAAATATACTGTGTGTGTGTGGGGGGGGGCAGTGCATCAGTGGGGAAAGAATGTTACACTGGATAACAGGAGGGGGGGGTCTGTGAACTTGTCCTTTTGTGAAATTTCACAGAGTAAATCGCATTAAAGTGTTAACAAAGAGCCAAATCAGAAAAAAAGTTTTCATTAAAAACAAAACAGATTATGCTGTTGATTGCTCATGTCTCACTAAGCGGTCAGAGTTTAGGGTGAGTGAGATGGACACCTATCGATGGGAGTGTATTTGTCATTAGAGGCCAGAGATTCTCACTGACATCTCCATCCATCCACCAACTACCCGTGTCAATCAGAAATGTACAACTTCAGCTGCGTACGTACCCATTGTACCCCTTAACGATCTTCAAGATTCTCTCCTTCATATCTTCAAATGGAATCGACTCCACATTGGGATTTGCGGGACCTCTTTGCTCCGGTGCTGAAGCTCTGAAGTCGTCCATCACCTTCTCCAATTCAAACAGGAAGTAGTTTTTGAATTGAGACCATTGTACCCTGAAGGAAACGAAGATAACTATTAAAACATGGCGCAAGACATCCGACGTAAATATTTAGGAGGCAGGAAAGACGTCATGAATCAGATAAAATGACACCAGTCTATTGTGTTAGAGTCATCTAAACTACTCTCTGTTTAAGTATACTTTTCTTTTGAATATTTGCTTCTTGCGTCCCGCACAGTGTGTTTACATCTTGCGTTCACGTCTTTTGGTCGACCGTCAACAACTGGATTAACAATATATTTTCCCTGGGAACATTTCAGAGGAGAAAACAAAATTGCCCCACAAAGTACTGTTATCGCATTTGTTAAAATTCTTCCAGACGGAAAAACGTTTTCTGTCGGCGTAAACACAGCCGGGCGAGTCGTGTTTTTACGAGCTCAGATACAGACTACATATTCAAAAGGTTACGACGAGATACCGCCGGTTAAGAAGAAAAAAAAAAAAAAAAGCCGTACGATAAGATATTTAAAAAGGAGGACGCTGAACTTGCCTCCCTGAGATATCTCGGCAGGGAGTTTAACATTATATATATATTTAAAAAAAAAATCACATTATTCATACATAACTTTGTACAGCAGATACATCAAGTCTGAGCATTAGTTAAGAGGCCACGGTCACAGTCTACCTCGGCGCCTCTGAAAAGCATTATGTATAAAAGATGAGTACACTTGTGGAAACAACAATGAGGTGTGTGTCGGGACGGTGAGAGCAGCTGAGAGGCCTCCAGGGTTCACTTACATGGTCTCTCCCGTCTTGGCGATGTGACATAGAAACTGTTCCAGAAGAGGAGATCCCTCCTTCTTTGCTTTCTTATCGAAATCTGCGGGGACAAAAAAATAATAATAATACTATTTTACGATATGAAAAAGAGAAAGCTTTGACTGATCTTAGCTTTAGCCAACAGTTGAAATAAACTCCATTAAAAGAAAACCTCGATACCGTGTTGGTGAACATCGGCCGTCCGCTTAAAGCTCGTTAACAGGGGTTGTTGGGTTTGTTTTTTTTTGCGACGACACTTTCGGTCCCGGAGGAAGATCAGGAAGATCAGGTCGTCTCGTTTATCTCGTTTATCTATTTACATAATCAATCGAGCCGCTAGCTGCTACGACTCCCCTCAAGTTAGCCGGCGAACAGTCCGTCTGCCCGGAGACGTGTTCACCTCTCGGCCGGACTCATCCGAGCCCGACCCGCAAAACACACGCGGGTCCGGGGAGCAAGGGCGCGAGGAAATCGTGTCGTTTTTCTTATTTTATTTTTTTGTTGTTGTGTGCGTGTTTCCCGTCAAAGCGGTTTTCAACCAGATTAAAAAAAAAAAACCTCGTTTCCGTGAAACCGCTCGTAGCGTTAGCTCAAGCTAGTTAGCAGCAGCTAGCTGGCTAGCGACGTTAGCTCGTGAGCTACAATCCCGTTTATTTTTATTTTTTTTAATAACAAAAACAATTTCGGGTAATCAAACACAAGAAAAACAACAACAAACAACAAACGAAATATAGCTCTGAAGTGACCTCTGAGCGCCTCTTGAAGCGAGTCAATTTCCATCACGCCGTCGCCTTCAGTCGGTCCCGTGAACGTGAAACGCAGACTGGCGGCTAGCTGCTGCTGCTGCTGCTGCTGCTAAGCTAACAACCTCGCAGCGAAAGAGGAGGGAGCCGTTTAATATGGCGTCGTGACGTCACTGCCCGCCGAGCGACAACCGCGGCGGAGCGTCGCGAGGAACTTATGAATGGACCGACTTCATTCAAACGAAAAGACGACCCACGTCGTAAAAAATAAAAAAAAATAATCAATGTTGGAAGGAACCGAATAACACAAACTTGGTGGTATAAGGATGAATAAATCGGAATTTTTTTTTTTTTTTTTAAATCAATAAATAAATATATTTGTGCATCCGTCCGTGAGATGTTAAAAGTTCATTACCTTGCTCTCTAACAACCAAATAATGCGAATGACATTTCAAACTGGCTTTGTTATTTTGTAGTAGCCCGCGGACGACGACGACCTCAATTCATCAACTTGCACAATTTCCATTCCTCTTTACCGTCATGCAACTAATGTTGTCGATACGTATAAAATAATCAGTTATGATACTGTACTTTTTTTTTAACAGGGGCAGAAAATATTCTGTGCGGCCCTCTTCATGGGCGCAGGTAAGTCTTAATGTTAATTGATATTTTAGTACATGGAATAAACTAATCACGTGCGTCCCTTTTATGGTATAAATTTCAGACAGCAAAATACAAGATAAACGTAGTAAAAACAGTATGGCTCCGTTTATGACACCATTAAAAAAAAAAAAAAAAATTCAAGCAGACATAAAGTGTTTATCGCAGGTCCATATCCATATTTGTAAAAGATGAGCAGTATCCAGACAGGTATGTTCTTGTGGGCAATAGAAAATTTGAAACAGCCTGTATCCAGCGCCTGCACAATTTGAAGAATTTGTAGTTCTGCCAGTCACTGGTGGACCACGTAGTATCCAGTTTTAGATCAATAGCAAATGGTTATACGATCACATTAAGTATGAAAGCAGACATAAATGCAGATTGTAATAACAAATCTTTGGAAACCGTCATCTTAAGCGTGTACCTAAAACATGCATGTTTCACTCTATAACTGACACTTTAAAGAGGAATGCTTTCCATTCATTTGTATTGCTTTTATATATTCCCATCTACAATGAGGACAATGCATGCAGGTGCAGTAAAATTCATCGTTTTATTCAGAAACACATGTGGACTGTATAGCCACTTTCAGTTTCGAGGTTGAATGATTTGATACATTTAGATCATTACAACACATTCAAAATAAAGTTAAAACATGTGGTCCATGTGTTCACGACACACCATGTTACAAGCTGAGATACCCTTTCAAACACACATCTATACCACTAATTTTCTTCTATCGTAAACATGGCAGACATGAACATTTAAATGGCACACGATTGGCTGTACTATGTCACCGTTTTGCAAACACTTTTGGTTTTGATTCAGTCAGTGTTGCATTTAATGTGGACGTGTAGGAAGAAAAACACCATCCAGCCCTAATATCCTTCTCAAAGTGCATTTTAACATTCGTTATTTAATCTAAAAAGTCCTCATTTCATCTGTTGTGCTGTATTTAATACTGTCAGTGGCATTTGGCAACAGACAATGCACTTGTGACTCTACTCATTCACACAGGCTCACACTTCAAGTTATTTGCTGGTAAAACATTCACAATTTTAGAGGAGTGGTTCATGAAGCTACTATTTCAAGTAGTAAAACTGTCCAAAGTTGCCTTTGTGTGCCTCCATAATGGCGAGCAAGAGTGATTCAAACAGTGTTTGAGGAAAAAATAAAGAAGGCAGATACAAAAACATGCCTTAAGTTGTTCTTTTTACACTTGAGATGAGCCGATACTTTCATTATTCTTGAAAAATAAAGTCATGCAGTCTTTTTTTTTTTTTTTTTTGTCTTTCCACCGTAGCTTTCCGACACATTTCATCACCGTAAAGAACTGGGATGTAAAAGTAAAAACGTCAATAAGGCAAACCCTTTCTGCAAAATCACAGACCAGCACTGTATGCTGTTCTGTATTACATAAGCATGTCACCCATAGCATCGCCACAGGATCATAATGTTCATAAGACCCTGATTCCAGGAGGCGCCATGCGCTGAACACTGGAAACGCAAAGCTACCAGTTCCCTCTGAGTGATGCTGCTATGACACATGAGCCACAGGGAGTCCACTTTCTCCATCAGTTATTTGTGTGGTCTGACATGGTGCACTACTTTGTCCTCAAACACCTTCCTCATTGTCTTTTCTATCTGCTTGAGGAAGACTTGAGGAATCCGACCACACAGGGTGTTGACTGTGTCCAGGAACTTGGTCTGGATGGGGTAGAAGAGCGACTGGAACATGTTGTCCTCAAAGGGAAACTGTGGAGACAGAGACATTGCCCTCGTGTCAGGTCTGATCCCAAAGCTATTTCAGTTTGATAGTTTGTTAATGGAACATATCACACGCTAAATGGAATTTACAAATTCCGTCAACCGGGATGGGGAGGGGCTCCGTATTAATCATAAATTACAACCCGGTTCGTCTTTAAGAGGCTTATCTCAGCCGAGCAGGGGGAACCGAGTCTGCTGCCAGAGAAAACAAATTCTAAATTTAAAAACTGACCCAGATTGTTTAATGCGAGCAAGAGGACACAATTTGCATCACAGGATAAATAATCATAGCTACTCTTTTTCTGTGCTGAAGGAAGCTGTTAAAGGAACAGTTCAACATTTTGGGAAATATGCTTCTTTTAATTGCCATGAGCCAGTGGTTGGAAGGTTTATTTTTTCCACCAGTCTCCCCTTTTCTCATCCTTTAGGCTGAGCTGGACGTAATGTACGTAACTGTATTGAAAGCACAGTTAAAATTCATATTGGGATTTTTGCTTGACACTGATTAAATAGTAAATAAGTGAAACATGTTTCTATGATGCAGAGTGTATTTCAAGGGCTGAGCGGTCTGGAGAAAAATCAAATATCTATGTTTTTGACCAAATATCTCTATTGATATTGTGTGGATATCGAAGAGACTACTATATTTACACAATGAGATTTTTGATAAAAAACAAAAACAAATCCCCAGTACATTGTATATAATTACTGCGTAAGGGCAAATAAAAGAGTAGAGTAAAATGACTTAATTTTACTTAAATGTAGTATTCAAAACCAGGAAAATGCAGCACTTGCGCCATATTATAATATTACGATATCCAAAAACTAGGAATATATCTAGTCTTGCATCACGATATCCATATATTGCTCAGCCATACTGTTTTTGCTACAATATATCCACATTTCCCCTGAATAAGCTGGAAGAGCTAGTAAAATAAGCTGTACAGGGTTTCATATTTGTAGTCAATGTTTGCTGCATAAATTGTAACCTCAAAATAGTCACAGTTACATGAAACACTATTATTCACTCTGAATAACCTGTTCTTTACTTGAATAAGTCTTTAAGAAATCAAAGCCTGCCATATTTAAAGTTTTATAAATACAATTCATTATAATAATCCTCCAATTCACAACCTTAGTAGATCTAATTTGTGAGCAGACATTTGCTGTGCCCTCACAGGAAAAGCACAGCTGAAACTCATAACACTAACAATGAAAACCAGGGCCCTGCAACTGACACACGTAAATCAAATGCAGCCATAGTTGATGTGATTAGTTGCACCTTTGAAAGGTTGTATGTACGCAGCCACTTGTGGGACATATCTCTTATCTGAAGTATATGACCTTGTTCCTTTCATGTCACCATTTTGATCAGTGAAATACACAGTTATAAAAACACATGACTGAAAACATTGCCATTCTCCATCTTAGCTAATTAAATGATGATGACTTATGACACAAGGGAAATGTATAGGGTATAGGATATTATTCTCACTAAAAGTAGTTTAAAAGTAATTGTTCAACCACCCACACCCACCCTTGCAGTGTGTCCAGCAGCAGTGTTTCAACAGAGGGTGCTGTGCATCAATACCGTCCTTGTGGCGGCATGTTAACTTAAAGTTGCTACTGGGATACTCACATCATGTATTACATCATAGACTACTTTGAACGCTGGCTGCTTGTCATCCTGATACACTCCACGGTTGCCATGGAGGATGGACACACCCTCTTCTTCAGCCTCTTTACAGTTACTCCCGTACATGCAGTGGTCGGGTCTGTAGTTCCACTGGCAGGGAAAGATGAAGAGACATTCTGGGGGAAACAACAGCACACAAGAACACATCAGTACCAATTGTTCACACCAGAAACTGTAACTTACGTACGTCAAATGTGATTGCTAGGAGGACACAAGGTCGAAAGTGGCTTATTAAATTTGATAACGGTGATTCCGTAATGCACATAGTTAAACCTAGAGGGTACAAAGAGTACCAAGAGTACACAACACATGGAATTGACTCAAATATATGCACATTATAGAATAGCCCTCCTCTTTGCATTCACACTTTATTGTCGGGTGCATTTAACATAGTTTTTATGACACTGTTGGTCAGCCTGTCTGCCTGACAATCCCATCTTTTGCATTTGTATGTATGTATGTTATGACACAACATCAACATATCAGAAACTCTGCAGTTTAACACTGGTACGTAACATGTAAATATATTTTAGCATTTATCAATCAATAAACATCAACTTAATAAGCGAGTCTATGTTCACATTTGCTTTTGAGTTTATGTGTGCCTTGTTCTGGATTTTTTTTTTTTTAAATCAATTTCCTGGAAGAAACAACAAATGGGAGTGTTGGAAAATGGCCTGAAATTGCAGCTTATACTTGGAAAAAAAAATTGCTATATGTGCAGGTATGCTCTTTATATCATGGCATATCATATATGGCACTCTTAAAGAAAAAAAACTGACATATAGCCCGACAGAGTAGAATATAGTGTACATAGAGGCACCAAAAAGCCAGCAGTAGTAGAATATGTTGACCAGATTTTTTTTAAGATTTACACATTCAAGATTTGATGTGTTTCAAAGTCCTTCTCTGGCCTTAACTGGCTGCACATATTAATTCACAAAAATAACGTGCTTCAAGACTGATTGTTTTTGAATCTATGTTACACTAATAGTTCAAAATATGACAAACCAAAAGTGTCAGTTGACGATCTGTTATATTCCTTCTTATAACATGAATCACAATTTGATTCTTTTGAACCTCCATCAAGTCGTCGTCTAAAAACAGATCCAAGTCTCTACAAGCTATTTTTCTGATTGCAGCGCAGCGAGCAAAAAAAAAAAAAAAAAAATGAGGTCAGAATACTGCTGATGGACTAACATGAATATTCCTCTGAAGATGGCAGAGCGCTCAGAGCCACCACATGTAAAACAAACACTCCGCTCGACTCTGCTGTCGGGCAAACGTCAGCGACGCCGGCTCTGGCGATGGCTCGGAGCACATAATGTCCACATCTGGCAGCTGCAGCTGGAGCTCAGTCTGCTGTCGCCTGCAGCCACAGTGTGTCTACCGAGCCAGATTCATGATGCTGACTGGTTTATCAACAGTGAAATAAGGCATAATTTATGTGAACATGTTGACAGTGCGAAACTGTTGTGTTGACTGTGTGCAGACGACTATTTCAACATGTGTTAATATACACAGTTCAATTTTTTCGGTTATGCCTTGAATGGACTTTTAGTAGCGTTTTAAAAGCCTTTCTGCGTTTTTTTTTTTTTTTTTTTATGTTTTCAGACAATTGGTATACACTTAAAAAAGGCATGGTACCTGGGTTGTCGTGGAAGATGATGTTGAGGAGGTCCTGATCTCCCCAGGTGATGTGGTTCTTGTACTTCTGATAGAGTGGATAGAGAAGATCCTCCCATGACAGATGAGTGGGGATCATGCTGTTCTGAAATACCAACATCAACAAAAACAGCTCAAGAGCAGAATTTTTAAGAGAACAAAAAAAAAAAAAATCATCAAAGGAGGAGCACATTTACATTCCAGCTTCCATTTGCAATCTGGTGCCAGTATTAAGAGCTGCTAAATTGAGCTCTGAGGGCAGAAGTCTGTGATGCTAGTGTGGTAATCAGAAAGCTTTAATCACAGCCCACCCAGCATACGGAGCCTGCGACTCAAAGAAACAAACCATTCAGAATGCAAAAAGGCAAACCGCAGCCCACTTCAGCTCTCTACTAATCAGAGTGTGAGGAAAAGTTGCTCCGTTTTGAACTTACTTTGAACACCGTGTTGCGGATCCTCGTGAGATTCATCAGCATGACACCAGAGTTGACCCCTGTGACTCCATAGAAAGGGTGGCGTGCAAACCGGCTGTACCAGCCAATCTTGGGCACCTCGTGCTCTGGGGCCATTGCTGCCAGCTGGGTCCTGTTGAAGGACTTCAGGAAATCCCAGATGTCATCCATGGGCCGCAGGAACAGCACATCTGTGTCCACGTACAGCAATGAGTCCACGTTCTTCAGGATGACCTGGGAGTACAAGTCCAATCACAATATTTATATCTCATCAGCTTCTAACTGGGCTAAAGTGATATCTGTAGCTATGTAGCTTGAGAACTGATGTATTGTGCCATGTTTCCACGATGAATGCCCGGTGCGTTCAACAACCTGAGGGGGCAGGAAATGTTGCCCATGTTTCGAAGTTGGAAAGTGATTTTTGCAAGAAAGCTAACATAGGGTTTTATTTAGTAGCAGACGGCTTTCTGGGTCAGTATGACTGTCTTCTATGTCTATGATAACAGAACTAATGTTGCTGTGTTATATATAATTAGGGCTGGGTATCGCTGAAAAACATTCAAATACCGGCATCAACAATTTCTTCAAAAATACTTTTTTCCAGACCAACTTTATAAAAATCAATTAAAATAAATCAAAATTATATTACAGTACAAATCTTTAGTTCCATGTGTATAGGGGGAGGGTGTCACCCAGGTAGTTTTCTGTAGCTACAGTTAACAGATGTCCCCCTAAACGCCTTACATGCAAACTATCACTTGATGCGACAATTCACACATATCCTAAATGTCTCGCATCCCATTAGTCAACACTCGGATGGTGTGTGTGTGGCTACAAAATACTTTGAAAAGGGTAAAATAAGGCATTCAAGTGTACTGAACTTGACAAAAACTGACTTTCTGTATGTGGGTGTGCCACCCAAGTAGAGGCTACTTATAGGAAACACTGTGGTTCACTAACACTGAGGTTTACTCCTGTGTAAACCAAGCAAAAGTTATGCATTTTAAAATGAAAACTTTTGTGCGTGTGTAGCCGAGTTATATTTGGTACTGAATGACAAGGCGGTTTTTTTTATAGTTGATTTTTAAGCAATTTGGTCAGTGTCATAAAAGTATTGAAGCTTGGTACCAAGCACAATGTAAGATTTGACTGGCTGTATGAAAACAAGTTCTCCATCTATATCAACTGAGTCTACCAGCTCTGATAACATTTGCAAATTAACACACACCACAATGCGCAGCTGGGCCCGATGGAAATGTCATTAGTTATGGAGTAATAAACCAAAGTATCGGACAAATCAAATTATCGACCTAATGATGGAGCAAGATGTCAGGAGGTACTTATTACAATCCATCCTGAGAGACACATGAATGTCTGCAGCAATCGATCCAAAGTTGTTGAAATATTTCAGTCTGGACTAAAGTAGTTGACAGGAAAACTTGGATTGATGTGTTGTTGGTACATCATCTTTAAAACTTTATATAGGTTAAAAAAAAAAAATTAAAAAATTAAAAAAAACAGCACGGAAACAGCATTTCCAAAACAATTTTTTTTCCTTCACCGTTTAAATGAATAAACAAAAAGCCTGTATCAACTCAGAAGAAATCTGTGGAGAGGGAATTTACACATCATCTAACATTGAAGTTGTGGGCTGTAGCAGAACCAGAAAATGCCATGTCAGGACAATAAGATGAGTTGAAGATCATTACTTCCTGTATCTGCTGATGAATTATGCCGTCAGGTCATTGCTGAATAAATACTCCTCACTGCCATAGACCTGCTTTTGAGATAAGGGACTGTATGTCACAACTTGTCTGTAAATATGTTAGGACAGAGTACGTAATGCAATACTTAACAGGTTAGTGCAGACAGACAGAGGTTCGCGGTGTCTGTAAGGCAGAGTTGCAACACTGCAAAGTGGGTTGATGAATTCTGAGGTGCATAAACGACAGAACCAATAGGTGTAATGTGTAGAATATGTGCTCCACGAGGGGCATAAGAAACCACATCACTCTGCTGCAGCTTGTTTAACCATATACTGTTGGTTTTTGATGGATTATGTTGGTGACAGCAGTGAGGAGATGGTGTGTGTGACAAAGATGCACCCAATCCCAACAAAGTCAATCAGAACAGCCGCCACAGAGCAATGGTTCTGTAACTACATTCAATGTGTATACATTCATAGTTACGCAATAATAGTACACGGAGAAGTCAAAAATCACAGCTTTCTCTGTCTGTGTAAGTCCTACTAGTTTTTACATTGTATTAAATCACATCTATAATGGATTATAAGACCCCCAAACAGAGTTAATATCCACAAGATATTTGCATCCAAGTTTTCTTTTAAAGTTCTTATCCACAATGACCTCAAAGAAATAAAACATGTTTATATTATTTTGTAGTCAAAATTGAAAATGCTACAGTTTACTGGAGTGTTGCCAATTACATGATAATGAAAGTTGTTTAGTGCCAAAGAATCAAGTCAAGTCAGATTTGCTTATATAGCACATGTAAGGTTTTTTGCGGGGGTTGACCAAAGTGCTGCAATAATCATAAACAGATTTAAATGTCAAATGTACTTGCTCACAAGTCAAAATAAGCAATAAAACCAATCAATATCAAAAGCAGGTGTAAGCCAAGACAAAGCAAATAAAAATGTAGGCGCAGTAAATAGTAGATCACGATCTACCTGGTGGAATAAAAGAGCTCTCAGAGGAAAAAAGGTTGGAGACCCCTGATTTAGACCCTCATATACGAACAGTAAAATTAATCATATGCTGGACAGGTAGCCAATGTAATGATTCCAAGATTGGTAAAAAGTACTCGCACTTACGTGCACCAGAAGCCTTACTGCAGCGTTCTGCACCAGTTGAAGCTGAAGATATCAGAGTCTGGACCATAAAGAATTGCAATAGTCCAAAGAGATGTGCCTTATAATGCGGCAGACAAAGCAATGTACAAGAACCTGATATGAACAGTATGATATGGTTTTCATGTTAAGCTTTCTGGTCAACACTGCGACCTACACGTCTTTTCCACAACTGAAATTTAACAATTCATAACTTGAAACTTGTCATTACCTCAACAAAAATTTCAGCCAGCCAATGTCAGAGACTGGTACACAATCACTCAAACAGCCAACAAGAAGTTATCCTGCTAAAGCTGGCAATACGAGCTTATGAGACCAGGGGTATAGTTACTTCTTCCACCGAAGAATATTACATCGGTACATATTTTTGTTGAATAAATGATTGAAAGAGCTAATTTTCCTTGTGCTGTTGTTCAAGTGTACCACACTTGTGTTGGCACTGTTTCAGAGAGGCTTGTTGGCTTGTCCAATATGTTCTAAAATCCAACAACTTCCACTCTGTACTTACTTTACGACCTGATTCGATGTCTTTACAAAGGCGGCATGAAGACAAATCATTTTTAAGTGCTTTTCAGTAGATGATTGCAGCAGTGAGACAGACAATAATGGAATTATTGGCGCCAAGATATTGACTTTCTTTCACATTTACATGCGATGACTTTTAAATGTCAGTATCATTAAATAGCAGCCGGGCCATACGAGGTGGACAGAATGAAGCAAATGGAGGGAATGAAAGTGGTACAGGCTCCTTATCTACTAACCATCAATCCAGTGGCAGCTGCTTCCCTTAAAACTGTCTACCTGCTTTGTACCGTCAAACCAGCAAGCAGCTGGATTCTCTCCTGACCCACCTGAAGTGCAAGTGAAGGATGTTAAAGAACAAAGTGCAGGACGACAGACATAAGAGAACATAAAATAGTTTGGTTGCACTGCCCTGCAACTAAGTGGGAAAAAAAGTTCACTACAGGAAATGGAGCATGATGTTAAGACCAGTAACCTGAACCTTATTCAAAAGATGATGTTACTTGTAGTGTACACCCAAACACTGTGCAAACAATCTACGGATTACAGGCATGAAAAATTTCCCCTTGGGGATTAATAAAGTAACCATCTATCTATCTATGAATAAATAACAAGGCATAAAAAAAAAAAAAAAAAAAAAAAAAAACCCTCCGATTTAGAATATTACAAATTAAACACGTGTCTAGTGTTATTAGTCGTCGTGTTTGCCACGTTTGGTATTCCATATGGGATTGCTAAATTCTACTGGAAAAGACTTACAGATACCAAATTGTCTCTGGAGGACCCACAGTGTAGAGGTGTGGTGAAAATGTTCTGAGTATGCTACTGTTAATGTTGCTGGAATGCTTCGAAAAGCCTACAGCAATAAAGCAATAAGTTTGGTGAGACATTTTCCCTGACATTTCAAGAGGGGCTGTCTAAGACCGAAGAAGGTGCGCCAGGTCAGGAACGCAAAGTGGTGGATTTTCGTTGCCTTTGCAGGGTTGTGCACCGTGAATTCGTCCTACAGGGTCAGACTATAAAACGCTGAGTTCACCTAGGATGTTCCGAGGCAAGGATAAAACATGTGGTGAAAGCGACCAAAACTGTGGTGCGTCTCCAACATGATCACGTGCCCGCTCACAAAACGAGCGAGTTTCTCACCCATAACAACAAGGGAGTGCAACAGCACACTTTTAAGAAATGGTGGATTAGGATTCTTGCAATATCCATGGAGGTATGCAGTGGTAGTGAATCAAGAGGGACCAATCCAGCTCTTAAATAATTCAGACTATATGACGCAAGGTGCTCAGTTGGAGTTCCTTATAAAGTGAATATTGAATCTCCATTGATTGCCTTGCAGCGAGAAAAAAACACCACTGGAGCTGTTTGACCTGCAATATGTCCATTACATGGTAAGTAAGCTGGCTGTTATTTCAATGAACGCTGGCTGGAAAAGAAAATCAATAACCAGGCACAAGCCCCACGATGAAATTACTGGATTCAGTCTCTAGAGACTGTTTATTTGTTAAGTAAATGCTGCAGAAATGGTGTGAAATAATCAATAACCATGACAGTAATTAATTGAAACCATGCACTGGAATAAAGCAAAGGTTTAGAAAAATGCTCTTTAAGAAGAAATTAAATGAATTAATGAAATTTTGTCTTTACTTTTGTTAATGACATTAAGCATGGCGAGGAAGTGAGGTGAGACAAGAGGTGCAGCCTTACTGGGAGGAAGAGTCTCTGAGCAGCGCAGGGCTTGAAGAGCTTTTTCCACTCGTCAGGGTTGCCCACAGAGAAGGAGATGGGGTAGATGCTGTACTGGAACCGGGCGGAGACGGAGCGAGGCCACTGGTTCAGCTGAAAGTAAAGTGATGTATTGCACATTAAACCGAGGAAGTGTGTAATGGACTTTGAGTGGGGCAGATGTAAGAAAGAGCCAGAATAAACAGTAATTACAGTGAAAGCTAATTTTTTTTTTTTTTTTCCACAGACTAATCAGCTTGTACAAGTACCCATTTAAAACAATGACGTCATGTCTTGTGGTGCCGAGGTTCTTAGCAGAACATGTGTAGTTGCCAGCTGCTGTTTTATTAAGAAGTTATAGTCTAAACAAGGAGAAGCACCATTTTGAAACCCATAGAGAATCTGTGAAGCTGGCGTTATCCGACCTGTAAGGCGCTGAATCCCTCCGTAATCATTAAAGATTTGGCCATGAAACAAGCTACGGAGCCGCGAATAATTGGCAGGGTTTTTTGCTGACAAGGACAACAGATCAAAGGAGATAGAGACCAACCTTTCTAATGCCTACACCGTGTCTCTTAACACTGCAGCTGGTCATAAGCTCCTTGCTGCTCAAACCCCAGACCTTGACATCTCTTTTTCCACGGGGGAATTTTTCACACATGGCATTGATTCCCCACACACACGATGGCAAGCTCTCACAGGTTTAGGATTTAGATTTAAGGCACTTCAGGTGACGTTTGACATCCATTAATTCAACCGATGTTAATAGGCTTCGCTACAGTATCAGTGGAACTAATCAAAGTCATGCCATAGCACCTCTGTAAAGGTGACTCCAGCATTGGAGAAAAAAAAGCAGGGTGTCTTGGTGATATATTGCGCCTCAGCCTTGAGATAAAAGGTTTATACGCCTGTACTAGAGCGAGTCAGAGAGGCAAAGTTAAAACTGCTCTGATCTTGATGTCATCTATTACAGAGGAGGAGTGTTTAACATGTGCAGCATTAAATCCACTGAGCATATGCAGTGTACTAAACATGAGAAATAAAAGCCTTTTTCGCTAATAATTCTGTGGTGCACTGTAAGTATACATTTTGTATCAGCACACAAAAGGCGTCTTACCCTTTCTTTAATCTGCGGGCCCAAAGGGTCCTCAGCAAAAATGTGAAACTTGATCTTCCTCAGGCTGAACAGGAGGGCCGATTTAATCATGGTGAGGGTCTCATCCATACGATCCCCACAGGTCACCACAGCCAAGTGCATAAACTCCTCAGCCCGCGTGCGCTTTGTGACAGGTCGGGCCACATTACTCCTCGCTTTACTGGAAAAGATAGTGAAACATAGGTATGAACAGGAACCACTGGCGGTCTCAGGCAAAGGGAAATTGAAAATGTAAAGTAGGCTATTTGAAATTAAGTACATTTACACTGGGATCTTTTGAATGAAATTGAACAATAAGGACAAAGATAAAAACTGGCTCCATTAATCCAACAAATGATGTGCAGACTGTGCAGTTTTCTTCACCCAGCAGTGTTTTCAGATCTAAAATGGGCCAAGGCCACGTGTGGGGGATAAAGAGGGGGTGTGGATCTGCTGACAATTGCAAACCTTGTTTCCCTCACTCAACGCTTTTAAATTGGGCTGAGATCTTGTGAAGAGCAATTTTTACTCAACAGATGGTCTTGAAGTCAAAACATACATGCAGAATTAAATAACTGAACGAGACACAGAAATGTGAAACTTCCACGAGGTTTGACCAATATTGACTTTTGAAAGGCAACTTATTTAAGCAAACATGTCCGATTGGTTTGTGGCAATATTTAACACCTTCACATACATGCCGATGAACTTTGTTTTTTTTTACAAAAATCCCTCAGTATATTGCAACACAGCACTTCACAGATTTATGTTGTTTTTCCATTAAATGTACAGTAAGTGAAATTACAAGACAATGAGCAATGCTAAAACACAAGCACAAATTAGCTAACATAAATATACTGATCAAACCAGATCAAGTAAGGCTGTAGCAGCTAAAACCTAAGAACTAGGGAGTGATTTGTTCACTGGGAAGAATGTTCTTCCAACAGAATACAAGTATACCCAGTCTATGTGAGCTGTCAACATGTCATTATTAAACAGTAATAGCATGTCAGAAAATGTCAGAGGCTCAGAAAAAAAAAAATCATTTTGGCCTTTATGGGAATAAACATCGGAGGAAACAAGTAAAGCGTTCAAGAAAATAACAGATCATCCTCCTGTCGAAATGACAAGGTACAAAGTCAAGGATTTTTCTTTCAGATGTGACATCTGTGCCTTTCTGTATTGTTCAACACCAACTCCACACTTTCCCGCACACACAACCACTTATTTTCTTCTGTAGCTCTGCGAGTTCCCACTGGACTTTGTTCTCGGATGCTCAAAGGCAAGGAGGTCCTTTATCAGATGCAAAAAAAAATTTGCTCTCTTCGGAGAGCTGGTGCTGCCGTTTTGTTAAAATACACTCCGCAGCACAGACTCTCCCGCTATAATAGGGAAACATTTGTACAATAGGGGAGCCTGAAGCTAAGGCCAACATCATCTACTTGTCCTCGACACACACAAACACACACGCTGCATGGGGCTGGTTGTAATAACAACATGTTCAGCATAAATATTGTCGTAGCCGTAGGGGGAAAAGACTGGCATACAAAAAAAGAACAGAAAACCTTTTGTTAGAGTGTGTAGCCTTTTTTTTTTTTTTTTTTTGGAGAACAGTGGAAGGCAAATGGTTTTACAATTCTAAAAGACACGGATTTCCTCCGAGTCTGGAGGAAGCAAACAGTCTACTATGAAATAAAGGGGAAGAGAGAAGAGTGAAATTTGAAAGGTGGGTTGCAAGGCCGTCTCCAAGCGTGACACTTCGTTTTCTGCATGGCTGAGGGACAATGATGAACCACAGATTAGGACGAACGAGAAGGTGCTGAGAAATCTGTCTGCCACGCTTCAAAGGCTGATGCTCTGTCAAGGTTGTCAAACACACATTCCTATTTTCCCTTTGAAAGTGCAATCCATATCTCCTGATGTGAAATTACATCGCACTTAGTCATGCAAAATAAATGAAATGCTTTTCTCATACAATTGGATAGTAAAACAGGCAAAACATTTCATTGTTGCATAAAGCCTGGGCTTGCACACATGATGGTTTGTTTCATGGCACTGTTCCTCACATCTGGAAGCAGTCATAAAGCTCAGAAGAGGTACAAAGGGCTGAATTCATTACTGGCTGCATAGTGAGCAGAAGAGCAGCGCTCTGACTACAAAGCACCACAGCTAACCCTTTCAAATAATGGAAGGGAAGAAAAAAAGCAGCACCTTTAAAGATAACGTCAAAGACAAATGTACATGTACAGAGTGACGAGCCACAGGAACAACTACACCAAAGGACACCTTGAAGACATTTAATTAATCAGAATGTAACTGGTTCATTTGGTGGACTTGTATGCAGCATTTTCTCTCCATTTTGGAGCAGTATGTATCAAAGCCCTTAAACTGAACATGTTCAGAGGATATTGAAAGGTGGAAACAGAATTCAGGACTACATGACAACATATCCCAGAGATACTTCTTCAGACAGACCATTTGGATTTTTTTTTTTGGCTTGTACTTTATTTAAAAAGTTACCAGTACATGATGCAAAGGAGTGGGAAATTCTGAAATTTCAGCAGATCACATGCGATTGGTCGTAAACAGTTTTTTTCTGTAACCACAGCCAGGGTGACTCAAACTACAGATATTTTTTTTCATTTCTGACACCCTATTAGACGACTTGCAATCATCAGGATGTTCTTGCGGAAGGGCCTTAAGTCAAATATGCGACATGTCAGTCCAATTCTTTATTGGCCCAAGATGTGCTGACGAAACCCGATGACAATTTAGAAGCATCTTTTCGAAGAAGAGAGGTAAATTCACATCTCTAAAATATGTACCAAAAAAAAACGTACCTCTGTTAAAGTAAAAACCTGTCAGTCATTCACTGAACAATATATTGGACAACTACTGAATACAAGAGGTAACACAAGTATATCATGGCTAATTTTTCCATCCACACAAGAAGTTTGTGTGTAGTATAGCCGCTAAATGAAATCTTAATAAGTTTTGGACAAACAGTGGTGTATCAGATGAAAATGTTGTTGTACCAAAGTTAGGTATTTTCTGGAAACACAAACAATGAAATGTGTTAAACCCAAATGCCTCTTTCACAAGGCTTCAGCTCGAGTGGCAACCCGCTGTGATGTTACCCGTCGGTTTGTGAACTGCTGTTCTGTTGCCATCTTGGAGCTTGAAGTGACCACATATGGAGGAGCTGGGGACGATCGAGTGGTGGATCTGACTCGATCTCAGAGAACATTACACCTGCCTGCCTTTACTGGAAACCCGGATGCACCCGAGGCATGTCAATCAAACCAGACGTGACCACAAACATACCTCTCTGAGGCCTCATATCTCATCAATTATGGAATAATTTACAGATGGACCAGTGATCAGAAAGAGTCAGTTTAGCAAATGACACCATAATGATTTGTGGAAAACATGTATTGACTTTGTGTTTAATGAGAAGAAGTTGAGGCTTTTTAAATGGATGTCGACTGGAGCCAGTTTTTTTTTGGAGCCAGCCTGGAGTGGCCCTCTGTGGCTTTGTACTTTAAGGCACTTCCGCATTGGCTTCATTTTTCAAACCTGGAGTCTACTTCCATTTGTATCGTCTATGCTCGAGCCCCACTGCAGTCTTTATTCACATACTAGTCTATTGTGCCTTTCCTCTAAAAATAAGCGCAAGCTGCAGTTAAAGCGTTAGCTTCAGTGTACTGGTACACCCCTACCTCTACCACTACTTAATGACCTGAGCGCATACAAAGAAATCCAGAATTTAAAATGAACAGTGACTGCAACTAAATCTTCATCCGTCAACTTTCTTTAAGCCAGTACTTGCCACAAATGTCCCAAATTACTTTAAATGGGGCAGCATGGTGGTTAGCGCCGTGGCCTCACATCAAAAGGGTTGTTGGTTTGAACATGCTGGTCAGCTGGTTGCATGTTCTCCATGTGCCTGCGTGTTTTTTTTTTTGTGTTGGCCCTATAAATGTCAGCTAGGATAGGCTTAAGCCCCCTTGACCATGTACTGGACAAAGTGGGTATAGACAATGGATAAATAGATAGCTGAAAATGCCAGTCGCATTATGTCAGACCTTGTCTTCAAATTGTTTGTTTGACTTTAAAGTATAGTAAAGTCAAAATGAGAAAAGAAAATGCAAAGCAAATGTCTGGCATATTTCATTCTAAATGCTAATCAATCATCAAAGTTGCAGTTGATTAGTTTTTTTTTTCCATTTTTTTAATATCGGCTAAACTGTGCAGTAGATGCTGCTATCAGTACAAAATAAGAAAGGGTTATCTTTGTCCTTTCAGGAAAACTTCACACCTTTTGCTGTGATTCATCACTTTCCAAGCTCTGCCTTTCAAATTCTTTAGAAATAGTGGATTTTACCCAGCCCAACTCTATCTTTCTGCCTCAACACCCTAAATGACTCATCCACTAGTAATTTAAAAGTGACTTAACCAAAATAACAGAGGAGGCATTACTCCCCCCCATGAGGCTCTCACACACAAGCACCCTCTCCAACCACGTCAGGCTGCACAGGCAAGAAGGGAGACTTCAAACCACTCAAAGAAGAGAGAGTGCTCAGTCATGCAAGATGACATTTTTACAGCTATGCATAATGCCACTGCGAGAGAGTAACTTATTTTACGGCGAGGAAGGTTGCTTAACTATATTTGATTTCACAGGGCAGGGGATTTGTTTCAACACAAAGTATCAACAATCTAATCGTGCCGATGCACGCCTTAATGCAATGTAACACTCTGGAACACATACTAAATGTAATGAAGACATCAGAGTGAGGGAATGTAGAAGTTACAGGTGTCCCGGTCAAATGCTTTCAGGGCTGCAACTAACAATTATTTCCATTAACAATAAAAGATAATATGTAAATTGGGATTTCTTCAATTGATCAATTCAATGCAATAGTGAAAACTTCCTAGAAACTGTATGCTTTGATTGTCTGAAATACGGTATTGTTCTATTTAAATCAATATAAAACAGAGAAAAGCCGCTAAATCTCCCATTTAAGAATTAGACCCAGCAAATGCTTGTCACTGATAAGTGACGAGGCTTCGGATGTATGGTGGGTGGCGGTGGGTGGCGAGGCCGGAGATGTTCTCTCTCTATTTTTGGCCACAGGAAGTAGTGTGATGTGTCAAGAGGAAATGATATGATTAGAAAAAAAAACTGGCATGTTTGTCTATTATAGAAAGCTGCACCAGAAATGTGACCAACGCTCAGATTTATAGACAAGCGGACCATAAGAGAGCAGATATCTAAAACATGGATTGAAAAGCCAGTTTGTGCGATATGCACAATTGTTGCTGTATCATGCTGAATGAACAGAAATTATAGAGGTGAGGAATTACTGCACTAAATTTGGAAATCACTATTTCCTGTATACATGTATCATCGGTGTCTTGTTATCCAAGTATTAATATAGCCTATTTTTTAAGGTTTCTATGTGTGCTACTTGGAAACTACACCCTATTGTTCAGAGTCCTCTGGTCTGACACTCTCAACTCCTGCAATTAAACAAAGGGAAGTTTTTTTTAGAGGCTTTGGCAAGATGCTCAGTGTGCTTCCCCTAATCGCAGCAGTCAGTCTTGAGCATTCTCCAACCTGTTAGTGTTTTCTTAACGGCCACCGGTGACCCCTTTCACCCCATCCCCCTTATCAGCGCTGAGCACACATGGAGGAGTGTGGCTCCTGGGAGGACGCAAAGGTCCTTTCTCAATGTACCGCCTTGATGGCTTTTTATCTGCCGAACAGTGTCCCCAACCTCCAGTCTGGCTTTGGAGTGGAATACATATGACTGCCTGCTGGCAGAATGGGTATCTCCACATCCACAACCACATCGGTGCCATTATTGGCATCGCTGGCATTCAAGCCAGGAGAAAAAAACACAAAAGGGATGCAAGAGGCTGAAATTAGAAAGCTGGAAGACTAAATAAAATGCTTCCATCCTTGGAACGGAAATAGCAAATGACAGATTCTGTCTCTTGTCAAAATCTGAGAGGTTGATGGTGACTTAATCAGATCATTTGCAGGGGTGCACCTTGTCTCTAATCAACCACAGAAGAATCACACCTGATAAGCTTTTCACGCCCACATGGACTTCTTTGGCACACTTTAACAAGATAAGGCTTGACAGAATGGGTTTCCATTTTGTTCAATTTCCAGAAATATTCCACTGCTGTTTGAGTGAATATATTTTACTGTTAGGGCACGCAATTGCATCCCTTATTAATTGTATTTTATGTCTTTCAAGGTGACCTTTACCCCCATTAAAAACAGCAGGGGATTGAGAGGATGCCCTACATTCAATATAGGCTCAAATGATTAAGATGTAGAGGTCAGGTAATGATTTATCGTCCTTATGTGGCAGTATTTGATGTTCTCTCTGCAAATACAGCCAACATTTCCACCTAAATCCCATTAGTCATACTCGTTAGTCACATTTCAGCCCCTGATTGAAGCAGCATGATTTACAGCCCAACAAATTGGGGAGGTAATTAGAAAAATAAATCAAAATTAGCCAGGCAGAGGCCAATATGCATGCTGGAGTGTCCCTTGACAGATCAGCCCATTGTAAAGCCTGCGTCCTTCAGCACAATGTAGGCAGTTTGATGGAAGGGGCACGTCTGCCTCAAAGATTAGACCCGACACACGCACTCTGGAACTTCCCAACCACAGGAAAGAGGAGAAAGAGAGGGGATGAGAAGTAGCAACATTTTTGGAAAAGGGTGGAGGAAATGGGCTCATACGCAACAGCGGGGCAACAAACTTAACTGCGCTCACCTCTTTGCGTTCACGCTGGCCCTTCTGTTGATCGCTCTTCCCTCTTTCCGTCCCCTGAGAGGCTCCTCCGGACGCACGCCGACTCCGGCGGATGATTTCCTCGCCAACTTTGCAACTACCCCGCGTCCGAACTCGAGGGGCGACGGGGAAGACTTGCTGTCCTCCTCCTCTTCTTCCTGGTGCTCCTCGCCAACTTCTTTCAACAGCGGATCGTCCGCGGCGTTGCCCCCCAAAAAGTACAAAAGTAGAAAAACTCCGAAACACAAGGTGATCACAACTATTTTGCCGTAGATCCGCATGGTGAGAGCGACTTGTTGCGGGTGGAAGAGGCAGTCGGGACTTCGCTCATGTCTGCGGCGGAGGGAGAGCAGTCAGAGGTGACATTTTCTTACCGCTCTCCGCTCGCATTTTTCTGCAGATGATGATGGAGAGCGGAGAGCTGCTCCTTATCGTCCATGGAGGATTACACAGTGGAGGCGTGGCCTAATCCGCTTTACCGTCATGACGGGAGTATTAGCGCACCGTTATATTGTACGACAACCTAGAGAGGCAGAAGTATGTAAATCGTATGTATATCTAATTGTATCTATCATCATAGAACTTGTTCATAAAACATCTTTATAAAAATGCCAAAATATTGATCGCAGTAAGTCTCGTGAGGAATGTTCAATAGACTCAATGCAATTCTGTTTTCATTAAAGAACCAACAGTGGTCATAATGCCTGAAATTGACTTTAACAAACCTAACTAATAATGACAGCAACAAAAAAAACACTTAACATCAGGAGACGTCTTTGTGGGCTTGTGTTGCCATTATTATGTTGCTTTTAACCTCCACAACTATAAACATCACACCTCCAAATGCTGATCTGGCAAAAGAAGTAACTTTGTTTCAGACCTAGGTTTTAAATTGCACAATGCATGGGGCAGATAATGGGGGTGATGTAGACAGTAATCTCTCTTTGACTTCGGGAGCCAATGATTTTGCATTGAAAACCCCATATAACTAAGGGTTTGTGAATATCAACAGTGCTTTAAAGTAATGGGGGGGAGGGGGGATCCACAGCCCAACTCCATGAAAATCTTATTTAGAGCTTTTTAGAGACAAATAGTTGACCAAACGTATCCTACTAAAAATACATTTTGGATATAGAATATTTTGGTTTAACCTTGGAATACATTTCCACATTGATGGAGGATGGTTTATTTTGTTCCCTGTAATTTACACTGGGAGGGAAATAATTAGCTACACCGTACCAAAAAAAACAACCTAATATATTAATAATTAAAACAACAACATTTAAATGTACACATGGGGAACAATAATTGTTTTTTAAGACGATTTTAAAAATGATAACCTACCCATTAAAGTATCAGGATAACTATTAATATAAATGTTTGCTCGTTGTCCAACTTAGCGTAGATATTATTAATAAGTGTCACAGCTACCAGAAAAACAACAATTAAAAAAAACAACTCAGATATTCCATTTGTATTATTATTAATCTTATCTGGATTGCAGTGATTGTTTTTTTCCCTCACTAAAATGTTCCTGCCCGTTTCCTCGTGGTATTACGGTAAAAAAAACATGGACGCTTCATCAAGCGCTCAGTGCAGCTTGTTGAGGATAACTCAGTATTTTGGGTGAGTGTATATTTTATGTTAACGATCTTTTCCATGTGCGGTCGCCCTGTGTCTGTCACTGAAATGTCTCTGTCAGGTCACCTTCACTACACGGAACAGAGTTAAAAAAAAATAGTGTTGGATCGCGGCGATGTTAATTGAAGCACACGAGGAGACCAATCACGTGTTAGCTCGCTACAGGCTAGTAGCGAGCTAACCGCGAACGAAACTCCCATTAAAAATCCGCTGAATTAGTGGAGCACGTGTATTATTGACAGATAATCGCACCTCGTAGATTAACACTTAATTTGATATTGTTTTAAGAATACGTGTATTACTTCGGCCGGCCGAAAGTTCAATAATCAACTCTAGTTTTCACAAATTGTACACTTGGATTAGTTTTATGTTTGTTTTGACTCCCAACTTCAGGCGCTCTGCCGACGGAGCTACATGAGATGCCCGTAACGTCAAGTTAACGTTATTTCTTAACGATATTCAGGAAATAATTGTGTTTTGGCAGTTGAGGTTTGTGCCGAAGATAATCTTAGGTCATGACAATTTGTGAAAAGCGTCGAGGCATATTCTGTAACTCACACGTTTATCTTTAAGCAGGCTATTTTAACATTTCCAGATCTTTTTAAATGCAGTTCGGTACGGTGACGTGTCTGAACGCGAAAACGGAAAGAACAAGTTAAAAGTTTGCGTTTAAGCCTCAGCAAAGACATCTTTTTATATCGTGCTGCTGTAGTCAACGTGCCGTTATGTTTGATGTAAGCTTTGTTTGCAGTTTTCACTTGTCAGTATGACACATGTGAGCTTCCACTTGTGAACATGTGATCAACAACGTTGAATAAAGTCGTCCAGCAGGTGGCGTGCTCTATTCAACCGGACCCGTGACTCCCCATCTGTCCCTGCCAGGCTGCTGTGGCATCATGGCATGAATCTCATACCAGATTCGTCCTTTCATTGATACTGCAGGTCTGGACTACACCAGTCATCATAATGATAACTCCTGCATTTGACCTGAGCCAAGATCTCGACTACCTGATCCTCAGCATCCGTGTGCCCTACACCAGAACATCAGAGTTCGACCTTTTCATTGATGGAACAGATTTCAAGTTCTATGCAAAGCCCTACTTTCTTAGGTGAGTTAATCGCACGCACGCACACACTGCATATGATCACAGTGTTGCTCATAAAGATGCAAGAACTAATCAATAAGTTATTAAATTAATTGATTGAGAGAAATTTAATCACCAACTATTTTGACAATTGATTAATCATTTTTGGCCTTTTTTTTTTAAGAAATGAAGAGATGCTAACATTCTCTGATTCCATCTTTTTTTTAATGTGAATAATTTCTGGTTCCTCGAGTCCTCCATGATGATAAACTGAACGTGGTTTGGTTATGGACTGTTAGTTGGGACAAAACAAGACATTTTAAAACTGCACCTTAGGCTTTGGGAAACACTGTCGATCGAATAACCCCAAATATAATCTTCAGATTAATAGTTAATGAAAATAATAGTTATTTGCAGCCCTGAATATTGTTATGTTTTTCACATTTTCAGATTAACTCTTCCTGGAAGAATTGTCGAGGATGGGAGGGAAAAGGCAACATTTGAAATTGATAAAGGTAGGTTGCAGTATTACATGATTACAACATGCATAAACACTGGTGATAAACCAGTCTGACTTTTCAAAGTAGTTATATTGTGATATTACACGAGACAAAGCTCGCTGAGATATTTCAGTAAATGCAATGACGACTGTTGCATTAAATTAAGCTCGATTCAGACAGCGTTGCAGCTTCTTTGTTGCAATCTGTATATGAGCATGAACATTTCTCATGCACAAATGAATCTCTGTGCATCTTAAGCCTTTATTTTTCTCTCTGAGCTAACATGATTCAGTCAATAATCCGATTTTGGGGTCATTATAAAGCTCCTGCTTTTTTCTTTATTCCAAATCTGTATTGTAACAGGATATTTGTAAATCTCTGAAGTGTGAAATATCAGCACTCCAAACAGGCAAGAGAAGAAAATTAAGAATTATATCGGAGGATCTCATATCTTATCATGTTCTGTGTTTGTGAGTATAATGACATTAGAAGGCAGCCTTTTTAGGAAGACACAATAATCTTGAGCACTTAAAGATTATGGAAGATTTGTTCGTTTGCTGCAATATTTGCAGGCGCTTGTACTTTTGCCAAATTCCTGTGATTTCTCTGCAATAAATGTACTCAATAGATGCTCTGCTGAAGATATTACGACATAAAAGTAAGCTTTTCCGAACAAAACTTGCTGTTTCAACCAAAATAACTCCCCTGTTTATAGTAAGCAAAGCATGAAAAGAGAAAAACACATTCTGATGAACAGGACAAAAACTACAAAACAATAACTGGCAGGGTTTATGGGCAATGTGCGCTTATCAGAATTAGGTTACCAATTATCGGACTCCACTGCGTCAGTCTAATTATACATTGTGTTGAATTAAAAGCATTAAAGGCACTCAATTTTTCAGAACATTTTGCCTATTCTATATTACGGTCACAGACTGTTTTGTAAAGCTGCGTCCCTTAGATGACTCCGAAAACTTTGAGCCTTTTGCAATTTTTTGCCAATCCCCATAGTTTTACTGAAAAGAAATCCCATGGAACTCTGCTAATGCCATTGCAATATTAGAGAAAAACAGCAGTAAAATCAAACATTGCAACAATCACAGAAATACAATTTTTTTTTAAAAAATCAGTGAAGCCCTGAAAGGACTGAACAACCTTCTTCTCAAGGATCTGTTTCTAGATTCTGACAACTTTTGTTTTTTCCATTGTTTGTCAGAAGATGCTGACCTTTCTTTCAGCAAGGAAAGGCTAAATTGTACAAGTGCTGTCTCAGCATATCTCATACTACAGTCATACTAAACTGTGCAATCACACTACAATGTTTGCTGCTCTGCATGCTAAACAGCAGTTTTTAAAAGCGGCTTAACCTTTCTGGCGTTTTCACTTGTATTGGATAGTTTCACAGTGAAGATAGAGACAGGAAGTACAGGGAGAAAGAGAAGCCCTGGCTGGAATTTAACCTGAGACTCTGTGGCTAAGAGTACTTTGAACAAGTTTTAGGCATTAAAAGTAAAGCGAGGTTGCTTTAAAAAAAAAATAAAACGCATCAATAGTTTTGAGTAGTTAGTTTAGTTTTTATCACTCAATCGCTTTATGCAAAATGTAGCATAGTAGCGGGAAAACACTGCTCAGTTCTGAGGAATATTCACTGGCGGTTTTTCAAGCTACCTGGCTGAAAGGAATGGTTCAGGCGTCTTGGAGAAGTTGTTACCGTTTCTCTGTGGACTTTAGGCTGTCTCAGTGTCTTCTGTCTCTTCATGTAATCCATGACTACATGATGTTGGTGGCCATACTAACTGTTGCAGTACTCCTTGGTCTTCTTGTGGCTGAAGATAGTTCTTTGTGACTCTGACCGTGTGTTTGGGCTCATTTTTCATCCCGCAGAAATAATCTGACGCTTCCCTGATTGTACTGAGTGATGGATACAAATCTAAACAGTGTGTGGCTTTTGTCTTAACCAGGATTCCTAAACTTGTGTCAGTGACTGGATTTCTTCTCTGTATTCTGTCAACACCTAAAATCCTTGAAGTCTACCCAGGAGTCTATAAAAAGAACAAAGACATCACATCAATTCCGCCGCTGCGAAATATTTCTTGTGTGGGAACTGCCACCATGCAGGCCGAAATAATCAAAAGCTCAAATTGTAACATCTGCACATGATGATGTGTCTGTACTTTTGTAAGAGGTGTGTGTGTGTGTGTGTGTGTGTGTGTGTGTGTGTGTGTGTGTGAGACCTGCAAGTGGGACATGTAAGGTGGAATGCAGGTGTGTGGTTTGCATTTTATTTTATAAAAAGAAAAAATCTTTTGAAAACAGACTGATTTTAGCTGTACCGTATTCCAACAATTTACACGCATTTGGTGCAAATTAGAATGTAAACATATTTACATTGTCGCAGAGGAAAGCTCCAGGCTGATAAAACGGTGTCTGTGCTTGCTTTGCATGACGTTGGTGACCAGTCAGACTCTTCCAAGATCCTGAAACATGCTTCTAGTAGCAGTCACTGATTGATCCTGGGGGTGTCTTTAGTCTGGGATTCAGTCAGTCAGCTGTGGTAAATGAGCCTAACATGATCAATGTTGCGTTCTCCATTTAAAGGGCCGCTGTAATGTTGTAATGATCACAGCCTGCCGGCAGTGACAGTGTGATTTTCTTTAACTTCATAATGACTATTGGCGTAACTTTCACAAGTACACACCAATGTCTGTCACCGCGATCTGTCTTTGACTTCCCGTCGCACATAATCCGTTGTAATGAAGTCCTCTTTATGGAGACGTCTGCCTTATGGACTCTGACACCTCGTTGCCCGTCTGTCAGCGTGGCCCCAGTTAACACGCTGTGTCTAAATAAGTCCATAACATCTGCTAATAAAGCTCCGCTAATGGGTGTCCTTGTTTGGACTTATAATGAGCAATCATTAAGATCCCTCTTCCCAGGCTCTCCGTTCCGCAACTACAGCAATTAGTCAGCTTCCATTGTAAAGCACTTCTAAGCTGCAACACTTGGGTGCATTGAAATTTTATGAGGTCTTTAGGCAGCCATCAGATTATCTCTGTGGTGTGGCCAAATCGTTCAAGTCATCAATCATGTAGTGCCTGTTTAGTTTTAATAGGAGTTTGTAAAGCAGCCTCTTAAGAGGAATCTCTCGCATGTGCAGATGGCCTGATTGATCAGCGATGGTTTGTTGTAAAAAGATACTTAATTCAAATGTGTGACTTTAATGATTCGTCGTTTTAAATAACCTAATGTCTGGGATAGCTTGTTAGGTGTTTTTCATCATCTATTACCACACATGTTGTTAGATGGCACTTTTACATCTTCTCTGACATTATCATGCAGCATCTTAATTCTGATCTGAAATTTCCAGAGGTTAATGTGATATCTAAAAGAAGCTTATGTTGTCTGGTCACCAATCACAAAAATAGTGCTCAATTTATAATGTTATGAAATGAAGGAAAGCAAGTAAATACCAAAGCTTTGCTACTTAATTAAACAATTCATTTTGACCATTTATCATTTAATTTTTCATGTCATTTTATTGCTTTCCTGTTTCAGCTCATGCAAATCTTAAAGGTCCCATATTGTATAAACTCAGATTATCATGTCTTCAATTACAAAGCTGGTTTAAGTTCTATATAAATATCGTTAAAGTGTCAAAAGGCTCCATGGAGAAATACGCACATCCCATATTCAGCATCTGTGCCGTTTGGACTTCTGTAAGTTTGTGATGTCACGAATTCACGCACTTATTATGGCCCCCCTCAGTATGGCCGACGGTCCTAACCTTTATGTAGATGATAAGCACTGAGTGGCCATCCCATTGCAGAGCTAATCTAGTCATTTTTCACTGGTTAATCCATCCGTCTATTTTATATATTTTATTTGGATCCAGGACATAGATAATTAGATTAATTATAACAGTAGAAATTTTGATGTACAACTGGGAAGTACTAAAAGAAAGTTATTTAATAATACTTAGATCATTTTAGGCAATATTGTCCTGCTGGCTTTCTGTTATATTTGCATATTCAGGCTGGTATGATTTGAGGAACTGGCATGCAAACTGGTATCAATTAGGGCTTAAGTTTAACATGATAAACCCTGCAGAAGCCCAGTGTGTGTTCAATGAAATGTACAATTGTATGAATAAGTCACAGTTAAAAACAGTCCTTTCATGTCTGATGTTGCTGTAGGCCTTTTCACTCTTCGGGTCCCTAAGGAGACAGGTGGAGAGCACTTCGAAGGACTTCAGATGCTGACAAGTCTCCTCGCTCCGAAAGGCTCCCGGTCAGCAAAACCGTTGGTGGAGGACGTGACGGCAGGTGAGTCGTATTTCTCCTTTAGTTTACCTTGTTTGTGCAGCCGGTGTTCAGTTTGAGCTCCTGGGCGGGGAGGTATTAACTTGGAATCAACCGGGGCTTCTTAACATTTCACTAGAATGCAGTGAAAGTGCGGGAGATAATGAAGAGGAAGATGAAGAAGAGTTTGACTGGCAGGTGGAGCAGGAGGTTTACATGGAGAGATCTGAGGAGGAGATGAGAGCCCTGCACAAATATGGCTTCGGCAATCAGAGGTGTGGAGTGTTTGCCCGATTGCAAGTAAGTTCCATGGACGAAAACGATTATATATATTATATATATATATTTATATATATATGTATGTATATATATAGGATCCTCGCAGATTTAACAAACTGTGAATGTCCTGACAGGAGGAGCTCAGTGACGTGATCGACGTCAAGAACCCAGAAGGAGCATCAGCAGCTGAGAGGAGGAGGGCACGGCTGGAAGCAGAGGCATTGGCCTTCTCTCCTGACCATTACCTGTGAGTTTAACAAAGCAGAAGGCCCTCTGACACAGAGCTTCTTTTCTCTGCTGTATTTGTCTGCTGAAATCCATGTGTCATTTCAGGGCTGATTTGTTTGAGGATGAGGAGATAAAGGGGCTGCTGAAGTTCAGGCCATGGTGGGGCAAGCTCAGTCCTTCTACAGAGCCGGAGGGAGAATGTGGTGAGTTCATGTCATTCCTCATCATGTCATAATCTGTGGGGGGGGAAGAAAAAAAATGGGCTCGGTAGTTCAGTGAATCTGAATTGTTTTAGTTTGGCTGCTTATAAGAAGGAGGAAAAAAAATAGAAAGACAAAGCTGCTGTGTTTAAAAAAAAAAAAAATGGCTATGTTAACCAATGCAACAATATACTGTAAAAGTACTCTATTCAAAGTCCTACTTGAGTCAAAGAACAGATTCAGTATTAGAAAAATGTACCTAAACAAACAACTGTTTGAGATAACATAATTTAACTGCAACACTAATTCAGGAAAGTGCAAACAGCTTTTTACTACTGTAGCTGCTTGGACATGCTGCTAGTTTGAACTACTTTGTTGAAGAACCAGTTTAAAGATTCACGATGAGACAAATCTGTTTTACAACGTTGCCGAGAAAAGTTGCAGCAGCGTGATTCGACCGATCTCTGCTCGACTCGAAGCGTCTGACCGCGTTGCCTGCGACAAATAGTCAGCAGCTGGTCAAATTGGCGGAAGAAAGAGAGGATCACCTCATCGGTTTAGTTGAGGACTAGTGTGTCTGTATGACAGAAGTCCTCCGTTTAAGCACCCATGGGCGGCTACGAGTTCTTGACCCTATCTTTCTTTTTTTCTTTTTTTGGGGGGTTTTCACCATTTTATCACTTCCAAAAATGCCTCTAGCAAATAACTCACTATCACTATCCTCCTTCATGTTTTAAGATGCTATAAATTATATCCAAAAAAAAAAAAAGCCTGAAAAGCAATCTGTTAAAAACAGCCGCCGCTGTTGCTATGGAGATACTCCACTGTCTCGTCTTGTTGCTTCTGTGTAAACTTCCAGGTTTTAGGATGTTACGAACCGTTGAATTTGCGAGTAGTCGCAAGTTTTTCGAATCATCTCGTTGCGAGTCAGCTGTGTCGTTGAGTCGGCTGCGTCCCAGGCGAGTTTGGGTCCCTCGCGAAAAGTCAAGAGAAATCTAAGAGGCCGTAAAATGATAAATAGTACCTATCACTAATCTGTAATTCTTGTTAAAAACATAATCTGACCTTGTACAACAGTTAAACTGAACCATGTTTAGAGGACAATTCACTCGGGTTGGAAACAGCTGATTCAATGTGCCCTTAATGTATTTATATGCTTCTCATCCGTTTTAAACTGTCAATTAAAAATAGTGCAATAACAAAAAAAAAAAACTGTCTTGAAGATGCAGTTGACAAACAATAAATATTGCTGTAATATTAAATTGTAATACTATAGCAAAGTACAAGTACCTCAAAATTGGGCAGAAGTGCAGTACTTAAGTACACGCATTCAATAGCAGGGCCTATTATCTGAGTAGCTCTGAGTGTATGTACTATGGAATTTGCTCGTTTATCTATAAAGTGTATGGCTTCCAAAAATCGTACACACAACACTTGTTCATAAATGTGGTTCACTTATCGAGCTTTTAGAAGTAGTCAGCGTAGCAGTGACTGAAGGCGACCAGAAGGTGGCATGAAGTTGCAAAAATGGGGAGGGCAATCATACATTGTTTATTATCTGACCAAATTAAACAACTCTACCATTTCAATGCTCCCAGTAGTTCTCTGTCAAATCTTCCCCAAGTACAAGTGTCAATTCAAGGTTTGCGTATGCAGTCGCAAACAGGAATATAAAAGCTGGGCTTTGTGCCTGCCAGACACCCACATTGTTCTCTGACGATATGCGAGCTCCCCAAAGGACACACGAGTCTTTTCACTGTCCTTTTCCAAAGGAAGGACAGACCTCAGCTAGTTGGCTCCACAGCTGCGCTCCCTGCTAAAGTGCCTCGGGGTACTTCAACAAGAGAGACAGTTGCCATTATCAGAGATTGAACTTGGACCTTCCCTAATCACTACATCCCCCTGCTGCCCTTTGGCCAATTTAAACAAACTCATTTGGAGTGCTGATTTAGATTTTATTTTTTTTATTTTTTATTTTTTTTAATTTTTTTTTTTTAATTTTTTTTTTTTTCTTTCAAATTCAAGGTTTCCTTTTGACGTTTCCCTCCCACATGCTGCTTGTTGGCTGGAGCCTCCGAGCTCCACGTCGTTGTTCACCTTCAATGGGAGTGATAGTTTGTGAACACCGGCACTGCGAGAGGCCATGTAATTGTTCCATTCAGCGCCCCTAACAGCCCGTTAATTCCAGAACTTCCACTGTTCAAGCAGACGCTCGTCTCACAGCTCCAGTTTATGTGTGGCGTGGCCGTCGCATGCTTAAGAGAGGGTTTAGATCAAACGGATAGCATTATCGCAGGATGGAGTGCTGCTGGTCGTGTTTTTACCGGCAGCGGGGCCCGATCGCTGATGAGCAGCCATCAGTCAGCGATGCCGAAGGCCATTAGCTTCCGTCTGAGTTCAGCCTCCGTAAGGACATGACGGTTCCCCGCAGCCCCGGCTCCCCTCGCCTCGTTCTGCATTCTAAGACGGAGTGGCTCAGTCGGGAGCCCAGGCGGCGATAAATGGGCCAAATTAAACTTAATGGCTTGATTGACGGCTCGAATAGCATTAGCCTCAGCTGAGTGTGAAGAATGGCGTCAGTCAGTCAGTCAGTCAGGAGATTTAAGCGGCTCGCCGTCACATCTTGAAAGCGTGCTCGTGATTTTAACCGTTTGTCTTTATTTCAAATGGAGAAGTCCTCTATGGGTTTTTAGACTCCCCGCACCCCCTCCTTCACTTCAGCTAAGTGTGATATATATGTCACCTGACAGATGCATGTGGACACAAGTGCTAATGAAGTAGAAACTGGCCCCTTTGTGCTCTCCAGTTTCAGGGCCAGGACACTGACAGGCCACAGCTGTCCACTGGAGGCCCGTATTAACGCACTGGTCCAGTCTAAATGATCCTGACAGCCTGGCCTCTCTCTACCTGCTGCACTTTGTTATGGCTGGCGTTTAGAAATCTGACCTTTGACCAACTTAGATAGCCTTCTGTTGACTTAGGCTACCACACTACCCCAGTTTGCACAGACTGTTCATTAAATGTCCCTTTGATTTGACACTCGACACGATCACAGTGTGCATGCACAAAATTAACCGTATCTGCCATGACAAGGTCATATTTTGACCTCCAGCATTTGTGAAATTCTGGGAGCGTTTTCCAAGCCTGAGCAGCATTTTGCCGAAGCATATTTTGCTCCATGCCATCAGGCCATCTGGACCTGTAGAGAGCAGTGACGAGCCAGGCTACCGTTCCAACTGGAGGAATTAGGTCAGAAATTAATTTGCAATCAGCAGAAGCCCTCATACGCTGCGCACTAATGCCCACTAGAATTGACTGTCTCCGTAGTGGAGATGAATGAGCGCGGTGGTGGGTGAGTCTATCAGGTCTGCAGAGTTAATGGAAAATAAATCACTGTTGTGGTGCTGCCGTGTCCATCTTGGAAGCGAGTTGGTGCTCTGTTTCTGTTCAGATTTGCAATGTAGTGTTTGTGAATATGAGGTTGTAACAAGTGTGTCTGTGCAGCATCTTTCTTCAGAGCACACAACATGTGTGTCTGCTGAAAGCCATAAATACATTTGCTCAATGTCAGCATTCATACACTCGTATTTTTATTCCTCAAGTGCCTCTGCATATGTATGAGTGTGGTTGTTTTAAGAGACACTGTGTGCGCGCTGGCTGGGCTGTCTGTTGCTTTTGACTGCATGTTTAGTGTGTCACTTATTTGCCCGCCGTCTCTCAACACGCGTGCCGTCACGTGTGCAGCTGCGAGTGCTCGTGCACGGCGATCTCGGTGTCTGCCCGGCCGTGCGTTCCCTCTGCAGCTCCCTGTGAGGGACTCGGGTAGCGTCCGCAGGGAGCTAAAGCCTGACGTAATGCAGCAGGAATCTCCTTCGCGGCAGAGCCAAGTTCCTACTGCAGCCACAGAGATCACTCTGAAGCGCTGAGCTTGTGTGTGCGTGTATGTGTGTGTGTGTGTATATATACAGTATATCGTGTGTGTGTGTGTGTGTGTGTGTGTGTGTGTGTGTGTGTGTGTGTGTGTGTGTGTGTGTGTGTGTGTGCGTGCGTGTGTGTGTGTGTTCCAGCCAATACACACCTTGCACAACAGGGGCTCAGAGCGGGGACTCTTTATTTCTCATGCAGAGAGGAATTGCTTTCAGCTGTTTTAGAAGCTGCTGGGAGGGAAAAAAAACAAAAACTATTGAGTTCCAGCATGTTGCTGCAGATATTCAGAGTGCTTTTCAATACTGAATGATGCAGATCGCTCAAATGGGATTGAAGACTGTTGGTGTCGCCCCATTAGGCTTGCCACAGATCCTCATTAAACAGATGTCTCTTTCAAATGGCATCAGTTAGTGAATTTACAGAGCTCGGTAGAAGTTTTAGATATTTTCACATAATGAACCTCTAAAGTTTCTTAATGCAGAGCTGTACAGCCATCAGTGACATAGACATGGAATTAGATTTACAATTTTTTCTTATTTAATGTGGGACTGTTTGGCCTATTTTGTATCTGCTCTGCTAAAAGAAACATATTCATCAACTGGTCCAGGCTAACGGTTTATCGGCCAACAGTCACAAACAGTATGTGTGAAATCGATGTGCATCCACGCTTCAGTTTGTTTTTTTTCCATCACTGTCCACTCTGAAACAGCTTAATAATAGCAACATGGGGGGGAAAAAAATGTTTCTTCTTTGTCTGCAACAACACACAAATGTACATCAGAGGTAATATCTGGCAAGGAGTGCAACCTCCTGCTTTCTGTGGTCTTCTATACTTTTAATCCCAAAATTTGTGTTGGTTTTACAATTATTGCAAATGACAAATGAAATGAGATTTCAAAAAAATAGATTTGAAATATTTTTTAATATTTTTATTACGATATTTGTTCTGGTGTTATTCTTTCAAATTCACTGGTTTCTCTGGAGTTAGAGAAACAATTCCTTTTAAAAAAAAGACACTATTTGAGCTGAAAACTCGTGAATATTGTATGAGTCTTCGATTTTCAGCAAATTCTCACAAACAGAAAGGACTCTATCACTTGGAGCAAAGCAGAGCCAAACATAATGCAGGTTTCATTTCTCTTTCCACCTCTGACTTTGTTTAAATAGCAAATGCAGTGTGGTCAGGCACAAGGCAGTTGGAAGTGACTGACTGATTGACCAACAAAAACCTGGTCTTGAATCAGTGCTGCAGTATTTTACTGTAATTCTAAGGGCACATTATTAAGATAGTAATATACATCTATGGAGGCAGGTATACAATATATGTCCACTCTGCTTGTAGCAGCTCACAAACATCCAAAAAATAAAAAGATTACAGTGTGAATGATTATTATTATTATTATTGTGTCGATCAGTCTGATCAATCTTTACACGAGCAGATTTGTTTCCACTTCAGTGAAGTGTTATTTTCCACTCACTGCTTGGGAAATCTACTCTTATAATAGCAATCCGCCAATATGCAAGTACATCTGGCTTTTAGAGGGGATGGAAAGTGGCACGCTGATTGGTTTATTTCATTTTTATGCCCAAACGCACCTATAAAAATTATAGTAACCCCTTTTGAACCATGTGCCTTAACTTGTGCTCAGATTATATGATGTTAAACTAGCAAAAATGGATTTGGATACGCTCTAAATGCACTTGTGCCATACGCTTTAAGACCACAAGCTTATATGGTTAAAATAGAGGCCAAAATGTCCAGGCTGTCGTGAGGATGCGTGACCATCTCAGTGCTGCCATGCCACCGTGTGGTAAGACAACGACCGAAAAATGCATTTCATGCCACCGTCTCGTTGTGTGGATTGTGTGTGAAGAGCTGAAGAATTGTTCCTGGACATTGTTGTTGTTAAGGCTATCATCTCTGCTTGGAAACAGTTTGCTGAGCAAACGACAATGAAAACTGTCCTATAAAATCAACTTCTGTATGTATCTTGTTTATTTTTTTTTTTTTTTTTTTTTTTAAATCGAAAGGATATCGAGCTCATTCAAGGCCATGTTAAAAAAAACTATTATAGATTGATCATTATTGGATTTTTTTTTTTTTTAACCCTGAAGATTGATATGTAATCCAGTATTGGCAGGCTGTCGTCTGTTTATCCTGGTGGACCCTAATTTGGTTATGAATTATAGATTTTGCACACAACTGGACTGTGAGCTCCCATTTCTCCCATTTTTCAAAATCAACTTAAAGACACCTTTGGCTGAAAAACTGATCCTGCTGCTGTAGTGGCATTACAGGGTTTTACTACAGCTATGGCAGATGTGTGATAGTGTGAGATTAAGAGAAAGGCTATTTGTTTCATTACATATAATCACCTACAGCACACAAACAAACACTACCAGAATCACAAGCACACAAACAAAAAAACATGTCTGGGTTCCTGCAGGTATTGTTTTCTGCCAAATGAAAGCAGATTGGTGACAAATCTGTCCCCATTTAACCTGAGCGCACATTGTTTTTCCAAAGCTCTCTTTTGTCTGTTCAAACTAAAACGTGAGGTTAGTAAAACGGCATGAATCTCATATTTATCCGGCTTAGCGTGGACATAATCTTAAAGACTTAAGACCTACTTCTATTAAGCTGTTTATCCCTGCACTGAAACCGTGTACCTTGTTATCTTGATACATGATGGTTTCAGTGTGTGTGAAAATCATTGCTGTGTCTTTGTAACTTGTGGCTGCGCAGCACGCTTAAGTGATGGTGTGGAAATTTAGTAAAGTCAAATACATCACAGGCTTGCGTGTGAGAAGGAGTCAATGCAGCGCCTCCTAAAACCAACCACTTCAACCGCTTCTCACACCCACCATGGGAATATTTTGCTGTTCTCATCAAATCAGTTAAAGAAATGTTAAATGTTTTCTAGGTTTTTTGTTTTTGTTTTTGTTTTTTTTAAACTGTAAATCATATTTTTTGTGCAGCTGTTTCATTCACCGACGATGAGAAAGAGCAGCTGAGAAAATTCACCAACTGCTCCTACCTGTTGGACAAGACGTCCCGTCATCAAGCGTGGCTCAGCCTTGTGGACCTCCTGCTGGCTTACTCCTATGAAGTGCGCTCCACAGAGGGGGATCACAATGTGAGTGTGTGTGTATAGAGGCAACTCCTCCTGAGCAGCACATTTAGCCTTGGATGACAAAGCCCTCTATCCTCACATCCTTTAGACCCCCTTGCATTTAGTTCAGAGCCTTAAGAGATTACCAGCAGATCCCAGAGCTCAGTCCAGGCCTCTTTGTGTCACTCCTCTGAGGTAGCTGCCGAGAGGCGAGGAGAACAAGGCTCATTTCACTGTCACAGACACTTTGGAGCACATGTTAAATATATGATACAGCAGAATGTTGAATTATCGCTCAGCTATGAAAACAAATCTGTTGTAGGTAGAGATTTTAATTTCCACTTGGGATATCATAAAATGGAGAGAGACCAGAACAAATCTCCTACTTTAGATCAAATGCTTTTTAACCTGCTCTTTACTGTGAACAGAACTCTGAGCAGCTGCTGTCCATGCTTTCTGTCCAACCAGAATATACATATATATATATGTGTATATATATATGTGTATATATATATGTATATATATATATGTGTGTGTGTGTATATATAGTGCTGCATATTCCTGTAGTGATGGGCAATATGGCCTGAAACTATCACAATGCTTTAGGATATTCCTGCAATACAGATATTCTTGAAAATTTGACAAAATACTAGGTACAATTTTATTATTAATTTCAAGAACAAACGCAATAAATTCAATGTTAGCTTTATGTCGGCATAAATGTTACTGCTTTCAAATATTCCGTTAAATCTGCTCTGACATTTTAATGTGTTCTGTTGTACATCTGATCTTTTGTAACCGGGCCACTACACACGTAACATATCTCATTCCACTACACTGCGTAACAGTATAATGTCATCATGTCAACAAGTCCAAATATTGCCATCATCTCGAAATTAACATTATTCACATTAGCATTACACTGATGTTATTGTGAACAATACGATATGGAGTGTAATATTTCCTGACCGTTGTTATTGTATTGTATTGTTTTCTTCCCTGCAGGTGGAGTCACCGTGGACTATCAGAAAACTCAGCGGGACTCTGTCTTGGCTGGAGGTGAGTCCGTTATTACATAATCAAATAAGAGCACGGCTCCTATTTCCTTGTTTTTTGACTCATATTTACTGTTCATCTAAGAGAGATAAGCCACCTCATTACACATTATTGTAAGTCTGTCATTCCATATGCCTTTTATTTGCCTTAATTGATGACACACAAGGAGATACTACTACTACTACTTATTCACCCCTGTGTATGACACTTTTTTGGGGGGGATACTGTCATTTTTCCAGTGTAATGGGACATTTACTAAACAATAACTGAACCAAACTGCAGTTCATCTGAGTGGCATTTGTTGCAACTGAATAAGATCTGTAGCTGGTCTGTTTTGAGACTGTTGTCTGGAAAGAAATTGAGATGTTTTTCCATGCTTCAACAAATTTCAATAAATCTCCAGTAAATATGTCCATAGTTTACATCTGTTTCAGTTTGCCATCTTAACAATGCTCTTGTATTTAATCATTCTTGTTGCCTTGATGTATTTTGCTTTTTACATTTTCTGTGGTAAACTGAGGGAGGGTGCTCGCTCACAGATGGGACTGGTTTCCATTATGTTCGATATTTTCTGAAAACATGTTGAAAGGTCTTGTTACCACCCTGCCGTGTAAAGTTTGGCGCTCTCCAGTTCTCAGCACACAACTGCATCTGCATCCTTATCATGCAGCACTTCGCTGGTTTGATCTGTTAAACTTCAGCATCGCTTGATGCCAGAACACAGACAAAGTTTCATTAGCAGCTCTTTAATTGATTAAAAAAAAAAGACCAAATTAGTTACTGTTGCATATCCATCACTAGTTTCAATGGTGCCAGCAAATGGACAAAGGCTCATTTGTCAGGAAGGGGAGCAAATATAGATAACATACAGAAGGGAGAACCGTTGCCCCAGCCTCATGGTTTTCACTCTGGACCAAGTTTTCTTCAAGGATATCTGTATTTTGTCTGCCTTCGTCTTTGCCTCAGTTCTGAACAGTCTCCCTGATGCTGACGAACACCCCTATGTCATAACGCTACCACCGCCACGCTTCACTGCAGCGACCCTGCCTCATTCCGTCATTATTTTCTACCGTTTTTATTTAGACAAACTTTGTAAAAACAAAAAACAGACATCTCCATCACTCACAAACCTGAGTGCTGCACAACAGTAGCAACAGGTTGTTCCCAGTTCAAAGAGCAAATTGTAGTGTGTGCCGTCTGTCTGCTCGCAGTGTGAGTAGCTTGTCAAAGACAATTGAAAAGATGATTTTGTGTCAAACTGGGTTCCATCCACACCCGTGTTTTCAGAAACGTTTGCTCTTCATGTTGACACACCAAAGCGGCAGGTAATAGTTGATCCTGTCCATCCTCCTGGGGCTGATCATGGCTGCATCGAGGACAAGTGGTTGAAAGAATACCCCATTTCAGTAAAAAAAAAAAAAAAAAATCACAGCTCTGTTTGGTCCTACTCTGTTATTTCTTTGTTCCGATGCCACCCACTCTCCATTATGACTTGCTTCAGTGCCTCTGTGTAGTCAAACGCAGTCAGTGTTGTACGTTTTATTTTTTAGAACAGTTATCTGATCTTTTCACTCTAGATGAAACTGCAGTTTGCAGTGGTGGGAAGTAACTAGATACATGTAATTAAATTACAAGTAAATGTAATTGTAATTTGTTACAGTTACTATTTAAAATATTGGTAATTATAAAGGGGGAAAATCTGTTCAGTTTTCAGTGAAAAGAATATATTCAGATTCATCATATAGAATATAACATCCATTTTGTTGCGTTGCATCTTTTGTCCATGCAGGAATGTCTTCTGTTTGCATTTGGACAGGCTCCATTCATTTGGCAGTACGCTGTCAAATTTTGAGTGATGTTTGCGATTGGTTCTTTTGTTTAAATTTGCACTGCCTCTCGTCTGCCAATCAAATCAACGTGCATTGCTCTAAACAACCACGCCAAGGCTGTTTGCCATGTCATCAGATAAGACAAAGAGATATTTAAATAGAGTCATTCAGGAAACGGTGTCAAAACCCAGGGAACAGTACCAAGCCCTGTTGATAGTTCTATCTAGTTAACCTGAATGTTTACTTGGTTTAAGTTTATGGGAACAGTTTCACTTTACTGCAGCCAGTTGTGATCCACATATGTGTTAGATTAAATAACTTTAAATTGAAGTTTGTCACTAATTAGTGAGTACTGTTGTGAGTTTTACAATGTTTAGGAGTTTTCAGCTTTATTGCCCAGTTAATAACGTGTTCGAAAAAGTTATCAAATGTAATAAATTACATACATTTGCTGATGTTATTTAAATAGTTATATTACTCATTACTTTCTTAACAGGGTAACTAGTAATCTGCAATTTCCTAACATTGCTGATGCATGTTATTTTTCAGTCTTTTAGAAATTCAAATCATTTCAGATTTTTGGGGTCTGTTCCAAGAAGCCGTTTATCTGAGTAATCTGAATAACTGCTGAGTAATCCCTGACCTTAAACGGGACTTTTTACATCAGACCTTAATCCAGAATTAAGGAGGATCCACATTTTACTCAGCAATATTATCCAGATTACACAGTAAACCTGCTTCTTGGAACAAGAATCTGTTTTGTTAGATGTCTCCATTCTTAACCACTTAGTGTGGGTGAGAGGTCAGATTGAGAAGGGAATCATGCTGCCTTTTCAGACCTGTGGCTCGTGTACAGATACATCCAGATTATTTGTACAGGTAACTGCTCTTAATTGAAGTTCACACCTGGCATCAGAAAGCGGGCCCATGTAATGCTGGATTTATAGCCAGTGCAAAAGGATTAAAGGGAGTCCCTCGGTAATATGATGAAGCGTTGGTTGAGAAATGCAGTTCCAACAATGGCCGCGGCGGTCGAGCTAGATGAAGCCACAGTAACAATTGTAACAAAGCCAGCAAATATTGTGCAATTGAAGCTGGAGCAAGAACACTGCTTATTCTTTTTTTTTTTTTTTTTTAAGTGGAAGTCATCTCAAATATGGCGTGGCGTGTCATGTCATATGTTCACAGCGGTAATTCCGAGCTGGTAACACCAGGGTATCCGTTAGTGACACAAATGTCATAATATTTTGGCATGATGTTTGGATTTTTCTTTCCAAAAGGCACCTTGTGAGTCTTAATTAATGTCTAGCTCAAAATATACTCAGGCTCGTACATTAGGCTGTATTATTTACAAGTTCTTAATATTTTATATTCATGATATAAAACATATCATGAATATAAATATATCTACAATTTGGCAATCCAAGTTGTAGAAGTGCTCCCAATGTTTGTCACCTCACATTGCCAACAGGAAGAAAAGCACTTAACTTTTACTTGTGGAATTTGAATAACTCCTGCCACATTGGAACGACGTTGAGGAGGCGTGCATCAGGAACCCTTTTATCCCCCAACGCACACACAACATAGTAAATGGAAAGAACTATATATAACGCCTTCATAGCTTCAAGATTTACAAAGCATTGTACAATTTTTGACTCTCATTCACACACACACACACACACACACACACACACACACACACACACACACTAATGGCGACAGCGCTGTCATGCAAGGTGCTGCCATCGGGAGCAACCCTGGGTTTGGTGCGTTGCCCAGGGACACTTCGGCATGTGGACAGTTGAAGCTGGGTTTTTAACCGCCAACCCTTAAATTAGTGGCAAGCGTTTGAGCCACAGCTGCTGTGCAAAACCACGCTGCGGCACGTCTGTATCCCCGAACAGGTGCTCAATGCAGATCTGCATCCTATCGGTCTTGTTTATTTCTGTGGCTTTTGAGAGTTGTTGGTTGTTGTTGCCAGTTGTTTCACAGATACAGTGACACGCATGTACCCATACATCTGCCAAAACAGATGATGTAGTTTAATGGGCGAGTGTTTATTAATGGTGGGACACATTTCGGTTAACACTTGTGGTAGGTGCGTCTCGCAGCACAGTTGAACACCCTGCGAGCGAGTCGCTTCCCAGTGCGTCCTCATTACGTGGTGGGCTACGTACCACTCATGACCAACACTTGTGATCAAGTTGCATTTCTGTTGTAATTCTAAACAAGCCGAGTGAGGGTCCTTGGAGGAGTTTGGGTGCCGACTGTAGACCTCGACCACAGTTTGAGAGGTAGTCGTGTTCCCGCTGTGGCAAAGAAAAGTCTCCGCCCGCCTGGCAGGCCTCTACTGCTCGTCAGTCGTGCCAGCAGAGCTGTCAGCTCCCATTGACAAGCCACCTCACTCAATCTCCCCTCCCCCTCCTCCCTTCACACTGGGCTCTACAATAGATTCCTCTCTGTCTTTGACTACCCGTCTGTCTGTGTGTCACCGCTGATATCAGCTCTGCTTCCTCACTAACATTCCCCCCTCTGCTGTGTCTTTTGTTATGCTCTCTCCGGCTGGCTGTCTTGCCTCCTCGCTGATGCTGAACATTTCCCTTTCGCTACCACCTTATCCCCCTCCCTCCATCTGCTGTATGTTTACTTGTCCTCAGTCGACTGCGCTGGTGTGACTGTGAGCCCCCACCCCCCCACCCCCCGCAGCAGCTGACCTTATTTACACTCCTGCTAAACAAGCCCAAGGGAGAGCATGATCCCCCGATGACACGCACTAGCAACACATTCTTAACAAGCCACAAAGAAGAGGAGGGAAAGAGATGCGGGATGAAAAAAAAAAAAAAACTGTTTCTGTCTCCAGGCTTTTTGTCCATTAGTGCGGAGAACTTCTGAGAGCGATGGCAGTGATTAAAGAGAAGCACCAATTATCAGGCCAGGGCTGCAGAGGTGTTTAAGAGTTGTGAGCCCCTGTTTTGCCAAGCTCTATAAATGAGTAATTGTTAGGAGTAATTAGGGCACAATCAACTGCAATGCACACCAATGAGAGGCAGTATTGAAGCAAAGAAAAAGTCACGAGGATGAAACCATCAAAAAGTCTGCCGGAGCCTTTTCCGTCAGTTACATCTTTGAGTGTCCTTCTTTTCTCTCTGGGAATAAAAGAATGGCCTGGCTTCATGAACGTGGCGTTTTCTGTCCTTCAGACTTACAGCTCCCTGCAAGAGGTCCTGGTGTCATTTGGACGGAGGGCGCTGTCCTACCCACTCTACAGACACTTTGCTTTGGTATCTGCAGCTATTCGTGACACAACTAAGATCTTGCGGTCAGGTGAGTCCCCCAGAAGCACCCCCACACACACACACACACACACACAAACACACACACACACACACACACACACACGCACACACACACTCATAAAGACCCATAGGTGACATCTTTCCGTTTTGAAAGTGCTGCATAGATCAAGTGTAAAGTTGACCGGTGGTGATCCCTTGACGTCGGCCACATTTTCTCGAGTTAGTCATCTTTGTGCGTTTTGTGGTTTGGAGTTGAAACTAGAAGCTGACTCAAACCTACTCTCTCTCCTCTGTGAACACAGGATATTTGCTAATTAGTGTTAATTGATTCTGTCCACCCCGTGGTTTCCTCTGAGCACTGTTTTCATATGCAAATAGGTTGCAGCCTGTGTGTGGTCAGACGGAGTATGCTGCGTGCCTATAAGCAGCGGGATGCAGCTCCATTGTGTGCGGATGCTACTGAAAAGGCAGCCAACACGCTTTTCATAGTGTATTGTTTTGCAGAAACAGCCTTTCACACTCTCTCTCACACTCTCTCTCACACACACATACACACACACACAGTCTGGAGAAAGCGATTCATGAGTATTCTGCAGCGAATGCTTGTAAGTAATATTATTCCAGCTAAGCAAGCGAGTGTCCGGGCTCCCACCCCTCAGGGAGCGAAATGTGGATTAGTCGAGAACGGACTGTTGACTCCGATATCTCGAAGCCCAGAGTAATCTTTAAATCAAAAGCCCCCGCAGGCAGTGTAAACATACTCAGGATATGTGAGGGCTAAGATTATCCAGCTTGTGATGATTTGAACGCCGGTAAACGACTGCAAATTAAAGGCCTTTTAAGCTCCAAATTAGCACATCCTCGCCTCATTAGGTAGGAAGAGGAGTTGATCAGGAGAGCCGGCGAAAGAACAGTTCGTCACTCTTTGCTCTCACCTTCTGTCTTTTTCGAAAGATTTCTCTCGTTCGGCCCAAGTCTGGTAGTTGTTCTGCCTCCTTACAGAAACAGCCAGCCAGTCATCAGTGACTGGCTGTGTTATTTGTTTTTCATGTTAAGAGAGGGGGTGGGGGGGATTACAAATTATTTTCTGTACACTTTCAACAATGTTCACCGCTATCTCCTAACCGTCATAATTTACAGGCATTACGGAAGAATGAGTAACAGGGCTTTTCCATAATGAACTGTAACTGCAGTAATTTGGCCTTGCGTGTGTCTGAGGGTGTGTTTCCTCCCAGCATTACTTTCCACACTAATTAATTTGTCAGGATAAGGCAAATGGAAATGCGTGCCCCATTTTTGAGGCACTTCATTTAAGTGGCTGCAAAAGCAAACATTCATTAGTATTAGCAAAACAAACGCCATTAATGGCAGCACACAGGTTGAGGTCTTGTAGGTAGTAACGTTATCTGGGGGTAAATATTTGAACAGCCCTCTGGCAGCGTGGCGAGTATTCTCAAGGAGCTCCTCCACCTGCTTCCGAAGTGGCTGTAACAAAAGAGCCAGGAGAGCCTGAGTGGGACCGGAGCTGAGAAGTGTCGAGGGTGTTGGAGTCATGCCGCTGTCCGGACAAGACATTAAATGCCAGGTGTTACAGATCCGTTGTGCTTCTCTGCTGTTTATTCATTCAGACTTTTTTTTTTGTTTTTTTAAGACTTCTTTTTTTTTTTTTTTTTTTTTTTTTTTTTGTAGTAGTAGTAGTTGTAGGATTTCCTCCAGAGTGCTGAGAGGGCAGGAAAAGTTGGGGTATTTAATTTAGGAAATTCAAATTTTAGGTCGTATAAAGCACTCTGACCTCCTTCTGTAATAGAAAATCAAGGAAGGGTAATGAAATTTTACATCCAAACCGAGGGAAATTTCAGAGTGCTGATGATCTTTTATTGGATGAGATGCATGGATCGTGTGTGTGCATGTGTGACTGGGGGAGGGAGGCGGGGGGGGGGGAGTACCGTCACAGATGAATTGTTCTGGCACATTAAACCCGACACAGGCTGAAGATGTATCTCTGGTGCCTTTCAAGCACATGATTATAAGTCTTCCTGCTATTTTTCCTGCTCTCTAAAAGCTGCTTTTAGAAAGAACCTTTAGGTAGACTTAATTAGGAAGCTCCCCAAACTCCTGCATTAATTCTCTTATCAGTAGAACCACGAATTCAGCCTCAAAGAGTCTTTTTCAGACACGACATTGACATGCGTCCTGGTCGATCTGATCACACGAGGATCTGCTTAAAGTGCACACCCAGGACGTGTTGAGATCTGATCTGCTCAGACCACATTCGGAGATGACCTGGGACGCATATTGCCGCACTCTTTTAGCAGCGTGAATGCAAATGCCCTGCCCTGGGCCTCACTAAAGGACCACCTACTCAATTGTTGTCTTCTGAATAAGCAGGAGAAATATCCTGTGGAACAAAGCTCTTGCATGATTCTGCCGGCTGAACTGTACAGAAAGTACATTCACTTGCTAACTGCAAACTAAACCGGTCCCCCGCCCGCTTGCACATTCAAGTTCAACTCTAGTTCATTTATCCTCTGTATCGATGAGGCCGGCCCTCTCAAATCCACTTGAATAATTAAAGAATCGGAGCCTGAACCAACATGTCTAGGTCGTTCCTAATGGCTGGCGTTGACAAGTCAAAAGAGTGGCAGACATTTTGATTTTTGAATTCCGTGTGACACCATAATTTGGTAGAATAATTGTCTTGAATAATTTACAGATTTGAAATATATATGTAGGCCAATAGATGGAGCATTAAAAGGAGGCTGAAGATGCCTGTTACTTCGATTCCTTATTTTGAATATATTGGAAAAGACATACAGCATTTATTTTTTTTTTTTTTTTTTTTAAATACTGCGAGAAAGAGTGCTATTAAAGTCAACAAATTGAACGCTGTACGGTGAGATGTGGATAAGTATTGTTGAGTGGTATTTACTATCTGAATCGTGTTATGTGTTTCTTTGTATGAGGTACAGATTACAGGTTAGACATATTCTAAAGTTGATGCTCTCTTTTCATTTGTTTTATTTTGCTCCGTGTATATTATCGGTCTCATTTTTCATTACGTTATGAAGTCTTTAATCATAAAGATGACATACCAAATATGCTTGAAATCAGGCACGGCGTAGGAAAACAGCAAATTTGTCAATTTTAGTTTGCTGCCACAGCGGTTTTTATAGTCTACAATTGTGTCTATAAAAGACACAGCAGGCTTTTGCTTTTGGTTCACTTCACACCCGCCACTACTCTGCAAGCCTGCCCATGCAGCAGCTACGAAGGAACGACTGTTGTACATTTGGAGTGCACATTCTTCCCCCAGGCCAGGTTTACCTAATTCACACACATTGCACACTTCTCCTCAGCATTACACCCAGAATCCCAACGTTGAAGTGGTGCAACCTTTCCTTCCAGTTTTCTGCAAACATCTTCCTTCTGAAAAAGAAGTCAGATCTTGGAAGCAAAGTGTGCTTTTGCCTCACATGATCCGTGTCCTGAATTTTGAGGGCAGAGTTCCCCGCGTGCGATTTCATGCTTTTAAATAAGAACCAAATGTTTGTTCAAGGTTTTCCTCACTGAGTGGGCTGTTTATTTTGATTGGTCTGGAATGTCTCTGGACAATGCCAACCAGCTCCGCGGAGGTGGAGAGGAGCGTTTGCTCTTGCCCGCAGTGGATTGTTGGCCACATCAGAAGGTTATTTATTGTGGCTGATTGGAGGGAGAAATGCTGTGGCTGGTTGTGTGCTTTAGGAAAAACCATTTGTCCCAATAACAAAAGCAGATTCTGTGGAGCTCTGCACATGTGATGCGTTCGAAAGCTGCAGCCTTCCAGCTGCCACATTTTTAAACACTTTGTCAAAGTGCAGGTGTGGACTATGACTGACAGTCCCCATTATTAAGTAGATGAACATATTTAGTTCACATAGTTTGGCTGGCAAAGCTGGCTGGAAGCTTCTTCTTTTCTTTTTTTTTTCTGTAATTATATGTACTGCATTGTATACAATAAATGTAGCACATGGAATTCTATAGGCACACAAATTAACATGAACACGGTTAAAATGAAATAAATGAAATGATTTAGATAAGCAGAAGCAGTTGAATGCCTCCTGTTAATAATTATACAAATGACTCTAAACTTAAATAACTAAAAGCTATGAATAAAATATTTGCTGTCCTTGATCATCCTCGTGACATTTGTTATTGTTAGCAAAAATGGAAATCGAATGAATAGAATTGATGTTTTTTTTTTATTAAACTTCGCTCACTTCCTTCATGTAGGGCGGATTATTTCTGGTGGCTCTAAACAAACCGTAGAACTGGATCTCTGCTGTTTATTTAAGCGATATGTATTGGCGTATTAAACACGTTTCCCTCCGCTACCCGCATGCTTATTGCATCCCCGTCCACACCGCATTAACATGCGTCCCCGACAGCTGAAAGCACATCTGGTCACACATAGTTTTTAGAAATGCGTCTCGAGTGACCACTTTTGATCGGATGTCGCACCCACTACTCTATATGAACATAATTACACATATCGCTCAAATAAACGCGTGCATGAACTCCAGCAGAGAGGACTTGAATCTATGGGCAGTTAACACAATGATATCTTTGCTCACTCCTCATTTTAGTGCTATGTCAGTTAGCCTACTTATTCTTTTTCACATCTCTCGTGTTTTCACTGTCAATTATGTTGTCATAGAAAAAATGTGAGCGCTCTTAAAGAAGTACAATAAACCCTCCCGTCTCCTAACTGCACTTCTTTTATTTTATCTCTACTACTTTTTGATGTGTTGCACTAAAGGTTTTCACAAGTGTTGTTTGAATAAAGGTTATGATGATCTGTCTGAAAGCCCTCTGACTTTTGAGAAAATTGGTGTCTGAGCTGTGGTGGACGGGAGGGAAAGGAGATAGACAGACTGTGTTTTTTTTTTTTTTTTCTTTTCACTAAACAGCTGCTTAATAGTTAATGCACACAGCAGAATCACGCTCTATAGTTTTTCTATTGGACATTATTTCTATTGCTTATTCAGGGGGCATCAGTTGCGCAAGAGGTCCTTTTTTAACGTGGCCCAGAATGCACTTGCATTCCAACTGCTAAAAGAACGCAGCCATATGCGTCTTGGATCCCCTCTAAATGTGATCTGAGGAGATCAGATCGCAATGTGTCTTCAATTGAACGAATGTGGATCACCCAGGATGCGTGTTTTAATGCCACGTGAACAGAGCCGAGGTCCACAAACACATCGGCACAGAGGTCCTCTCCTTCGTTGATGATTGGTTCGTTGGTCTGCGGTAGCTCCCAAACAAATCGCTTCCTTTTCTGCCCCTATCCAAAACGGATTCAGATAATCAACCAATCAAACAGCAGGTTTCTGTGCCCATGTTTTATACTGCATATTCATTCTAAACAGGTTTTGACTGCTCACACTATAAAAGTGGCAACATTAAATGGACTCTAATTGTTAGTAGGCGATCTTGACTGTCACAATAAGATTGTAACAGGTTTCATTCTGTTGTCTAATAATAGAGAAAATATCTCAAATTGACAAACTGCCCAAAAAAAATGATCCTCATCATAAAAAAAAAGATTTTCTTGAGCACCAATGTACAAGTCTCCTTGAAAAAAATGCTCCAGTTCATTACCTTGCTGGGTTTGATTAATTGATGTATGTAAGGTTAGTAATTGAGGCCTTTACGTGTGATAGATCACAAGAAAACAGTTGCAGATAAGGATGCTGCACAGCTGCTGAACAGACCAAATTATTAAAAACATTCGATGCTATTTTTGCAAACCAGTTTTTGACAGTCGGAGCAGAAGCACCATTAAATTGACAGATCGAATGCCAGAAATAGAGTTATCTGGCTCTTTTGTCTCCGATGAACCTCTTCTTAACCAGGAACTCTTCTTAAGGCGCATGAATCAAATTACTGTGTAGCTCGCAGGGATTTCCCTCTGATCCCATACCTCGGCTTTTATGTATGGAACAATGACTGCAAGCCTTTAGATGCTTGCTGCGTCTGCCAGCAGCTGGAGTGCATTGTCATCTTTAATACCGAGTGCGAATAACACTGTTTTTCCATTTGCCTGCTCCGCTGTGTTCCTGTGCCCAGGGAAAGCCTGCGTCCTCAAATGCCTGCTGGATATTCACAAAGTGTTCCGAGCGAATGAGCCGGCCTACATCCTGAACGATCTGTACATAACAGACTACTGCATCTGGATCCAGAGGGTCAAGTAAGCCAACCAAACACACAAACACACACAAACGCACACAAATCCTTGCGAATATCAGCTCGGAGACCTTCATCTAGAGAGAATTACCTTCAGAGCCAATGGTAAGTGCCACTCAGCCCCCATGATGCATCAGTGCTTCAGAAGAGAGGATTAGATGAGTCATTTGTCACGGCAGGGCTGATTGAATGGCCAAGCCAGCGAAAGATGCAATCTCCCTTGTTGGCATTATCATGTGTCAAAAGTGCTGTCGGTGAGTGCACTCGGCAGTTTCACTCCGTATGAAACTTTTTAAGAGCGCACGTGTGTGCCGAGGCTCCTCAAATCTTCCGTGGGTGTAACCTTCCACCGGCGCTGCAAGCCGAACGTGCCAAATCCGTTCTTTCTTCCCAAGCGATACAGGCCTGATGGCTCCCATGTCCTCCCAGTTCATATTTAACAATTACTTACACATTTTAAATGCGAGCCTGCGAGCACATTACTCAGTAATGGGCTCTGTTTTACTCTTGGCCAAGGTTCAGCCAAGTGGTGTGCTCGTCTGGAAAAAGCCCAGTTGAAAAATGTGCGCCTGATGTTGTAGGCTCGGCGCCCAGATGCAGACACGATAAAAGGTCTGCAGGGATTTAGCGCCCTCCCCCCCCCCCACCCCTCCCACCCTCCTCACATTCTTATTTCTACAGTTTTCCAGCAGAAGTCTTGAATTCTGCTTTAAGAAAATACACTGCAGATGCTGGGATCTTTTGTAGGTGAGCAGCAGTTGACGGGGATCACTTTTCTGTTCAAGACGGAGACCAGGGAGAAGACACCCACTCGATCTTACCCTGTAAGCCCACGGAGCTTCTGAAGCGCCGTCGACTCGCTGAAAAGCTCGATCACGTTCTGCCGAGGGGCACCAGAGGGCCCCCACCCCACCCCGCCGTTCATGGGAACTAAATCTCAACTTGACCTAACACGCTGACTCCTACTACGCCCCGCATCGATCACTAAATGGATTAGCCTGCCCTCTCTTAGCACTGACCTGCGATTGAATTGTTGCAGTTCTCTTTCTCTTGTGGAGAAAGAAAAAAAAAAAAACATTGAGATTAGTGAAACCATTTCTGATCGCCTCCAGCCACCTCAAGAGAACAGCCAAGAATGAACAGCTTTTTCAGATCCGTATTCTGGCTCCTACTCAACAGACATTTCATTCACTCTTCTCCTGTGCTCTATTAAACTCTGTTCCCATGTTTGCGCTATATTAAAAGGAGCCTGCAGTCACTATGCAAAGCAGCCAGAGTTTCCAGGAGTCGTGATTTCCACAGACCGACCTCCGCTCATGGCACGCGCGCCTTGTTGCGCGGCCCCCTTTTTTGTGTCGTCTGACAGGTTTGATGACAGATCGTGTAGGCATTGTTTTCCTCGGTGCGAGATATCCCCCCCCCCCCACACCCCGTGTAGGATTTGTCATCCTCCGCTAAGTGAGTCGTCTCTGGGAGCCAGGCGGTGAGATGAGATGTAATCTATACCCCCCGGCGCGATCCCTGTATCCTGTCACTCCCCCGCCGCCGATCCGCGATCCGCCGCACTTGACGGACACGCCGATTAATGGATGTTTGCCGGCTCGGGGGAGGGGAGGGTGATTTATTTAATCTCCTCGCTGTCCCACGTGCATTTTCTGCTGCTAAAGTTGCTCCGACTGCCGAGACATCGGTCTCAAATTTACACCCTCGTAAAGACTTCCCGGTGATTTAAGCCGCAGGGCAGGCGCGCTCCTTTACTCTCGCACGCAAGATCAGAGCACACTGAAAATTCAAGAGTCCGACCTCAAAAGCAAACTGCGCTGCACATCTTCTCTGTGATGTGAAACTTTTGTGTTTTGTTTTCACCGGAGTGGTCACTGTTCCCAAACTTTACACGCCCTCCCCCGTGTTGGAAGCGGTTTCAACTTCGCGCCCCCCCCCCCCCCCCCCCCCCCCCCCACGCACCCATCCGATCCTAATTATCTCCCAATTGTTAGCAGAGAGTATTATTCCAAATGGAGCTGCAGCCTCTTCAGTCCATTAGTTTCAGTGTATGCTTTTGAAGGTCTTCAGCTGCCAAAAAACCCCTGCAGAGCTGCTGGGCTGCGAAGAAGAAGAAGAAGAAGAAGAAGAAGAAGAAGAAGAAGAAGAAGAAGAAAAAAAAAAAAAGCCAGTTGCCTCTCTTTTCTCTCTCTTAGTTTTCCCTCCCTTTATCAAAAAAAAGAAGCTTGGCGAGGCGCCAACGTAGATTCATGGCAGCCAGCACAGACAAAGCTTATAAGCCCGGTGTTGTGTTACACTACCTCCAGTTAAATCAGAAGGGCCACAACTTCCTCTTTCAGAGTCGGTTCACTCGCAACCACCCACCCACCCTTTTTAATTGGGTCAATTACATTCTGGCAAGGAAAAAAAAAAAAAACACGGCCAAATACAAGCGATGTGCTCCAGGGTGAGTCTGAGAGGAGGATGAAGTCATTAGTGAAGAGAAAATTTTGTTGCTTTTTTTTTTTTTTTTTTTTTTTTTGTGTCCTTGCGGAACAAATGTGCAAATTGTCTATAAGGTGTGTGAAATAACACATTTCTCCAAAGACTGGAAACTTGGTGAGAAATGGTTTAGGGAAAGGCTGAGCCTGGCACCATAACAGCTGAATGAACAGACTCCCAATAATTGTGAATGGGAGGTGTGAAGTGAGCAGTCCTCAAAAGACAATAGGTGTTGTTTTCACTTTTAAAAAAAAAAAAGAAAAAAAAAAAGGAGTGCAAGGAATGAAAGCATGTGTGCAGCACTGCATGAAAACAACAAAGAAAACTGCCAAAAATGAAGTTGTAGACTTTTTTTTTATTATTTTTTTTTTTTTCCCCTTCCTGAGAGCAGTCTTTTTTTTTTTTATTATTATTATTTATGGAGCAGCCCTCCATAAGCCCTCCAGAAGTTGTGCTTCTACTCGCTCGGTTTGCCTCCCTCCACTCATTCATTCACCCCGTGGCATTGTGCCCGTGACAATGGCCGCCGGGAAGAGTTGTCCAGCAGCTCTTGACAGCAGCTCGCCCCCGCAAGGGGAAAAAAAAGCATCCGGAGCTCTTAACAAACTGGGGAGGGAGGGGGGGGGGGGCGTCTCGGGGCAACGAAGGTCAAGCGCGGGGTCGGCGCGTCAGGGAAGGTCTCCGGTCAAACGTCTGGAAAGCTCGCGCACGATCCCATCGATTTGGTTGCATTTGCGTTCGCGGCTTTTTCTTCCGAACAGAAGTGAGGGGCGCTCGAGGCTATTCCCCCCCCGACGGGTGAAAGCCGCCAATCCCGTTCTCGTCGTCGTCGTCGGCAGTGAGCGGCGCGCGCCCGGGCCGCGCACGCCCCCCCCCATATTTAGCTCGGGATGTCGGTCCCCTGCTGGAGTGACACCCAGATGTTCGGTGCGAAGGACTTTACATTTCATTCCGCCAGGCTGCGGCGCGGGGACAATTTCAAACGGCCGTCCCGAAAGCCTCGAAACGGACAACGGAGCCGCTCCATCTCGCGTCAACCTCGGCGCTGAAGGAGAGATCCTCGGAGGCCCCGCCGGGGAGAACAAAGACGCAAACGTCTCCCGGCTAACAAGGACAAGTAGTACAGATTTCCTCTCAGCACGAGTCCACTCCAGATTTTGGTCTTGAATACACAGTGCTCATCTTAAAACGCGGACTGCCGTGCTCGTGCAGTTCCTCTCACCCGCGTTTTGGAGTGCCCGCTCCACCGGTGGGGTTTTTTTTCGTTTCGACAAAGTCGCTCGACATCGTCCATTCCGTCACTTTTAGAGACGCGAACAAGAGATACCAGCTGTAGAATATAAAATCACAGGCTTAAAACGCCAGTAATACAAATTCAGGACTTGCATGCCTTTAGCGTAGACATAAATCAGACGGTGAAACGGGAAACGGTAAAGCTGACGGCAAAGAGCCGAACAAGTTTGTTGTGAAGATCCCATAATCCCAACAGCAGAGCGCAACTCCAACCGGGGGGGGGGGGGGGGGGGGGGGAGATTCAAATCCAAGCCTAAGGGCTCTTGACTTTTTTTTTTTTTTTTTTTTTTTGAAGCGCGGACCAACTAAAAGCCCGCGACAGCGAGCACACCCGTCGATAAAACTTCCAGCTCGACTTATGAACTTAAACGACGCGGGAATTACAACAGGACCTCGTTCGTCGAGGGCTACTTTTTAAACCCCCCCGCGTTCCTTTTACGTACCGCCAAACCCACAAACTCCTTTATGGAAAATTCTGTTTTTTTTTTTCATTTCTTTTCACCGGGTGAGTTCTTTTCTCGTATGTTTTACAGCATTCCACTCGCAGATTGGGATTACTGCCGTACGGGGGAACACGGCGACATCCCGAACAGGCCGGGCGAGCCTCCAACTAGACTCCGACACGAGTGCACCGATACGCTGTTGAGCAGACGTTTATCATACGTTTTTTTTTTAGTTTGACGTATTAGTTTCCATCCTCTTGACACTTATCCGGAGGTCGAGTCGCGGCGGCGGCAGGTTGGCCCAGAACCTTCCTCTCCTCAGCGATTTATTTCCAGCTCCTCCCGGGGGGGGGATCCAGAGGTGTTTCCAGAGTTGGTATATAATCCCCTCGGCACGTTCCGGACCCGTCCAGGCGTCTCCTACCGGTTGGACAAACCTGGAAAACCCGCTAATGGAAGGCCCACCTAGGAGACACCCTACGGTCGGCTCACATCTTAAATCGTTGGCCAAATGTTCTTTTGTTGTTTTTTTTCAATACGCGATTTAAAACTGTGCATTTCTGCACAATCTTTAGAGTCAGATGTGAAACCGGCGTGCCCTTATACTCCTCCGTTCCGTTTGCTGGTGTCGGCCGTCACGACTGATAGGAGTGGCAATCGAAACGGAGAGAAATTGACAAATCGAAACAGCGTTTCTTCAAAATACCACAGCAGAAAGTCAACGGGCGTCTGCGACGACGCGACTGTACGAAGCGCACGTCCGCGGTTTCGAAAGGCAGTAACTCTTTCCCGAGGCAGCTGCACGTCTCCGACTCCAAACGCCGGCTCACACCGGACAATTACATCTGCGTTTCTCGTTTCTGGAACCGGAGCGGCCACCGGCGCCTCGGACCCGTTCCAATATTCGGTCACGCCGACGGATCGCGTCTCCCGCCCCCCCCCCCCTCCCCCTCCCCCCCCCCTCCACCCCGCTTTTATCCCCCTCCGGCTGCCGACCGGTGCCTTCGCGAGTTACCCCGAGGAAACCTGCTGCTTATGTTACGCAGATTTATACGTCCGAGGACGAGGCTTTATCTGAAATGCTCTCCAGAGCAACGGCCGCGCCGAACGAGCCGCTCTCCCGGCGGACACGGGCCCCGGTGAAAAGAAGCGTCGGGATTGTGATTTAGCTCGACTCGTACGCGGGACGCTCTCTCTCTCTCTCCCCGGTTTCGTCTAAAGACTTCGGCAGATGGAGGCGTCTTTTGTCTCGCCAGAAGTTTTCCAACCTTGAGAACGCCGCCCCTCCTCGCTTTTAATGAAGGCAAGCCACAACAGCAGTGTAGTAATGACTGGATTGTGTACAACATTACCCCCCTCCTCCCCCCCTCCCCCCTCCTCCTCCCTCCCTCCTGGACAGAGCCTTTGTATTCACCGCAGGCTGAAGCTTCTCCCACCACAGAGCAAGGGAGGGGGAGAGAAAACAAGCGCGCCTCTCCAATGCTAACTCAATAATGACTTCCCACGGGGGGGAAAGGGAATACGGGGGCTGTCTTTGAAGTGGCTGTGTGCTGCAGGAGGCTCTTCTGCCCCAGCCTGGCTACAGGAAGCTCTCGCGTGGGCTTTTTTTTTTTTTTTTTTTTTTTTTTTTTTTTTATAGAGCCTGGGACCTAACCGGGCTGCACACACTCATCATCATCATCAGGGAAGGTTATATTGATGTCTTGATATCCTGGAGTCATTGTTTAGAACAGAAAAAGGTGTGTAGGTCTCAGCTGTGGTGACTTTCACACTCGGTTACTGTTTTCACGCACCGCCGCGCGCACACACACACACACACACACACACACACACACACACACACACACACACACACACACACACAAGTCGCCTCCACAGACCCGGGCGCTCGTCTTTATTTTGCGAGGCACCGTTCGTATTAGGAAAAGTCTGCCGGCGTGGCGCATTTATGTTCCACTGTGGAAAATGGGAAATCGGCCTTCCCCCCCCCCTCCACTCCCCCACTCCCCGCACAGACGAAGAGCCGACTCATTTCTCTGGCCCCGCGGATGGCGGCGTCGTCGGCGAGTCACTTCAGTACTTTAGTTTAGACTGAAGCGTCTCGACGACTGCGGGGTGCGCCGCCGTGTGATTTGGATCCTCTGCGGCCGAAGGATGAATCTTTGTGATTTCAAGTTGCTTTCACTGTTGCAGAAGGAAAAATGATTTCCACAACAGCGAGGCGCAAAGGCAATGGGGAATGAAGGGAACCCGTCACCGGGGCTGTCGTCGTAAAGTAATTGCGATGAACAATTTTAACTTTGCCGGTTCATTTTATGCCACTGTTATTGCATTAACGTTGTCGTAATTTCATAATATACACGCGCCTTATTAAGAATAGCCATTTATCGACATTGAACATCGGAACACAAACATAAGAATTACATCGGTTTGTCTTTTAGTCTTCGTGAACAAAAATTGCACTGGGCGGGGTAACATAAATAATAAGATACAAAGCTTGTTACCCGAATACGCAAAGAAATTACTGAGTGACGGGTACCAATAATCCAAATGAACGATGTACTATGGTGGTGCTAATTCTCCACTCATGGGCCATTAAACAGTAGCAGAAGAAGAAGATGACATCATTAACATCCCGCCAGTCAAACTTCAGGGTGTGGGGGTGGGAGGGGGGGGGGGGGAGGGGCATTTCTGTTAGCCTCATCCAGTCCTTCTTATGCAGATGGATCGAGACGATTCTAACGATTATGGAAAATGATTGCATTCAGCTCCAATAATCTTGATCAGGAAATGATGTAGTATTAGTGACAGGTCTACGTATCCCAGTGCAACAGCGAATCAAGTTTTGGTCTTTTAATGCAACCTGTTGACAATAAAGATTCTCGTCTTTAATGTAAGGAGGTGTCAAAACCTTTTCCATTTTTTTCATTTTGTCTTTAGGGAGTTATTAGTGAGTGTTTACAGATTGGATAGCAGGAGAACTTCATGCGTTTGAGCTGCATTCACATTTCCAAGACCGAAAACGCTTTTCCGTCGAATTTCTTTCTTCTTTTTTTTTTTTTTTTTTTTTTTTTTTTTTGGAGCTGGCAAGTTGCCCAAGTGTCTCAAAGCAGGAAAATTCACTTTGGCTGCTCCTCTCAAACGTTTGCCACGTTGTGCGACAAACATTTTGCGGATGAAGGTGCTGCTCCCTCACCACCGCTTCATTCTGTTCCTGTTCCTCGGCGTGCGGAGGAGAAATGCGCCGTCCGTGGGATAGAGTTCAACTGTTAAGATCTGTTTAAACGGTCCCTCCCGAGCTCCTGAGTGAATACACCGCCGCGACATGCTGCTTCCGTAAACACTTTACTCCGCAGAATAGGGAGCTCATTAGGACTGCGCGGTAATGAGGAGCCATCCTGGTGCTCAGCGGTGGGTTAATTGGGCCAGAGAGGGCAACAGGAGCCGAGCGTGTGCGAATATGAATGGCAGCGCGAGAGTAGTCCCTCTACGCACACGCACACGCACACGCACACACACACACACACACACGCGCACGCACACGCCAGCGCAGCTCTCACACACTTTCTCCCACCCTTGAATGGACACGGTCTGAATCACAGTGACCCGCGGAGGTCAGCTCGTAATCACCATGGCGATGGGGGCGGCACACACGCCCTAACCGCACCGGGGGGGGACGAATAGCAAGCACTTAAGTTTTTTTTTGGTTTTTTTTGGCAGCATGGCAGGCATTGCATTCCCAAGCGTGAATAACATGCGGGCGGGGGCCTCCACACAATCTGATGGCTTTACACAAACGGGGCCTTGTAGGAGGACATTCGTCAGCTGTAAAACACTTTCTCTCTCTCTCCGAGGAGGCCGTTGTGTCTTCTGCGGTGACACGACTAAAAAAAAAAACAGAAAAACTGAAGTGACAGGAGCATGGCTTAATATACTGCTTTATGAGGGCATTCTCTTCATCTTAATCTTTGGAGACATTCGGCTGCAGGGCTGCAGCCTGCAGTCATTCTGTCCAGACATTTATTGACTGGATTGCAGTCAAGACAACTGCTGTCTCTTCAGCCTTTCAGAGTTACCCCGCTCCCACTGCAGCACGATTGTTGGACTGTTTTCTCTCTCCGGCATGCATCAAATACGAAGAATTTCTTGGCCGTTCTCATTATAAAAGATCCAAAATGTTGTTTTTTTTTTTAGAATATGAAAATCCCATCTTGTATGGTGTGAAGGGTTGCTCTCAACCTCCGCAAGTGTTTTCCTCTGCTCCTGCGCTCTGTGTGTGTGTGTGTGTGTGTGTGTGTGTGTGTGTGTGTGTGTGTGTGTGTGTGTGTGTGTGTGTGTCGCCTGTGCAGACCGATGTGGAGGGGGGGAGGGGGGGGGATGAGGAGGAGGGGGTCTGCCTCTCTCTATAATCCCTCTCAGTCTCTTATCACCTCTCGCAGAGAGAGCAGCCGTTGGGGGAGGAGAAGATCCCGAGCCCAGTGTATCAGCAGCGCTCATCTCCCTACATTATTAAACATCCATATTTCCATATTTCATTGAGCCCCCGTCGCCTCTGCAAATCGCGGTCTACTTAGCATTCATACGAGAATGGGATTTGGTTAATGGGTATTAGATTTGTAGATGGTTATCCCGTGGCTATGTCTTTAGTACGCAGAGCCAGTCGATCAGTCAGTCGCCGTGCCTCTCTCCCACTCTCTCGGGTACCACTGATGAAGTTGTAGTTTGGAGGTCTCTTTTTTTTTTCTTTTTTTCTTTTTTTCTTTTTTTTTTCGTGCGTGTGTTTTTTCATACGCCAGATTTATCGAAGTGAAACAACTTCCCGACTTTGTCTCCATTTACGACTCGTTCTCCTTCACAGGTCCAAGAAGGTGGCATCCTTAGCCGCGACGCTGCAAAAAGCCTCCCTGCAGAAGAAAGACACGGAGCTGGAGCTGGATGAACTCGAGGACGCAGCGACGATGGTGGTGGAGGAAGAAGAAGAAGAAGAAGAGCAGGGAGCTTCTGAGAGCGTCGCCGCATCCCGCGGCGACGGCAGCAGCGCTTCCAGCGACGGCAGCAGCGACTTGTCTGGCGACAGCGAAGAATCTGAGGCTGAGGGACACGGCTGCACCGAATCCAAGGAGGGGGGGAGAGGAGGAGCGGAGGCGTTTAAGGACAACCCTCCACAGCCCCAACCCACCTCCTCCGTCTCTCCCAACCCCCGGGCGACCACGAGCGCGCTCTTGTCAGCGGGGAAGAGGAAAGTAGACGCCCTTCCCTCAGCCGCACAGGACTCCAGACAGCTGATCCGGGAGTTGGGGCGACGGGTGGCCGAGGAGCTGAGAATCTCCCCGGACTCCATCCACAAAGCAGACGGGCGGTGTTCACCGCCGAGCAGCGCTGCGGCAAAGACCGGAGGAGCATCTGGGGGGAGCAGCAGTGGCACTTTCTTAGAGCCGAGCCCCGGCAGAAACCCTCTGCTCATTATCCAAACACAGGAGGAACCCCGTGACCTGGAGCGGGAGTTCATCGGCTGATAGAAATTGTTGTGGAACTTAAAAAGCCCCTCGATGATTATTTTCTTTTTTTTTTTTTTTTTTTTTTTTTTTTTTTTTTGAACTGTTAAGTCCTTGTAAGTGATGTAAAGAAAACATTTCTTTGTTAATGATTTCTTTTTCTTTCTTTTTTTTGAATTTGTTATTGCCTGAACTTGTAAAGCCTCATTACATTTCATATTTATAGAGTTGCTTAATGAGCATGTGAAAGCTTTTTTTTTTTTCATTCTTATTTCATGAGAAGATAAAAGAATTCCAGGCAGCTCAACCTTTTTTTTTTGTTGTTGTTTTTTTTGCCGTCTAAGCTGCCTTCTTGCTCTGCAAATACATTTTTACTGTGTGAATATACCGTTTTATCTTGCATGAATTACTTCTTTTTATTTATGAAAAGTAATTCAACGGCATCCGTGAGCTCCGTTTAGTAGCGACGTGCTGACGGTGCAGAGCTTCCTCTGTTACACGTGTGTATTTCCATATTGACACTTTCCATCTTCATATCCATGTTGGGCACAAATAAACAAAACGGGAACGTCATTCCAGGAAAGCGAGTGTGAAAGAAGAACGTCTGTCGCGGAGTGACGCACGACAATGAACAAAAGTGCCTGGCGGAGATACTTGGTGCGAGCTATTCTTTCTCTAATAAACAGCAGGAAAAAGCACTAACTCCTTCCTAAAGCGGAGCAGCGCGAGCACGCCCGAGTGATTGATTCATCTGGCGTGAGCGGGGGGGGGGGGGGGGGGACCGCCGTCGACACAGCTCAATATGATCGGCTGCGTCTTAACGGGCGAGACAAAAACAAACAAGGAAAGCACATGTCAAGGCAGATAGATGAGCGCTGCGAGCGAGGCTGCGGCACGGCAGCCGCTTGTTGGAGAGATAAGAGCGCCCCGGGGCCCCGGAGACGGCCGCGAGATGGAGTAGCGGAGGGCCAGCGGAGACACGCCGACAAACGGCCGGCTCAGGCTTGGAAACGTCCGCATCCTGTGGCCTCACTGCCGCAGCACTGACTGCGTCTCTGGAGGGAAATGCGTTTTAATTCCGGTCGTCCCCCGAGTGGACTTGTGTTGATTACTGGGATCGAGGGGGGGGGGGGGGGGGGGGGGGGGGGGGGGGAGGACACAGAAATGACCCAAATTAGCACAATTTGTCAGGTTTTTGTGATCCTAATGGGTTGTAACCAGCTGAGGTAGCGGCACAGCCGCAGCGTTGCCTCGGGCTCTTTCCTGAAGAATTGCGTCCAGCTCCGGAGCCACCGGTGGTGATGGCTTCCTAGGTAGGCGGCGTCTGTCGTATTGCGTTACAGAGATGGATGGTGTTGCTTAGCGCCTCCCAAGAAGGGACGGCCTCCTCGCGCCGCCCTCTTGGGATCGAGCGTCGTCATCGCTGTGACTTGAGACGAGTTACGCCGTGAGAAGTCGGCCCACTTAAAGCCCCCTTCGTTCCGGGGACACGAGTCCTGGGACCGCACGCCCCCCCCCCCCCCCCGCAGGCGGTGGTTCCCTCTCCCCGCCGGGGTTTCGCATTGATTAAGTGACACGGGACTCCGTTGCCGTTTTTCATCTTAAAGTGGCCTCCATATTCCTCTCCATTAGTGCCGCCGTCTCAGAGCCCGACTGGGGCATCAGCGGCCAAGCTCGCCTCTTCCTCTGGTTCTTTTGCAATTAATACTCTTCACCGACAGACATTTTTCAGAGGCTGGGCCATAGTTTAATGAACGTGGCTGATAAATTATCCAAGGCTGTAATTAATGTGCTCTATTTTGACTTGGAATTTGATGAATCAGTCCCGTGCTCGTGTAGCGAGTGTGCTCCTTTGACCCTCAAGGGTCTAAGAAACTGGTGTAATGTGTTCGAGACGGATTTGGGTCATCTTAGTAATGAGCCAATTAGCAACAGCAGATGTTTAATAGTGAAGGTTGGTCTATTAAATCTTGTGCTCTATGCGTAGACAAGAGGTAACGGCACGAGCACCATTTTCCTTACTGTACCTTCGTAGCTTACACGTACCGGGAGTCAACAAAATGAATCTCGGGGGAGAAGATCGGAGCACGATCAGCACAATCGGCACGTTCTCATTCCCGTGGTGTCAAATACTGCCGTTTTGTCACAACCGTTGGGAGTCAGTGAGATCTGCACATGGTGCACTTCGGCGTCAGCACCGTCAGCACCGTCACCACCCGGGTGGAAGAAGGAGGTAATGTGACGGAGTAGAAAGTGACAATGTGCATGTAGAGGAGGAGGCCATTGGTGTTTGTAACAAATTTAACTTGCGTAACACATAGGTGACTCATGTGAGATGTATGTAAATTATTTACTTTAACCCAAACCATAACCTCTTCCTAAAACTAACCATGAGGCCTAAACCTAAGGAACCTTGTGCTTATCTCCAAGACGCTGGACTGTGATAAAAATGGCAGTTTTTAACACCCTGGGATGAGAACAGGTCGTCAAAGTCGATAGGAAATATAGACACCTCTTTGAGAGCTTTTAATTTTGCCATTGTTAACATGAGTGAATGTTGAGCAAAGGAGTTTATGCTTGATCATGGAAGTAGTTTTACAACATAATTTCGGGATTACGGTTAGGATTTTGCTTCCTCACTTTACTTACTCACAGAGTTAGGTGATGGCCCCACTGCTCAAACAAATCCATTAAATGTGAAGCAACCTCTCGGCGGTGACTTTATATTTTATGGGCAGTTGTGAAACTGATCTTCCCATCTAACTTTCATTAAGAAAGAAAATAGAAAGCATATCAGAGCTCTTTAAAAGTACTCATTTGACTTAAGGTCCACAGGATTTTTCGGTCTTATTCTCAACATATAAAGTGATGAGAAGTATTGGAAGCCAGCACCATTGTAGCTTAATCGCTTACCTCGACATCCCATCTCAACAATTCATGGGCTTCGTTCTGTATCTGAGGACGCAAAACGCAGGATAATGCGGGTAACCGTTCTGCACATGCTTGGCTAAAAGACTTAATGTGCCCTTGCATGGATAGAGGAGAAGAATTTGGCCACGAGCTAACAAATGGACTCAATTTATTAGGGAGAGAATCGGGCAGACCCTTCCTGCCACCGTCACTGATGTGATGTTAAGCAGATGTAAACTTGGAAAATGTCTCCTGTTGAGCTCTCTGAGTTAACTAGAATTATTTCTTCATCTGGATCCTCTAGCTGTCTGTTAGATCCCATCCCAACTAAACTTTTTAAAGGAAGTCTTCCCTTTAATTAATACTTCCATATTAGATCAGATCAACCTATCTATTGTAACCAGCTATGTACCGCAGGCTTTTAAAGTGGCTGTAATTAAACCTTTACTTAAAAAGCCGACTCTTGATCCAGCTGTTTAAGGAAACTACAGACTAATTTCCAACCTGCCGTTTATTTCTAAAATCCTTGGAAAAGTTGTTGCAAATCAACTTTTTGATCATTTACAAAGGAATGATCTGTTTGAAGATTTTCAGTCAGGCTTTAGAGTTCATCATAGCACAGAAACAGCTCTGGTGAAAGTTACTAATGACCTTTTATTAGCCTCAGATAATGGACTCGTCTCTGTACTTATTCTTCTGGACCTCAGTGCTGCTTTTGATACGATTGATCATATTACAGAAATTAGAAGATGTTACGAGGATTAAAGGAACTGCATTAGACTGGTTCAAATCCTACTTATCAGATAGATTCCAGTTTGTCCATGTCAACAATGAGTCTTCCAGACAAACACGAGTTAGTTATGGAGTTCCACAAGGCTCAGTGTTCGGCCCAATACTTTTTACTTTGTACATGCTTCCATGAGGAGATGTCATCAGGAAGCATTGCGTCAACTTCCATTGTTATACAGATGACACTCAGCTGTATCTTTCTATAAAACCAGATGAAACTAATCAGTTAGTAAAACTTGAAGCCTGTCTAAAAGACATAAAGGCCTGGATGACCAAAAACTTCCTGCTTCTAGATTCAGACAAAACGGAAGTTATTGTACTTGGTCCTAAACACCTCAGGAACTCTTTCTGTAATCAATTAGTTACTCCGGATGACGTTGTCCTGGCCTCCAGCAAAACTGTGAGGAACCTTGGAGTCATCTTTGATGAGGATTTGTCCTTTAGCCACCATATAAAGCAAATCTCCAGAACTGCCTTCTTTCATCTACGTAATATTAACAAAATCAGGAAAATCCTTCCTCAGCGTGATGCAGAAAAACTCATTCATGCGTTTGTTACTTCTAGGCTAGATTATTGTAATTCCTTGTTGTTAGGATGTCCAAATTACTCATTAAAAACCCTGCAGCTGATCCAAAATGCTGCAGCAAGAGTACTGACGGGATTTAGCAAGAGAGATCATATTTCTCCTGTTTTAGCTTCTCTTCATTGGTTCCCTGTGAAATCAAGAATATAATTTAAAATTCTCTTGATGAGTTACAAAGCCCTACATGACCAGGCTCCATCATATCTTAGAGATCTATATAATCCATATAATCCTGTCAGAGCTCTTCGCTCTCAGTACGCTGGTCTACTTGTGGTTCCTAGAGTTTCCAGAAGTAGAATGGGAGGCAGAGCCTTCAGTTTTCAGGCTTTCAGTTTGTGTTTGAGGGGCAGAAACCCTCTCTAGCTTTAAGATTAGACTCAAAACGTTCCTTTTTGATAAAGCCTATAGTTAGGGCTGGCTTGGGTAGATCTGAACCAACCCTTAGTTATGCTATTATAGGCTGAGGCTGCTGGAGGACCCCGTTACATGCTGAGCTTCTTTTCTTTCCTCCTACTCTTTAACCGACTCATACCTCACCATCCTTTTCTCTCCCATAGCTTTTTCTTATTGTCTGTTGTCTCCATTCAGTTCCCTCGCTCGCATAGTTTCTCTTCTTTCTTTTGCAGATGTCCCGTCATGGAGCTGCATGTCTCTACCCTGCGCTTGTCGTCTCCACCAACAGTTCATGTTTTGTATCTCTATGCAGTCCTTTTCTCTCTCTGCTCTCCTCTCACCCCAACCGGTCGAGGCAGATGGCCGCCCACCCCTGAGCCTGGTTCTGTCGGAGGTTTCTTCCTGTTAAGAGGGAGTTTTTCCTTCCCTCTGTTGGAGGTTTTTCTCCCTTAAAGAGGAGTTTTTTTGTTGTTGTGTTTTTTTTTTCCCTTCTAACTTATGTGGGAATTGTTGAATTGTTGGTTTTCTCTGTATAATATTGTAACGTCTTGCTGTAAGGACTTTAATGTGTTAAGTGCCATGAAATAACCTGTGTTGTGATTTGGCGCTATATAAATAACGTTAAATTGAATTGAATTGAATTGAAGTCATTCAGGTTTGATGTCTCTGGAGAGGAAGTAAACCATTTGGCCCTTTCATATAAAGAACCTCAATGACACCAGTGCATTTACTGTGACCTTGCTTGCCCCACTGAGAGTAGAAATTTCGAAATAATCTCGCAGATGTGATAAAGCATTCCTTCCCTTGTTTTTGTTTTAAATGGGAAAGGCAGTGGCAAGGACAGCGTCGTCACTGCCCCCGCTCCCCGTCACACACCGCCTCTGGTTGATTGTAATAGAAAACTCTATCTCCTCTCCCCTTCCTGAGAGGCAAAGTGATTCTGGTGCTTGAAAAGATTAATAGCCCTCCAGAAGAAATGAATCAGGTGCTCTTGAGGCCCTGACTCTTCCAATGGGCGTGCAAATAGAAATCCTTTTCCCCTCTTCCTAGCGAGGCTATGTCGCCCACTGCGACGCAGCTCTCCCTTTTGCCGCCTTCGTTCCGTGTCATGTCGCTCCAGGCTTGGCCGGCGAAGAGACGAGGAGCGGCTCGCGCAAGTGAAGCAGGTGGCCGTTCCCTTCAGCTCAGTCTTCGGGCTTTATAGTCGGGCCCCCTTGAAATGACTGGCGTATGGTAATGAGGGAATGAGTGCATGGGATGTGTCAGTGTCTCTCAGGCTGACAGCGCTGGCAGGGAGGGATTATCTAAATGGTCTATTTTCATGCTCTTAATCACAAAAGAAACAGTGAAATACCCCCTTTCTGCAGTATGTGGGCGCATCTGTGTGTGTGTGTGTGCGTGTGTGTGTGTGTGTGTGTGTGTGTGTGTGTTGACATCCACTTGTCGTCAGTAGCATTGCCTGGCTGATTCACTCTAATTGGTGTGAGCAATGTCCGTTAAATCGCTTCCTAACTCTCAGTGGACATGTGCTATCAGGCAGCTTAATGCTGCAAATTGCCTCTGCCATACTGGAGCCCTGTGTGTGTGTGTGTGTGCGTGTGTGTGTGTGTGTGTGCGTGTGTGTGTGTGTGTGTGTGTGTGTGTGTGTGTGTGTGTGTGCGTGTGCGCGTGTGTGTGTGTGTGTGTGTGTGTGCGTGCGCGCGTGTGTGTGTGAAAGCCTCTCATCGTTACGCCACCTTGTTAAGTGCGTTGGGGTTGCAGCGACATTGTTAAAGTGTTAAGGTAGAGTAGAGTTATCTGGAAGAACAGTCACGCGTGAGGTTCGACTCTGACCTGCTGATATGTGAATGTAAACTATATCCTCCTGCACTAATTGCATTACAATGATACACCTGAGGACAGCTGAGCAGAAGTACTGCTTGTCATAATCTCACGCCGGTAAACAACAGCTCATTTCTAACGAGGCTGCCTCCACATTGTGCTGTCTGGAGGCTGCTCTCCTTTTGTCCACAACAGTTGTTCCTTATCTGAGCCAGTCCACGCTCGAGCGCGAGTCTCCGCGCTTTCCAAAAAAATGCTCCGGTCTCATGTTTGTTTTTCTAGCTAAAACAGCTGTCAAACATGATTAATATTTCAGCGAGAGACTGTGCTGGAGGGAACCTCTAAGTGCTAGGGGAGTTGGAAACAACAAACCAACACTGTTGCTTTCTCCCTCTTCTCAGCTGCTGTATACATTCGCCTTCTCCCCACGCTCTGCTTTCACGGAACCGAGCGCCTCTTTCATGACTTCTGAAACGAAGCAGCGTGCGACGTGGAATCAAAATAAACTGGGGAAAGCTCTCCTGCTTGGTGTCAACAAACAGTCGGTGCGTCACTTCATTTCAAGCTGCGGGAGATTGAACAATTATTGCGCGGGTTCTTTGATATTTCCCTTTCAGAGACGGGGGGCAGATTTCGAGATGAAGAGAACCCTTGAGGCAAACCTCCGAAGGCTGCGTCTGTGTTTGCTCGGCGCACGGGACGGTGCCCTTCAGCCAATGTTTCTGCCCCTCCCGGTTCAGAGCAAAGCGAGCTAATGATGCCTCACGGATGTTGGTGTGTTGCAACCAGACAGGGAACAAAGGTTTCCCTTGCTCGCACTCCCGGAGCGCTCTGCAGACAAGCTCCCCCGACAGCGCTGACACCAGATCTTGACACAGATAAAAGCTTCTGCTTGCATGTTAACACAGAAACGCACTCCGCTCCTTTTTCTAAATTTGCCTGGCATTGTCAGTTCCGATGCATTCCGCTAACTAAGCAAACAAACAAACACGCAAACTGTCCATCCTGAAAGCAGCCGCCGGGGGGGGGGGGGGGGGGGGGGGGGGGAACACAACCTCGTCCTGATGCGTTTCATTCATGCTCTCACTCCTTTTCGCTCACGGCCTTCTTTTATTATCTCATCCGGGCTTGAACTCACTCTGTGACTCTTGATGTCAGCCAAAGCATCTGCCGTCCCAACCAGTTGCCAGGGAGTTGGCCTCCCACCATATCCCGGCCCCCCTGGGATGTGTTACATGAAAGCAGATACCCACACGTGTCGCCGCAGCGATTCTGTCAGCACGTCATAGAATCGGCGGCCCACTGCGATTAAATCGCTGCTCTCTGCCACGGAGAGGTGTAGATTACATCTGCATGGTGCAGCGCCGTGCCTCCCAGCTGACACGCGGCATCAACGGAGAGTGAATACTGGGGGTTTGGGTGGAGAGGACAGGAAGCTGTAAGAGGAGGCGGAGTAGAGGGAAATCGCAGTCAGCGTAGCAGGCTTTTTTTTTTTTTTTTTTTTTAAAAGGTAGCTGCCTGAACTTCCAATGTAGACTTTCTATCTAATTTCTTGTAAAGATGTCTGCTGCTTTTCACCAAAGAACCTAACCTGACTTCAGGCGAACAAAAGATTTCAGAGAGCGTGTTTACAAGGAGTGTAAAGCGCTGAGTATCGCCACAGTCTCATTAGGTTTACAGAATGTGGCGCCTCAGCTCTGCCATCAACATCTGCTGTAACCTGAGTGGCAGCTCACTGGATTGTCCTGACACGGGACCAAAGAAATGTGCATGTTGTATCTTAATGCAGTATCAAGCTCTTGGAAAAACACTCTTGGAGTGTCAGATCAGATAAGAAATGATCATGTGGATAAAATGATCTGCTGGCTGGCTGCGAGCTGAGTGACTCAGCACTTTAAAAAAAAAAAAAAAAGGGAAAGGAATCAGATTACCAGTTTGTACTTGGATCCATTTCCTGGTACTGGTATTTACCGGGGGCTGGTGACCTTTGAACCCCTTGCAGAGTGGCTGCTTTAACTGACCTTTAGCTGCTCCAGATGGCAAGGGATGATTACGGAGTACCCGTGTGTGCTCAGTGGGGACTTTGATCATTTTGAAGTTGTGCTGCAAGAACTAATGTGATAGTGCTGAGTTTAAAAACAGGAAATCTGGTGTCTTCATGCATTTTATAAATTTCTGACATAGATGTTTGCTTTACAAAGGTATGTTAGTGATATGAACAATTGCTATCATACACTTACTAAAGGCTTAAGTATACCCTGCCCCTCCTCCCAATGTGGACTTTAACCTCTATTAATTATTATTAATTATTTTTCTTTCCTTACATAATTGCCTCTTGTCACAAGGAAAGACAGAAAGTAAACAAATTGCTGTATCACACCCATGGAGGTATTAAAAGAGGCCTGGAAACCAGATATGACACCTCATTTATTTGAATGAAAGTTGCTTACGTCCATAACATTTTCCATGAGGTACCAGGATGATAACAGATTATTTTGCACGCTTCCATGAATTTGTGCCCTTTTTGGTGAACTGATGAGATGTTGGTGGTTACGGGTCAAGTTCACTGTGACCCCCTGACCTCTTTATCATGACAACCAAGACAAGGGGTCAGGGGATTGTTGTCGCATCCGTCATCTGCACTTCTGTAAAAATAGTCTGAAAGTAAAGACGGCATGTTTCTCATTGTAAATTATTTACTGCAATCTTCAATGCAAATATAGTGATAACTTCCGTTTCACTGAGAAATAAACCTAAAATATTTTATTAACAATCCATCAAAGTCTTCGCTACATATTTTATATGAGTCAGGACAGTCTGGCTGGCAGAGGCATTAAACCACACGGCTATTCTAGTTTTTCTTTAAAGGTGCATATTCCATAGTGTAGTGTTACTATTCACTGCATGAATATATGGGTCTGGGTACGCTGTATAGGGAACTGTTTGCATTCATTGCATGCTACTGGGCATGGAACTCGGGTTCATTTTGGAACTACAGAAGACCTCTTCTTTAATAACTTAATTTACATAAGGTCACAAATGAAAGAATACCCCAGGACAATTAAGCAAAGCTGATAAACAGCACATTTTGGGAGTAAGAATAATAGTTTTCCATAAAGCATATATTTTATTGATTCATACCTTTTATTTACATTTCTAATTAAGTCTGAAAAAGGAATGATGATGATTTTTTAAAGAAATTTGCAAACGTACCGGCAGAAAATTCTCGGTGAGGATAACCCAGTGTGATAAAAATCCACACCGGGCCAAAAATGAAAAGTTATTGTTAGTGTAACTTATTAAGTATATATTTGATCAGTAATCGACCCACACACTTGTGTTTTGTGTTCATAAGTCCTCTGCACAAAAATGTGTCATGTTGTCAATGTGCGAGTGTGCTGTCACCCATTATTTTCATCTGTTACAGTATTCCAACATTAGACAATGTGTAGCCAGCTGTCTGTTTTCCTAGTAATTAAGTCATTAATGTGTCAACTAGGACATGAATTTTGCCGTTTTACAAAGTGCATGCTTTCACTTGTTTGAGTCACTACTGACGTCACATTATGTTGCGTCTGAGTGCGATACTGTGAGACCGAGCGAGCTGCCCGTGAGGAGCCCATGGGGCCGCTGCTGGCCTTACTTAGCATGTGTAATGAGAGTGGCGGCACGCTCGGAGAGAAAAAAAAAGACTTACAAGCGACGTCTGTCGGGTTTCGGGGCAACATATTGGGTCAAATTGTTGTGATTAAAGAAAACTATAAGATACGAGAACGAGGCTGCTATTGTAATGGAAAAAAATGTGCTCCGGAGGGACGGGGAAGACAGGGAGGAGCGGCACGAGGAAGGCAGGCTGCAGACTGAATAGCAAGTGGAAAATGATGCATTGTGATGAGCATTGCCTGCTTTAACCGTTTTGCATTGGGGCCAGGCACTTACTCGTTATGCCACTGGAGGGTTAAAATGTTCTCCCATATATGACCTTCGTATTTTCACATGAGAAATTCATCACTTATCCAACGACCATTTATTTGCAAAGTGAATTCAGTGACAATCATCAAAAAGTTCTAAAAGCCACGAAGTGAAAGTTTCAGCTTAGAGTTGTTTGTACTCTTCCCAAAGGGCAGGAAGGAAGTTCCGTCCCGAAATAAACCTCTATATTTTAATTATAAACATGCATTTATTTAATCCCAGATTTCCTTTCTTTGATAACATCAACGTTTGCAATTACTGTACATCAAAAGACGTGTGTATTTTTGGGAATCCATCTGTTTGCAGCCTGGTCCAGACCATCCTCTGATCTCGGTGAACGGCGAGGGAGCGTGATGGGAGCGCAGGATTTGTAGCCAGTGTGTGTTCCTCTTTAATACATCCCAGCCCTCGCTGCGTAACACTAACGTGCTCTAAAATCAATGAGGCGCCCGCCCGCCCACCCACACAACATTCATCTCTGCCGTTGACTCAGGAGGCTCCAGCCTTCACACATCTGTGGGATGTTATAGCATCCCTCGTGGATTTACTAGTGCGTCGACAGACCGTGCACACTCATTCACACACCTCCCCTCATCCTGGGGGTAACATCAGGACACGCCGCATGCTCTGTTGTAAATATTATCAGGAGACAGCATGACCTACTTGAAGAGCCCGCAAATATGAAATAATACGTTATTTTCCCAAGTGGAGCTAACAACGAGCGCCGATTATTCCGAGCAAACCGCTGCTCTAATTTATTTGAATCTGTAGTGCAGTGGGACAACGTTGTCTTTTGTTGACAAGGAGTAAAAGCACAGTAAGCTGCCAAATCCACCACCATAAAACCGGCAAAATCCCCACGGGACAATTATTTATGCAAATAAAGTCATTAAGCTGATGAGTGATGCAGTGATGGGCAAATATTTCTTTTGTCACTGCACTTATCCTCAGTGGACGGGTGGCATTTAAGAAATGGTTTGACATACACTGATTTTAATTGCTTGTCAAGAGTTACAGCGAGGAGATGCTTAGCTTAGCATACAGGTCGTCTACTGTGCTCTGTAGGAAAGTGTTTTCTCAAATAGAGATACACCTTAATGATTGTAAAAATGTCCTTTTACCCTGATTGTCAGGTGCGGGTGCTAGGCCAATATACACTGTCTGAGATCTCCGGAAAAGTTGACAATGGTGACTTGACACTGTGAACATGCCGACGAGTTCGCCGAGTGCTCAGCAGTCAACTCCGGCAGAAATGCTCTCTCAGGGGTCACCGAGGCAGCAGTGGATAATTGAATGTGGATGACTCTCAGCAATCATCTTAAAGAAAGTGACAGAGACGGAGATGGAGGACAGCATATAGAAGATAGAAAGAGCCAGCAGCCTCATTCTTGGAAATGGACAGTTTGGCAAATCTCACAATCGTTCAGCCTGTTGGAGGATTCAAGAATGTGGCAGAAGGCATCGTGACAGCCTCTAATTGAGAACAGACATTGATTCTGGACACCAGTTTGGAGAAAAACAAGGAACATCTTGTCGTCCTCTAAACTGTGAGATGTCTATTTAGAGCCTAATAGAGAAACTATGTTGTCAACTTGTGAATTATTTGGCAGGATTATTACATATTGTCCAACAGAATGACACGGTGTGAACTGTGTAACAGTAAAGTAGGTTAATTGGCTGGTTTGAGAAGACTTTAAATGGCCAGTGACATGATGGCAATCCATGCAAGAATTCTCAAGAAATTACCCAGAAAATACCAACTCTCAACTCGGTGGCTGGAGACAAAAAGTCAAGAGGATCACCAAAGTCATCAGGATACTTTGTATGGAAAGCCCAAATCTTGGGTCAAAATGTTGTGCCAATCTATTTGGGAGATGCTGAGATCACACAGGGTAAGTGAGAGCTTTGACCAGCTGGTAGTGGGAGAGGAAAAGTCACTGGATCACCAAAAACACAAGGATTCTGCCTCCGGACACAAAGGATCGCTGTGCTAGAATTTAGTGAAGTCTGTTTCATCATTGTTTAGCTATTTTAGAAAAAAAAACTAAAACGTCTACCTTATATTGGCACCACAGAAAGATTGTGGGGATCACCAGAGTCGTTAGGTACTGTTAATCTCTGGACAAAATGTCATGACAATTCATCAAATAATTCTTGAGATATAAAATGGTGGACTGACCAATAGACCATCCTCGCCCTCCTCATTAGTGTTTATGATTAAATGGCAACTTGCGGCCAAATGCATTGTTGGCTATAGCACATCTTTTTAACTGGCGACTAGAGCTCCTTATTTTTCCTCGGTGAACATGTCACGCTCATTTTGGTTTGTGGTATATTTTCAGCATGAGTGACACGCGCAGAAACATAATCGAAGGGGCTGCCCCCAAATACTCGACTTAGCTTTAGTTTACAGGAAAAGTCTTAGTCGACCAAGATTTCATTGGTCGTTTAGTCAAAGGAAGAAAAAAAAACAACTTTGAAATAATTTAAGGAAATATTTGTTTCAATTCAAGCCTTTGCATTTAGGGGCGTGGCCTTCTGGGTAACGTGCTTGTGACGAACATTCAGTGGGCCCTTGATGTGGGAAGTGAGCGACTCTCGCATACGAGCCGTAACAGTAGCAGCTTGTAGCTGCAGCCACCGAGAAGTGCTTGCCAACAGTGGTGATTAAGTCTCTGTTATCAGCCATAAAGTGTCCAAATAAGTTTCAGTATGACAGTTTTCCAAATGTAAGAAAACAAAGGCTCACCAAATGTTGTTGTGACGGTGTCTCTGCTCCTCCTAATCACTGCAGAGTTAGTCCAGACAGTAAGGGCAAGGTCGCAGCCATAAACCAGACTGCAATAAAGACACTACCGTGTCAGTTGTAGATCTGGAAAGGTAAAACATTGTGAATAACAGCCTTTTTCTCAGAAGTTTTCTGAATCGCTTCCACCTTCTATTCCCCTCTACGCCACCCTCTCTCCAAGACACACACACACACACACACACACACACACACACACATGCACACACACACATGCACACACACACACACACACACACACACACACTGGAGGGTGCAGGTGCTCTTGTGTCCTGGCTGTCCATAATTTGACGCTTTTAGGCAAAGATACAGCATACTGGATACAAATAAATGAACAGAATGTTTAGTCTCCTTGCTGATTGTTCTGACACATTCATAATCATTACAGCTTTTGTTCTTTGTCATGGTCATTAGCAGGCGGTGCGCTTCGTGGGTGCTCTAAAAGTCATATTAAAAGCTCAATACTAAGATTTATGTTGAACATTTCTCTGAATGTACCACAGTGTTACGTATTACATTCTTTGTCAGCCCTGGAACTTATACATTTTTCTGAATGTAGTGATAAAAATGTAAATAATTAAATGATTTAAATCATTCTCTCTTAGAAAAGTGGCAACATATTGTTCCTATCTCTCTCTGTAGTTACACATTGAGCCCTTTCATTCAGCAGGGCTTAGAGTGGATCAGTTTACAAGACAGTTATCCTGCCCCAGAAAACCTGAAGGGACCGACCTTAATCCTCACACTAATGAACCCTAACCTGACCTGAACCCCAGCTGCTCCATGCCTTTAGAGTTGCTAGGAGATTTTCTGAAACATTACATGACTAAAACAGTGTTTTTAAACTCTCTCAAATGACCCCCCCCCCCCTTTTTTTTTTTTTTTTCTTGAGCTATGACATCTTCTAGTTCCATAGTTTTTGTTCCTTGTCTCCTTGTCCCCTTGTCTCCTGCGGGGCGAGTCGTACTTCATATGCTCAACACAAGCTTTCTCGTGATAACACAGTGCTGTTGCGTCCGTTCTGGTTCCACTGTATTATCTCGATTACGTCTCACTCACGTGAGCCTCTGCATTTAACGCTTACTCACGGCTTGGAGAAGTAGCAGCTCCTCGGAGTATTTTATGTTACACTCACACGGTTGAGTGCAGCACACATAGCCTGCCCTGGGCCTGTTTCCACTGTGCAAACACTCGCTTCAGTGGACAAGGACAAGCCGCAACCTTCTCCTACATGACAAAGCAGCGGGCTGTGTAAGAGTCTGATATGACACAGCTGCTTGACTCTTAATGGTGCATTTCTCCTCATGACAGCCCTTCTCACAATGTTATGACCGCAAATTGTTCATGCCACGTAGGACCATTAGAGATGAGCACACTTATCAAAAAGCGCCTCTTTGGCCCCCATGGTGATAAGGTTCTGTATGTGTCTGTACTATGTAAGGAAATGTGTCAGTATTTTAACGTCCGATGTATGTTCCCCAGCATTATATCTGTAGCAGCAGCCACTCTCTGTGGGAATACTGATCTGTGAAGTGAATAACGAAGTTATCGACATTTAATGTTGATAATGGACTGAAATTTTGTGCCGTTGGATAAATTCTATGATTTTAAATCTGTGGTCACCACTCATTGACATTTGTGGTTTTGAATCAGAATCAGCTTTATTGGCCAGAGGTATGCTTTCAAATACAAAGACATTGACTCTGGTTGCAACTTGTTCTCACTGTTAACGGAAACATAAATAAATAGACATATACAGCTAAACATGAATGACATGTCTTAAAAAACATTTGCTGAACTGTCTTAATGTAATTTGACGTAGAATATTCAGGATGAACTGCATACACTTTGGTGATCATTCGGAGATCACTGACTTTTCGTTAGCTGTCATAGCTACGAATTCTGGAAGAATGAAATATGATCCATGAAGGTCAGTTGGAGTTGGATTTTAAAGCTCAACAGACATCAGAACCCAACTATTCTGCTGAACAACCTTTGTCGTTTTGCCAGACCCCCTTAAATTAGCGCCCCTGATGCATCGCTGGATTGGCTCCTTTCAAATGGCTTTATTTTTTTCACACGGGGCCACAGTTGGTATGAATGAAGCCTTCTTGGATTTCCTTTTGCACTGCAGGTAGTACGTTTCGGAGTAGCTGGTGGTGGCTGTGTGAAACTACAGTGACACCCTCATTAATACTACGCTCAGCTTTCAGAAAGAGGAATGCCTGCACCTCCTCTCGAGACCACACTGTGGTTTTGTGGGTTGCCATTTAATCTAGTAGTGTTTTGCAGGCACTGCAGTAGGTTTGTTCCAGATGTCCCGTGTCAAGCAATTATGACGCAATGATGTAATCGTGTGGTGATCATTTTTAGTGATGATTATTTTTGTCTTTGATTGTCTGCAGTGTATTCATGTCACCTTTCACCATATCAGCTCAGCTCAAACTTCAGTCCTTGAGAAAAGCAAATGTCAAAGAGGATTTCTTTTGAGTCATGTAAATAAGTTGCTTTAATAATAAAAATGTTTTTAAGTTACACAGCATGCTTGAAGTAACTTGCAGATAACATTGCTAATGTAAAATTGTTTAATTTATTTCAAACAATGATCTTTTCCTAATTCTAAACAAAGTTTTGGTGCAAATCGTAACACTGACATCCTGAAGTGAACTGACAGGTGTATTACATGCTTTTGGAATGACACCTGTTCACAATTCATTGGATCAGTGCTTTTTAATATGAAAATGACTCCTTTGATAATGATCAGCTGTCGAAAACTGTTGGTGTAATTAGGATCCTAGATGGCAACATCGAGAAATTATCATAATTTGTTTGCGTAATTACCTGTATGACAGTGAATATATATATATATATATATATATATATATATATATATATATATACAACAAATTAGGCTAGAAATCAAATGACAATTTAGTTTGGGATACTGTTAAATCTCTAAAATTGAATCTGCTTCATGAGAGACTTTAGTTGAATTTGATCGAAAACAGAATATGAGGGTTGGAAGAAAAAGGTTTCACAACTGTTCCTGTTGTGCACAAACAGAGCGCAGCACTGTGGCATGCACAGGGTAGGGGAAGCTGTAACTTTCATGAGTAGGTTTTCCACGTTTCTTTGCTTGATCAACGACAGCACCTATACTACACACATTTTTATGACCACCGGTTCAGGTGGTCTGCCTTTGTGGACTTGGACAGAGGAGCATGCATCAAATTCTGTGTCAAACTCAGGAAATTGGAAACTGAATGCTACTGTGGTGTTTTGAAGCTGTGATGATCGCAGCTTTCCTCAACGAAACGGACCCCCTGTGTCTTTTTTTCTGTTCCCCCACAATTTGACATAAACTTCGCTTTCTGCTCAAGTTTCAGGTGCATGGAGACAATTGCAGACATGCCAGACCAGTGGTCACAAAAATGTGTGTATCTCAGGTGCTGATGTTGATCAAGCCACAAAACTTGAAATACTTACAGACAAAGGTTTTAGCTTCTGTGTGCTCTGTGCATGTCACGGTGCTTCAGAACAGTCACGTGCAACAGTAGCAGTCTTGGAACTTTTTCATCCACCCTCTTATTCTTGGATCCTCACTTACATTTAATACTTTGTCACAGCAAAAAAAATGTGCAATCCTGCAATCATGTTATCAACAATCTGTTTGCGGTTCTGTATAACCAATACATAGATAAATGAAGTTATTCAGGATTGCTTTGTAGCAGATTAATAAATCAAATTTCCGTGTTAAAAAAAAGTCAGAAGCGTGACAATTTAATAGAATAATTCGAGTTGGCTGACTCCTGGATTTGTTCGACCACACTTCAGAACGGAGCCCTGTTTTAAAGGCATTGCACATATAAAGAAACTGGATTTGCATTACATGAAGGTTTAGCGTGAGCAAAGATTACCATAAAGTAGTAACATTATGTTAAAATATAAACTTAGAGCTGATATTAGTCAGAGCAACTGACTGTCCTGAAATCTCCAATTCCTAAAGGACAGACAAGAACATGCAGCCTCTGAAGGGGATTGAGGCGCCACAATCCGCTGTACACTCTGAATATCACATGTTGATTTGTTTTGGAGCTTGGTTCATTAAAGATGCTCTTTTTATTTACATGCTTGCTTAACTCAAGTGTAAAGTGTTATCAGCAGCCTCTTAATTAAATCAAATGCGCCTCAGCCTTGTGTCGCACTCACGTCTAACTCTTCCCCTGGCAGACAGCAAAGGGCAAACTGTCACCCTGGGCAAGCAAATCAGGTGTATTAACAAGTCAATGAGAAATTCATGTGTGTATAATTTCACAGTGAGCACATCTGACCTTTGTTAATGATGCCACTCAAACCTGCAGGTGGTGTTTCTCAAATGAACTCCCAGGGGAGCGGCGTGCATCGCAGGCGAGCTGCAGCAACTCATTCGTCCTGACTCGTAGGACAGAAAGGAAGAACACACACTCAATCAAAGGAAAAGAAGTGAAAATAAAAGGAAACCATTGTCCAAATCACTTTACATCAAAACTCAGTGGGTGTTCGCTTTGTATTTTATTTATTTTTTTGGCTGCTGAGTCGCTTTTGTGTTTGCTCTGTCAAAATGTGTCTCGCATCAAATTCCTTTGCGGTATGCAAACATGTTTCCATTTCAGTGCGTTGATCTGTGCATACATCTATTTTTCCTCCCAACAACCAGAGCAGAGCACTAAAGAGGGGGAGGGGTGTGAGTACTTTCCCATTCATAGATGGGCTTTCTTCTCCAAAGCACCAGGCTTTTACATTCACAGTTGTTTAAATTCACTGATGTTTTATCCACTGTGATGGATCACTCTGGAGAGCCTTTCTTTCCCCCAATCTGAAATTGTGTCTACTCTACCTGGAGTACTGTTGGTTTTTGAGGTAGAGCTCTCTTTCAGGAGGGTTACAAAAGTCCTTGAAAAGCGATTCATCCTCTCCCATCCACAACCACCTTCTACCTGCTCGTGCTCACAGCTAGTTTCAACTATCTCCTCCTTTCATCTCCGGGAGTCCTGTTGCTCCATCTTAATTTTCTGCTGCTTTCATCACCTGCTGACTCACCCTCTCCACCCACCCCCCCAACACACACCTTCTCTACCTCCCGTATCACTCTCTGTCTCTTGCATCACACACTTATCACATGTAGTACCGTAAGAATCAAATATGAAGGCCAGCCACGCTCTTGCTCTTTAAATCCCTCATAATGGAGCCCAAGGGTATCTGAAATTGAGTGTGAAGACTGCATCAAGGTCATTTACTCCACCCAATAGGATAGTGATGGATGTCTTGTCTGATTGCTCGATTTGGCTGCCCTACTTGCGAAGGGGGAGCATATCCCATTGCACTTTGGGAGCGAGTGTTGCTTTTGCGCGGACGGCCAGAAAGTCATTCCTAGCAGGAGAGAAAAGAGGTGTGTGTGTGTGTGTGTGTGTGTGTGTGTGTGTGTGTGTGTGTGTGTGTGTGTGTGTGCGCGTGTGTGTGCGCGCGTGTGTGTGTGTGCGTGCGTGTGCGTGTATGGTGTGTGTGTGCGGCGGTGGGGGGGGGGGGGTAATAGGAGGGCGTGGATACTGTATAATCTCCACTGGAGGCTGGGGAGAGAGGTATTCTGAGTCCAGGTTCTTGAGTAAACACTTGAAGGGATTCAAATAAAACATATTGATTGCTGGCTGGACGGCGTACCATCTGTCAATACGCTAATCTGCCAAATTGACTGTCAACCTCTCAGAGCATTGTGTGGCTCCAAACAGCTGGATTCAGTCATAAGAAACCATAAACACCAGCCGTAGTCATCTGAAACCTTTCCCAAGTGCCTATGATTTATAATCCCCGGATCATGTGTGTGTGCACTTGTGGGAATTACTATAGACTGTGGTTGGACATGTAGGGCTCAGCCCATGCAGTTGTATTGCGGGGCTAAAAAAGGCTCATACAGTCAGATAAGCAACCTCAAGTAGACTAAATCGTGTGTCTTTGCCATTTTTCTTGATCCATCCATTTTCTTAAAAGCTGCATTGATGTAGGAACTGGTGACTCACGACAACCCTTTTATTCAAACTCATGTGCCTCGTCTCTTTTTGGACTATTATAAACATGAGGTTCATTTTCTCATTCATCCACTGGAATAACCTTTGTAATAAGATAAAACATCATAAAGAGTCAATAAACCGAATGGAATTATATCTGTGTCTGAGTTTGTAGTGCCTGATTTCGAGCAAAGAGAAATATTTTTTTCACAAATGCATGAATCATGATAAAAGGTAAGAACAATTATGGAAAGTAAATAAGTATTTACTCAGGTATCTGACATACTTGGACTTTACTTACAGGGTTCCCACATGGAATTTATGAAATATCATGGAATTTTAAAAAGTCTATTCCAGACCTGAATAGTCAGGGGATTTGATAATACTTTAGACAAAGTCATTGTATATCAATTGATTTTGTTTGTAGCATGTTTAAGTTTTAGTTACCATTACAAAATCTAATAATTATTATGGGAAATGTTTATTTCTGGATATTTCCCAAATTTTTTCAGTAATTGTAAAACTTGACATTTTTTGCGTTCATTATGGGTCATAGAAATTCAGCTTTTTAGCCAGTGAAATTCAGGGAAGGGTCAGGGAATTTGAAAATTGACTTTGAGCGGGAACCCTGTACTTAAGCTTCACAAGCTTCTCATCAGTGTATAAAGTAATTGAACTAATTCCTTAAAGCAGCTGCAACAATACAGTGATTTATTTATTTATTTATTGGACATTCTGCATCTTTTATGGTTTTATAAAAGTCATGCCTTAAATGGAGCAAACCAACAAAAATGGTCGTGTACACAGAATCTGGCACAGAATGAATTTGATTGCCCTTGTGACGACAATCCTACAAGCTGTTGGAACACAGCCAGTCACGAAGTAACTCCTCCGGCTTTGCACACTGTAATCCTCCATGAGGCTAGGCAAGTGTACGTGAGTGAGATATATTATTCTTCCACTGATGGTAATATTCCCATAAAGATAACTTTTGAACATTCAAAACAAATATTTTTATTTTCTGTGCTTGGACGTGTGGTGTCTCCAGGATTAAGAGACAAATATAACACTGTATAGCTTCTATGAAGCTACAGCAGCGAGTCATGTGCGAATCCTCCACCCTGAGGTGTTGAGCTGTCAGATTTTTAATCAACAGGCAGGTAATTGGCAAGTGAGGCGTGACTGTCTTAGTCTTTATTCAGTGTTATGTTTGAGAGTTAACAAAGCATGAGATTGGGCCGTGCCTCTACGCTGCACATTCTCAGTTTGCAGGCCTTTTGTTCTGCAGCCCTTTGTGGAGGCTGCCCTGGATTCATTGAAACTCTCCACTGCTGAGTGAGCTGAAGGAGCTGCTTTTTTTTGTCACACACCCTCATTCTCTCCTCGACACGCGCACGCACGCACACACACACACACACACACACACACACACACACACACACACACACACACACACACACACACACACACACACACACACACACACACACACACACATAAACAGGCATGCACAAAGGCTGACGCTCTGCCAGCACTTCGTGGGATAATCTACCTTCCTAAAGGTTTGCTAAAGCACCCCTCCCTCCCTCCCTCCCTCCCTTCCCACCACAACCACACTATTTCTCCTGCTCCTCTCTCTCCTCTCCTGCCTCCTCCTGCCTCCTCCTCCTCCTCCTCCCCCTCCGTCTTATCGGCCCCAGTGTAAGCAGCATGTGGTTTCCTGCCAACTTCTGGGAGCCGTGAGCAGCCTCTCCAAACAGGAACATGCATGAAGACATTCCACTGCTGAAGGAAACAGTGTCCCCCCCCCTGCCCTCCACCCTCCTCCACCCCCCCCCCCCTTTTTTTTTTTCTTCTCCAAATCCCCCGTAGACATCCCACACATCCAGCACAGCTCTGCTGGGGCTTGACCACCGGACAATCAGCACACGTAAACACACACAAACATTCACAAAAACAGAACCCTGGGCAGGCACTGACTACAGCCATTCAGCACAGCCATGGAAATGAAGATGGCTTTAAGTCTATCTGTGTGTGTGTTTGTGTGTGTGACAAAGACAGAGATGAACAGAAATAGTGAGACAGAGTGTGTGCATGACTATGTATGAGAGCGAGAGAGAGAGGGAGAGTGTGTGCATGGGTATGTATGAGAAAGAGTCAGAAGATGGGAGAGTTTGAACATTATTTTAGTAAAGAAATCTATGATCAGCTTATTCCACATCATTTATCACCATGTGTTCTCATATCCAAATTTTGGTTTCAGTTTCACACTAAAAAAAAAACGTCTCTTTAGTGCGCTTATTCACCCCACTTGTCTATAAGATGTTGGAGAGGTTTTTCTACTGTGCGTTTCTTTTATTGTTAATCCATGAAAGCTTTCATTGAAAAGCAAGTATTACGGTGAAGAGTAGGGAGAGAGCCCTTGGAGGGCTGTTATGTGCCTGTAACAAGAGTAAATTTGTTTAACATCGCAAGAGCACTCTTTGAAACCAGACAGCAGTAGGTGGGGGTAAACACAGTAAATGTAAAAAAATTTTTTTTTTAAAAAGAGCAGTGCTGCTACTAATTTGAATAAATATGGTGAGTTACATTGAGAATAGCAAAGAGGCTGACTCACATATCTGCAGGGGAAATAGATCTTATAGTGCAGCCTGGTATCATGCCAATACACCTTTCAATCTACGAGAGGATATCATGTCAGTGTCATGCTTTTTCTGGCCTACGCGGGAAAAGCACATGCATCTATGACCAGGCTCGAAGAAAGAGTTGAAGAAAGAAATACGTTTTAAATAATGTAAGTAAGTAACCAACCTATAGTCTTAAAAAATAACTTATGAAGCATTACTTATATGAAAGTGCTCATTTTAGCCTAAATAATGATGAGCAAATTCGTGACATTGATGTGTTATCTTTCGGTGCACTGATGGGAGTATTACACACTTTGGCGTGATACCGGGATGAATTAACATATTAGACTCAACAGGAGTCTGGATTATTTCACGACAAAGATGACTCGTGGAGACAAAGGTGGCATCTCTGTAAAATAATTAATTGGTAGGCAAGGAGGAAGAGGTAGCAATAACACAGGACGGATTCTGCACCAAACAAAAAGCAGGCAAGGAAGCACAAAAGAAGGCGTTAAATGATTTAAAACCTAATTTATAAGCTCTGTGTTTTTTCCTCTTGGCATGCGAGGTGTATCGATTGGGTAACGTTATTGGGGCATTCTGTGAGAGATGATTAATCATAAGTCACTTTTCTCCACTGTGCATATGGATCAGTGCCAGAGAGAGAGATATCCTCAATCTCCTGTCCCACTGCCTTTTTAGCAGCCAATTCTCCCACTTCTGCCCCACTCTCTCCACCTTATCGCCACTTCTTGGTTTCTGAATGTTTTCGAGGAATGAGTAAACAGAGCGCAATGGCCCAGGCAGAGATTTTGAGAAACTGATTTCTCCTCTGCTTTCCTGGCTGGTTGTGCTCACCAGGCGTGTGCATGGCCCAGCATCTTTCTGTGTGCCCGCATAAATGATTCAGTGGCATATTGAAATTACACTGTGGGCTCCTTTGGTAGAATTGCAGAGGAGTTTTGGATCTGCAATACAAACTGAAGTACATGAGAAAAGATTACTTTTACAATGTTGAACAGATTTATTCTTCACTAAATTTAATTGCCACATACTCGAGTTTTTTTGTCTTTTACGGCTCGAGCTTTAAGTAGGGTCCTTGTAGAAAACTGGTTTGTTTTTGTTCTGCCAATAAAGATTGCGAGAGTCATCAACTGTAAGAATAGGATCCTTACTTGTTACCATTTTAATCCTTCAATTTAAATACATTATAATCACTGCACGAAAAGTGTTAAGAGTCACAGAATTTGTCTCAATTAATTATATATTTTACAAGTAAACAGACAAAGTGAGAACTTGCCAACCTTCCATTTCTGACATTTTACTTTTTTGTGTCCCTTAAGCACAGCCGGGGATTGACATGCAGCCCGCCAACCATTACATCATAGTTCACATCCACCTTCATCCTAACTTCACTTACACTTTCTGCAAAGCTCAGAAATACATTCAGTTTAAAAAAAAAAAAAAGTCATTCCATCTAGTGCCAAATTTTTTTGTTTGTTAAATTCTGACTTTCTGCAGTATTTGGCAATGCAGCTACTGTTTGGTTAAGGTGTTTGTTGAATGGTCGAACAACATCGGAAATCACCTTCAAACATATTCTTTTGGGGGCGCTGCATCTCTTTTCTTATGTACAAATGAGTACAAGACTATGAATACCTTTAAGTAAAAAATTGTCAGACAGCACCTGCTTTTAAATTCTCATCACGTCTCACCACTCTATCTGACAGCAGGGTTTTCACCCTGCCTTTGAGTCTGGGCCATTTAGAACAGCTATACAATTTTTTTTTTTTACCTAAGATGTAATTGAATAACACGCTGTACAAACTAGTTCACTTTAGGTCGAGTGAAACCTTAAGGGTTCAGAAAAAAACTGCGGCAAAATAAAGGTTAGGGTTAGGCAACCAAAACACATGGTTAAGGTTGGACTGCGGGGTTGAATAGTAACCGCTGGTCTGTGGCAGGATGCAAACGCTTGTTTTCTGCATATGAGTGTGCCCTCGACACTGTCAAGTTTAATCAGAAGGGCGTGTTTGATGGTCAGATAGAAACCTCTCTCCCCTTCACCTTTTCAACACGTTGGTAGCTAGCTTAACAGAGGTTAAACCTCTCTTTTTTCATTTTTGACCCAGGTATATATCCGTTTTTGTGTGTGCAACCAAGTACAACCTGCCTTCCAGGAGATACAGCCTGAACATGCCACCCCAATGACTGAATGACATTGCTGCTGATGCCTCTCTATGTGGCCGACTATTCACTCCACTTTTGAGTGTGGCCGTTTGTATTAACACATTTGATTAAATTCAATAGTCATAAAAATTACTTATTTTTAAACGAAACATGACCGTTTTATCCCCCCTCTCTACGTAAAGGGCATATTCCTTCCTGCACTTATGGTAATTGTTAGCATTAGATGTAAACATTGTGAATGTGGAATTGTTCAATATGGCCATAATTCCCAGGGTACAGGCTGCGTATGTCCTGTCACACAGGATGCTGGGATTTGATGAGCATATTGGCTGCAGCAGAGACTGAACCTGTGATTTCTCCAAGCACTAGACATTACTCAGATTTTACACATTCATGCCTAGAAGCAGTACAACCTCAATCTTTTACTTTCAGACGTCTTTCCAGCTCTCTGGAGTTATTGGAATTCAAGGCTGCTTCATGCTTCAAACAAAGTGCTTGTTTCAGATGAGGGATGCAGTCAGACTGAACAGTTTTGAATTGTAGGTAAAGCAACATTCTGACAGTGACTCGCACTTTCTTTGAGCCTTGTGGAATTAAATGTTGCAGTTTCGCACCAACATGATTGGCACGACCGTCGTCCTCCTTTGCATCATAAAATGCCTTCAAAGTTCTTTCAATGTTTCTCACCCCTGATTTGTTTCACCACCTTAATACTACGCTGTTTAAATTCTGCTCTTCACCTCTCATAAGTAATGAATGAGGGCTAACTGTTCGTCTTGTGAAATCGTCTGCGAGTAACGTAGGCGCCTTGCTCAAGGGTGCAGTTGATGTGTGAAGAAAGAATCTGCTCCAAAAGTGCACTTCTCTCACCTTTAGGCCAGCTATTCTCAGTAAATGTTTCTAAATGCTTCTGTTAATATACTCTTCATCCCTGTTGCATCAATAAATTAACCAGTTTGCACAGATGAAAAAAAAAAAACAACAACCAAAAAAAACCCGTATGTAGCTGAAGGGCTTCTCCTTTGAATACAAAACCCTCCACTCCATGCAAGTGAATGTCATATAACTTGCAAGTTAAAACAAAAACAAAAAAAGCCCAGTTTTCCCAGAAACTCCTTACACAACCAGCGAGGCAAGGTTTAATGTTGTTTTGACTGAATTGTAGTTATCAGTAGGCCACCGAGATGAGGCCCAATTAGCGCAGCATGCTATGACCTAAGCAGAGGTAATCACTGGGCGGAGGGCAGACTAAGGTAGAGGCGCGGATTTTCACTCGAAACAGAAAAAGTGAGGGATTCACAAAAGGACCTGGAGTCGTGGAGAGAGCAGCTAATGAGCCTACATGATTCACGCTTGGTCTCCCCCACAGAGAGCCTTGTCCTGGGCAGAGTGAAGGCATGCAAGTGTTTGCTCCGACACATTCCATGACGGAGCCTGTCAGAGCCAGGAGGGTGAAGGGGCGATTAGAAGTTTCACTTCTGAATGCTGAGTGAAGGAAAGTCTTCTGTCTCCTTAGAGTCTTAAATCAACCAGGAGACTGTGGACATGTCTCTATCAGTAAACAGGCTTTAGCCTTCACCCTTTAGAAATCCTTCTGATGTTCCAGAAAGCCTGTGAGAAAACATGACTAAGGTCTAAGGCATAATGCTTTAGAATATGACTGTTGGAATAAAAGGCAACTGGCAATAAATCCTCTATAAAAGAACTTTTCTGACAACTTTATATTGGACAAATTTAAATAATCTGTGCACATATTGTATGTAAAAACCTTTCTTTTACAGGGTTAAAGAGTAGAAGGTATTTCATGATTGATCTGCAATATCACCTTGTAATTAAAGGATTATATTTAGTGTTTTGTGTGAAGTTTGCATGTTCACAGGGTTTCTTCAGGCTTTCCTCCAACAGTCAAAAAAAAAAAAAAACGTGCAGTCCTGGAGAACTTGTGTGTGAAATGAAATGGATTGCAAAGGCGTCCGTCTGGCTAAAATGTAATAGATTGGGGTAACTTTCTAGAGAACTTTCCGTTCTTTTATCCAATGCATGCGTCCTGCACGCGATGCTGTTGCACGAAAACCCTCACTTTTGTAGTCAAGAACAGTCCATCGTGACTACCCCCATTTTACCAGCACTATAATTATTAACACCAGTGCAATTATTAACCTCAACTGAACTGGAATACAGGGTCTCTCGTGTTTTTTTTTTTTTTTTCTATAGACCAGAAGCAAATTGTTGTCAGAATTACACCTGCCTAAGAGTTTGTGCGGGCTAACCCTTTAATGACAGGATTTTTTTTTTATTTTTTTTTTATTGCAAATGTCATTATTTTATAAGACCTGTAAGAATGCGCTCGCTTTTATTTTTGCTCTTCTACGTATTACCACAATTTAATTGATTTTGTGTATTGTTTCCTTTTTACTCCCTTTTCCTATTTTGGCAAAAAAAAAAATAAAAAAAATAAAAAAAAAATAAAAAAAATCACTTTCAATGTATATTCGACGGCAACACTCCAATCCTGAACGTATTGTATGTATGTACGTGTCGACGTCGACGTGAGGTCTGTCAAATAAAAAATAAAAATACCTCCGGTAGTTATTAAAAATAGCTCCTCAATATTCCATCTAGACTTTTAAACCCACCCGGCCTCTGATTGGCCGTCTGCCGGTCACGTGGCGAAGTGCAGTCAGTCGCCGTGCCGTGCCTCGAGCCAGCGCTGAGTGGAGCCTGTCTGCCAACAGCTTCAGCAGCGGCTCTAACTGGATCCTACTACACTCACTGACAATTAAAGGAGGCCCTTTTTTTTTTTCTTCTTTATTTTTCGAGGACTATTCTTCACCATGGGCGACAAAAAGAGCCCTACCAGGTAACGCGACCGGCTCGCCGGTCGATTCTTCGACTTGTTTTGCGCGTTTTTCGTGTGCGGGGCTCGGCGTTTGGATGCGTTTCTCTCACAAGAGGGATCGTTTCTCCCTTTTTTTTTTTTTTTTTTTTTTTTTTTTCTTTTTTTTTTTTTTTTCTCTCTTTTTTTTTTTTTTTTTTTTTTTTTTTTTTTTTTCCTCCTCTTCTCTTCTCGGTCGGTATGCCACAAGCTAAGCTAGAATAGTGCAGTCACTATGGCGGCTTCTCGCTCCCTTACAAAACCGCTTCGCGAGACAAAGGGAAATTTTTCGGAGGATACGCCTGGCTTTCCCCGAAACGCTCTTCCTTCTCCGCGAAGCCTTTCGGAGGGTCAATGTCGAAATGGGCTTTGTTTGATGTCGGTTTTGGTCGGCGACGTGCTAAAGCGACATTTTTTTTTTTTTTTGTAAAGCAACGCTTCGCCTTCGCCTGCTAGCCGCCTAGCTGGCGAGAGAGTCGGACGGTGTTTGGGGGGAAAAGTCCGCCCGCTTCCCCGCTTGTGGAGATTTATTAACCGGGAGAGGAAGGAGCTCCTTACTCGCCGGGACTCGAACCCGATGTTAGTGACAACACCGCCACGCTTTCTACCGCGTTGAGTAGCTTTGTGTATATATATATATATATATATATATATATATATATATATATATATATATATATATATATATATATATATATATATATATTACACACCGGGTGATTTGTTTTGTCCTGATCTCTGTTCTTGTTTTTTTTTTTTTTTTTTTTTTTTTCATGAAATCGGTTAGGTGGTATTTCTACAAAAACACACACACAAAACAAACTAACTTGACCTTAACATTTTGTCTCGTTTTTTTTTTTTTGTTTTGTTTTTTTGAAAAGGCCGAAACGACAAGCCAAACAGACCGCTGACGACGGATACTGGGACTGTAGCGTCTGCACCTTCAGAAACACCGCCGAGGCTTTCAAATGCAGCATCTGCGATGTGAGGAAGGGCACATCCACCAGGTAACGTTGCGCTCCCTCCCCCCTGTCTGTCCCCGTGTCTGTCCCTGTCTCTCCTTGTCTCTCTCTCTCTCTCCTGATCGTCTCGGTTTTTTTTTTTTTTTTCTCCCCCCCTCCTCCCCCCTTCCCTTTTGCTCGCCGGGCTGCAGCAGCGTTGCATCGCAATTTCTGGGTTATGACAACTTTGATCGACAGCCTGTTTGTCTGGGAGCGAATGAGGACTTGTTGATGGACAATCTTGCCGATATCCCCGGTCGTTTTGTCTGGATTATTATCCTCATTTTATGCGACTAGCGTTGCAATGCTTTTTATGCATTCGTCTAGGTAGGCTGGCTGGCTTGACTAGCCAGAGGAGGGGGGGGGGGGGGGGGGCGGAGGTGGGAGGTTGTGGTGGTGGTGGGAGGTGTGGGAGGGGATGGGGTGGGGGAAGAGGGACCAGTACTTCATGATGGCTGTACAGCTAAACAGTGCATCAACAGAGCAACGTCGAAAGCGCTGAGGTTTTTTTTGGTGTGTTTTTTTTTTTTTGTTCATGGAGTGAAACAATATGTGTGTGTGTGTGTGTGTGTGTGTGTGTGTGTGTGTGTGTGTGTGTGTTTCACCTACCTGTAGAGAGGGTCTCCCAGTGGTCTTGTCAAGTCCAGATTTATTGTGCGAGAGGCTGATGGACAGTAAGGAAACGATGGTTGGTTTAAGGTTTCGAAAATTGGTTGAAATCGGCATCGGAGAGCGTTTCATGATGTGCGTTTTTGACATTTCTGTGTCCGTCAGACTCTTTTTCGCGGGTGCCGGTGTTGGTTAAAGAAATGTCATTTCATGCCCGACCTGGTGTGACACTGTGATAAGGTCCACCGTTGTTGTTGTTGTTGTTGTTTTTTAAACGTGTAAAAAAATAATAATATTTTTGATTTTTACAAGATCAGTCCAAACATTTTGTCAATGATTTTTCCGAAAGTCTGTTTCAAATGTGCTTTATTCGCCAAGCTGTCAAGCGAACTCACTCACTCGCTCTCGACAACACGCGTCTCCAGATTAATATCGGCGTTCGCCGTCACAGGGTTGCGCGTCCCAGGCATTTCCCCATGATCGCATCTTACAATAAATGTTGTGGTGTCAGCGAAAGACGTCTTGGGGGTGGGGGGGAGGGGGGGAAACTGAGATAAAAATCTTTGCATAACTTGAATGACGTGATGGGATTCCCTTTCAGTTTTGAGTCCGGCCGCCGCCTACTCTTTCTCGTCAGGGGAATGTTTTTGATGACAAGTTGCGTGTGCCACGGTGCGCGTCTGCTCTGCTCGTGTCATCGGCTACGCGATGAGAGTGCGAGACGGGTGAGTCATTTTGTGGGTTTGTTGTCAACACTCTTAACCTTTCTTGCCTGCGGTTTTACAATAAGCGGCTCGGGCTCGACGCCTCCTGGCACGTCGCAAAGTGGGGAAGGACGAACGCGCTTTAGGACACATTTACTGAGAATCCAAAAGCTTGAGCCGGGGTCTTATCTGTCTGCCCCCCCCCCCCCACCCCCTTTATGATCTTTTCCCCCTGTAGCGAGTAGCTTAAGACCACAGCTGATGATGCAGGCTGAGCACGCCGCGTGAAAGCAGGAAGCGGAGACGAGCACGTCGTAGCCCCCCCCCACCCCCCCACCCCCACCCCCCCCGTGCTTTGGCAACAGCCCGGTTGCCTCTGTTTGGTGAAAGGGGGGGGGGGAGCACACGATGTCGCCGGAGCGGTTGTCGCACGTCCCCGTTTGATCTGAACAGTTTAACCTTTTCGATTAAACGCGCCCCGTGTCGCGGCGGGGCTGCCTCGTAATCCTAACGAGGGCTAATTAGCCGTCGTTTCTTCGCCGTTTTGACGTCTCCCGGCAAAGCGCGGGAGTCGGCGAGACGCTCCGAGCTAAAAGATGCACACTCAAGGCTGCGCGTCACGCTGCTTTTACCCCGGGGCTTCCGCTTCGAATGTGCCGTTCGCGGGGTGCGAAAAGGCTCGCGGGGGGGGAGGGGGGGGGGGGGACACCGCGCGGAAGTCCGTCCCTTCCAAAAACCGCTCCTTCCGCAGTCCCCCGAATCCAGGTGCGTGTCTCCGCGTCCCGGCCAGCTGGCCTCGACCGCGGCGAGGAGAACACTGACGCAGCCGAAAGTTTTCGAGAGCGTCGCGGGCACCCCTTTCGACTTCTGAATAGGCGTTGTGTACCAACAGGTAGCGGTAAGCTGCGACGTGAAAGACCAAATTAATACGTCCCGTCCCCTCGAGCTTCACACATCAAAACCCCCCCCCGCCGCCCCACCCCGCCTCCCCCATCCCCTCTCACGGTCTCCGCTGAGGCACCAGCTGTTTCTACAGGTGTTGACGGGGCGCCCAGCTGGCGAACGGCGGCTCGCACTTTGACGAGGCTTGAGTCGCAGCGAGCGGGGCGACTCGGGGCTGCGCGGCTCCGATTTGCGCTACCGGAGGCAAGAATGTGCGTCAACGAGAGCAAAACTCCGGCTGAGGCATCGGGATGCAGGGAGAGCCCCCCCCTCCCCCCCCGTCCTCCCCTCCGTCCTCCCCCCCCCTCCAGCCCAGCGCAGCCTAACGAACCCGTTGACCCCGGTCCGGCTCCGTGATGAAACACGATACCCCGACTAGGCTAAATCTAGCCCTCTGCCACTCCGGACTCTTAAACAAGAAAAGCCCTCCGCTTTTTTCTTTCTTTTTTTTTTTTTGCACCTGACCTCGCTGCTAATCTACAAGTCCAAGCAGCCCGAGTGTTCAGCCTCCGCGTTCAGCGCCCGGCGTCTTTGGTAATTGGAGAAGGGCTCGTATTAGCATCCCCTCCGAGGCGGACGCGATCGCATTTAAATGTCTGTGGCATCCGAACCCGATCGCCGCGCGAACGTGACACCGTGTCGCCGCACTTCAGTTTGCTTTGTGGCGGCGTTTGGTATGCACCTCCGGCAGCCCCGGGGCCCGGAGCGAAACCATTAGGAGCCCTCTAAAGTTGATTGATGGTGGGGATCACAGGAAGGCTCGAGGTACCTCAGTCTTTTGACTGCTCTGCTGTTATCTGTGCCCCGTCGCTCTGCAGTTAACCATTTCAAGCGGCTTTTATCTCTACTTTATAACAAAAAAAAAAAATAAAAAAAAAAAAAAACACAAAAAAAACCCACCCGGAATAAACGGGCGTCTCGCGTACGTTCACAAAATGCAAGAGTTCCGACTTGATTAAGTCGATTAGTCGTTCGTGCGGGAGTCCAAACGCAGCGGCTCGTTCGCAGCGTCGTGTCGTTGGATCCGACGCCCGGCGACCGCGTGGAAATCTGTAATCAAGACATTTCCGTCGGCTCGCCTCACCGAGTCCCGAGTTGCTTCATAAAAGGAAACCCGACGTGTCGAAAAGAAGAAGCCTGGACTGGCGGCGTCACCTAAAAGCGTCACCTTTGGAAAACGTGCGCAGCGACAACAACCGAAGGTGACGTTCGATGACAAACTTCGCCTTGTTTGCGTCTCTTGTCGGCCCGGCTGCCACCGCCGACTCTCGTTGTGCTCGGTTCGCAGGTGAAGGCTGCGACTTGAGGGAAATACCTCACTTATTTTCAGTCAGCTGGAGCTCACGCGGACCGGTGTCGCGTCTTGCCGATCACTGCGGCGTCAATAAGTCGCCGTGTCATTGTGTAAATATTTTGGGAGCGCGTCGACAGTCATCCCGACAACATCGTCGCAAAATACATGTCCCGAGGTATTTGGTCACAAATATTGTCGGTTGCTGTGTTTGTCCGTGATGACGTTAAATATGTAAATGTGTTAATAATGCAACCACGTGGGAAACATGAATAGTCACATTGTAAAAAGTTCACAGGGTTTAATGACATCCAACTTTAAAGCCCCGGTTCAGTTGTGGGGCCAAACAAGTTATTTGTGCGTGTGTGTGCGTGTGTGTGTGTGTGTGTGTGTGTGTGTGTGTGCGTGTGTGTGTGTGTGTGTGTGCGTGTGTGTGTGTGTGTGTGTGCGTGTGTGTGTGCGTGTGTGTGCGTGTGTGTGTGTGTGTGTGTGTGTGTGTGTGTGCGTGTGTGTGTGTGTGTGTGTGCGTGTGTGTGTGTGTGTGCGTGCGCGCTCGCTTGTCTTTTACAATGATAGAATAGAGTCATTATAATCCGTGGATTCTACCACTGTCACATTAAGGCAAATTGTCTGGGATAATGGAATTACATAAGAGGGACATGCTGGCGCTCAATTTATATCCGCACTTCCTCGCCCACCACCACCACCACTCCCCCCTTCTCCTCCCCCCCCCCCCCCCCACCCTCCCCTCTCCCCGCCCCCGCAGCAGCCCCCCACTCACAGGATACTGCTTTTGCTTATCCAGCATTATCAGCATCTGCACCAAAGCTCCGAGCAACGAGCGGGTAGCCCTAATCTTCACATGTTAATTGCCGGATTTAAAAGTTCTTAATTACTTCATGGGATTTGGCAGTGTGTGAGTGATTAAATACAATAGCCAATTTGGCAATCTGACAAAACAGAGAAATGTTTGAGAGAGCTGTTGAATCTGGGCTCCTCCCATTCAGGAAGAAGAAGAAGAAGAAAAAGAAAAGATGAAGGGCGAAGGCGAGGGAGCGAGGAGTCTACGGGAGGGAGGGAGGGAGGGAGGCATTTGAGGACGAGGAGAGAGGGGAGCCGTTCAAGTGTGGAGTCGCAGCGAGCCGAGGAGGACAACGAGGACGAGGAGAGAAAGAGAACAGTGCAGGGGACAGAGCGGAGTGTAAGCGCCTGGACATGTATGTCTGTGTGTGTTGGGAGAGGGGGGGGGGCGCTCACTCAACCAAGAGAGTCTCCGGGGGCGAAAGCAGAGCGAAGCACACTATTACCCAGGGAGGGAGAAGAGGCCGGACGGACCTTCTTCTATTTCCACTCCGTGGGAAGAGAGCAGCACCACGTCGCTCGTCCTTCGCTGCGGATGACGAGAGACGAGCGAGAATCGCCGATTCAACGCGTCTTTACCCCGTCCATCTTTTTTCTTTCTTTTTTTTTTTTTTTTTTTTCCCTCCGAGCGCAGCCGCGGTTAGTTTG